>NC_059081.1:26678098-27313653 GCF_020497125.1 Mauremys mutica | reverse complement strand
CATATGTGCCTTGCACACCAGACCAGAAGTTTTTTGAACAGTGTCTGTCGGGCCACACATGCATCATGTGCCCCTTGTGATCCCATAGAAGGGCATAATGGGTGGGACAGATGTGACCCTTTCTTGATTCCCTCTTACTGCCTGTGGCAGCAAAACAGAACCTGAAGCGTGTCCGACTTGCTGGTTCTTTGGTCAGGCTAAGCTTCTTCAGAATCTGTTAAAGTCTTCAGAACTACTTCTGATTTGTTATCTTTGAGAGTTGTGAACTAATCCTACCCTGGACCAAACTCTACTTGGTCAAACCCTACTTATAGGGCTCCTTAACCTGGTGGACTCAAAACTTATGGGCTTCAAGCCCTGTCCATCTTGTAATGGACTAATACCCCTGAAGGATGACAGCACTAGGTACTACTTCTGCCTGGGGGATTCACTCATTCTGAGCAGATGCTCAGTATACTTGTCTTTCTCTGCTAGAATGCCCAAGATGTGAGGCTGAAAGGCTGTATTCTGGAGCAATCCATGAAGGGCTCCTCAGACCCTGAGGAAACAAGCCCCAAAATCCTACTAGTGGACAAGCCAGCATCATCCAGTGCCTTGTGGAGGAAACAGGTAATGCTTCAGAACTGCATGGGGAAGACTTTACCAAAGAAAAGATCTGGCGCCAACACCCCGGCACCGAAGCCATATATCAGTGTTGAAGCTGGCACTGCTTCAGCAAAGTTGGGCACCGACTGGGCCACTCTGAACACCAAAGCTGAAGAAGGATCACTATGTCACTTGCATAAAGATAGACCCAGCAAAGCCTTCAGAGAAAAGTCACGAGGGCCCACAATGCGTTAAGAGCTGAGGAAGAAGACACAGCCTATGATGCAGCAGACTTCATTGGCGCCAGTCCCATCTTCAATGATGCCTTTAGCACCGACCCCCAAGCTCAGGGGTGACACTAGGGTAGAATCAGATCCACTGTTGGTACTGAGGTGCTTACTGGCAATGGTACGGACTCTGGTACCAACAGTACCTTCACATCAGTGCTGCCCATAGAAAACGTTTACTCTTCCTTACCATCATTGGTATATGCATTCTCCGCAACATCAAGTAGAGAACCCTCTCTCCTGAAGACTGACACTACCAAAGACCTACAAGCTTCTACAGACTTTTGTCTCCACTGACCTGTCAGTGCTTGCACTGGACTGGCCATTACCCAGCAAAATGAGCATCCTCCTGTGGCATGGGGATGTTGCCCTTTTGGGGATACTGGGATCCACTACTGCAGGCACTCGGAAGCATATCTGCATCATCGAGGAAAAGGAAGAGAGATGTCTCCCTGGGAGCAACGCTGGTCAGGCCACCAACGCCTAAATACCAGGAAGAGCCAGATCCAGAGGCAGAACAACATCAATGCCACGTTTCACCACCAAAATCTCTTTCCTCTTTGGTGCTGGTTGAGGTGATAGCCTCGACACTTGGCCCCAATGGACACCCTAGTTTAGGTTTTTTTTAAACTCTCCAGTCTCGGGTGCATGAGATACATGCACATCTCTAGTGAGACCCACACTGACTACAACATCTCAAAAGAACCACAGTGACTGTAGAGGAAGTAACTGTTTTTTATAATTTCAGGTAGGATGAGGAGCAGGCTCAGGTGAACTTTGCATGAAACTTAGACTTTTTGTTGTAAAAATATCCTCTGGTAATTTACAAATCTAACAAGTTCAATACAAATGAGGAAATCAGACATTTGGGCAGACTTATTTCCAAACAGATATTTTTTCCCAAAGATTTCCACAAGACATGGTTGGTTCACTCTGCTATAGCTGAATCTGAACCTATTCTAGTTAAAATCTTCTCAAGACTTTTTTTTTTTTTTTTTTTGCAGGCTGCAAAACAGCAACATCAGAACTTTGCAGTTTTTTTTCTAAAGAGGCCCTTTTAGACCAGCGGTAGGATATTAATACAATTAGATTCCAAACCGTGGAATTGTATTCTGTCTGCCTAAAATTCTCACTGCCAGATTCAGTTGTACATGATGATATTTTTTTACTTTCTGTCCTAAGTAGTGTAGTGTTAAGTGCTGTAGTGCTCTGTTACGCAGCTACTGTGACACCCCCTAGCAGTGGGTATAGCAGTCCACTGGTGGATTAAGTGATCTTTCAATATTGTATGCTAGGTGTACTGTATCTCAGTGCTTTTCAGCCTGTGGTCCGTGGAGCTCTGGGGGTCTGCAGACTATTGCCAAAGGGGTCCACACCTCCATTTGAAAAGATTGAGAACCACTGTTGTATCTAACCACACAGACATCTACCTGTGTAAAGAGAGTGGTGGTGGGAGGGCAAGAGAGGGGTCACTCTATTTACTATTGTATGCTATAGCTACACAGTGGGATTGAGGGTACACAGGAATTTCTATATTGAATCAGACATGAGGTCCACCTAATCCAGTGTTTTGTCTCTGGTACTGTCCACTGTCAGATGCTTCAGAGGAAGGTTTAAGAGCCCTAGTAGTCCCAAAATAGTCCACTGTTTTGAGGGGGAGAAGAGAATCTACCATAGGTATCTTCAGTTGTACACATTACAGTTGTGCATTATATTTTACAATAACAATTTGCACTTATAGCACTCGTTACTTGAGAGTAACAAAGCACTGCTATTAATGAATGAATGAATGTTCACATCACTGGGAGGTATGGTAGTGTATTAGCACTATTCTGCAAAAAACTGAGACACAGAGATGTGTGCCCAAAGTCAGTTACAGCCTGATTTTTCAGAGATGCTGAGCACCTTGTGACTCTAATTGAAGTTAACAGAACTGTATGTGCTCCATAACTCTGACAATTAAGGTCAGAGCTGAAAGCAGTGGTGGAGCCAAAAATGGACCTCATATTTCAATGCAGCTACACTGATTTACACCAGGTGAAAATCTAGCCCCAAAAGTCCTGGGTCCCAGTCACTTACTCCAGCTATTAATTCTTCCTTCTGTTTGTAATGCATCCTGGCACAACTCTTATTGCTGTATTGGCTAGAAAGCGTTCTTTACAAAAAAAAAAAAAGCTAGTGCCCAGCATCTGAAGGAGAATTAATTAGCTTTCCTGTGCCACATACCTTCATCAAATCTCTTTTAGGAAGGAAATCATCAGACATTCCCCTGGTTGGGTGGGTGGATGGATGGGAACACACTGCCGTCTGCAGGGATCCTTCAGGCCATTTTTCCTTCTCCATTTTGATCTTTTCCCGTTTTGAGCAAGTCCCTCTCTTTCCAGATGCTCTGCCTATGTTGCTCTGAATTATAAAGGTGCTGCTGCTATGGAGCCTTGTTCCAAGATAGACCCAGCTCTATTGCAAATGAGTTAAGGCTGCCAGGAAAAACAAACTGAATACTGTTCTTTCCCTTTCTGTTTTTAGCAGCTGCTTTTATCTTGTCTCCTGTTGGATGGGAAGAAGCTTACTAGTCTGCACTAGCAGTGCCCCATGGATTAGCTTTTTGGGTGGCACTGCTGCTTCTGGAGACTGAGGATTTTGTCACTTGTTTGCATAAAACTCAGATCTCTCAGGTAGCTTTTTAGGCAGTTTAGGTGACTGGGACAAGTGATGCTGCTCAGTATACAACTTTTAGAGGTATTTTCCACCACTCCAAAAAACACATCCATTGGAACTTCGGAATAGGGAGATGTAGTTGTGTGTGCTGTATTACAACCAGAAAGTTGGGGATCAAACAATACAGAGGTGAAAATGACACAAAGGAGCTTCTTAAATGGGAGCTTGAACCCTTGTTGGATAGTGGATTTATTCTGCAATTCCCTGTCCCAAACCTGAAAATATATACATTGAAAAAGAGGCATGTAACTATCTGGGACTCTCAGGGTAAGCAGAGTGGTATATGGAAACGCTTAATGGACAAGAAGAGGTAAACTCCAGATGGACCACGTGTAACCCACACACCTTTGGGGGGTTATGTTGGGGAGGAGGGGGGAGAGAGAAAAACTCGACTCTACAGCTGTAGTTAACAGCCAGTTGGCTTTTAGCTCATGCAGTAGACAGGCTTATGCACTAAGCTCCAGAGGTCCCAAGGTCGATCCCGCCTACCGACGACCAGGGTCTGTCGGTGTTGCACATGCATGCTCTAGACAGAGTGTGGGTTACATGAATGCTCTAGATGTGCATAGGGCACTCTGGATTCACCACCTACACTTCATTGTTTATTGTGAATTACTCAAAAAGACATTCTGATTCATGTGTTAACTGAGATATAGACTAATAGAAGATTAGGGTTGGAAGAGACCTCAGGAGGTTATCTAGTCCAACCCCCTGATTCGCTTATATTTATGTAAGGAGGAGAGAAATAAGGGTTAGAGGGAGGTAAGTTTCCTCTGCTTTTCACTTGTCCACCGCTCTCTGTGGGGCTCATCAATTCTGCTGCTGTATTTGGTTGGCGGAGGTTCTTTGAGAGTAGCATGAGCCTTCTTCCTCCTCTGTCTGCCCCTCCTACAAACTGCGTTTGCTGTCTCTGCAGTGCACCCACCTGCTGCCAACCTGGGGAGCAAGATGCCGATCTCAGGAAGAAATGCTAGTTTAACAATAAAATACAGCAACACTGCATCCGTCTCATGGAGTTAATGGCACACAAGAGGGTTTGCAAAATGGACTTAGGGAAAACTCTTTAGTAATTTAATTCTGCTGCAGATTTTGTGCTGCGGAGAGTAGAATCTTCCCCCACTAGCTACTGCAGCTAAACAAGCATGTTCCCTCAGGAGAGTTCAGCACTGTAACTCTCAGCAAACACGGCCAGGGAATGAGTTCCTGAGCTGGCATACTGTGTATGTACCTTTTTTTTAAAAAAAGGATCATAGCATGAAAACAACCTGCATTAAAAGGAACTGATTTGAATACCAGCCTCTCTGCTCTGCCAGCTGCTCTAGTGCACTGATTCTCAGTGAATTATTTTAGACCACAGAAATCTTGTGGCATTAAGTTCTGTCCTATTATGCTCCCATTGAAATCAATAACAAAGCATGACTTCAGTGGGAGCAGGATTGGACCTAGCAGGCCTTGTGCAGCATAGAATGAAACTGCACAAGAGAATGGAACAAACGAATCCTTGGAAGCAAGTACACCGAGTCCTAGGGAGAATTTTAGTTCAGTGTATCCTCTGAAAAGCAAGAACACAATCAGTGTGTCAAACCCCTGCATTAAATATTTTCAAAATTTCAACAAATGTACATGTCCACTTAAGAATTTGTCAGATCATGTGGCCCTGATCCGTCTGAACCAATCTCCATGGAATAGTCTTGGTGTGAATTAAGAGGATACCTTGAGCAGTGGAGGCCTTCTGCCCCGTATGCCAAGGAGGAAAGGGCTGTTCTGAGCTAGTAGGGTGGTGCATAAGGCCTCTCTAACTTGCACTGGGAGCCTGACTCAGAATTAAGGAGTTGATAAAGTGGCTTAAAACAACCTTTGCGCACACCCCCTCCTGCAAGCTGTGCTTCCTGAGAGGTGCTGCTCATTCACTATGATCCACAGTCCACATTTGTATGGGGCCTCAGCTAACAAACTTCTACTTTGTTACATCCTCAGTAAAACTAACTTAAATATTTGGGGCATATCAACTAATCCAGACATGATCAACAATATTCTTTTAATTGGAGAGAGACCAGTGAAAGGCAACAAAAATGATCAGGGGGCTGGGGCACATGACTTATGTGGAGAGGCTGAGGGAACTGGGCTTATTTAGTCTGCAGAAGAGAAGAGTGAGGGGGGATTTGATAGCAGCCTTCAGCTACCTGAAGGTGGGTTTCAAAGAGGATGGAGCTCGGTTGTTCTCAGTGGTGGCAGATGACAGAACAAGGAGCAATGGTCTCAAGTTGCAGTGGGGGAGGTCTAGGTTGGATATTAGGAAAAACCATTTCACTAGGAGGGTGGTGAAGCACTGGAATGTGTGACCTAGGGAGGTGATGGAATCTCCATCCTTAGAAGTTTTTAAGGCCTGGCTTGAGAAAGCCCTGGCTGGGATGATTTAGTTGGGGTTGGTCTTGCTTTGAGCAGGAGGTTGGACTAGATGACCTTCTGAGGTCTCTTCCAACCTAATCATCTATGATGAATTACTAAGGTTCAACAAGGAATAAAAATCTACCGAAGATCCCTGTTACTTCCACAAACTGGGTCCTAATTTACTAGTCAGTTGCCTAGCCAATGTGTGTTGTTTTTACTATGTGTATCTACTGTATCAACATCCTTTTTCTTATGATATTAAAATAATTTATCTCAGATGCTGGATAAACTGAGGGTTCATCTGCCTGAGATGGGAACTCAGCACACCTGAAAATCAAGCCTCACGTTGTTTGCCCCATAACTACATTATTGGAAACTTTTTTTAATTGAGTTTTTATTTATTTTATTTTTTTTTAAAAGTTTTTTCCCCCCCTCCCTGTGTGTGTGTGCATCCAAAATTATACAGGCACAAATAATTGTGAATGCAATTGATTGTTGAGATGTTCATCAACCTGATTGATTCTAATATTTATAAAAGTCATCCTCATACCAGCAATAAGGGGACATATGGCATTTTGATAAGAATGTGGATTAATGGAGAACCTACATTGAATAGCTGCAAATTCTATTCCTGAGGACCAACCCTTCTACATATGGTGGGAAATGTAAAGCTTTTTCATCCTATTACTCAATCTTGAGGTCTTCACAGAGAGAAGAAATGAAAATATAGTCAGAGATTGTGCAAGTTACTCAAGTGTATAATGATCTTGGGGTTCATTAAATAACAAACCAGTAAATGAGAGAGGACTAAAATTTTAAGAAAACAAACTGGAGAGCATCTCTGGTTAACTGCTGCACACAGCCATACTGAGTTCCCAACCCCAGCCTCCATGGCATACCTCCAAATTCCCCCCCACACAACACAGTCCCTTATGAGGGAGCGTCTCCAAATCACAATCTTGCATAAGCATATCTCTACAAAGTGATGAACACATTTTGCTCTGAAGGAGCCGTGAGAGAATTTGAGTCCATTAAAGAAATCAGGATGAGGTGTGACCTAGGGGTTTAAGCATGGTGTTGGGACCAAAGGAGACCTGACTTCTAATCTTGGCTATGCCACGGTCTCTTTGTGTGGCTTGGGAAAGTCACATTCTTTGCCTCAGTTTCCCAATCTGTAAACTATTTTATTTAATGAGTCTGTTTGAGTTCCAGACTTTACCAGCAGATTATTGTGGGGAAACTGTAATTACACTGTAGAAATTGACTCTACTGACGTATTTCTTGAGAGTTGTCAACGTAGTACCTTTTATGACTAGTAAATTCACTTTAAAATAAATTCAAATGCTCTTTTTAAAAATGAACCCAAGATTGCCCTGGAAGTCTCCATGAAATACTGCTTTCACCAGCCCGGTGTTCATATGCTGCTATCATAGATGAATCCTGTATATGTCTGTATTTTGTCATTACATAATATCTCTTTGTGATAAACAGGGGCCCTGCTAACTGCAATGTGATATCTAATTCCTGGGTTAGTGGAAAAACAAGGGCTCGCTGCTGGGGGTGGGGTGGGGAAGAATCCTTCCAACAAACTGAATTTTTCATTGAGCTCGTTCCACAAGAGGAAAAACTGGCTTTCATACCTCCTGCTGCTGCTGGTACTGGTTTCCAGCCCAACGGTGCTTTGTAGTCTAACAGGGTAGTAGGTGCCTAACTGTATCTCTTAGGTGGACAGGAAGGGTATGAATGGAATATCTATCTATTTATTTACTTATGCAAATTTTACAATGTGCTTACCTTCAAATGTGTTTATTACTTAAAAACACTCCTTACTCTGAGCTCTCTGCATATTGAATCAGGGGTGCTGGAACAATTTGTATAGTGCGGGTGCTGAGTGCCATTGAAACAAACTTTAAACACTGTATACAGGGTGGATTTGATTTAAATCACTAGTCAGGAAGACTTAATTTAATCATGGATTTCTGTGTAAAAGTGCATTCTTGTTGGTAGTTATAACCTTAATGATATTCTTCACAACTCAGAGATAGATGTCGATTTTATTTTTAGAAGGTACACATTATACATTTTTTAAGTGATTTATTTTGAAAATTTTTCAGATTAGTTTTACAGCTATATCAGAAAATGAATGATTGTTTTGTTATTTCATTTACCAAAGGTAATTGAAACAGATGTTTATGAAGTCATTGGGAGGTGAACTATCTCCAGTTCAACAGGTTAATCGTTAATATTAGGAGGAGAACATCACCAGACAGACATTTAAATTGTTTTATTTAACTAAACAACAACGTTATGTGGTCTGGATTTTTTTCTTCAACAACAAACATATATAATATTTTAACAAAACAAGCATATGAATTTTTGAATTTAGTTAAACATTCAAGTTTTTTAAAATCAGGTTTGTTTTTGTTAAAATTGTTTTTAACTAAAATAGTTAAATGAAATATTAAAAAAAAAATTAAATCGACTATATCAGCCAGGTCAACAGGAGACACTTAAAATATTGGCTTCTGCAGCTAACTCAGTTGTCTTCACCTTCGTTTTCCTATTTGTTCATAATCTAGAAAAGAAAAACAAGCTCCCTGCTTTTTCAGGTCCCAAACGATTTCTCAATTTGGAATGAATTATTCCAAATGAAGAAAATATTCTTTCTACACCGGCAGAAGAAGCTACTGCTATTAAAAGTGAGATTATCACTTCAACAGTCTCTGAATCCAAGTGCTTAAGTGACTTCCTCCAGTTCACTGGTGTGACTTCCTTTAAAACATCATCAGCAAACATATATTTCTTGAATGGTTCTAATTCCCAGACTGGGTCTCTTTTACAGACCATTTTACTGCGGCCATTATAGGTTTTCCCTTCCAGTGAGAAAATGGTATGATAGATCTCAAATCAATGAAGGCTACACTCAGAAAGACATCAAGACTTCTAGAATATGCTGCTCAAACAGTTTCACTTTTGTTTCTACTGCCTGTCCCCCCACACCTTCTCACATTTATCTCCAGACTTCTTCTCCTTGTCCAGATCTATTCTGCCCCCAACGATCTTCAATTCATTGAACTTTTTGAAACTTTGCACTTTTAGAGAGAGGTAAGGGATTGACTCTGTGTACTCAAATTTGCAGAGGGACAATAGGGTTGAGGTCTGTTATTTCTTACCTCTACAGAGTATTTATTTATTTAAAAACATTTTTGCTGTTAACAAGCATGTTATCTCTGGAGACACAAATCCACAGTTTGAGAACGGCAGAACTAAGCATCTCTGGTGGTATCTTCTAGATTGAGCATCTCTGATGGTATCTTCTAGATTGAGCACTGAGTCCCATTGGGTAGATAGAAAGATTAACCTAAATAGTCTATACAGAAGCCCCTGGAACCCCATAAGATTGGGTCCCTAATCCATGAACTCATTTACAAAACTTTTTTCTTAAACATTACATGAATATATTGTCTCATAAATTAGAATGTATAATCCCTATTCCGTGATGAGAGATCTTTGAGCTATAATGTATCTTAACTAAAACTATCTTTAGATAGGTTTTTTCCTCCAAAAGAATTTTATCAAAAATAAATAAATACTTTAAAAAATATCTTTGCTTTTATCCACCCTGGCTGTATATAATGGAAACCACTTCAAACCAGGGGGTGTGGCAGCAGCACCCCTAGTTCCAGCACCTTTGTATGGAATCCGCTCTCCATGATTCTAGTCATTCTGATCACTGGTCTTGGAACACTTTTTAGTTTTGCTTTGGATTTTTTGACACCATGTATACTGAAAATACTTTTGTACTATCTTCTTCATTTCTCTTCTCTCTGTTTTCATTTCATGTGGATTGATAACTGAACACTCCAATGCAGTGGTGGTTTTTTTTTTAACTTATTTACCCTCTTATTTTTTAACCTCCTAAATAATGACAAACACTTTAGAACAAACTAAAAGTTTAAATATTTCCCTTTCAGATTTTCTGCATGGTTTGCTCCTATCAAAGGAAGTTTCTTTGCATAAGTAATAATACTCAGCTCTTATAAAGTTGTCTAGTCTGTTGTTTGTATTCACTTGTATGCTTATGAATAAATATAGGGCCTCACTAGTGAACTGATGGAGCTTTCATGAAATATATATTACAATGTGTAGCCTATATAGGGACAGATCCTGGCCGTGTTCCAGTTCCTCTGCATCACTCTGGCAGTGCAAGCAGCTGGGAGGCTAGCTCAACTAACTGGTTGGGGAATCCCCCCAAACTGGGGGGTTCTTACGTGGCATAAGGCCACATGCCAGTTCTTTCAACAGTGGTGGGCAATGTGCGGCCCCTCAGACAGTTTATTTACATTTGCACAGGCACCCGCAGCTCCCAGTGGCCACAATTCGCCATTCCTGGCCAATGGGAGCTGCGGGAAGTGGCGTGGGCCACAGGGATATGCTGGCTACTGCTTCCCGTAGCTCCCATTGGCCAGGAATGGTGAACCGCGGCTACTGGGAGCTGTGGGCAGCAGTGTCTGAGGACGGTCCGTGTAAACAAACTGTCTTGTGGCCCACCAGTGGATTACCCTGATGGGCTGCCAGTTCCCCACCACTGTCCTATACCATGCCCTTCTGGCATCTAGCACAGGAGTAATGGCCAGGGAAAAGCGGGAATGGCCAGTCAGTCACTACATACGGAAGACCTCTGGCTGTTCTAAGTTGTGCCTCAGGCCTGGACTGGTGCCCACCTGTTATCTTCACTTTCTACTCTCCTTTCCCCTTCCTTCTCCCAAGCTGTTCCAGGTGCAGAAGAATCAATCCCAAGGATCTGCCACATAATTTTGGAGGTCCAATGGCGACGGACTCCATGTAAGAACCTAGAATGAACTGATTGCAGTTTTGTGACAGAGGGAGAAAGGAGAATGAATGTTTCCTTGGTTTACTCCAGAATTGACATTAGGGTGACCAGGTGTCTGGTTTTCAACCAGAACACCCGATCAAAAAAGGACCCTGGCGGCTCTGGTCAGAACCACTGGCTGGGCTGTTAAGTCTGGTTGGCAGTGCTGCAGTGCTAACGCACGCTTGTTCCTACCTGTCCTGGCTGGCACCATGCTGCACCCCAGAAGAGGTCAGCAGGTCCGGCTCGTAGGTGGGGAGGCAACGGGGCTCCGCACGTTTCCTCTGCCCTGAGCTCCCATTAGCTGGGAACTGGCCAATAGGAGTTGGGGGGGTGGTGTCTGCCAGCAAGAGTGGTGTGTGTAGCCTCCTGGCCCCCCGCCTAGGACCCGGACCTGCTGGTTGTTTCTGGGGCATGTGCAGCACGGTGCCAGGACAGGAAGGCAGCCTGTCCTAGTCCCCGCACTGTGCCGCTGACTGGGAGCCACCTGATCTAAGCCCACACCCCAACCCTGAGCCCCAGCCACCTTCCCCAGCCCTGAGCCCCCCCAAACCTGGAGCACCCTCCTGCACCCCAAACCCTTCATCCCTGGCCCCTCCCCAGTGCCTGCACCCCCAGCCCAGAGCCCTTACCCCCCCGCACCCAACCCCCTGCCTCAACCCGCAGCTCCCTCCCACACTCCAAATCCCTCGGCCCCAGCCCCAGCCGGGAGCCCTCATCCCCTCCCACATCTCTGCCCTGCCCAGAGCTCCCTCCCACACCCGGAACTTCTCATCCTTGGCCCCACCCCAGAGCCTGCACCCACCCCCCTGCCTCATCCCTTAGCCCCCTCCCACACTCCAGATCCCTTGGCCCACTCCGCAGCCTGGAGCCCCCTACTGCACCCAAACCCCTCATCCCTGGCCCCAGCCCAGAGCCAGCACCCCAAGTCCAGAGCCCTCACCCTCTCCCACCCCCCTGCCTCAACACGCAGCTCCCTCCCACACTCTGAATCCCTCAGCCCCATGCCCCAGCCTGGAGCTCCCTCCCGCACCCCAACCCCTCATTCCCAGCCCTCACCCCCTCCCACACCCTAACCCCTGCCCCAGTCCAATGAAAGTGAGTAACGGTGGGGGAGAATGAGCCACTGAGGGAGGGGGAATGTAGTGAGTGGGGGCGGGGCCTCAGGGAAGGGGTGGGGCTAAGGTGTTCAGTTTGGTGTGACTAGGAAGTTGGCAACCCTAACTGACATAGGTATTGCTGACAAACTTGGACGGTCTTTTAAATGAGCACATTCAAATAGATGCAATTGCAAATTTTGTGGGTGAATCCTCCCCCAAATGCGTGTTCAAAATGGCAGTTGTGTATGTTACGAACTGTTTAGTGCACCCAAATTTCCATTTGCATGGGCACATTTGTTGCTGCTTTATTGGTGACCCTTTCACTAGATGTCCCTGTGTGCTTGGATCAGGACTCCTACATTTAGGGATGTGAGAATGCAAACCCTCCTTCCCTTTCCTTGTATGTTTCATTATATATAAATACAAATGATCATCTTTTTAGTATTTTTTTTGTCAAGATTGCAATAGCCTCCAGTTTTCTTAGCATAAGAGATCATTATTTTGCATTAAAAATCCCTGGGCTACCAATTTATCTGTTGACACTTACTGATGTATGTTACTTTAAGTTAATTATACTTATCACTCTAATTATCACTAAACTTGGTATGTTTTGATTACAGATAAATGGCACTTCCTCCTCGGCCCCATCCCTAAGTGATCCCGGAGTAAATTTCTATGCATTAAAATGACTGCCTCTTGAGACAGATGAGTGATAGAAGACATGCGTTTCATTAAGGCCCTGTACTGAGACAGATAATATTAGAGACAGCTTTAAATGCATTAATATCCTTGAATGAGTTTAGGAGGTTCCAGCTTCTGATTATGAACCCTCTGAATTACCATCAGCTGCCCTTTTTGCATTTTGAGAAATTGGAATGTCCTCCCATAATCTTCTGCAAACTGAGAATACCTGAGAATATTTGAGACAAAGACATAGGAAACTATTCAGACCAAGAGGTTGTATTGGAATTTAGGAACAGATTAGGGATATTAGGTATTCTGGTTAGACACTCTGCAAAGCTCAGATCTTGAGCAGAGCTAAACCAAGGATATCAGCGTGGTTAGAGCTGAGGCTTTCATTTTGGTGGGATAGGTGAGAGTTAGGATCTGCCTTTGAACTTCACTAAAACTCAACGGTGTTTGGATCCTGAGATTTTGTTTTCACTTATCTCTGGTTTCAGTAAAAGAAATTTGTTTGAATGGCTTTTGGGGAAAGGGGAAGCAGGCATTGTTTTTATGTTCAACTTAATGTTTCCAATTAATTAAGAGAACAGTATAATTCATTCTCAAAACACAAGTTACTTTGGATTTGTGACTAATATTGGCACTAATATCAGAATAACAATAAACATATATTATTGAATTCAGCCAAACAGAATTATCTGTCTTGTTATTGCATACATTTGGCAATTAAATTATGTTTATGTATCTCTACCCTCTGCAGGATAGAATCACGACTGCTTAACTAAGTGTCATAGGCTGTATACTCCAATAGCTAATGGAGATTTTTTTTCACCACTAATGGAGTGAGTGAAAGGTGTGTGTGTTTTTGTAGTAGGAAGCTCTGAATTCTTTCGTATTAGTCACTGTGAAGTTCCAACTGGCCAATGTGTGAAGTACAGTGACAACCATGAAGTGCAAATGGTCACAGATTGGTTACAACAATAGGTATCTTAAATTGGCACTCTAATATTACATCAATAGTTTTAGTGCCTGAGACACACTTTTTATTAAATTTTCTGTTCTCAACATGTAAATTGTTTAGATTGTAAACTCATTGGGGCAGGGTTTGTATTACCATGGCAAACTAGCGTACTAACAGTATTAATCTGTGCCATGGAAGCAGCAGCATTGGGTGAAACAGACACGAAAAGGCTGGAGAAGATAGAGATAACAATTGTTTTTTGAAAGGCGGCATTCATAAAGTGGAATGATTTTAAGACAAATGAGGAAGGTAGGAGAGTAGGATGTAAAATCAGAGTATTGGATTAGCTACAGTTGAAAAGGTTATGATGATGCAGAAGACAAACAGATGATAGAATACCAAAGAAAATAATGCACACACAATCAAGGTCAGTCCAACCTAGAGGCTGACTAAATGGCAGGACATCGTACGCAGGGGCAGGACCATGGGCTTAATGGAGGAACAGGCCAGGGACAGGAATGAATGGTGTTGCTGTACTGCTCCCGTTGTCTTCAAAGATGGTCCACAATGAAAAGAAGAGGAGGATTACTCTAATGCCTAAGACCCCATTGTGCTAGGTGCTGTGCAAACACAGAACAAAAATGGTCCCTGCCCCAAGGGGTTTACAGTCAAGAATTGTGTGTTTGTACAGTGCATAGAAAAATGGGCCCTACCTGGCTAAGGCTCCTAGGCACTTCCAGCAATAAAAACTCCCACTGAATTTAGTGGGCACTACATACATGTATCTGATTGCAGATTGGGCCTCAGTGAAAGACCCATAATAAAGAGAGATCATAGCAGTGGGGGGGGGAGGGGGGAGAAAGATTCCCAGAACAGAGAGAAGAAAAAATCTAAAGAGAAGAAGGCAAAATGCTTACTACATAGTCAGACTCTAACAAGTATTTCTAAGCCTCTGAGGGTACGTCTTCACTACCCGCCATATCGGCGGGTAGCAATCGATTTCTCGGAGTTCGATATATCGCGTCTCATCTAGACACGATATATCGAACTCCAAACGCGCTCCCGTCGACTCCAGAACTCCACCACCGCGAACAGCGGTGGCGGAGTTGACAGGGGAGCCGCGGACGTCGATCCCGCGCCGTGAGGACGGGTAAGTAATTCCAACTAAGGTACTTCGACTAAGTTGCGTACCTTAGATCGAACCCCCCCTTAGTGTAGACAAGGCCTGAGAGTTGGTTGCTGGTGGAAGGAAAAGGACAGCCAATTAAAAATGCAGTATCCTCTCCACACAACATACTAAGACTTCGCCAAAAGCCTATTGGTGGCATGGCTGAAATTAAACAGCATGAAATTCATTTCAACAATACAGTAACAGCACGTCACAACTCTTTACCTTTCACTACACAATGTGAATGGCTTAAACAAAGTAATTTTCCTATAATTACCTAGAAGGTGTAAGTCTGTTTTGATTTTTGGTTTCTGTGCCTTGGTGAGGCCTTTAGAAAAACCCACAGGAGGTGGGCAAAAGCAGAGCAGACAGCTCTCAGAAGTCATTGCTGCCTAAATATAACTTGTCATTGCAGAAAGTTACAGTCCTCTATGTAACCAACGGAATTGGCTGCCTACCAGGTTTCTTCAGTGAAGGATTACAAAGTGTGTGCTATTTGGAACTTGCTTTCAGTGAAAGCAAGTATCCTGGTATAGAGCTGGGATGTATGGCACTTCACAAAATTCTGGGTACTCTTTGCATTTCTGTTTCAAAGTGGAATGGAGGAGATTGCCGTGATATTTTACTAACTAGTGGATAATTCTGAAAGCCACCCAACTGCCTGCACACATTTGGTGAATGTTTTATGTCAAGTTGTTAAAAAGTTCAACATGTTCTAAACTAGGTGGATTGGACCCCTCCCCATTACTTAGTGTGGTTGTGGTTCCAGTAAATATGATGATCTAGAAAAAAATAATTAATAATAATTGTAGTAATAAAAATCTTTTTCTGAGTGGTTGTTCTTGAGTCTGTTTTTTTTTAATGTAACTGTTCAGATTAGGAAAAACATATGCACCCACAAAATATCAATATTATGGCACCCAGAGTTCTCTATTGTAGTTAAGACAACCTAGAGAATTTCAACTTTCTGTATTCAGATTGTCCTCTTGGTCTCAGTCTAAAGGAAGACTTTTTTTCCTTTTTCTTTTCTTTTCTTTATTTATTTATTTTTTTTTTTTTTTTTTTTTTTTTTTTTAAGGCTGAGGAAAATCCTGCCAGTCAGTTTTTTGGATTATTGATCAGGGAAGCAGAAGGGGCTATTCAGACTGATTTTTGTAAAAAAACCTGTCCATTAATACTAAATAATGTGACCAAAAGAAGAGATGCCCAGGAGGGTAACCTTGTATTGGTGACTCTACCACAGCCAGTGGGAGCCGGGGGGCAGTGTCTGCGGGTGAGAGCAGTGCGCGGAGCCTCCTGACCCCCTTCTCCCCCCGCCTAGGACCTGGAGCTGCTGGCCGCTTCTGGGGCTCAGCGCGGAGCCAGGGCAGGCAGGGAGCCTGCCTTAGCCCCACTGCGCTGCTGACCGGGAGCCACCTGAGGTAACCTCACACCCCAACCCCGAGCCCCAATCCCCTGCCCTAGCCCTGAGCGCCCCCAAACCCAGAGCCCCCTCCTGCACCCCAAACCTGTGATCCCACCCCAGGGCCCATACCCCCTCCTGCACCCCAACCGCCTGCCTCAATCCTCAGCCCCCTCCTGCAATCTGAATCCTTTGTTCCCCTCTCCCCCCAGCCTGAAACCCCCTCCTGCAATGCAGACCTCTCATCCCTGGCCCGATGATCCCTGTTCTGTTGGCACCAGCAGGCTTTGTGAGCAATCACATGGGGACGTACTCCTTTTGAAAGATAAGATGAATTTAAGACCTGAGTGCCTAAAATTAGGCCACTAAGGTGGTAATTAAGGTACAGGGTTGGCCCTAGACCAAATGGTGCCCCAGGCAAGGGGTGTCTTTGGTGCCTCCCGCCCCTTCATTTGTTAAGCTTTTGAATGTTTTTTTTTATTGCATTTGTAGCCCATTTCATGACTTTGCATGATTTGGATGTATGATTTAACCCTGTCATATAAGATGATAAATTTTCACGCTAGGATCTGTAACTCTGTATTTGTTCATGCCATATAAAGCAGATAAAGGCAAGGAGAATGTAGTTCTCAGAAAATCTGGAAGGTTCCATGAGATTCTACAAAGGATCAGAACATTCTAGGAGATTAGTGAAAAATGAATCCACATACGGAATATGTGAAACATTTTACTTCAAACCTTTTGTCACTAATAACAAAAACAGCCCCCTAAGCTCGGTGGCCCCCCAGCCTGGCACCCCAGGCAGTTGCCTGTGTCGCCTTCCCCTTAATCCGGTCCTGTTTAGGTCTCTAGGTAAGTGACCTGCATTCTCAAATGTTCTAGGGCCCCAACAGCCCCCATTGCCTTAGAAGAAGACACTCATTTAAAAAAAAAATCTTGGTCCCAGTGTTGTGTATCGTTGATGTAATACTTTTTAAAACAAGGATTGTGAGGCTTGGATCAGGGAGTAAAATAAACTTGCAAAAGGAGTGTTAATTTGTACTGTTTTGAACACAAAGCCTGAGGAGAATCATGCTTGGTGTGTGGCTAGTCTTCAGCAACAAATAGTGGCTTTGTAAATGAGAAAATAAAATATGTGAATTAAATTTGGGTTTGTGTATTAGACTGTACTAAGAATTAGTCTTTACAAAAAACTAAATGAAAAGAGATGTTCTCCCAACTCTCCTGAAAGCACCATGTCAGGTAAGAGGGGGAGAGGGGGCAGGAAAAACTATCCACTTCTTGCTGACTAGGTGGTTTGGAGCTTGATTTTTTTCCCAACACTTTGGGCGGAGGCCCAGTGGTGAAATCTGGGTGGACTACATTTCCATATCACTTCTCTTCCCCAAGTTCAATCATCTTGGTCAGGGTGTCAGTTTTGCTGCAGCTGAGCAACTCTGCTTCAATAAGTGAACTGAAGGACATGAAATCAGTCTGACTCTGGCTTGTTTCTGTGCACAGGACTTATTTAAAAGATGCATCTGTGAACTCTTACCTTCCACTAGAAGTCCCATGTAGTAAAACGAAGGCATTTTACAGTCTGCTTGTTGAATATAAACCTGGAGTTGTGACAGATCATCCAAAAAGTAAACCTGAAATGATCACATGCAGTCCTTAAGGAAAATAAATTTAGCAACATCTACCACATCTGCCCCTTTTTACCTTTCCCTACTCCTTTTAAGGAGCCAGCATGAAATATGCAAACCAAGGTGCACCACTGATACTGTTAATCAATTTTCTTATTTCAGTGGTACCCACAAATGTTGACAGTTTCTATATGCAGGTTTTTAGAACAGCCATAAACACTTAAGCTCTCAGCTAAAGACCAAAGTGTATTTTAAAAAAGAGAGAGTGAGAGAAGGTGGGGGAGAGGCATTTCCTTGGCTATTCTAGTTACTAGCGTTTTATTAAAGATGAAGAGAACTGGTGTACTCTTGACAGTACACCTAATTTCCTTGCATAAAAATTGAATGAGGGGTTAGATATACGCAATAAGGGAATACAGCAGAGTTGAGGCAGCATAGGGTATGAGTTATCGTAGTTAGAGCCAGCTGCAGGGCTGCAGCATTGTAAGCACTTGTGAATTCAGTGACAGGATCAGCACTATTGTTATAGTATAGCAGTGATACTGTTGTTTGTTAGTTCATCTCATTTGATTTATCTTTCTGTAGATGCCAAGGTTACTTCTCAGCACTCCTGTAGTGTAACCCAGTAATGACTCCTTAAAACATTATTGAAGCTTTTGTTTTTCTGAACTTTTGGTGTTTATTTTATGCAAATTATGACTCATATTCAAGCTGTATATTTTGTCTTTTACCAGTTAAAACATCAACAATGAAACACTTTCAGTTTTTGTTTCATAAAATATTTTGAGTATTGTTTTCCAAAGCAGCATACTCTAAATCAGGGGTAGGCAACCTATGGCACGTGTGCCGAAGGTGGCACACGAGCTCATTTTCAGAGGCACTCACACTGCCCGGGTCCTGGCCACCGGTCCGGGGGGCTCTGCATTTTAATTTAATTTTAAATGAAGCTTCTTAAACATTTTAAAAACCTTATTTACTTTACATACAACAATAGTTTAGTTATATATTATAGACTTATAGAAAGAGTCTTTCTAAAAACGTTAAAATGTATTACTGGCACGCAAAACCTTAAATTAGAGTGAATAAATGAAGACTCGGCACACCACTTCTGAAAGGTTGCCAACCCCTGCTCTAAATCTTTCTCCCAGTTTGAATTTTCAGTTCAAATATAACTTTTTTGCAGAAAAAACTATAAGCTGTAAAACCACATTACTGAGCACCCTCCATCTCTGTGTACTACTTAGCTTTTCAGCAGCAGATATGGGGGCATAATCCAGCAGAAAAGGTGGAGGGGAGAAAACAAGAAATTTCAAAATAGCTACAGTTTGGGGGGGGCTATTTTTCAAAAAACAGAATTGTGAAAATTGGCTTTGGGGTAATTTGTATTGATTTGAAAATGTCAGTTATAATGAATACACTTCTTTTTTAAAAAAAGAGCAAACGTGAAAAACACAGAGAGTTTTCATAAATAGAAAGGGGTCAAATTCTGCTCCATGGAGGAAAATGAGTGGGTGGGGGGAGGAAACACAAATGGCTTGATGAGCCTTGTAGTATTCTGAGGCAAAAAACACAGATCCATAGAGCATAGAATGGTAATGTTTCTGTCACAACAGGAATATTGCATGTAACCTTGAAAGCATTGCAGTGACAGGTAATACAAGGGAATCCTCATGATGTTCCCAGAAAATTTGCTCTCCTTAGCTAGGATGGTAAAGGAAATAAGAGGCTTCAAAGAGTCTGAGCAGCTCATTTACATTCAATGTGAATGCCTGTAATTCAGGTTGATACAGCTTTTCAATTACAGGTTGAGAAATTCACTCCTGTGCACCTGCAATTATTGATTCTTACAACAAAATATGGGTAAACTAGTTTTTATGGAATAAGAATTAGGAATAAGCCTCAACCCTTCCCTTCCCTGCCCCTGGCAAACCCAAAGCTTCTTTTTAAAAGATAGATAAATACAGTGTCTCTTCTGCAAAACTCCCAGCTGGTTGTCTACCTTACAATGGATGAATTTCAGCCCTGTGCTGAGGGCTGCCCCAAGGCTCAAATGCTGCTTAAATCCCATGTAAACCCTGTTTTGAGGCTTGAAGTGGTGCATAAGGCCTTGTGCTGGCCCTCTGCACTGGAGTGAATTTTACCCAATGGGAATGTCTACAGCTTGTCCGGCGAGAAAGAGAAGAAGCTAGAGGGAAGGGACTAAAGAATGATGAGAGGAAGCTATAGCTGTCCTAAGGGATTATGCTTACAGAGAGGAATAGAGAGAGTGCTGAGGATCTGTTTGGGTAGAAAGGAAGGATTGTGTTGGGGAAGGGAAGAATGTGGTTGGGTTTGGAAAAGGGAATGGGGAGGATGAGTGGAAACTGGCTAATACATTTCAGATAACATCTGTGGCTTATCTAAACCAAACTTTGCTTTGCCCATCACTATTCACGAGACTTAGTAGCATAATGTCTCTGTTATCAATTTGATGGGAGATGCTGTGTTCAGAATCCACACAAAACTGTTAGTCTATCAGATTTTTTTTTAAATCCAGTTGTTTGACCGGTGCTTAACTCAAGGTTTTCACCACAATCTGGAGCTGCTGGGTTCAAGTGATGATGATAATACTGCAGAGTTAAAAAATCCAATCAAATCTTTTATAGCTAAGGCTCAGATTTTTCATGGTTATTTTTAGTAAAAGTCATAGACAGGTCATGGGCAATAAACAAAAATTCATGGAAGCCATGGCCTGTCTGTGACTTTTTCTGTTGTGGCTCCATGGATTCCCCTACCACTGTGGTGGATGGGAGCTGTGGGGTTCCCCCCACTGCCGGCTGGGAGCTGCAGGGTGACCCTATTTCCCAAAGAGAAAATGGGATACTCCTGCCACTCGCCCGAGGCGTCCCCCTTCCCATGCGAGATTGTCACCCATTGCTGAAATCCTGAGGAGAGCCCTCTCGGGAGTCTGTCACCTGTCCCTGGAACTTTGCAGAGGGCCCCAGAGTCCACTTGTTGCTGCTGTCGCCTGTTGCTGGAACCCTGCCAGGGCCCCAGAGTCCTGCAGCCCCTGGGGCTGAAGCAGAGAATGTCTCAGGGATTAGGTGACTTCCATGACCTCTGTTACATAAACCTGGCCTTAGTTACCGGTAGTTAGTTTATAGCTGAAGACAAAAATTTGTCAAATCTCATACACTTGGAGAAGAAGGGATGAGGCTCAACGTTACTCTTGAATAAAACCAGATTCCATTCTTCCTGTGCTTTAAAAAAAACATTACCCTAAATGCTTGTACACGTCTATCAGATGTGCAGTATAATCCAAACTCAGACTTCCTTTGTCATCAATGGGAGCGACACAGCTCCAGCCTTGTGAAGCGGTGAGACAATATCAACCAAAACTGCAGATTTAGGGTCCAGCCACACTTTAGATAGAACCTTGTCCACGAGACGTCAAAGGTGTTAGCTGCATTACAGAGCCTGGTTAAAGTCCAGCCTACACTTACAAATTGTAGATGGGCCAAGGGACGACAGCTGTGTTGTAACTGGCTCCCCTGCTCCTGTTGTATGTCCTTGAATAGTGTGGATGAACTCCAACAGTGCTGGTCTTGTAGTTACATATGGCTGAGTTCTCTAAACTGTGGTGACCTGGCCTTCACTGTATGCTGCAGAAACCAGACAAGACAGACCAAGAAAAGAGCAAATGTTCAAAGCATTGTTTGGTATTTCGGCTGTAATTCACCCATGGACAACTAAACCCCCCAGAAAAAAATGAAAGTTTACCCCACTGAGGGAGTGTTTCAGCCATAAACCAAATTTCCAATGATACTTTAATCTACTAATATGTCTGCAAAACTCAAATTTCAGCATAAAAATGACCCTTTATCTGTCCAAATTCCATAGTTGTCCATGTTAACACATCCTTGTGTGTGCAGTTGCTAGATACGCTTGCCAGTGTTCCTGTGAACTCAAAGGCATGGTTTTGTGGGTGCAGCTGCTGTGTTCAACTTTGAAAATATAGTCTTCAGTGTTCTGATTGTTATGGCTTTAAGAAAGTATACTGTTAATCAGGTCACAGTGAAAGAATAAACATTGCTCTACAAAGGGGCCAAACAAATAATGAACATTCTATCCTGAGTCTAAGGCAAAGCAAGCACAATTGAGAAAACACAGATCACGGTGTGGACCTTATAGCTGGAATGCTTCATAGGACAGAGAGGTCTTCAGGAGTGTTTTGAAGGAGAAGAGAGAGGCCATTTGGTGTACACTCAGTGAGAGGGTGCTGCAGCCTAAAGGGAAGCATGCCAAAAGGCTCAGTCAAGTTAGGTGAAGGAGACAAGCCATCAGAAGAGAGAAACTTGAGCTGAGTGAAGGGAGCAAGAGGGGATGTAACAGGGAAAATGGACGGAGATGTTGGATTGGAGTGACCAGCCCTGGAGATGTAGATGAGGAATTGGAGCTAGATGTGGAAGAAGAATGGAAATCAATGAGGAGTTTGAGAAGGGTGGATCACTGGCTTCAACAAATAATTTAGACTACATGGAGTTTTCATTAACCCCACAGCCAAATTAATTTAATTTAGATTATGGGGTTTCCCATCCATAATCTAAGTGAAAGCGATTGTGTTTGGGGTGAATGAAAACTCCATGTAGCGTAGTCTGAATTGTTTCTTGAAGCAGTAATCTACCTTTCTTTAATATTACCTTCTCCCCTGTTTGCTTATGTTGTCTTGTCATAAAGCTAGACTGAGAATTCTTTGGAGCAGGGGCTGATTTCTACAGTGCCTAGCCCAATGGGGTCCTAATAACTCTGCAGATTGGGTCCTCTAAGCACACCCACAACATGAATAATGTGACCCACTGCACCATGAAACACATACATTGAAGATTGTATTTACATGCCTGATAGCAAACACCATAGTATGTTACTCACCATGTCTGTCCCACTGATACCAGTGAAAGGAGATGTCAGATTATTGCAGGACTGTATATTTAGCTGCAAAAGACATCTTGGAGTATATTCTGAAGAAATAAAGAACAATTGGGGTTAAAGGAATTATTTAGAAATG
Source organism: Mauremys mutica (assembly GCF_020497125.1). Classification (NCBI taxonomy): domain Eukaryota; kingdom Metazoa; phylum Chordata; order Testudines; family Geoemydidae; genus Mauremys; species Mauremys mutica. The sequence continues at coordinate 27,290,815 of NC_059081.1, read as the reverse complement.
CACCAAGCGATGTCAGGATGTTCTGGCTAAAAACTTTGTGCGGCATATGTGGGGAGCACATAGTGGTGGACTTCTGCTACCACATGTGGTAAACACAGATACTTGTGCAGTTGGCAGCACTTTTAAACCAAATTTAGTGTGTGGGGGTGAAATATTTCTTTCTTTTTTCTGAAGGCTTATGGAACGCTCTTGACTTCCCAGCATATTATTGACTTCACAGTGCACGTTTCTGGAAGAGCTCTAGGTAATAATCTGGAAGTCATTTAGCATAACAAGTGTGTATTTGTTTTATTAGCTAATGAGTTACTGTCAGTTGTCATAAAACCCGATAGTAGCAGTTCCGCCTGAGCCCTGGAACGATCAGACAATGCTTTCAAAAGTCAGAGTAATTAGAAAAAAAATCCAGTAGCATCTGAAACTGTTGAAGCTTTAGTTTGCTATTTTTTATCATTGACAAAATGCCTCTCCCCTGCTGGGTCTCTGCATATATTTGCATCCGACGAAATGGGTATTCACCCACAAAAGCTCATGCACCAATACGTCTGTTAGTCTATAAGGTGCCACAGGACTCTTTGCTGCTTGAATATATTTGGTGGCCGATGGGGCTCAGCTGTGAAGTTTGGAGCAGATCTAGACTGTCAGTGTTTGAGTATTCAGAACTGGGGTTTTGATTCAATCTCATCTCTGTAACCAGTTTGAATAAAACCCCCAGATCAGAACATTTCTAAACTTCGGGAGACTACAGATCCTAATCCAAACTTTTCAGCTAGTCCCCATCTTTGCTACAATTTGAACCAAAAACTGAGATCAAAAAGTTTGGATGTGGATCAGAATTTTGTGGTTCAGGCCCATCTCAAGTTAAAATAATATTAATAGAAAAAACAACACCAAACCTTCAAGCATCTATCCAGCTTTAACCTGAGCCTGAATATCTTGTAGGCTCCTAGAGACTCCACTAATGGGTGCTTAGTACATTACGACTGGTGGGAAGGTCTTATTCTAAAATTTTTGTTCTGCTTTTTTGTAAAAAAAAAAAAAAAAAGTTGAAGTTTCTCATTAACAATTTTTCATATTTACTTTCTCACCTCTTTCTCTACTGTAAATGTCTCATACAGATAGCTGAATTCCCTTAACTCCTTTCTACTCTCTTCCTCTCCCCGTGTCAGGTTCTAGCAGTATGAAATTTCCATGGTAGCAATACTCCAGAGGCATTTCTTGAGAAGCCCTCAAATCTTGTTCAGACCAGAACCTCCAAACAATGTGGCGTGGTACCAGGGGACATCATGGGCTAGATCTGACCCTATGAGTTGAATGATTTAGCAGCAGCCTCAGCACTGTTGCTTGCTGCTTCTGTAGGAGGGCTGCTTTGTCATGTCTCCTCTGTGTAGCTATGTGTAAAGTGACTAGAATCTCAAGTCCATGCTGTTGTCAGATTTTTAAAGGAGGAGAAATACTATTAATGTGTGTAACTGTGCATGCTAGGAGCCTGATTCTGCAAAGTTCTTAAGAATGTGTTTAAATTTCATGGAAAAATTCAAAAAGTCAATAGGACTTAAGTATGTTCTCAAGTGCTTTGCTGTCCCAGTGACTGATTTAAGCACATGATTAAATGCTTTGCTGAATCAAAGTCTCTGCTAGTATATCAAGGCAGGACTACACTATCTAACTAGGCAATCTAACTTGCGTCGCTCAGGAGTGTGAAAAAGACCTGAGCGATGCAAGTTACAGTGACTTAAGCACTATCCACGCCGGTGCTATGTCAGCGGGAGATGCTCTCCCGCTGGCATAGCTTCCGCCTCTGGCGGAGGTGGAGTAATTATGACAGGAGAGCTTGCTCTCCCGTCGGCATAGCGTGTCTTCATCAGGTGCACTACAGCAGCACAGCTGCATCGGTGCAACTGCAACGATGTAGCGCTTCTAGTGTAGAACTGCTCTTAGGGCAGGTCTACACTAAGGACGGGGGTCGAACTAGGGTACGCAAGTTCAGCTACGTGAATAGCGTAGCTGAACTCGAAGTACCCTAGTTCGAACTACTTACCCGTCCAGACGCCGCGGGATCGAAGTCCGTGGCTCCAAGGTCGACTCCGCCACCGCCTTTTGCAGTGGTGGAGTACCGGAGTCGACCGCGGCGCTTCCGGAGTTCGAACTATCGCGTCTAGATCAGACGCGATAGTTCGAACTCCGAGAAGTCGAACTCACCGCGTCGATCCGGACGGTAAGTGTACACTAGCCCTTAGTCTCTTATTATACAGTGGAAGCTGGTGATCACTGTTTGGAAGCAGCCAGGATTTTTATTCCTTGTATAACATTGCACAATTAGTATTAGGTACATTTTTGTGCCTGTGTATTTGTGTTCCGAATGTACTTATTAGCAACAGAGGCAGGATATTAGCTTAGGTAGATCAATACCCTGATCCATTATAGCAACTCGTATATTCCTACAAACACTTTTTTAGGACCAACATAATGAAAACACTGATAGACCAGTAACTAGAGCATCGCTGATGTAATTCAGCTCTGTTATACTTTGTTCACTTTTGTATTCTATGTACAGGATTCTGTTTTGTGACACTGAAAAATGAAGAGTCAAAGTCTTGTCTTGGCAAATTTGCATTTCAGACTCTTAACATGTCAAAGGTGAACCAGTGTGCTTTGTACACAAAATTATAAGCCTCTCAAAGGACATTTCAGTTTTTAAAAGCTAAATTTTAAAGTCCTTTGAAATTAATTTGATAACAATCAGAAAAAGGAAAATTCTTAAATAGACTAAAATATCCCAGCAGACACTAATTAACGTCTATGTGAATATGCATATATCTTTTTATCCATATAGACATAGTATGTATGTATATCTACTGAATATAAAAACACATGTATATCTCTTAATAATTTTTGCCAGCATTATTTCAAAAGACGATGATTGTATTTTGGCAGTGAATATTTTTTTAGCCATTTCTTTACTTAAAAGCAAAACACAGCGTGTTGGACTGAAGACTGTTGGATTAAGAAAACACAACTACAAGAATTGTAAAGTCAGAAAATAATGAGATGATGAAAAGAGATATTAGAAAAATTGCCCTATTTTCTAATAATTAGTATTCACAAAGGAAAAACATGCTCTGAACACCTAGTAATTTCCAAATTGCTGAGACACCTTATGAGTTGTCTTAATAAGATTACCAAACACGTAGAGGAAACTAATTACTGCTGATGCAAAATGGTTATGCGCGCGTGTGTGTGTGTGGTGGTTCTGCAGGAAAAAAATGAGTTGGTTGGGAGCTGAGTCTTGTCTTGTTTGGACTTTCAAGGGCATGTTCATGTTGTCTCTTGGACAGAAAATATTTGAGTACTTTGTGATTTATTAAAAGGTCCTGCTAAGCTGTTGTCTCGCCGCAGCTCTGTTTTGCCCGACTATTTAACATTGCAGCAGCTGTGATGTATTTGTTACCTCTGGAGAATGTTAAAAGTGTACATAGGGGCTGTGCCTACATGGTAACCTACAAGACTGATCCTGCAGCCCTTCCTCATAGGGGTAGTCCATTGGCTTCACTGGGCCTACTCATGTGAATAAGGATTGTAGGGTTAGAAATCATGGGTTACATTCTGTGGTGCCCCTTCAAGAGGCAGCACAGAACTCGCAGTCCAGAAAGACTGAGGGCTAAGGTGTCTTTAACCCATTTTTGCGCTGTCCTGATTCCAGTCTAGGGTGACCAGATGTCCTGATTTTATAGGGACAATCCCAGTATTTGGGGCTTTGTTTTACATAGGCTCCTATTACCCCCCACCTGCTGTCCCAATTTTTTTCATACGTGCTATCTGGTCACCCTATTCCAGTCTATTCTGGGGGCTGAAATGGCCACCAGTGTAATCTGTGCACCCCACTGGGTTGAAAGTTACGTTAGTCCTTCTAGGGCTGTCTATGACGGCCTAAAATGCCACTTTTGCCCCCTGCAGGTGTGCTCCAGACCCACTCCTGAAACATCTGCTCCTCTATGCTTGTGAGGAGTCCTCTATGCAGTGCTAATGCAGGGTGACTTCTCCCCCATACACCACCGGGCCTTTCTGGCCACTGTAGCATGGTGATAATATCACCCCTTCTATACAAGTGCCTCACTGGTTTCTGTTTGCCTAGTCCTGTCCATTGATTAAACTTAGCTGGCTGCCCTGGGAGCTAATACATAACGAGTGCTAAATGCTTCTAACCCTAGAAGTTTGGGGTTTGTTTAAAAGGTCCTACTGAATCTTCACAAGGCAAATCTCTTTGATCCTCTTCTTTTCTAAAAAAATACTCTACCCTGTACTTTATTCAACAGCCAAAGTGAGCTAACCTGACTGTACAACAGTGTATGCTCTCGAGCCATTATTGGTGTCTTACAGAGGATGAAATCACCCCTGTGCAGAGGATCTAGACACCATTCAAACCCCATTGTTAGGTGGGATTTGTGAGATGCTAAGGTCTGGTGTTAGCTGTATGCACAGGGGTGAATTGCACCCACAATGAACAGGCCTTTCAGACAAGAAAGGAGCATCATTCCTTCAAATGGCATATAGCCATGAGAACAGCATTATAAATATCTGTACATATTTTTCAGTAATAATGCCAAGATTATGGATACTTGCTAGGGGGCTGAGCCTGTTGAGTGATGATAATTTCATGTGAGATGCTGAATGGAGGGCATTCACTACCTTGCAGGATTAGGCCTAATTCTTCGTTGTAGTTGTTTGAAAGGAAGATGAGTGACTGGCCAGCAAGCAGTTTTCCTGTTAATGAGAGGGAGAGGGGAAGCAAACTTGTTTCCAAATATATCTGTTTATTATGTATTTGTCCTTTGTAGAAATTATCTACTCATTAAAGTACAGCTCTGTCTGAAAAATAACTCTGTAAAAATGCATCATGGAGTTTCAGGTGTTAATTGTTTCTCAGTTATTTCCATATTACTGTATAAATGCACTCAGTTTACAAGGGCATGCCTTGGAAACTAAACCAGGGATCTGAGAATCAATCTGGGTTCTTTTTTGCTAACGCATCATCACTAGTAATAAAGATTCTGCAAGGCAAAATCTGAACTCTTACCCTTGTGCAACCCTATATATGTAAATAAGAGCAGCTGGAACTTACGGAATAATTCTCTTGATGTGTGAGCCAGAATAGATGTCACCTTTCAGGGAGCAGCCCAAGGAATTTCTCCTCTCCTTCCCTCTTCTTTCTCTCCCTCCCCTCTCAAGGGCAACATCCCTCTTGTCCTTCTTAGGGTTGTCTGGAGACTGTCACGTTAACAGGGAGGGGATTTCCATGCAGCTTTCTCTTCACATTGGACATACAGCTCCTACCCTGCTGACCGTGCTGTGTGCAGAGCTTCCTTCTCTGGAGCAGGGAGTGGTCCTGTGATGAGTGAAGAGAACACTGATCACTGTGTTCTCCCTGCAGACGCAGAAGTGTGAGAGACCATTGTGGTGATGCAGCAATGTAAAAGGATGTATAGTTATGATGTGATATGAGATACATGAGTTGACCACACAAATTCTAAGGAGTAGCAACCCTTCTATATTCTCTTTGTATAGGAAAGAGATGTTGTTTGGTGGATAAAAGGGGTCTGGGAGTCAAGACTGCTGTGCTTTCTTCCTTGTTTTGACTTCCTGGGTGGCCTCCTGTCTCTTAGTTTATCCATATCTGAAATGGGCATATTTGCCTATATCACAGAGGTGTCCAGTGGCTTAATTCATTTTGTCAAAATGCTTTGATCAAGATCCTTGGATGAAAGCCGCTACATAAGTGCAAAATATTATTGTAATGCTAGCGCTTGGGTTCGTCAGTAAAAACTGCTTGCCTGCCAGTCACTCATGTTCAATACAGTGTGTGCTCATCTGAAACTCATTGAAAAGTAGGGTTCTCATTTTCCCTTCCTGAAAGTTCTCATTCTTTCTCCCTCAGAACATGATCTTTCCCTTAACTTGATGTAGTGAACAAAAAAAGGGAAGTTAAACTTTGTTAAAATGGTTCCAGCTGTCCCTGAATGGTGCCTGTCTCACAGCTTTATAAAGAACAAGAGATCACCACATATCCTTTCTTCTCAGTATTCTTTGAAGGATCTTTTGAGGCCTCAAAACACTGGCAGTTGTAACAAATGAGGTCTTTATTTCTTCTTCCTTGCCCTCTGGGTCTTGAGAGATTTCTTTCACATCTCACTTGATAACACCCTCTCTTGCCTAGCGAAGTTAGATTTCTCCTAGCTTCCTTTATTCTTTTAGATTCTGCATTTTTCTTTGCAAGCAGCTCTTGGCTTTTTTTGGATGGTGTTTGATGCCCTTTTTTTCCTCCACCACTTGCTGTGCTCCCATGGATCTGCTGCTCACTCAAAGTACCATGCTTTTTATTTTTTAAAAACAAATGAGAGGCGACATTGTTAAAGATATTTGAGATTTTCTTTTATCCGCATTTCTAAAACTCAGCTCAATGCTTTCTTGTTTCACAAATGTTCCACTTTCCCAATTATCCAGTTTTTGCTCAGCTTCTTTAATTCAGAAGGTACCAATGCATCTAACTGGCAAGCAAATTCCTGGCAAGCAAATGCATATATGTATATGTACTCAGAAAACTTTCCCGTCTGTTATATATGTTTGCATTTTACAGATAAGGATAGGAAATATAGGAGTTAGGGGGACTTTATTCATGCCTTCTGTTGACATGAGTATAGTTAAGTGCTAATAAATTAAGGCTTTGCAGTATACACGGCCATAAATGAGTGCTGTGATAAAATACTGAAGGTGGGTCAATCATTTAATCAATTGCAGAAGCTGTTTCATTATTACACATCAAGTCATAATGTCAACAGGGTAGTTGCTAGTGGCGTTTCAGTGGCATACAGCTAGTGATGTGACTAAGACACATAACTGAGATCTGGGGTTTAATGGAGATTTGGGCCTGGCTTTCTTAGAAGTGCTAAGCACCCACAGTGGCCTATGAGGAAGATCCTCTCTTCTAGTTTCATTGTACTGGAAAGATGAGTGTTTAGTATTTCTATACAGATAGATTAACACCTTTTCAGATTGAATTAAACCATGAGATATGCTGTATCTAGAATGTGAGGCTCCCTATAAGTATAAGAAATATATTCAGCGTTTTCTTCTATAGAGAAAGAATAGTTTTGTATGTGCAGCACATAGGGTGCCCAGGTGTCCAGATTTTAAAGGGACAGTCCCAATATTTGGGGGCTTTGCCTTATCATAGGACTGGAAGGGACCTCGAGAGGTCATCTAGTCCAGTCCCCTGCACTCATGGCAGGACTAAGTATTATCTAGACCATTCCTGACAGGTGTTTGTCTAACCTGCTCTTAAAAATCTCCAGTGATGGAGATTCCACAATCTTCCTAGGCAATTTATTCCAGTACTTAACCCTGACAGGAAATTTTTCCTGATGTCCAACCTAAACCTCCCTTGCTGCAATTTAAGCCCATTGCTTCTTGTCCTATCCTCAGAGGTTAAGAACATTTTTTTTCTCCCTCCTCCTTGTAACAACCTTTTATGTACTTGAAAACTGTTACCGTGTCTCCACTCAGTCTTCTTTTCTCTAGACTAAACGAACCCATTTTTTTCAGTCTTCCCCCATAGGTCATGTTTTCTAGACCTTTAATCATTTTGGTTGCTCTTCTCTGGACTTTCTCCAATTTATTCACATCTTTCCTGAAATGTGGTGTCCAGAACTGGACACAGTACTCCAGTTGAGGCCTAATCAGCACGAATAGAGCGGAAGAGTTACTTCTCGTGTCTTGCTTACAACACTCCTGCTAATACATCCCAGAATGCTGTTAGTTTTTTTTGTTTGTTTGTTTGTTTTTTGCAACAGTGTTACACTGTTGACTCGTATTTAGCTTGTGATCCACTATGACCTCCCCAATCCCTTTCCACGGTACTCCTTCCTAGGCCGTCATTTCCCATCTTTTATGTGTGCAACTGATTGTTCCTTCCTAAATGAAGTACTTGGTATTTGTCCTTACTGAATTTCATCCTATTTACTTCATTTCTCCAGTTTGTCCAGATCATCTTGATTTTTAATCCTATCCTCCAAAGCACTTGCAACCCCTCCCAGCTTGGTATCGTCCGCAAGCTTTATAAGTGTACTCTCTATGCCATTATCTAAATCATAGGTGCCTATTACCCCACACCCTCTGTCCCAGTTTTTCACACTTGCTGTCTGGTCACCTTAACAACACAGGACTGGGAGCTAGGCTATGCATGGATCTTCCATAGGTGCACACAGATGGATGGGAGAGGCCTAAAAACTCTTCCTCCTTCCCCTTCCCCGCCCTGTTCCATCCAAACATCAGTGAGGCATATGTTATCTGAAAGAAATAGGTAAGAAACTCCCTCCCTGGGGCTGGCCAGCACTTGGCCAGGCACAGCGTGGAGTATGCCTATGGGATGGTGTACGATGTATAGTTTCCCTTCATCCCCCAGAGCTCTGAAAATGATTACAAAGCTATACTTGGGGTGATGCAGCTCTGCATAGCTACCAATGAAAGTTAATGCCTTCAAGGCACAGTCTGGCCCCAAGTATTATTGTTCAGTGATATAACAATGATACTGCATTGTAATAAGCACTAAAACAGAGGAGGGAAAATGTGTTAGTGTGTAAGGGAAATTGGAAATTACTGTCAAGAGCATGTTATATACGTTATCTTAGCTGTTAGTTTTTAAAGGGTTAGTATTTCTGTGGTTCTTGTATATTCCTCCTTCTGCAGGTTAAGACTCCAGTCATTCAAATAGAGGCGATGGAACACTTTGTGGTGGTGTTTGCCTCAGAAGCGAACATCTTTATCTTAGATGGCAGTAATGCAGTTTATGTCATCTCAGTCATGTGATAGTGAAACTGTTGAGTGATAAAAGTATATCAGCATGTGTAGTTTAGCAGCAGAATGACAAACTACAGGCGGGTTACATTGTCCAGCTCTAGGTAAGGAAATGTCAGAAACTGCCACTTCTAGCTAAGAAGGATAATACTTGATGTTCCTTTGTTAGTGTAAGCAGATGGTAATTGAAAGGTGTTTTATATTTACAAGGTTGTGACCACATACTGGGCTAAGTAAACTAAGAGTTGGGGGGCCAAAGATGTTAGAGCAGGATACTGTTATTATAGAACTAACAGGAAGCACTGTCAACTTATTATCATGAAACTAATTGGGCTAAAATATTACTCATTTAGAATTAGCTCCTCCCCTCAGCAAAATAAAGTTTGTGTGGTATGGTGAGATTTGAGAGTAGGGATAGTGTACTATGGACCCGTTCCCAATATGCTTAGTCAGACCAAATACTTTTTGAAATTAGAATATTTGGCCTCTTTAAGGTGCTTAAAAGTAGGTCCTATATGGTTACAGAAAGCTACCATATGCCTGCGAGTCAGTAACTGTATAACATCCCTGCACAAACCATTCCATGATATCAATATTTATTATTCAAGCCTTTGGTAAAGCTACTGACAGCTGGAGGAATTACCAGCTGCACATGAAACTAAAAGTGTTTGTATGCCCAATTAATCATGAATGGCTGTACTCAATAGGAAGAAATGTTTTCTGATTTTTGCACAGCGGAAGTCCCCAAAAATGAAAGCCATCTGATAGTTTGCATTGAATTCAGCCCTAAGCGGCTCATAATATCCAGCCTTCTTTCCATAATTTGCGTACTGGCGTAGAAATGAAATTTCAATTTCTTTCTGTGTGGAAGTTTAGTATTTCTTATCAGGGCTCTGATAACTAAAGCAAAGTAGCTCTGTTAGTTTCTCTTTGTAGTTCTGATGGAAATTATATACAGAAAAGACTGAGAGGTATTAGGTTAGATTGTCAACTCTGAGGGGCAGGGACCATCTTTATGGTCTGTGTTTGTACAGCACCTAGCACAGTGGGGTCCTGGTCCATGATTAGGTTTCCTAGTTGCTACAATAATACCAATAACAAATAAATAATATCTGGTTCTCCCCATGCAAAATTCCTCTCCAACTCATGCAGGATTGTACCATACTATGTATTTTGTAGTACTTTGATTTGTTATTGGTGACATAACCAGCAAAAAAACAAAGGACTGGAGGAAACGTTGTGTCCATTTTATTGTGACTCTTACAAGGTCTAAACAGGAAGAACCCAACTCATACAGTTACCCCAGTTCACAGACTTGGGGGGAGGGATAGCTCAGTGGTTTGAGCATTGGCTTGGTAAACCCAGGGTTGTGAGTTCAGTTCTTGAGAGGGGGTATTTAGGGAACTGGGTTAACAATCTGTCTGGGGATTGGTCCTACTTTGAGCAGCAGGTTGGATTAGATGACCTCCTGAGGTCCCTTCCAACCCTGATATTCTATGACTCCTGGACCAAAAATGGCACATTTAGCACAATATATTTCCTTTTCTTCTCCTCCTTTCCTTATATTAAAGGACTGCACAAAAAGTGGGGGAGAGGGGTTTGAACTTGTTCCGTAAATGAACCTCATTCTGTTACTGACTACAGCAGTGGGATTCTCTTGCCTGTCCCTCTACCACATGATGTTTTCACTACAGGATCTTCTATGATACACAGGGTACATTTGGTGTCAGTTATCTCCTCCTGTTCCTTCGGCTTCAGACTGGATTAAGAGAGGGAGAATTTTAGTAAAACCTTCACTCTGGGCTCCTCCCTTCTTCTGTATAGTTAATTCAGGAGCAATGCCATAACTTCCTAATGAAACCAAGCCAATGATTGAGCATTTCATTACCAGCCCAAAATCTGAGCCATGAATCTCTTGGAGTAAACTCAGGCCAAGTTGGAAGTGAATTTAGGCCCATTTATGGCTTTAGATGGAAATCAGGCAAAATTCTCTTGTTTTGGCTGAGTTTTGCTCTGAGCTTCAAGGTCTGTTTGATTCAAGAAACAGAGTGAGAATGAACCCACATGAACTGAAACTGGGAGGGAAAAAAGGATTTGTATTTAGTCCTGCAAATCAAACCCAATGAGTTTCAGCTAGGCTTTGCTAAGCCTTCCATTTACTCTCTAGACCAGCTTATGGTATAACATTGATGGGCTTCATCAGAAGTGTCTTTGAGATGCTGCCTGGCCAAAAGGGACTGAGAATCTTTTCATGAGGGTCAGAGAGAAAAATTGCTTATTTATATAAACATAAGGTATCTGTAGTTAATCTTAGTGTACTCAAAAGAAATGTTTGCAGTTGGACTAGATGTGTTATTCATACCGTTTCTTTTGTTTTAATATTATTTTTCTTATCCTCATCTCAGTTCTTAATTAATTTTGGTTTTAATTCAACCCCTTGAGTCAGGCTTTTGTTTTGGGAATTTCAACCAGACAGTCCCAAGGAAATGAAACAACCCTTCTAACCCTAAGGAGAGAGAGTAAAGGGAGGATGCCTGCAGCCTATCCTCACTCAGGATTCCCTGTCATAAAAGGTCTTGGACTAGGGAGTCATCTCCCATTGGGTGTGCCACTATCAGGGTTTTGGTCGGATGCATGCCTGTGAAATGTCTGCAGGTCACTGAAGATGAGAAGTGGTATGTGTATTACAGTAGTGCATAAGAACCCCAATCAGAGATCGACGTCCCATTGAACTTGGCACAGTACAAGAACTTAAGGCTTTCGGAAGCCACATCCAGTCCTTGTCTGGAAGAAAGCTCTTCATAGTATAGGGTATTTGAGAATGAGGGGGAAGAATGGGGAAATGTGTGTGGAACCTTGGAGCACTGTGGGGGGCATTGTGGATGCTGCTGAGGGAGGGAGAGCACTCCAAAGAAGGACTCTGCATAGCAAAAAGCTGGATGCCTGTGAGTTTTGTGGGCTTAGTTATAGAGACTGAGGGCTACTCAAGAACTGGAAGTCTCTCTGCATCACGCCAGTGGAACCTTGGGGTTTAGCAGCACCCAGTGTCGAGTGCAAAGTCACATCTCTCCCCATATATCTATATATAAACCTGCTGACTTAAAAAATTGTCCTGAGGTGTCTGGAATCCACAGATCCTTTCTGCACTTTTCTAAGTTCCTCCTAAACACAGTGATTTCCCCCCACCACCACTTTTAACACAAAAACTGGTCATATGGCTGTTGGGGAAAGGGTCTGAGGACACAAGCCACCTGGACTTCTGAGGTGGTGCTATAGCAGTCAGATTTCTCCCTAATAATACAGGGACCACTTCAGCTATGATTTAACGCCATTAACTTCAGTGTGTTTACAATGGATATGGATTCCTTCCCACATCCCAAAGGCAGAGCCTGAGCCGTAGGAGGGGAAAGAGAGAGTCTGGCTGCTGCCAGATATGCAGTAGTGTGAATGGATGGTTGGAGGAGCGGGCTGGGCTGAGCCTATACCCATTTCTGGATCTCAGACAGTCACTTAAGCCAGGTGCACTCCCCCCCCATTCTCCTTCTCAGAGCCATGTGGGGCAGGAACGCTATTCCACCACCCTCCCCAAGGTGGAATTCTGGGAGGAGAAAAGAGGTCTCTTGTTGGTGTCAGAGATGTAGGTGGACGGTGACGAAGGTGAAGAACCTCCAGGAGGATAGACTCAGTCTCTACTTAGCCACTCCCTGGATATTGTCATTGCTACTGTTCGTTTGAAAGTACTATTCTGGGACAAGGACTTTGTCTTCCTACATGCTGTACAATGCACTGCATGTTCTGCCTGCTACCGCAATACAAATAATAAATAGTAATTATCTGGTGGTCTGTGTGGCATCACTCAGGCTGCATTTAATTGTTTGAAGCCACTATATTCAGCATCAAGGCAGGACTCTGGGAACTGGGTCTGCCACAATTTATGGGGGCTGAAACTCAGCCATGAGATGCTAGATGTTTGCTTGGAGGTGGAATATTTAAGAGGGGTAGATTAAGAATTCTCTTTGGGGGAGGAATTCCAGGGGAAGAGCAGGGAGAGCATCAATGAAGGAGGGACTGATGATTTAAAAGTGTCCCAAATTTTTTTTGGCTCTGACCATATTAAGACTCCAGCTGATCACACAGAATAATTAACTGCCTGGAGATATATTGCCTACTACCTGAAACTTCCTTTTAAGGAAGTATTGGCATTTTAGCCCTTTGGGGTTTGAGTTGAGCTCTCTTTTACCAGGGATCTTATTGCTAAGTCAATCCTGATAATAGCTACTTTCACGTTGGAGACTGTATATAAAAAAAAAAAAAAAAGGTTGGCTTCCCCCTTAAGCAGCATGTACGCTTTATTAAAGGTTGTGAGTGGTGAGGCAGTTTCATGTGGGGATGTCTGCTCAATGTCTGTTTATTCCTGGATAGAGAGATTCACTCAAAATGTCCTTCTTAACAATTTTGTAGTGTCCACAAGAATAAGACTCCCACAATGAGATGAGAAGATGCAGCTCTGTTGTCTGTTAGACTCTCTTGCTGCATATAAAAGGCTGAATCAAAAATAAAACAAAAAATCACTTGAAGCTCCCCAGTCAGACAAAAAGCTCTCTCCCTTCCTTAGCTAACCTGAAAATCACTGTATGAGGCCTTCTGCTGCAGGCAGAGCCTTGGAAATGTATGGAGCAGAATGCTTCCTGGCTCTGCTACACGCAGCTTGCCTTTCCAAGGGATTGCATATATTTGGAGCAATTCAGTGGAATGGTAGTTAAACCATGCTCATTTCATGGGAGATAATATCATTTGTGAGGGACAAGTGTTCAGATATGCTTGATATTTGTGGCACTCTGAATTTGAAACAGTTTATTCTTGGCACCACTGTAATCTTTATTCTGTTCCTTTTAGGAAGGGGGGAGCTAAACGATATTATTCTCCTGTCTCCTTTAAGAGGTCAGAAGGCTGCCTGGTCTTCTTCCCATTGCTTATGGTAACCCAGTGATCTCCCTCACCCTCTATACAGGGCTGGCTCCAGGCACCAGCATTCCAAGCAGGTGCTTGGGGTGGCAATCTGCAAGGGGCGGCAGTCCGTGTGTTTTTACCCCCAAGCAGCGTGCTGAATTGCTGCCGCGGACGGCGGGGGCAGTCTGTGTGCCGTTAGGGTTGCACGCGCATTTCCACGGCGGCGGCAATTTGGCAGCAGTTTCTATGTTCAGCTGTCCGCAGCGGCACAGCTTCTGTCTTCCGGCTGAAGACAGAAGCTGCTGCCAAATTGCCGCCGCCACGGAAACGTGCGAACCGCCCTAACGGTACATGAACTGCCCTCGCCGTCCGCGGTGGCAATTCGGTGTGCTGCTTGGGGCAGCAAAAACAGTAGAGCCAGCCCTGCCACTATAAATAGACCAGGCCATATAAACCCCGAAATCATTGGGGCCAGTGGAGGGAGTGCCAGCCAGCGAGAGGTGTGAATGTATGTTCAGCAGAGAGGCACTGATTATATACCTGTAACTGCAGAAACATTATTTAATTCGCCATCCTTGGTATCACTTCAAATCCCAGTGTTTTTTGTCTGTCTTGAAAAGATGAACTATAACAATTGATCCAGTATGGCGGTAGAGGGGGAAGGTAATTAATGAAAAGAAAAATGAGCTCACCCACAAAAGCAGGAAATTAAACTTCTATCAAATAGATATGAAATGAGCCATACAATCCAGGGGAGAATATACCGGTAGCTCTCTGTTGAAACCTTTCAGATTGTTAAAACTGGAATGTTCACAACAACTGTTGGTGTGTGTTTTATCTTCACAAAGATGTTGGGTGCTTCATAGGGTTGCCAGTTTTAGTTGGACGTATTCCTGGAGGTTTCATCACATGACATAATCTTTAATTAAAGATTAATCTTTAATTTCTGGAGGCTCCAGGACAATCCTGGAGGACTGGCAACCCTACATGGTCTCAAGGGGAAGAAGACAACAAAGTGATATGGCAGTTCCTATGGTAACTGCTCCTTGCATAGTGTATACCAGATTAATTCATAAATTATATACATTCTGGGTAGTTTGTTGGCATTGACTCTCAAGGCTCATTAACCCCAATAAGGCACTTTTTATTTATGTATTCTTTGCTTTGTATTTTGAAAGGCAAATATTCCCTTATTATCTGCGCACAAGGCTCACTATAGAAGGAATAATTTTGAGGCCTCCTTGCCATGTAAAATTATGGATATGTGCTGTACACCTAACTAGTTGATTCATCCAAAAAGCTGCTGGCTGACAGAGGCTATATAATGTAAATTAAAACAAAAATTAAAGGGTCCTTCGATGCAGTGTCAGGGTCCAAAGAGAGAGAGAGAAAGAGAGAGACAATGGATTCAAGAGTTCTGAACTTATTTCTTCTGTACTAGCACTTTATGTTGACATAATTTGCTTTTCACTCTGTGGTCATGTAGGCAATTATTCTCTCCCACCCATGAGGGTGAAAAAACAAAACGAACCCCCCCACCCCACAAACAAACAAAAACTATATATTTTTTCTTTTGCGGTGTTTAAAGCTCTTTGAGCTGGTGATTAGGCCTTGAAGATTATTATAATTATTTGATTTATTTACTATTTTTATTATAGTAGTGTCAGCAGCCATAAACAGACTCTGAGCCCCATTATGCTGGGTACTGTACAAATATAAAGTGCAGGACAGTCCCTGTCCCCAGAAGATCCCAGTATAAATAGAGACAAGATAAAGGGTATGGTATACAAAGGGAATGGAGATGCAAGACATGGGTGATTTTATTAGGCACACCAAGGGGGGGGGGGCTGAAATGAATGGGATCACTTGCATGAGTAAATGCTCCCCAGTGTGAGTGAGGTTGCATGATCTGACTCAGAGTGAGTCGCAGCAGAAGGCTGGGAGTCAGGCCTACTTTTTTATTTTTTTGACTCAGTCACTAACTATTAGGTCATGTTTCTGCCCTATATAGTGTTAGCCACTTTGGGCATGAGCACACAGTATGCTGAAGAATACATATTTTTATTACTTGCCTTTGGTTGGCGCCTCTACCTTTCTCTCCCATCCCTATAGTAGTGAAGCATTTTCTCATTCAAGACATTTCTTTTGATTCATCGTCACCTGACTTGTATTCCTGGGATTATCCAATTAGTGTTTGGCACATCTTTGTGGAGTGGGGTCATAAATGTGACTGTAACACTCCATTATCTTCTGTTGTCCAGCCACCATCCAGTATTGAGCAACAACTGAGAACAGCCTCATGGTACCAGTTGGTATGGTTAAGTTGGCTTTAAGACTGCTTCGTGCTGCCACAGAAGTGCAAATCAGCCCTAGCATGGCATACTACTGCAAGCACTGGAAACTGTGCCCCCCACATGTATAACAGTTTTATGAAGTTACCAGGCAATCCATATGGAGCTATGCAAAATCAGCCCCAGAGGATGTGATTGTCTAGGTATTAACCCCTGTATTTCTACATTCACTACACCATCATCCACAGATTCTCAGCTCGGCTCCCATGTGCTCTGTTGATTTGTCATCTCCGTGACACGCACTGTACTCCGTTCTTACCCACTTTTCAATAAAGAAAAGATTAAAAGGAAAATCACATGGTTGAAAAGGGCATGGATGATGAACAACGTCTGCCATTCCTGAAGAGTGGTGTTGGCCCTGTCTTCAGCCATGGGCTTACCAGAGTCTGGTGCATTCCTGTTGCATTATATTATGCTGTGTAGGGCTCCAACATATCTGAAGGAAGCCAGTTCCTACCACCATAAATTGTACATATTTATTGTGTCTTTTGATTGAATATCTGAAGACTGTGATATTTTTTCCCTTTCTGCTGCCATTGAGCATTCACATCTTCCAAGTGCTTCACATCTTCCAAGTGTTTTACAGACATTAACTAAGGGCTTGGCTACACTTACAAATTTGCAGCGCTGCAGCAGGGTGTGAAAACACACGCGCCAGTGTGGTCAAAGCCCCAGCGCTGGGAGCACGGCTTCCAGCGCTATACGTTATTCCCCACAGGGAGGTGGAGTACGGACAGCGCTGGGAGAGCTCTCTCCCAGCGCTGGCGCTTTGACTACACTTAGCGCTTCAAAGCGCTACCGCGGCAGCGCTACCGCGACAGCGCTTTGAAGTGCTAAGTGTAGCCACAGCCTAAGTGGCTGTGATAGTAGAGAGAATGGCAACTTAACCATGTCTACATGAAACACTCCGTACTCCAAATAATGTAATATGGTCTTTGAAAGGTCTGAAGCTGGAGGGAAAGTAGTAAGATGCTACAGAGAATCAGTACCACAAAGTACTTTTTTTTGGCTCTAGTTTTCAAAAATGGCGTATAATGCAGCGTTGCCAATTCTCACAACATTGTTTGTGAGTCTTGCTGTATTTGATGTTTCTCCTCAAGCCCCAGCCGCTGGAGTCATGATTACATGAGAATCTCCACTTTCATCTAAACAAAAGTAAGTTTCTAATCCTTGTGGATGCAGAGAGAGAGGCTACAAAATGGGAAGCCTAAACACTCAAAATAGAAGGCAAATCAACCCCCCCAAATATATAATTTTTAAAATTCCATGATTTTTATTCCAGTCTCATGATTTGGAATCCTTGGGGTTGGCAGTACTACAAACTCAACTTCTTGACTTTTTGCTGACAATCACATACTCAAATATCTTTGTCATAAAATCTTTGACCCATACGATTTGCAGGTGCAATCAGGTACTTAAATGTCTGGGCATTTATTTATCCACAATTATTTGCTCTCTTAGACTTGTGGCTTCAGTTACTGTGGGTGCGAGAACGCAGGCACAAAGTCTGAGTCTGCCTTTGAATATCAGCCCGTGTGTTACTTTAGTAGACAGGATCACTGCACAAGCGCTGTGATTTCCAGACAGAGATGCAGATATGTTTTACGCCATTGTTGCTTTGTTTTTAACTTAAGTAGCTAGCTGTCTAACCAATATCTGTCCTTAAAATATTGGGTCTGCAGCCTGTCTGTCTAAGTTGTTGTAATCAGTTTGTTCCAAAACTTCATCACAATGTTTCTTTAAATTTCACAGCTTTGAATATTCCTTTGGGTATGTCTGATACTTGCATCAGAGCATACCTGACTGAATGCTGCTGTACTTCAGTGGAGTTTATGATGAGAGTTCTGAGAATTACTGTTGATTTCTCCTTGGTTTCTACTTATTTTACTTGTCTAAGCTCACTGCCAAATACAGTTATGCTGTTAAATAGCTTCAGACATGAAAATATACTGAAATGACATCACCATAGAATAAATAGGATACTATTTATCATAGCAGTGAAGATCAGTTTTTAAACGGCTTTTTTAATGTACTTGCATCTGAATTGGTTGAGTCATGAGTTAATTTAAAACTCTTCTAAAAATTGTGATGAGACAAAATAGTCATCCATTTGACAAAAATAGATTGTTAATGGCTTTCCTGGATGAGAAAATGATTTTTTTCAGTTTGCTACTGAAAATGTGATCACTTAGAAATGTGTTGCTGTACTTATTGGGCAACACTTCACTAAATACAGAAGATCCAGTTAATTAATGCTTCTCTCTTATGCAATTCTATAATATTTTACAGCAATGGTCACAAACAGTGTGGTGTAGAGTTCCTACGGGGCTTTTGATTGTTACTGTATGGTACTACATCCAGCTTCTGCATGGAGATCTGCATGGATAGACTCTTGTGCAGCCCCGTTGACTTAATTGGGTTTTATCATGGATGCAAGGATAGTTTTGTTTGTACGATTAGGGTCCTAGTGTTGTGCTTTTCTGAACTCATAAATGTACAAAATATGTAAATATAAAAATGTGTTAGTGAGACTAAATTATGCCATTTACATATGGTCTTGTACCCTAAACTTTATATATTATGTGCTGATATTTAAAGTATTAATTGCCATTGCATTCAAGTTTGTAATACAGAACCTCAAAAATTTGTAATTGTGCAAAGCTACCCACCGTGTGTCATAACAATGCAGAATCTCTAACTGAAATAAAACTAACTGCCGCTATTGCTGGGGGCTAATAAATTAAACTAAATACAAATTAATCAAATGCCAAACCAAATAGTACTTGATTCTGAATCACTGGAGTCAGTGGGAGATTGGGAATTTCATTGGGCACAGGATCAAGTGCAGAAAAATGAAGGAAGTTTCGTAGCAAAGGCATTACTCACCTAAACAAGTATAAAAATAGACACTCCTCCTGTTTGGGAAATGGAACTGTCATGTGCATATCCTTGCCATGCGAGATTTACTAGACTATAGGACCAAATCCTAGAGCTTATCATGCTTAGCATTTTGCAGGATCTGGCCACTACAAAAAAAAGTAACATGCCTTTTTAACACCATTTTTAGAAATGAGGCACATCTTTATTCGAATGAAGAGTCATGCAGGTAGAATTGAGCTCTAATTTTGCTAGGCATCTGGGGTCTATTTTGGTTTTTAGATTAATAATATTTGCAAATACTTTGTACATTCTTTTGTCTTTCTTGCAAAATCGGGCCCCTATCCTGCAATTGGATCTGTGCAGGCATGAAGGTACGTTTGTGCCAATCTAATCACAGAATCAGGACCTCAGTGTCAAGTTGTTTATTATGAAGGGGAGTGTAAAAACACTACTGGTTTTAGATTGTGCCACCCATCCTGAATGGTGACTTGAACAAGACATCTTACAGTACAGTGTATCCTGTTTCTTCTCCTTACAGACTGATGTATACCCCTTCTGGTTCATATATAATCCCTATCTCACGATATTGCATAGGATGCATTTGGATTTATGTGTTCCGTTGTCAAATAACTTTTTTAATAGTATGTTCTTGCATTTGGCCACTTTTGCTTCTTGATTCACATACATTTGTGTTTAGGTATGATGCATCGAATAATTCTTTGTCTGAGTGCTGCTGGGTACTGAGTAAAGTATTTATATATCAGTAATATATTTACACAGAGAAGAGATTTTAACTGAGCCATATAATAATCTGATTCTATCTCATGTGATGTAACCTTTGACGGAGAGCTGATCTTTAATCTAAGGCTATCAAACAGGATTTAAATCTTGTAATAGGTTGTTTGCTGTTCCCAGTGCTGATTTACTTATGATGCATGCCCATAAGAGAGACTAAGATATTGCACAAGTTCTGAGAAAGAGAGAGATTTCCTTTGGAATTTTGTGTTTTGCAGAAAAATAAAAATCTGTAAAA
Source organism: Mauremys mutica (assembly GCF_020497125.1). Classification (NCBI taxonomy): domain Eukaryota; kingdom Metazoa; phylum Chordata; order Testudines; family Geoemydidae; genus Mauremys; species Mauremys mutica. The sequence continues at coordinate 27,270,754 of NC_059081.1, read as the reverse complement.
CTACTTAAATTCTTAGCTATATCCTGTACAATTTCCTATCAGAAATAAAACACAAAATCTACATAACAAAATTCAGGAAATAAACACTTGAGCAATGTTTTGTGAATTTGGCTTGGAGTCTTCTAAGCAGTATATAATTTTTCTTAATGATGTGCTCTTCTTTTTAGGGATCAGCAGATTCATACACAAGCAGACCATCAGATTCTGATGTATCTTTGGAAGAGGACAGAGAAGCAATCCGCCAGGAGAGAGAACAGCAAGCAGCTATTCAGCTTGAAAGGGCAAAGGTGAGTTCTTCTTTCCAGCTTTAATAATAGCAAAGTTATATGGCATTTGGTGGCACGTCAGCCTTTGCATAGTGTTAGAATTCTTTCTACAGGTTTATAATGGTGATCATATAATTTGAAAATAGCTTGGCAACCAACTACAAGATGCTAGAAGGGGAAATATCAAATATTTTCACAAAGAAGATACCACTTAAAACATAAAGCCAAATCCTGCTGTGTCACCCATGTAACCTTGTATGTGTTGGTAGGTCCTAGATGTGTAAATGAGAGTGGAATTCGGCTCTTTTACTTAAGGAAAGGAAAGGAGAACAACATAAGAGACTGCTACCACATTTTCACAGCAATGTGCTCGACAGTTTTGAATTTGGATTTGCATTTGGTCCACTTGGTCACCCTATGGATGAGCTGTGTATGGACTGGATGTAAATATAATGGCACAAATACTGCCCTGTAATGTATGCACGAGTTCCATTCATTTCAATTGCCATTGTATCAATATAGTCAGACATAGGATTTTGACCCAGTGGCTGCAATTTAGTCCTTTTTTTGGTTTGTTTCTCAAATGTTGGTTGCTTGATTCACCCTGTGAAGAAAGGGGCTGCAGATGACAAACAGTGTGCCAGAGGGATCAGGCATTCAGATACTTCAGTGATGGCAGTGACAGTAAAATAAATTGGGTGTATGGATAGATACAGGCGAGTCTTATCTTATGCGGGGGTTCCATTCCGCGGTTAGCATGTAAAGCAAAAACCGCGTTTAGTCAAAATTACATTGAGTTGAATGGCGGGTGGAATCACCCGCACTACAGGTACAGTATTAAAATTGTTATTTTTCTCTTTCTTTTTTTTCTTTTTTTCTTTTTTCTTTTTTTGTTTTTGTCGACCGCGTAATGCTGAAATCACACACGTTAAATGCACGTAAGATGCGACAGACCTGTACATGCCAGAGGGATTTTCCATCAGTGGAAAGCAGGCAGTGTTTTTACTTTTCCAGGGGTTCTTCAGGTGGAGGCCAACTTCAGAGAATGGTTGGGACCCTGCTGGGAGAGGCTCCCAACCTTACAGGACTTGTTAAAAATGATACACTTTCTGTGGGGTTTTAGATTGTCCTACTGAATTTAATAGAAAATTCTCTCCCTTCTATAGGTGGTTTAAAAAAGCCTGTAGAAAGGCTGTCTTGTTCTCTATTAAATTCTATACATTTTTGGATTAATTCCTATTAACACCAATTACATTTCTGTAGAACCCTCCTAGTTTCATCCCTACTGAATTCGATAGGACTTTTCCATAGGTCTGAATCAGCATTTCTCCCTGTTGCTCTGGCCACCCCACTGTCTTGGTCAGCTTCACCTACTTTTGAGGAAGTTTTAGGCAACTCTTGGCCACCCAGAAGAAAGGCTTTTGTAGGTACCTTGTGATGCTGTGCTCCTCACAAATTTCCTGCTACTCAGGGCATACAGCCCATTTTACACCAGCAGGAATTAACCAAGCCTTGGAACTTTTCTAGAGTACTTTGTAGCCTACATCTTATGTAGGATCTTCCACTACGTCACATGTCTTAGGACACAAAACAATCTCTGCAAAGGAAGAATTTTCTTACCTTGTGTACCACACTGCACTGAGTGCATTGTGGAGGGAGGGATTACCTTCCTTTGAATTATCCTACAAGTGGATTGATACCGATGGAGCAATTCTCTTTTGTAGCAAATCACATGGTTCAGATTTGGACCTGATGTAAGGAAGCACAACTCCCAATGACTTGTGTGGAGTTGTGTCCACTGACATTAGGTCTGAATTTGGCTGTATTGCCAATGCATGACTAGTAAATACATATTTTTTAATTTGACACAGTCAGCACACTAACTCTTGAATCTAAAAAGTACAAGAACACTTCTGTAACATGCTTGTGACATGTTTTTTTGTTCCTAGTCTAAACCTGTAGCGTTTGCAGTTAAGACTAATGTGAGTTACTGTGGCGCACTGGATGAAGATGTTCCTGTCCCAAGCACTGCCATTTCTTTTGATGCCAAGGACTTTTTGCACATTAAAGAGGTAACTACAGCATGCAATTATTCCTCTGACCTGCCAACAACTAAAACCTAAGCAGTCAGATTTGAGCTATGCAAGACAAAAGAGAAAGCTGAATAGCAGCCAGCATTACACAGAGCATCTGTTTGATTAGCAATAACATCCAGGATCATTCATCTGTATCAGGATTCCAGTGCCATGAGGCTGTATCTTGTACTATTAAGAATTTGAATCTACTAATTCATTGTCTGGTCTTAAAAGCATGGAAGGGAAATCATGTCTTAGTAGATTTTAAAACCACTTGAACTTCATGGATATAGATTTTGTTCTTCACTAAAGCAGTGAGATTGAGACTGATAGTAGATAGCCTGGGAAAGGACACCTTGAGCCAAACAGTGGAGTTACACCAGCTTACACCAGGTCTGCAGGTAGCCCCCTAGAGAGGGCCTGTAGAAGAGGGAGAGGGCCTAGAATAAGAGAGTAAGAAAAAGCATCTGTAGGAAAGCTTTCTGCCTTGGGACATAGGGTTCGTCTACACAAGTGGCAGTGAGTACCAGAGCCTGTGTCAACTCATTCAGGCTCGCGGGGCTCAGGCTACTGCGCAAAAAATAGTTGTGTAGATGTTGCGGCTTTGGCTGGAGCTGAGTACTGCCTATGCTTCAGATCCCAAGCTGCAACATCTATTTTTAGAGCCTCCGCCCTGCAAGCTCTAGTGAGGAGACTTGGGATGCTCAGTGCCAGGTCTTCACTACCATTGATCTATTGGGGATTGATTTATCGTGTCTAGTGTAGACACGATAAAATCGATCCCCGATCGCTCTGCTGTCGACTCCGGAACTCCACCACTGCCGAGAGGCAGAAGCAGAGTCAATGGGGGAGCGGCGGCAGTCGACCCCGTGAGGTAAGTTGATCTAAGATACGTCAACTTCAGCTATGCTATTCTCGTAGCTGAAGTTGCATATCTTAGATCGATCCCCCCCTCAGTGTAGACCAGGGCTGAGAGAAATGGGACCTCAGAGCAGAGAAGGGAGGTTAAGGAATAGGGGCACCAACCTAAAATGCTAACTGGAGAGGAAATAATTTTTACTGTATGTTGAAGGTATTTCCTGTAAATTTTCTTTGGGCTTCCTAAAGTGAACCCACAACATGTGCATGTGCAACATGTTATTTTGCACACATATATGCAGGCTTAGAACTTGCAAAACAAGATTCATCCATACATGCTGTAGGCTGATTTTAGGGGGCCTGATACCACTTCAGCTTGGAGCCTTTTGAAGTTCTCCCATCTTTGCTTTACAGTCCTGTGATTTTTGAAATGTTCTCTTGCCAAATAGCTCCTAGTTGTAATCCCTTGGAATTTACCAGAATGGCAATTCTCCCTTTTCCTACCAATACACAAATATTTTCATTGTATGTTATGAATTTATAAAACAAATTCTAATGTAGCCCATTTTATTGTCGATGCAAAACATTATATATGCAGAACTTTGTACATTTCCCTGCACAGATGTTTTTATCTGTAACAATCCATCTGAAGATGGCAAAAGTTGTGGATGTTACTCTAAAATGGACAGCCAGGAACAAGATCAATTTAAAATGGTTGTCTGGTACTTTAGTTGGTGATCTATTTATGAGATTCCCAGGACGTAGGGTCGTGTAGTTCAGTCTACAGTTTCTGAAATGAATTCTTTGCATCAGTCTCCACTGCAGAGGATGTAGGGAAGACAACCACATCAGAGCTATTTTTTGGGTTACAGATCTGAAGTACTGTCCCAAATTGATGCCTCAGTAGAAGAGGTTTTAGTACAAATTGATTAACTAAACAGTAATAAGTCACCAGGACTAGATGGTTTTTGCCCAAGAGTTCTGAAGAAACTCAAATATGAAATCGCTGAACTACTAACTCTGGTATGTAACCTATCACTTAAATCACCTCTATCCTAGATGACTGGCACGTAATTAATGTAAAGTCAATTTTTAAAAAGAGCTCCAGAGGAGATCCTGGAAATTACAGGCCAGTGAGCCTAAGTTCAGTACTGGGCAAATTGGTAGAAACAGAACAGAATTTTCAGACACATAGAACAACACAATTTGTTGGGGAAGAGTGGAATAGTCAACCTGACTTTTGTAAAGGAAAGTCATGCCTCTCTAATTTCAGTGTACTTTGACAAGGTTTCTCTCCAAAGGCTCTTAAGCAAACTAAGTAGCCATGGAATAAGCTACTGGTTGAAAGGTAAGAAACAAAGGACAGGAATAATTGATCTGTTTTCACAATGGAGAAAAGTGAACAGCAGGGTCACCCAAGGACCTGTGCTGTTCAACATATTAATTAATGATCAGGAAAAAGGGGTGAACAGTGAAGTGGGAAAATGTGCAGACAATACCAAATTATTCAAGATAGTTAAGTCCAAAGCAGACTCCAAGGAGTTACAGAGGGATCTCACAAAGCTGGGTGACAAAATGGCAGATGAAACTCATCATTGATAAGTGCAAAGTAACACACATTTGAAAAAATAATTCCAAGTAGCAGTCAAAAAGGCTAACAGTATGTTAGGAACTATTAAGCGAGGGATAGAAAACAAGACAGAAAATACTTTAATGTCATTATATAAATCCATGATGCACTCACACCTTGAATACTCTGTCCAGTTCCGGTCATCTCATTTAAAAAAAGGAATAGTGGAACTGGAAATGGTTCAGAGAAGGGCAACATAGATTATCAAGGGTCTGGAACAGCTTCCATATGAGGAAAGACTAAAAAGATTAAGGCTGTTCATCTTAGAAAAGAGATGACTAAGTGATATAATAGAGGTCTATAAGATCATGAATGGTATGGAAAAAGTGAATAGAATAGTATACAAAAACCAGGGGTCATCCAATGAAATTAATAGGTAGCAGGTTTCATACAAATAATAGGAAGTACTATTTCACATGATGCACAATTAATCTGTGGAACTCATTGCCATGGGATATTGTGATGGCCAAAAGTATAACTGCATTCAAAAAAGTACTGGATAAGTTCATAGACATATATCCATCAAGATGGTCAGAGATGCAATCCCACATGCAAGACTGCTCTAAACTTCTGACTACCAGAAGCCAACAGTGGAAGATGGGTGGATCACTCCATAATTTCCCAGTTCTGTACATTCCCCCTGAAGCTCTGGCATGGACCATTGTCAGGGACAGGATACTGGGCTAGATGGACCATTGGTCTGATCAGTATAGCCATTCTTATGTTTTTAAACTAGCATATCATAATAGTATATAACAAAGGACAATGCAAACCACAGAAAAACTTGTATGGAAGGTGAGGAAAAATATACTTTTGCTAGGAAGTTATTGAGGCTGAACTTTCAAATTTGAGAGCCTAAAGTTGGGCCCCTAAATAAGTGGTCTGATTTTTTTTAATTGGTCTTGAGCCTATGCAGATCTCATTGACTTGAAATAGGAGCTTTAGAATGTATTTTAGTTGCCCAAGAATGAATTTAACGGCCTGAGAGTTTGGGGCCAGGGAACTGATAATTTAGAGAGATGGGGGTATATACTTGGCTTCTTCCTCATTCATTTCGCAAACAAATCTTTTACTTATTTTTTTCTGAAAGTATTAAAATGGGATTGATACACACTGGCTTTAATCATGTATAACCTCTCTAGGAAAACTAATATTCCTTTTGAAATATGGTGCCAAGAACTCTTGCCAAAAAATCATTGCATTTTTTTTGAAAATTACAAAATTGCTAAAAAATATGATCTGCTTAATTTACAAGGACCTAAATGAGGAGAACAAATTGTAAATCTTTAAAAGAGCTTGCTTAAAAAGTCCTGTCACCAGACAGTTAAAATAAATCTTTTGTCTTTATGGCAACTTAATTTCTTAACTTAATTAAAAAATATATCCACAGGTGGTGTAGCTGTTTCTAGGGTGTATGACTGCAATTAAACTGAAATCAAGATAGAGGAAAGATGGTCCAGTGATTAGGGTGTTAGATAGTAGACCACTCTCCCAAACTACCATTACCCTTGGCACCAGTTTGCCTATTTGTTGATGGTGTCAGCAGAAAAGTCATGCCTGGACATAGAGAGTGAATACAGAATTTGACACTCCATGTCAAGGCTGAGAAAGTTCAGAGAGAGACCTGTACTGACACAGCTTGAGCTGTGCCTGTTCTGTGGGCACATACAAGTCTTCAGTCTTGAGAGTTCTCAGTATGGCACAATAATCTGTCTGTGTTACAGAAATATAATAACGACTGGTGGATAGGAAGGCTGGTTAAAGAGGGCTGTGAGATTGGCTTCATTCCAAGCCCACTTCGGCTGGAGAATATCCGAATTCAGCAGGAGCAGAAGAGAGGACGTTTCCATGGCGGGTAAGACTGTCCTTAGCCATTTCAAAACACAACAAACACTGGGCAATATTTGAAGTTCAGCTGATTTGTTTTAAAGTATTCCTCAATCTTCTCTTGTCTAAAAATGGTTTTGTATTCATATACCAGAATGGACAGTGGGTTAAAATATACACGTTTGCAGAAAATAGCAGGCATCCTAGATCTCTCACTGTCTCTGATGTTGAATACGAGGGACAGGAAAACTACAGGAATAAACTTTTGAAAAATGAGTCCTACAGGATGTGGACTATAGTGTGAAGGGTTCTGGAGGACAAGCAGTCTGAGCCCATGCAGGGTTGGATCAAATCAGTGATCACTCATGGGGCCCTAAGATTTTGCCTCATACTCTTTTCATTCTGACTCACCACTAAATTGGCATGCTGGGAACAGCACAGAGACAGTGTTGCAGCATTCCTATCTTGTTGTAACCCTTTCTTTAAGAGAGATTTCACTCCGGCCGCTCCACTGCTTCTCACCTCAGGTTGCCTCTCCACTTTCATCCCAAGCCTGTCTCCTCCTTGTGTCTCCACCCCTAGGCCTAAATGGTGCATGTCTCTTAGCCCTGGTCTACACTTGGGTGGGGGAGGGGAGATCGATCTAAGTTACGCAACTTCAGCTACGTGAATAACATAGCTAAAGTTGACATACTTAGATCAACTTACCATGGCGTCTTCACTGCAGTGAGTCGATTGCTGCCACTCCCCCGTCGACTCTGCCTGTGCCTCTTGTGGCGGTGGAGTACAGGAGTTGACAGGAGAGCGCTCAGGGGTTGATTTATCACGTCTAGACTAGACGCGATAAATCAATCCCCACTGGATCAATCGCTGCCCGCTGATCCGGCGGGTAGTGAAGACATACCCCCTAGTTAACACAGGCTTGAGCACAGGCCGGAGAGCCACAGCTCTGACAGTTAATCACTGTGAGACCTGCCTACTGTGTGTGAACATGTCACCATCCACTGGCTAAATACCCAAACAACAGACTTACTTTAATCATAGAACTCCTATTAACACTGATGAGATGGTGCATGCAGATAACAATACTTCATTGTAAAAGAAAGAAAGATGAGATGATTGAATCTAGCCATAATAGATGGCAAAAGTGAGGAGCATAATTTAGTCTAGAAAGTAATGGCAGGGAATTGCCATACTAATTTACTTAATCAAGCTCAGGAATCATTTCAAGAGTAAACTATCTGGGGAAATGTTTCTAGAATAATTGGACAACATCAATTCTGATTTATCCAAATTGCTTTTACAGATTGAAATAGCTGAATGTTAGCCCTTCTGCCTTGATGTTTGGAGAGAGAGGTACTTAACTGGGATGGATGCACAGTAAAAGAGAATATCAGATTATGGGAATTCGTGTAGGTGAATCCCTTTTGTATCACTGGGGCCAAGTAATGGACTTGCTCTTCTCTGATCATATGACTGCGTGGTGAATTAAGCAGAGGCATATGGGATGTAATTTCCCCTCCTCCCAACCTTTAGGCAGGCCCTGGGGCAGCATTGCAGAATCTCTGAGGCTGGAATAGGAGCTGCAGGGCCTTGTGAGTTCACTCTCAGAATACTTTGTGTTAATGGGCACTCTTTGTAATGCTGTAGGAAATCAAGTGGAAATTCTTCTTCGAGTCTTGGAGAAATGGTGTCTGGCACATTTAGAGCTACACCCACTTCCACAGGTGAATTTTGGATTTTATATAAGGAAAACTATTACTGTTTCTTAAACTTACCTTAGAAGTTGCAAATAAAATAAAATAAAGGGCTTCTCCGCACCCTCTTATTACTAATCTATAAAAATATCCCATAGATAAATGCTTATTTGTTCAAACCTTCCCCAAAATAATTGAAGGAGGAGAAAAAAATTTGCTTCTAAATGTATCGGTCATGTAGAGAGCTGGAGAAAAGAACCAGAAAAGCTGGCAGACTCCCTCAGAAGGATAGTGACCTAATACTGATCAGAAAGGAGATGCAGAAATACAAATAATAAGTGCATTGACAGAGTGATCTTTGTTTGCAAATCTTGTGTCTATTGCATTATGTGCAGTATGCATGTTAATAAAGTTCTTGTTTTTGGTCTTTTAGCAAAACAGAAACAAAAAGTGGTAAGTGTATTTTGCTATATAGTTTCTACAGTTTGCATGCTGAGTCTGTTTTAGATTATGTGCTGATGGGACATTTTCTTCTTTCAGACGGAACATGTTCCTCCTTATGACGTAGTGCCATCCATGAGGCCCGTTGTGTTAGTTGGCCCGTCGCTGAAAGGTTATGAGGTATCTATTCTACTTAGTTACATTTAATTACTATTTTCTAGTCTGACACACACATACACGCGCGCGCACACACACGCAGGCCTTGTCTACATGCAGACGTTGCACTAATCAGCCTTTAGAACAAGTTAGTTAAACTGGTGCAACAGCCTGTGTCGATATTTTTATTCTGGTTTGTCTTAAAAATTCCTAGTAGATTTATGCTAAATCCAAATAAGTCTGGTTTAAATAAGTGTTGCTACACAGCCTTTTGCACCTATTTGACTAAATCAGGTTAACATCACATCCAATGTGATATATGCCATCATGTGCCAGCAATGCCCCTCTGCCATGTACATTGGCCAAACCAGTCTCTACGCAAAAGAATAAATGGACACAAATCTGACATCAAGAATTATAACATTAAAAAACCATTAGGAGAACACTTCAGTCTCCCTGGACACTCAGTAACAGACTTAAAAGTAGCAATTTTTCAACAAAAAAACTTCAAAAACAGACTCCAATGAGAAACTGCAGAACTAGAATTAATTTGCAAATTGGACACCATCAAATTAGGCCTGAATAAAGACTGGGATTGGATGGGTCACTACAAAAACTAATTTTCCCCCCTACTGTTACTCACACCTTCTTGTCAACTGTTTGAAATGGGCCACCCTGATTACATTGGCCTCATTACCACTACAAAAGTGATTTTTCCTCCCTTGGTATTCTACTATTGAGAATAGCCCACCTCCACATTAATTGAATTGTCTCATTAGCACTGACCCCCCACTTGGTAAGGCAAATACCATCTTTTCATGTACTGTGTATTTATACCTGCCTACTGTATTTTCCACTCCATGCATTTGATGAAGTGGGTTTTAGCCCACAAAAGCTTATGCCCAAATAAATTTGTTGGTCTCTAAGATGCCACAAGTACTCCTCATTGTTTAAGTTAAACCAGTGCAACTTTCTCATGTGACCTTAGTTAAAGTAGTGCAAGTTTCCTGTGTGTTGTCAAGACCTAACTGATGCCATAATCATCCATTATGAGAATTTTACATCTTCCTATGAAATGCCTGGTACTGGAGAGACTAGACTAGCTGCAGCATTGGTCAGCTCCAGTGTGGTAATTTCTACATTCCTACTCTAGGCGCTGACCTTGTGAACCCATCACTATTACTGAAGTGTGGGGGGTGTTTTTTTTTTTTTTTTTAAAGTTATTACATAGAAATTTAAAGCTGAAAAGAATCCTGGCCCACCTAAACAATCGCCGTCTATTCAGCATAACAATATGTACAGCAAAGCCTCACTAATATGCATAGTTAACCAGGACATTCATTATTAAATTCTGAAAATTAGCAAGTAAGATCCAGATTTAGGAAAGTATTTGAACACATGCTTAACTTTAAATCCATCCTATTCAGCAAAGCAATGTTAGCATGTGCTGAAAGTTAAGCACATGAAGTGCTTTGCTGAATTGGGTCAAAAAGAAGTATGAACATATAATCAGTTACACTTCACTTAGTTTAATGAATGTTGATAATACTTCACAGCATATGAGTAAAAGTATTGTAATATATTTTATAAAAGTAGTGAAGTATTAGTAATATGACAGCATGGTGCTATTATTAGTGCAGCACTCTGCTCTTGAATCAAGTTTTTTGGGTGAGAATTGTTGGATTTGCAGATTAGCAAAGTGAGAATTAGAAAGGCTCTACTGTATCTCATTTTCTAATATCTGCCTTTTAATTACATGGTAGCTTTCCCCTCAAGGGGTAAAAATTCTTCCTTGGCATACCTGAATTGACTTCAGTGGTGCTATAGCCTAAATGAATTTGGTCTAAGGACTCTCAAATTTTGGAGGGGTTTCGTTTGCTGATTTAAATATACAACATGCTACAAATTAGACACACAGACTCTCCCCTGGAAGAAAAAGACTCCTTGGAAATGAAATACCTTTTAGGTGCATAGAGTATCCAGTTAAATGGTGAAGGAATTAGGATATTTCCTTCAGTTAGAAAAATATAGAGAGAGACATATTTGTAATCCCTATATAATCTATATGGGAAAGTTCTTTGGACACTTTTTCTGATGAAAGTGTGCAAGAGGCATGTGAAAAGTGTAATTTACGAGAAATAAACTTCCAGAGACACAGGGTCTTGAATTGGTTACAATCTAGACTGGCAGATAGTGGGTGGTAAACTGAATTACTCTGAAAGGGCTAAAGAGTTCATCCAACAAGTCAGTGGGAATTACAGGTGCTCAGCATCTCTCAGGATTTTGCCCATGTATGGTAATAGGATCCAGATCCATTTTCTGCCCGTAGATCTCATCGTGAAGATGTTGACCATTGCTGTTAGAACACTCCCGCATATGAACACTTTGGAGTATGTTTCAGAAAACTAGCTAACTTGTATAATAAAGTATTTATTCCATTTGTGTATATATAAATTGCAGCTGGCAGATGTGTTTGAATGAGAGCTCGTTGATGATAGCACTACAATTAAATGCTTACTATCTATGTAAAGGACACTCATTATTGGAAATGTCCTTACCTTCTACCTCTTTTCTTACTTTTGACTTCTTTCTCTCCCTGTCAATCCTCTTTGTTCAATCTTCCTCACCTCTGCAAAGGTAACAGACATGATGCAGAAAGCCCTCTTTGACTTCCTGAAGCACAGGTTTGATGGGAGGTGAGAAATATAATCCTTTTCATGTTTTTTCCCACATTATAATGATTTTATGTAGTGACTTTTATCAAGGAGGATCCCAGTGCACGTTCCGACTGATTCACCAACTATATATGTAGAAATCCTTTTATTCAACACTGAATTGTAGCCACCGGGTGACAAACAACAACTGTTTTTAAGAGTGCATAACACGAAGAATGGAAGGTGTAACAGAGCAGAATTTGGCTGAATACTGAATCCAACTGAAATTGCAGGGAAAATGTAGGTAGGCAGAATGTAATTACCCTAGATGGAATTTGACAAGGGTAAAAAGAAAGAAGTGCCTTGGAATCTCTAATGATGACGTGTGGCAAGGATCTTAGGTTCCTTTTAATGTTGCATCTGAGGGCTGGTCTACACTACCACGGTAAATCGATCTAACTTACGCAACTGCAGTTACATGAATAACGTAACTGAAGTAGATGTAGTTAGATCCACTTACTACGGCTGCACTGCACTGTGTTGACAGGATAGCATCTCTTGTTGACTTCCCTTGCGCTTCTCGGGGAGGTGGAGTACACAAATTGATGGAAGTGTGCTCGCCCATCGATTTAGTGTGTCTTCACAAGACCCACTAAATCGACACTCGCTGCATCAGTTGCAGCAGTGCTGATCTGTAGAGATGCCCTGAGTGTACCTCCCAAGAACATGATGCCTCTTCACACCGGGGTGGGGCACTAGTTCACTACTGACTCAGAGGAAACAGTGCCACCTACTGAATGACCAGCAGTACTTTCTGCAGTATCAGGGTTTTCCCGGAAGGTCTCCTATTCAAATATTAACTCTGCTCATCTCATGAGACCACAATACAGCATAATTGCCGGTCAAATGAGCTCAACAAATCAGATTTTTTTTTTAATCGAAGAGGCTTCCACCTACCCTTGCTGAATGTCATTAAACAGTAGAGCTGTGGGAATAATTGATTTTTTTTTATAATTTCCTGCCTATACTGAAAAATCAGGGGGTGGGGTGTAGGGAGAATTGCTTTGAGAATTTTTTTTCAGACCAAAAAAGTTGATTTTTTGTTTGCAGTGGGTCAAATTCTGCTCTCATTTACAGCGGCATATCACCACTGGAGCAAACTGAGTTGTTCCAGATTTATATCAGCATAGTAGAGAATAGAATTTTGTCTCAAATAAGTTTTACATCTTCTTCTTAATGTTGTAGTGTATATTTTTTTTAGCTCTCAAGATGATAAAATTGAGAAGAATAAGTAAGAAACTTCAGTTTATTCAAAATCCTTTCATTATACCAAAGTTTTGTGGGCATTTGGTACTAGATCTAGCAAAATGATTGAAATCTACTGGCCTCCGAACATTAATGCTTGTTTATTTCATTCTGAAGTTACCATTTACTGGGCTAATTTTGATCTGATACCATTTGTCAAGCTCAGGGCTCTTATGCAACAGAATATGCTCTAAATAAACTAATCACACCCTGATGCTGGAATAACTATCAGGAATAGAGTGAATTTAAACAGTGAGCAAAGAGAAGGCTCAGGGCAGAAAAATCAGCTATTAAATGTACTCAAGAGTCAAAAATATTTAAAAATCCAATTTTGGAAAAGACAATGCCCAAAAACAAAAATGTAGGAAAACCTGTCAGGTACAGTACTTGAAAAGGTTTCAGAAACTGTAGGGGGATGCAGGAGGGAGAGAGAACAAAGTATACAGCCCCCTCAGCTCATGCAAAGAAAGGCTTTTCCTTGAGCAACTGAGAGCAAGAGAAGAATTTTAATTCCTTTAAGAATTTAGACTGAGCTCACTGCTCTACTGCTGCTCTTAGGTGTTGTTGGGGAAGTCCCTGATGTTCTAGGGGTTGGCTCAACCCCTGGGAAGTCCTGATCTGCTTTTCCCAATTCCTGGGGCACATTTGTGGGGGCAGTTTGCACAGTGCCAGCCACCACATGGTAGCAATTGTTTTTCTAAAGCATCTAGCAACATTGTAGGCACTAATACAGTATAAATAATAAGGTCCATGAGGTTATGGTAAAGGCACCATAATAGCAAAAAAGCAAAATTGGCATTTCATTGTTGCCAGCAAACATATATAGTTGATGTTTTCTGTTGTATCCGCTCCAATAGATGGTGTGTATGCACCCAATAGATGGTGCTCCCTTTTTTGTCATTCATTCCTTTTTGGTAGTACGTACCCATTTGTAGATTATTTGAACTTCAGTCCTAGATCATTTGAACTCCTCTTTCCATGAGTACACCACATGCTCTCACATATCAAAAAATGCTGCAGAATTTTAGGAGACTCTCCAACGGCTTTGAAAGCCCTCCTGATTTAATGACAAACAGCGCATTACTGAGACTGTGACATTGTGCAGAGTTGGTTTCTGGAAGGATAATGTCTTCGCTAAGATTTATAAATGTTTCCAGATGAGAAGCCAAGTGCTGGCTCAGGTGGCCAATCCCACTAAGCCAAAGGCTACAAGTCATTAAAACTTTGTTCATGGGATAATTCCTACAGACCCTGATGTTTGTGTGGATGGGTTTAAAAAGTACAATATTTTCTTAAAATATCGCGATAACTGAAGGTAGTGCCGACTGTTTTGTTTGTGTTCTGGATTGGTTCAAATGTATTGTTGTCAGGATCCAACATGGTGACTGAGTTGCTGGAACTAAACCTGTCACCCTTATCCAGAGTAAGGTGGTCTAAGTTTCATATACTGATTAGTGGGTGAAAGAGTCTAAACTGATGTTAGAGGCTCACCGTGCTCATTGGTTACCACTTGTAGATTCTAGGCCCTCAGTGGTGAAAGTGAAGTAACAGGGCTACAAGACTCCTGAAACTTTCATCTACTAGTTGCAGCCCTGAAAGTAGACAGCACTTGGCAGTACGGAGTGTGGTCAGAGTGTCAAGGATATGTGGAGAGTCAATGCACCTTCCAGCAGAGCTCCACCGGAGCCCCAGCTATCCTTTTAAAGAGCCTAAATTGGTGTAACTTACATGCTGAGGGGTTGGAAAAATGTGTGAAAATATGAAAGTCTAAATGCAGGAGGAGCTACTTGAACTGACACCCTCGACTTAGTGCTTCTTTCCATGTGGCCTCTTGCTGTGTAAGTTACATAAACTTATACTCATTGGGTCAAATCTGCCCTGAATTATACCCGTGAAACTCCACTGAAGTCAGTACACTTGCATGTGTGTAACTCAGCACACAGTGTGGGCAAATCAATGTTTTTAGTGACTGATCAGTTGTTATTAAATCTGTGGCCTTTGACTTCAAATGACTCTGATGCTATGTTAACATCAGGGTAGGGGACCTGAGTTCCCTAGTGTTAATGTGATAACTATAAAGGGGTTAGTACTGTGACACAGGAGGAGGACATGGCAAGCACATCAGAGGTGATGGCACTTGTGGGAATTTGCTACTCTTTGAAGCCTTCATAGAATTATGAGAGAAGAGTGGAATGCTATCGATGTGGGATCCCCTGAGACAAACAGATGAAGAATATCTAACATTCTAAACTCTCTAATACTTTGGCACTCTGATGTAGAATTTGATGCAAAGTGTTAATTCCACATGTAGTAGTATTTAATTACAATAGCTCTGAACTGTCCAAATTACATTTCTTTAGGACAATTTGTGGCATAGTCATACAATAAATGCTTGTCTTAAGGCTCTGGGGTACCTTTTAGTGCCATTTTTCTGTTGTTGCAATATATGTCTCAAATCTGAATACAAGCCACTTACTTGACTGTCAGAAAATGCATTTCAGCTGCAGAAAACTGACTACATTTTTGTCAAGAGTCAGCAGTTAAATGAGTCCCATTCTTTAGAGAGCTTGGTCATTGATAAAGATGTTAAATAGTGTAGGGCTGAGAGCTGATACCTGTGGGACCACACAGTTACATTTTGAGACCTGTTACTTAGCCAATTTTTTATCCTTTTAATGTGTGCCATGCTGATTTTTATATTCTAATTTTTCAATCAAAATGTCTTGCAGTACTAAGTCAAATGCCTTATAGAAGTATATTATGTTAACACTATTACCTTTATAAACCAAACTTGTAATCTCATAAAAAGAAGATATGAAGTTATTTGACAGAATCTATTTTCCATAAATCCATGTTGATATGCATTAATTACATTAACCCCCTTTGCTTCTTAATTAATCGAGTCCTATAACAGCTGCTCCACTATCTTGCCTGTGGTTGACGTCAGGTTTACAGGCCTGTAATTACTTGGGTCATCTTGTTTACCCTTTTTAAAAATTGTCACAACATTAACTTTCTTCCAGTTTTCTGGAACTTCCCCAGAGCTATAAGACTTATTGAAAATCAACATTAATGTTCCAGCAAGTTCCTCAGCCAACTCTAAAAAAATTCTTAGATGCATATTATTTGGACCTGCTAACTTAAAAAGTCTAACCTTAGTAGCTTCTTTTTAATATCCTCCAGAGATATACAAGTGACATGGGAAGAGTGTTATCTTCACCGTATGATGAAATTGTATCATCTGTTTTTCTCCAAATATATAACAGAAGTATCTATTGAATACATCTGTCTTTTCTGCATTATTATTGATTATTCTACCATTTACGTCTAGTAATAATAGATCAATACCATTGTTGGGATTCTTTTTGTTCCTAATATATTTAAAAAACTCCTTTTTGGCCTTAACTCTGCTAGCCAGAGATTTCTCTTAGTGTTCCTTGCCTTCCCTTATCAACATTCTACAATTAATAACTTCTGTTTTATATTAATTATTAACTTTCCCCTTATTCCATTTGTCTTATAATATATATTTATTATTTACAGCTGCCTTCACTTCCTCTCTAAACCAGGACAGTTTTTTAACCAATCCAGCCTTCTTCCTTGATTGTGGCTTTTTGGGCATTTAGTAAGATCTACTTAAATGATTCAAAATGATCACTCACATGTTTTTATTAAATTTTTTCTCCCACCTGTTTTGTCTCTATTGTTTTCAGCTTTGTAAAACTGGCCCTATTAAAGCACTAAGTATATATATTACTGGTTTGGATTGTGTTCTGCTTGCACATTAGATATGTGATCAAGTGATGATCACTTGTACTTAAGCTACCATTAACTTTTAATTCTGTGATCAAGTCCTCTTTATTTGTTAGAACGAGGTATAAAATAGAAATTCCCTGTGTTGACTGCGACACTTTTTCAGTTAGGAAATTGTCATCTATTATGTTTAAAAATTCTAAGGATGTTTTAGTACTGTCAGCATGAGTTTCTCCAGCATATGTCATTCAAATTGAAGTTCCCCCATGATCACACAGCTTTCCTGCCTACACATTGTACATAGGTACATAAGGAGGCGATCATCCTATTCCCTAGTGTGATTTGGTGGTCCATAGCAGACCCCAACTAATACTCCATCTTGTGCTTTATCTGTTAGGACATTGATCCATAAGCATTCAAGATAATTTTCTTCTGACTTATCAGTGACTCGGGAACAGATAATGCCATTTTTGATATGGAGTGCTACTCCCCCTACACTTTTGCCCATTTGATCCTTCCTAAATAGGTTATAATATTTGATTTTAACATTCCACTTGTTTGAATCATCCCACCAGGTTTCAATAATACCAACTACATTGAATTTATGCTCATAAATCAGAAGTTCCAATTCCACTTGTTTATTACCCAGGCTCCTAGCATTGGTGTATAGGCAATTAAATAATTTCTTCTCCATGCCCTTTGGTTCCTTGATTATTGTTCTCAACATCTTGATTTTGTGTTGAGTGCTCATATCCTCACTCTTTTACCCTCTCTTTTTGTTATTAGTTTTAATTCCCTCCATCCATGCCTGTATTGATATGGGCCCCAATAATATGTGACAGCCTAAGTGCTCTGCAGTACTCCTTACTGCTTCTCCAGAAAGTGTTTGTTTCTTTCTTAGTACTTGTGGCCAGGAGCAGCCAGGGTTCTGGAGGCCTCAAGCCAGCTGATTCTTGGGGCGATAGAGCACTGCTGGATGCACTAACTGGGTCCCTGTCTAGTGTTCCATTAAGCAATGCGTCATATCCTGCCCTGTTGTTTCATGCCATAAGGATCAAAGGGTCTAGAATTTGGGGTTGCGAGGTCCTGGGTGACCGCTGCCTCTGTCACCACTGGGGAGCCAGGTGAAGCAGCACCCAACACTTACTGGAGAGTTAGGCACCACAGCAAGTACTACCCAAAGAGGCCAGACCAACAGAACTTTGGTCCACACCAACGGTTTAAACCAGGAGTTACCCTAAGGAGCCATCTGAGCAACAACATAAATTCTAGCTTGCTACCTTGTCTTTCGCCTCATCTTGCTCCTTACTTCTGCCTTTGACCCAGGCCTGGCTTGACCTTGGTACCCATCTCCTGACTTGGCTTGGTAACTAGTCTCCACTTCTGCCTTCAACCCTGGCCCAGCCCGGTTGCCTAAGCCCCAGCCATTACACATGGATGATCTTCAAGGAGGAGGGAGCTCCCTGTGCCCCTTTTCCCACAGTGTACATGCATTTAATACTCAGGGTTAAATTAGAATCCCTGTAAAATAAGATTATCCAGTTAGATTGTGGAGTGGGGATGGGGTAGGTATTCATGGGAGGCAAAGAAGTGACTACGACTCCTCCCTAACCCGTGAACAGCTGTGAGGAATGACAGCTTTAGCTGCAGGCTATGGTGTAAGACGTGTAGTCCTTCCCCAGTTTTTAATTTGCCTAACACAGATGACATTAGCAAAACCCACAAACTTAATATTTAATTTTAAAACCTGGTGGATTGAGCATTTTACAGAGAAGCCTGCAGTTTACTGAGTCGTTTCTTTGAGCTCTTCATGATTCTCGCCCATACCCTCTCCTCTCCCCCCCACTCCTGAACTGTTTGACTAATCTTATTTCACTTCAGTTTATTGCATAGATTCCCAGGGCACATTTGTATTAAGAGTAGGTACAGAGCAGTGACATCTGTTCTCTTCCCAGTTGCTGGCACGTGTCCTTCAGCTTTGCATATGCCTATGGTAGCTGGAAGTCATTATCTTCAGTAGGAAACCATGGCAACTGGAAGTGACAAGTCCTGTCAAGTTGCTGGGATGTGATTGCTGTGAATATATCTTTTGTGAAGTATATTTCTGTACTATATGGGAAAAGTACTGAGGTGTATCAGAAGCCACAAAAATCAGTAATGTCTGTTTACACAGGAGAAGTAAAAAAGTAAGGCATCCTTATAAACCCCCATTTGGTTGTCAAATCTAGTCAGAGGTACTGTCCTCTAGCCTTTTCCTGATGTGTGTTTAGTCCATACAGAGAGAAAGAAATTGAGAGGATCCATCTGCAATCTTTGTCACTGTCAGTTTTACAAATTGTCCCATTGCTGTTTAGCTCTTAGCAGGGCAGATTGGACAGAGGTATGAATTTCATCCACAGATAGGTAAAGTGAGGAGCTAACAGCCTAAAATCTTAAAGGAACACAATCAACTTGAAATCTAATCCTTTTTTGAAAAATAAGTGAAATGGTATTTCAGGTGCTACAATTGCCTCTCAGTCCCCCACCAGGTTTTATGGATTTGCAATCACATTTTCCTAATTTTTAAAACATTTTTCTCTCCACTGTTACTGTGTGACAGAGCTACACCCACAACAAGGGGGCATGGCCATGGAAGGAGGAGATTTTCCTAAAACTTTCAGTGGGATTTATTCTCTTAAATCCCTTAAGTGCTTTGTAAAAATCTTACCTAAATGAACAGATGAAACAGTGAAACTGCTAAAACTGTGAGGAATTGATTTAAGCTCAGTTGATATAAGGCATTCTGAAACCAAAACAGGAGTGTCCACATAGGAGGTTTCTACTAATTTAGTTAATCAGTTTTGTGTACAGCTCTATTCTAGAGCTATGTGAATAACAGATTTTGTTTTGGTTCACTGGAAATTCAGAAAAATAATATTTAAAAAATGGTTTTGAGTTGAACCAAAAAACTAAATTTTAAATTTTTTTTGGTGAATTTAAGAGTTTTTTAAAAAATTATTTCTAGTTGAACAAAGTGTTTCATTCAGTCCTAAACAAAAATGTTTTCTTTTGATTTCCTGCATTTTTAACATTTTAAAATAAATTCTGTTTGAATTTTCTTTCAAAAAGTCATTTCAGGCCCCTCCCAGGATAGCACAAACAAGTCCAAATAAAAGGCCAAACAAATCTTTAGAGTAATAGCCCTTCTGACCCTCTCAGGCTTCAGTGTAGTCCCCCTGTTGGCTCTATCTCAGGGCCTCCCCCTGCAGAAGCCTAACCTGCTCTGGCAGTGTTATTCCTCAGTTGTTACTTGTCTGTTTAAACCTTATCCCCGGGCTTCCCTCCATCAGAGAGACCTGTCTCCTCTGCAGTCTCTCTCCAACTGAGCTCCCTCAGTCTACTTATAAGGCCTAGCTTCGCCTTCTCTGGCCAGGAGGCACCTCCTCCAGGTGCAGAATATGACTAATGAGCATTCTTTCCCTTGCCTTGCCAATGATGGGGGTTAAGCCCCATCACACTGCCCCTTTATCAACCCTCTCGAGGATTAGGAACAATTGTAGTCCCTGCATTCATGTGTCAGGGAAGGGGCTCCATCATATTCTCCCATTCTACACCAGTTTACAGAGCTGGGCAGCCACAGTGTGCACGTGACATGTGCTACTTGCAGCTCTGAGAAGAATGTGCTCCCTGAGGTACAGTTTCTCCTGGAATACCTCTCCACACCACTCTACCCTCCCTCCTTCCCTGCAAAATGATCCCTCCATGCTATTCCCAGCTCCAGGCTGTGACTGAATGCCACCCTCTAGCCTGTAGTGTGAGGAGTATTCTTTGGACCTATTTCGCAGAGTCCAGCTTGGTCCGTGTGTGCATGAGAGAGAGAGGTGGTTAGAATTTCCCAGCTTACAAGCCTGTGTTCTAATTTTGCCTCTGATATAGACTTTCTTTGCAGCCTTGGGCAAGTGACTTAACTAGCCTGCTCTAGGAATGCAGGATGCATGGTGTAGGGGATAGCTTGCTGGACTGGAATCCTGAAGACCTCATTTTAATAACCAGTCACAGACTCTCCTTTGTGACCTTGGGCAAGTAACCTAACCCTGTGCCTCAGTTCCCTGTCTGTAAAGTGGCAACAACTGCCTACCTCATGTAGGGTTGTGAGAATAAATCCATTAATGACTGTGAGGCCTAGATAAATAGAATCTCTCTGTCTCCAGTCCCCAAACTGTAAATTGGGGATTACATTCTTTACTTACCTCAGAGGAATATTTGAAGATTAATTAATGTTTATAAAATGCTTTGAAGATGAAGTTTTATTATTATTATTTTATTATTTATTATGGCTCTGCTGTTGTACTTGCCCTGAGATTTGCTTTAGCTTGCCAAATTATTTCTGATATCACACTTAGGATGACCAGGTGTCCGGTTTTTGACCGGAACACCCGGTCAAAAAGGGACCCTAACGGCTCTGGTCAGCACCATTGACCGCTCTGTTTAAAGTGCAGTCGATGGTGCTGCGGGGCTAAGGCAGGCTAGTCCCTACCTGTCCTGTCACCGCACTGTGCCCTGGAAGTGGCCAGCAGGTCCGGCTCCTAGGTGGCGGGGCCACGGAGCTCTGCATGCTGCTCCTGCCCCGAGCACCGGTTCTGTACTCCCAGCCAATGGAAGCTGGGAGTCGGTGCCTGCAGGTGAGAGCGGCGTGTGGAGTCTCCTGGCTCCCTGCCTAGGACCCGCACCTCTTGGCCACTTCCGGGGCACAGCGTGGTGCCAGGACAGGCAGGCGGACTGCCTTAGTCCCGCTGTGCCAATGACTGGGAGCCTCCCAAGTGAAGCCCACACCCCAGCTCTGAGGTCCAACCCCCTGCCTCAGCCCTGAGCCCCCCCAAACCCGGAGCCCCCTCCTACATCCCAAGCCCCTCATCCCTAGCCCCACTCCAGAGCCTGCACCCTCACCCTCCCCCCGAATCCCAACCCCCTGCCCCAGCCCAGAGCCCCCTCCCACACCTTGAACCCCTCATCCCAGGCTCCACCCCAGAGCCTGCACCCCCAGCTGGAGCCCTCACACCCCCCCGCCTCAACCCATGCCTCCCTCCCACACTCCGAATCACTCAGCCCCACTCCCCTGCATGGAGCCCTTTCCTGCACCCCAAACCCCTCATACCCAGCTCCACCCCAGAGCCAGCACTCCCAGCCCAGAGCCTGTACCCCCCTGCCATGCCCCAACCCCCTGTCTCAACCTGCAGCCCCCTCCCACATTCCAAATCCCTCAGCCCCGCTCCCTCCCACACCTTTAACCCCTCAGCCCCATCCCATAGCCCATACCCTCAGCCAGAGCCCTCACCCCCTCCCACACCCAACTCCCTGCCCCAGCCCAGTGCCCCCTCCCACACCCTGAACCCCTCATTACTGGCCCTACCTTGGAGCTTGTATCCTCAGTTAGAGCCCTCACTCCCTCCCACACCCCAACCCAACCCTCTGCCCCAGCCCAGTGAAAGTGAGAGAGGGTGGGGGAGAGCGAGCCACCAAAGTGAGTGGGGCGGGGCCTTGGGAAGGGGCAGGGCTGGGGTGTTTGGTTTTGTGCGATTAGAAAGTTTGCAACCCTAATCACACCTCATTAGCACAAGTAGAAGTTTGTGTTAGTGTCTCTGTATAGGTAGATGGATGACTACATACAGAAAGAGAGAGAGAAATATATGTAGTAGTGAGTGTGGTATTAGATATATATTATCAGTTAAAAGGGAAATAGACAAACATTATACAATTGTGTGGGGTTTTTTAGTGCTTGAGTACCATGGATTTTACTTGAAAGGAGAGTTTCTTTATTTCTGCCTCTCTTTCTTACTTTAATGATATAATTCAACTATAAAACACATCTGACTGGTGTTATACTATGTTCACACTCTACAACACAAAGTAGTTTTAAATCACATGCAATACAGTAAAAATGTGACTGCAGTGTTTGTGTTCTTTCCTGTGTTCTTATTCATAGGATATCAATAACTAGAGTGACAGCCGACATTTCTCTTGCTAAGAGGTCTGTCCTAAATAATCCGAGCAAGAGGGCAATAATTGAGCGGTCGAATACCAGGTCCAGCTTAGGTAAGATGTTAGCACATGTACCGCACTGCACATAGTGACATCCAGGAGCAAAGTGACAGCTTTTAAACTTCATGAGCCCTTCTGTTACAACCATGAGATGCCTATAGCATCAGCTACCGGAAACAAGCAGGTTCTTGCAGAAACTGGATTACAGCTTTATGGGATCCCATAGACCCTGTGAGATTTCCAGATGAAAAGCCTTTTTAGCAGTCCATCATAACTTTTCGGCACCAGTATAAATCTTATTCACCTACACCTGATCCATTGCCTATTGAAGTCAATAAGAAGAATCTTTGTATTGACTTCAGTGGGCTTTGGATCAGGTCAATAAACCGTATCTGAATTTAACTCCCAAGTGATCTGTTCCCCTATTGATGCAGTGGATTTAAATGGGTCAATCCAAATTACATACATGCTGATGAGAGAAAAAGGCTCCTGGGGATAAAATTCACCCCAGTGTGTACTGGCTGGACAAAGCTCAGTGCACCATGTAAGCTTCATATTAAGTGCTTAAATGGACCATTAAGGCATACTCAGAACCTTTTCTGGGCCTTGTACATTAAGGTTTGCTTCATTCTGAGTGACTGATTTTGTATTTTAAGTCACAAATAATGCTAAGAAAACAACTGTGAAATGTTTAGAAATAATTAGTTTGGTCATGTAGCCACTTTATTGGGTGAACCATATTATTTCTAACAGATTTAGAGTCTCTGTGTGTTTAGGGGCGCCTAAGAACAAATCGTAGTAAGTAACCTTATGCTTTATAGATTATTGGAGTAGCAGTTAGGTGGATAGACTACATTGACTATAATTTTTATTAATATTTCCAAATACAGCAAATATACCAACATACCAGATTCATCATAGAATGCAAAATAAATAAATAGGGTTAGTATAAAGTGAGGGGCAGGGAAGTGACATATCTTTCTTCAGGGTCTAAGTTAATCATAGATCTCTAAAAATTCAGTCCAAATTGCTTTGAATTTTTCAGGAATTCCCTTTCTGCGGAATGCGTTTCATTCATTAGCTGCGAGATCAGCCATATCACTGACCCAAGCATTAATATTTGGTTGGGATTCACTTTTCCACTTTTGCATGATTAATTTTTTAGCCACTAAAGCTCCACTTTGGAACTGTGCTGCCTTGTTACCAGGTAATCTCCAGATATTGGAAATATATCCAAGAATGAAATTTAAGTAGCATCCAATATCAAATTGTTCCTTTGACCCAACTTACTTGATACAGGGACGCTCCCAAAACATATGAGCAAACATAACATCAAGGAAGTTCCATTGCCAACAACAGTCAGCATTCATGAGGCTTATTACCTTTAGCGTATGTGGGGACCAAAGTAGCATTTTTAAAAACAGTCTAAAAATGTATGTTCTGTACTTGCATCACCTGTTCTAGTCTCCTGTATAAATCATTTATACATGAAGTCCATATATTGTACATATACTGTACACCAAAACCAATGGCACATGTGATTTATTTTTCTAAACAGTATTGGAGTCGAGCAGTTATGACCTGTTTTGTTGTTGTTGTTGTTGTTGTTTAGCTGAAGTGCAGAGTGAAATTGAAAGAATCTTTGAGTTGGCAAGATCCTTACAGCTGGTTGTCCTAGATGCGGATACTATCAATCATCCAGCACAACTAATTAAGACATCTTTAGCACCGATTATTGTCCATGTTAAAGTCTCATCTCCAAAGGTAATTACAATCATCTTTAAAATATATGCATTTTACTTTTAAAATGTTACATGCTTGTTGTCCTCCGAGATAGGGTGTGTTCTCTTTCCCCCTCAAAATGCACGTTGACACCAGTGAGAGCTTTGTGCTCATATCAGAAGAAAACCATGCTGTTGTATACAGGTTCCTAGACAGGCCCATCCCTGTAATATCTGAGCCCTTTTCAGTAGTGCATTAAATGCCATGACTAACCTCTGTCTCATGTGATCCCCTTTTTATTTTTTTCTCTCATCCTCTCCCTAGAGGGGGAATTCTTCTGTGTTTAAAATCCTCATGCAACTATTTACCTTGAAAATAGATATTTATTTTCAGTTACAATTGTAGTGAGTTTAATGTTCATGGAAGGTGCTGCATTGACAGCCCTAGAGATTTAAGCCCTTAATTCATCTTCAGAACAAGTACCAACTCTCCTCACTCCACCTTAACTCTCCCTTGGAGGGCCACCTCTAGAGGTGAGAGATTAGATCAGTCCTTGGTGCTTCTATTGAGACTCCCAACCAGGACACTAGCTAGTGCCAGTTGTGGTTTTTGGGATGTTGTCTGGGCTCTTCATGTAGAGCACAAAAGTCATTTTTCTAAAGTGCTGCTTTAAGGTCCTTAATAACCTTTGCACACTTAGGCTTTGTCTATATTATTGCACCAGTTTAACTGAAGATGTGTTTTTAAATCGATTTAGACTTGGTTTATATTGATTTTAGCATAATTCAGTTACTAACTAAATAAAGCTAAAATAATATAAACAAGGAAGACATTGATATAAGAGAGTCCATGCAGGGGTTTGCACCAATTTTCATTTAAAAAACAATCTTAATTAAACTTCTGAGAGATTTAATATAGACAAGGCTTTAGCCCTGATAGTGGTTTAGCAGTCAATACCTGACTACTTGTGTTCTTTCACAATTTACTTGTCATTATATTAACTATTGACAGTTAAGGATGGCTACTATTATCTAGCATTATACTTCAGTACCATAGACTTTGGGGTGAATAACCTCTTTCAGATCCTTCACTCACTTTTCCAGAAAACCTACATGTTTTCTAAAGCTAAAAGTCCGAATCCTCACGTGGTGCAAATGGAGGTACGGTGATTTATGTCAGTTGGGGATCTGGCGCACATTCTATAAGGAAACAGTATAATTTAAGTTTTAACTGCACCCCTTAGTGCACTTATAATATAAAGTTCTTAGTGTAAACTCAGTATACATAATTTGCATATTCCCTGATGACTGCTATTGAATTTTCCTGATGTGGTGCTGGTTGTACTAGCTACACCCATTCTATTGAATGGAAAGTTATTTGGCAAAGTGAGTGGGGGGAGGATCAAAAGCACAAAGGTCAAGGACACACTTTTCTTTCTGAAGTCTTTCACCCAAAGGCTTGTGAGCAGGGTGTTTGATACTATAATTTCCTTTTATAATGTATAGATAAATAATTTAGAATTCCTAATTTCTTCCGCCCCATAATTCTATTAATGAGCAGACTGCAGGAAAAAATGAGGTAATATGACCTGTGGGTGTTAAAAACCCTTCTCTGTCAAAATATACTTCTGAGCAGACTGTCACCATAATATCAGTATTGCATAGCATAATATACTATTATAGTTATGCTATAATCAAACTGGTGCAACTGCATAATTTTCAGGGAGCATTGGAAAACAGAAAATTTATATTTGTTCAAAATAACCTTGTACTTAGAACCAGAACAAAGCAAAATCACACTTTAAACTGCATTTGGAAAATATGCTATGGGTCGAATCCTATGCTGAGATAAACATGCACAAATCCCAGTGAAGTAAATTGAAGAATTTGCATCTGTCTGATGACAAAATTTGGTCCATTATATTAAATGTAATACAAATAAGAGCTTATTACATTGGTTAACCCTGTCATTGGCATTTAGATCTCTTGTATCTGGGGATGTTTGACTCTTACACTCATGTTTTCCTCTTTTCCTCTCCCAGGTTTTGCAGCGACTGATTAAATCCAGAGGAAAGTCACAAAGTAAACACTTAAATGTTCAGTTGGTGGCAGCTGATAAACTTGCACAATGTCCACCAGTAAGTACAGAAAAACCCAACAAGAATAAAACTCCAGATCATTGAACTGGAGTTTTGTACATTTCTACTGTGTTTATCATTGATATAATTGAATTCACATTTTGTCAGTTGACTTTGGTGATGCTCACAGCCCTCCAGTCCTAGACCAGCTAAAGAAAAAAAAAAAGTAATTACTATTCAGTCACTTTTTATACTCAAAGTAGCAGCCTGTCTGGGGCCCTAAAATAACCTGCATTTTAAGATTGAGTTTCTGGCACTTCAGCAAGGAGCGCTCTCAAAAGATCATCTGTTGAAACATTCCAGTTGGCCCAGTGGAGCTAGACAATTATCGCAAGCCATCTTCTTGGGATCATGATTAGCCATTTTAATTGATGCGGAGTCCTGCATTTAGCAGGCCTGCAAGCTGCCCCAGATGTTTAGGCAAGCTGATGGGGTAGTTTTATATGGCGAGGGCATAAAGGTGTATGTGGAAAAGCAGCTAAAATTGTTTAGACTTTTGAAACTCAGCCCAGGGTTTTGTTGCAGGACAAACCTTTCTGTTGAAATGCACACAGATGGTAACTTGTCTGTATGACAACCCAAGGTCTATGCATGAGAATGAGCATGGTAAGACAAAACAGTCCACGTCACATCATGGGGTCTCATTGGGAAATCTATCTTAGGTTTTTCTAGAGCACCCACTGGTAGCGGAGGGGGGCGGAGTTAGCTTCCTCTGGGGGGGCTCCCCGGGCTGGGTTAGCAGCCGTGGATGGGGGGCTTCCAAGGGGGGGTAGCTGCTGCGAGGGGGGGCTCCCCGGGTGTGGGGGTGGGTTAGCTGCTGTGGCAGGTGGGGTTACCTGCCGTGGGTGTGGGGAGATGAGTGGGCTTGGTTAGCTGCCACGGGGGGGGGGGCGGGGGGCGGTGGGCAGGGTTAGCTGGGGGGGAGGTGGCTCAAGGTGGAAGTTTCGCCTAGGGCGTGAAACTTCCTTGTACCGGCCCTGCTTAAAATCATGTCAAGTCATTTCTTTTGTCCTCTGGTTTTTGAGTGTTCACACTTTCAAGCTTTTCTCTGCAGCTGTGAGGAACAGAAAATTCCTTTTATTTTGTTTGTTTTTATATGAAAGCTGAGATTCTCCCTTAATTCCATAATTCTGGGAACTGGAGCTTTAAGAAAAATGCAAACACCAAATATTGTGAGACTCTCACTGAAGTTATGAGCATTGTCAGCACATTTTATAGTGAGCAAAGAGGGAACCTGTTATGAAAGGTATACTGCCTCAAATGCTGTGTGGAACACTGGTGCATAGCAAATCTTGCTACAGCTTCAAAAAGCTGTAGCAAGGACTCCCCTTAGCACAGTCATCCTAGCATGTGAGGATATGAGGCATAGCCCCTCCCCTGCTGAGTAATGCCCCTGCTGCAGTAATGCTCAGCACTGCCTGCAGCATAAAACAGCCACCTTCCCCAGCATGGAGATAGATGCGTGCCCTTTGTGTTGGTATGCTGGAGGCAGGGCACCGCACCCTCGTCCTCAGTCTAGTACTCCTACTCCCGATTTAACCCAACCAGTGCTCCCTGCAATATAAACATTGTTTCTTGTTCTTAGTTATAGAACTTTCATTGAGGATAGAAAGAGAGGGCAACCAAACAAATGTGGACATGTAATTCCTTAACTGCACTTGGTTGGAGAGCGGCATGTATTGTCATAAACTGGCCCATTCTTCTCAGGAAGGGGCCTTTTGTCCCGTGCCATCTTAGAAAAGGATAGGTGATGATGATCATCTTAGAGCAAAGAATCCATTCTGTCCCAACCCCTCCCTTTTCATGGCAATGACATACTGTAAGCATCTCTGGTTACAGTAACAGTAGGATCTAGTGTTCTCTCCTTTGTCACCCTGCTTGTGTTCCACTCTGAGCAGAACTGAAAGTTGTTCAAGTCATCTCAAATTTATATTGGGGAGTCCACTGTATTATGTTTGTCTCGAGTAATTTTTCATTGAATCATGTTGTTCCAATGAAGGGAAGAAAAAGGATATTTCTATGGATGCTGTTCAGAACACATTCACTAAAACAAAATATTATATAAGTCCTGGAGCAGTAATAACCAAAAAGATATATCAGGCCTAATTCAGACTGGGTGTAAATGGAGTTATAGGGAGTCTGACCTATTCACATTGCATCTGAATTTGGTCCATGGTGTTTACTCAGGGCTGTCATTACTGCTTGCATGTACACTATCTGTAGCGTTCACCATCACATTCTTCACATTGGAAAAATTGTTTATTTCTCTATTTGAAAAGAGCAGCCTGTGCAGGGCTTAATTTGTAATCAAAGAGATGCCAGGGCTCAAGCAATTTTTTTACATTCTTAACTGAAGTGGCAAGCCCAGAGGTGCCGGGGCTATGAACTGCCAAGGCTCGAGGTGCCGGGGATCAGCCCTGGCAAGCCCTGGCACAAAATAAGCACTGAGCCTGTGCATATTTCATTCATGCACTCATTTATGCAATGCCTTCCTCTTATTTTAGCTAAGTCTTTTCCTACCAATTGGACTGAAGTGAGTGAGTTTGAGTGAAAGAAATGGCCCGCATCTGCAGGGTGCATGCCACATCTTACCTAGCACATAATAGCACTTTATAATATCCACAACATCTGATATAACTCAGCTTTTATTCCACATCCTGAGATTTTATTTAGACAAACTCCCACTGACACTCAGTGAGACCTTGCCTGAGCAAGGACTGAGTGTAAATCTCAAGATTTGGACTTGTAGTTCCCAGGAGCCAAATTCCATCCACAGAGACGCACGCCAGCTTCCCACTGAAGTCAGTCAGTCTCACTCAAATTTCACACAGTTTTTACTTCATTGAAATTACCCCTGATTTACACCACTGCTAAGGAGATGGCTATTTGTACGGGAGGGCAGAATCTGGCCCATGGTGAATACAGTTTAAAGGCCATATTCTACTTTTGGCTATGCAAACACAGCTCCCATTGGTGTTACTATAGTTGGACAGATAAAATGAGGAAAATTGGGCCTGCATTCTATTCTGTCTCATTCAGAATGTTGGTTTTCCTTAAATCAGTGGCAACTTTTCTAGTCAGAGACCAAACTAGCCAATTATATCTGGCCCAAGCAATTAGATTAAAAGGGTGGAGGCTGTGTTATTTTTAATACAAAGGATGGGCTACCTTGTTAAATCCTTTCCCACATTGCTAGGCAATTACTTGGAGCTGTGGGGTCACTCGTGCGTAAGTAAGGGTCTCACAATCTAGCTCTATTTGATTGCTGAGGTTTTGGTTAAATTTCACAGGAGGAGTAAATTAAGCAATGATTAAATTAAGTGAAAGTATATTGCTAATATGGAAGGTTCTTATCATAACCCTGTACAATATTGTATATCTTTTACATTATAATCTATGCAGTATATTTCACAGCTCAAATTCTAGCAAGAAGAATATTTGCATATTCCCATCTTTATGTATTGGGCATGAAATGTTTAGTGTATTTGGATATATCTGAAAGCCATCAAAAATCACATTTCTAATTTGCACGGTGCTGAGAGTCGTTGTTATGAAACTGATTAGTACTGTACATCTAGACATTATAAAAATACTTGTCTTTTCTGGAATATCTAACTGCTTTCATTATCAATTGCTCATTAATTTTTCACTGATGCTGCTCATGCTGTGCTAAGAATACCTAGCACTGCAGAATTCATTAAGCAGTAGCAGTTACTTTACATGGCTTAATGAAACAGGAACTGTACCAAGAATGTAGTTAAAATATGCTAGTCAAATACAGTTTATTTCATTTTTGGATTTATACAAGTGCTCAAAAAGGGTGCATCTGTGTGTGCTCTAGATGCTTTTGACATAACTTAAAATTCATTGGAAATAATACCCCATCATAACTAAAGTGCAGCAGTACAATTAAGTGTAACCCAGCACCAGCTAGCCAGGAAATGTAAGATATCAAGTTCCCCGTCACCTTCCAGTAATTCTCCACCCTTACAGTTCCATCTGTGGAGTTCATTCCCTCTGGGTCTACCAGTATCCCTGAAGGAAGCTAGAGAGTGGGGTGCAGGAAGCCAACCCTTCTTCCTTTTCAGCCCCCATAACCTTTATGTGAAGGGAGGATGGTGAGGTCCCAGCAACGGGCTGGCTGGGACCAGGTTGGGAAGAGGGATGGCTCACAGCTGCCTCCTAAATAGGTGAATGTGATGAAGGAAATAATGATGATCTGCACTGTACAATTTATTGCCAGGTACTCCCAGATATTTTAGGTAAATAAAATTGCAGCCCTAACTATACCACATCCATTGCCTCTTGTCCTCCTTCCTGTGTGGCTGGACAATGGTAACATAGTAAACATAAGGAAGTGAAAATACTAGTTATCCTAGATAGGAATTCTAAATAGATAAAGCTGAGGAGAGGCAATTTCTTCCTTGGTTCAAGGAAAGCAACTGGGAAATCTTTACGCATGAGGTTTTGTCCAAAGGATAGAGAACACTGCAATAATACATACTGCTTAAGAAATTGATAGTGAATTGAGCTGTTAACAACATAGATACTATCTCTACTGTGCTTTTTATCAGTGACCTGGAAGAAAATATACAATTATCACTGATAAAAATTTGCAGATGACATAAAACTTGGAGGAGTGGTGAATAATGAAGGAGACAGATCACTGTTTCAGAGCAACCTGGATTGCTTGGTAAACTGGGTGTAAGCAAATGATACATGTTTGTAATATGACTAAATGTAAATTTATACATCTAGGAACAAAGAATGTAGCTCATACTTGCAAGATTGTGGGACTCTATCCTGGGAAACAGTGACTCTGAAAAAGATTTGGGAGTCATGGAGGATAATCAGCTGAACTCCAGTGTGCTATCTTGGCCAAAAAACCAAATGTGATCCTATAGGGCATAGAATCTTAGAAGATTAGAGTTGGAAGAGACCTCAGGAGGTCATCTAGTTCAACCCCCGGCTCAAAGCAGGATCAACCCCAACTAAATCATCCCAGCCAGGGCTTTGTCAAGCCAGACCTTAAAAACCTCTAAGGATGGAGATTCCACCACCTCCCCAGGTAACCCATTCCAGTGCTTCACCACTCTCCTAGTGAAATAGTTTTTCCTAATATCTAACCTAGGCCTCCCCCACTGCAACTTGAGATCATTGCTCCTTGTTCTGTCATCTGCCACCACTGAGAACAGCCTAGCTCCATTAACAGGGGAATCTCCAGTAGGAGTAAAGAGGTTATTTGATCTCTATAGTTGGCACTGGTGCAACTGCTGCTGGAATACTGTGCCAGTTCTGGTTCCCACAATTCAACAAGGATGTTGATAAATTGGAGACAGTTCAGAGAAGAGCCATGAGAATGATTAAAGAAAGCATGCCTTATAGTGATACTCAAGGAGGTCAATCTATTTATCTTAACAACGAGAAGGTTAAGAGGTGACATGATTAAAATTTATAATAATCTAGAGGGAACAAATATTTAATAATGTGCTCTTCAGTTTAGAAGAGAAAGGTATACCAGGATCCAATGGCTGGAAATTGAAGCTACACAAATTCAGACAGGAAATAAGGTGTAAATTTTTGATGGTGAGAGAAATTAACCGTTGGAACAATATACCAAGGGCCATGACAGATTCTGCCACTGATAATTTTAAAATCAAGATTGGATGTTTGTCTAAAAGATCTGCTCTGGAAATTATTTTGGGGAAGTTCTATAGCTAGTGTAGGCCTGACTTGACATAAGCAATTGGACATGGGCGAGGTGTCATTTTTTGGGAGACAGGATTAGGTTGGTAAATGGATCAGCAGACTGGAAACAAAATGTCTGTGCTAGCGAAGATAAGGAAGAACATCCAGGGAACAATTTACAATGGACAAGATGATAATGGATAAGATGAAGCTAAAACATAAGATGAGGTAAAAGTAAGTTGTGCATGGACAGTGTATGCTATGCAGAGAATGGTTCCTGCAAAGTGACCAAGCTAATCACAAAATGGTAATGCAATGTGTAGTAAATACACTGGAATGTGAAAATGTATATAATGGAAGAGGATTTCTGTATAACTTTGAATTTGTAATGTACCCTGCATCTCCTGCCTGCATTAAATCTGATCAACTCAGCCTAGCATTGCTGTATGTCAAGTAGAAATACCTAAGTGACACACACACACACACACACACACACACACACACACACACACACACACACACAAGCGCCAAGTGAAAAAAGGCCTTGGGATTTTTTTTCAAGAGCCTGTTTATGGAGGAGGTCAGATTAGATGATCAGAGTGGTCCCCTCTGGCATTGGAATCTATGAATCTGTGTATCCATAAAAAGCTCTAAAGTAAAGATGATGATCTTAATGGAAAATACATTACAAGTAGAATCAGAGGGAAACTGTTTTAATCCCCTGCCTTTTCCCACAGGGTCATTTTTTGCTTATTCTCTCTCTCTCTCTCTCTCTCTCTTGTGCACGATCAAAGTTAATCAGGAGTAAAATGGCTTGATACAGTAAAAACTTGAGTGATTCCTTTTGTAATGTACAGTTTTCCTATCTGATTTTTCAATTCATGGAGAAATTGCACTATATTAGGATTCAGATTGTGACACTTTTGATTACATCAGTGGGATCATTTTGCTACTCAGCATGAGTAGGGTGGCAAAATCAAACCCCAAAAAGTGGCTTTTTGATGACATTTATTAAAATAATTAAAGTAAAATAAGGTTTTGTTCCAGATTTGATTGCTTTTTTGTAGATCAGTTTTACATTTTCTTCAGCTTCCACCTCATCATACTGAAGAATTAAAGGAATTCAGTGTTGAATTCTGGTACTAAGTAATTTGTGTCATTTCTGCTTTACTCTTCTACTTATTTAGAATATTTAACTGTTTTCTTACTGAATATATACTGGTCAGCAATAGAGAGATATATTTCATAGACAGTTGCTCATTTAGGACCTGATTCTGCCACTCTTACTGACATTGAGACTCACATCAAATTAAGGGTTAAATGGGACGTAAGTTATGCATAGACTGTGTGCTGGCCTTTACATAGGAGTGAATTTCAGTTTGTATAAGGGTGGATGAATCAGGCTCCTGGGGGTCTGTTCTTCCCTGGCTAAACAAAATTCCCATTAATGGGAATTATTTGCCAACCTCACCTTATTTAGGAATCCGTTAGATATGGAAAGAGAGTCTACTTTATTGTGGTGGTGAATTCTAAGAGACTCAGAGTTATAGCTACTAGCGTTCTACTGTAATTTATTGTCACAAAGGAAACAGTAATGTTCTGTTCCTACTGTTTTCTCCAACTACATTTAAATGTGAGCTGGTTTCGTAGTTGTTCTCATGTAATTTTAGCTTAATAAAATCATGTTCTCAGTCCAAATATTCTAGTATTTCACATGCTATTGTGGAAATACATTGCTCAGGTACATTAACTACTTTCTCTCCTCCACATTTTTGGAGATGTCTGAATTACTATTGTATTATTCATGATATTGTGCTCTGCACCCTACAAATTGGGAGAGAGGGTGCCTGCCCAAGGAGCTTAAAATCTATAGGCTCCATCTTGCCTGGAACAGAGCAGTAGTTTTTCAATTAGTGTTCCTAGGAGTGCTCTATTGTAGGTATATCCGTGCCTCTATTCGGAGATTTTAGGAGCAGTGTCCATTCAGCCCTCACATGCGCTTTCCCTCCCTCATGGTCTGCCTCAAGGCTATCTGGCACTGCGCGGGTGAACCCCCATCAGTTCCTTCTCTACCACCTTTGGCCTCCAGTGGAGCAAGCAGTTGTCCCTTCCTTATCTGTGTCATTAGCATAAGTAGTAGTTTCTTTTGTTCTCCTTAATAGTTAGTGTTTCCTTTTTACCTGTTGGGATAAAAAGAAAAGAAAAGAAAAATAAATTTATTTTGCATTTCCCACCTTGGTTAGGGGGATTCCTCCCCCTCAACCCCCATATAAAAGATTATCTACGTTCTTTCAGTTTAAAAAAAAAAAAAGAGGAAAGAAGAACTTTCTGCAGCATTCCTCACTGCGAGAGGATGATAGCGCCCCCCCCTCCCCCTCCGGGCTTGTCCGTTTCCCCCAGTCTCAAGAGTTGCCTCTCTTGTCAGGAGTCTGTTCTTGTAACAGACAGACACACTCATTGTATCTGGTGCCTGATAGAGTCCTATATTCCTCAGAAGTGCTCCCTCTGCCACAAGCTAAAGTCGAGGTCTCATGAGAACCAGGAACTTAAGTTAAACCTCCTCCTTATGGAGAAGGCACTTCAGCCTCCAAGGAACTCCGGTGCCAACCTGAGATCGTCCCCGGAGGCTTCAACTTCAAAGGAGATAGAGTCGCGGAAAAGACTAGCAGATTTCACCACCATGAAGGCTCGAGAAAAAAAGCTCCAAGCCCCCAAACTGAGTCACTGGCCAGCCAGAGGGGTTACTCCAGTGCAGCGACCTCAGTATCAGCAGCTCCAAAGTGCAGTACCAAGATGCATCAGGGTGCCTCCGCTATGAGTTCTGCAGTACTGCTGAGACGCGAGGGGCTCAGGCTCTGAGGCAGCAGTACTGTCCTGAGGACAAATACTGTACCACTTCTAAAGGAGCAACACCAAAAAAACCATCAGTACTGGGTGCGACAAAGCTCCTGTTTAGGGAATACTCTGCACCTTCACAACCATCAGTACCAACAATGTACCACGGATACTCCTCTGCGGTACTGCCTGAGCAGACAGTGACGCAAGAGTTCCAGTACCCTAGAGATCTCATGGCTGGGAAAGAACGTCAATCCCGTTACTCCGTACTGGGGCCCTAGTTCTGAACACATCCTGGTGCCCGGAATCACCCTAGGCATCAGGCCATGTACTACCAATACCCTGGTCAGCACCACCATTACTCAGTGACAAGTCTGACAGTGACCAGGAGGATGTCATTTCCCTGGCCTCTCATCATGGCCCGGCATCACAGTAAAATGGTCCTCCTCAATTCCATCAAGATGCCCCCTGATTGTGGTAAGGGCCCCTTTGGGTACCCCCCCACACCCATGCTCTTCCTCTCCCAATGCCCATATTGTTTGACATACAGATCCCATATTTTGCAGGGGTCTAGTGTCTCTCGGAAGGCTGATGAGCTGCAGATTCCCCTTCAGGAGGTGCCAGATACAAATCAAAAGCTGATGGATATTCTGCACACTTCCTCCTAGATTATTTTGAAGGGTTACACCATTCAATTCATGCCTCTCTCCCATTCCCACCCTACTTCCTTGTCCCTCTTCAGGGACCCTTCTCACAAGAACCTACTTTGCCAGGAAATAGATCTGTTGTGCCTAGGGGCCATGGAACCAGTCCAGGCGCAACTCAGGGGCAAGGGGTTTTACTCCCATTATTTCCTGATCTCCAAGACAAAGGGAGGTTGGAGGTCTATTATCGATATAAGGGCATTAAACAAATATGTGAAAGCGCAGAAGTTCAAGATGGTGATCCTGGCAATTACAGACCAGTAAATCTAACGTCAGTA
Organism: Mauremys mutica; assembly: GCF_020497125.1. Lineage (NCBI taxonomy): Eukaryota > Metazoa > Chordata > Testudines > Geoemydidae > Mauremys > Mauremys mutica. Next base: position 27,234,710 of record NC_059081.1, on the reverse strand, counting down.
CCAGGCAAATTAGTTGAAACAATAGTAAAGAATAAAATTGTCAGACACATAGAAGAACATAAATTGTTGGGCAAAAGTCAACATGGTTTCTGTAAAGGGAAATCATGTTTTACGAATCTATTAGAATTCTTTGAAGGGGTCAACAAACATGGGCAAGGGGGATCCAGTGGACATAGAGTACTTAGATTTCCAGAAAGTCTTTGACAAAGTCCCTCACCATAGGCTCTTATGTAAATCAAGTTGTCAGGGGATAAGAGGGAAGATCCTTTCATGGATTGAGAATTGGTTAAAAGACAGGGGACAAAGGATAGGAATAAATGGTAAATTTTCAGAATGGAGAGGGGTAACTAGTGATGTTCCCCAAGGGTCAGTCCTAGGACCAATCCTATTCAACTTATGTATAAATGATCTGGAGAAAGGGGTAAACAGTGAGGTGGCAAAGTTTGCAGATAATACTAAACTGCTCAAGATAGTTAAGACCAAAGCAGACTGTGAAGAACTTCAAAAAGATCTCACAAAACTAAGTGATTGGGCAACAAAATGGCAAATGAAATTTAATGTGGATAAATGTAAAGTAATGCACATTGGAACAAATAACCCCAACTATGCATACAATATGATGGGGGCTAATTTAGCTACAACTAATCAGGAAAGAGAACTTGGAGTCATCGTGGATAGTTCTCTGAAAACGTCCATGCAGTGTGCAGCGGAGTCAAAAAAGCAAACAGGATGTTAGGAATCATTAAAAAAGGGATAGAGAATAAGGTGGAGAATATCTTATTGCCCTTATATAAATCCATGGTATGCCCACATCTTGAATACTGCATACAGATGTGGTCTCCTCATCTCAAAAAAAAATATTGGCATTAGATAAGGTTCAGAGAAGGGCAATTAAAATGATTAGGGGTTTGGAACGGGTTCCATATGAGGAGAGATTAAAGAGGCTAGGACTTTTCAGCTTGGAAAAGAAGAGACTAAGGGGGGATATGAGAGGTATATAAAATCATGAGTGTTGTGGAGAAAGTGAAAAAGGAAAAGTTATTTACTTGTTCCCATAATATAAGAACTAGGAGTCACCAAATTAAATTAATGGGCAGCAGGTTTAAAACAAATAAAAGGAAGTTCTTCTTTACATGGCACACAGTCAACCTGTGGAACTCCTTGCCTGAGGAGGTTGTGAAGGCTAGGACTATAACAGAGTTTAACAGAGAACTAGATAAATTCATGGAGATTAAGTCCATTAATGGCTATTAGCCTGGATGGGTAAGGAATGGTGTCCCTAGACTCTGTTTGTCAGAGGGTGGAGATGGATGGTAGAAGAGAGATCACTTGATCATTACCTATTAGGTTCACTCCCTCTGGGGCACCTGGCATTGGCCACTGTTGGTAGACAGGATACTGGGCTGAATGGACATTTGGTCTGATCCAGTATGGCTGTTCTTATGTTCACGCTAGCTGACATTATTCCATTTCTAGAGTAAGGAGATTGGTTTTCGGCCCTCGACCTAAAAGATGCATACTTCCACATCTCAATATGACCGTTGCTCAGGAGATTCCTACAGTTTGCCTTTGGGCAGGACCATTATCAGTAAAGGGTCCTCCCATTCAGCCTCCTGTACGCATGCAGGAATTCACCAAGGTTCTCTCCATGATAGCGGCACACCTGTGACCCTTGGGCATTGTGATCTACCCACACCTAGACGTCTGACTCCTTAGAGCTCCCTTGTTTCAGGACGCTGTACGAGCCATCCAGATGACCACGCGCACATTTGCACAATAGGGTTTAACAGCCCACCTTACAGAAATTGACACTGAGCCCCGTACAGCGACTGGAATTTATCAGCGCCGACCTCAATACAGTACGAGCAAAGCATTTCTTATGCTACACAGGCTCACCACCCTTACAAGTCTCATAGAGACAGTCCAGGCCAGTTCTGAAACATCAGCCAGGAACTCCCTGCAGCTGCTAGGTCATATGGCAGCATGCATCTTTGTCAGGCCAAACACCCGCATGTTCATGAGGTGTCTTCAGATATGGCTCACTTCTGTCTATTCCCCAAACAGAAACAGACTAACTAAACTGTTATCACTGCCTTCTGCAGTAAAGCACTCTTTGGACTGATGGAAAGACCCATCAAGTGTCTGAGCAAGTGTTCCATTCGTGCAACCGCCACTGACACCGACTCTAACGATGGATGCCTCCCTAATGGGCTGTGGAGCTCACCTGCATGATTGCAAGGTTCAAGGCAAGTGGTCTTCCATAGAAGTGACCCTCCATATCAATCTTTTGGAGCTAAGGGCCATCAGGAATGCTTGTGCATGCTTTCTGCGTTTCATCAAGAATACCCACTCAAAGGTCATGACAGACAATATGAAGTGTATGTTTTACATAAATTGCCAGGGAGGTGCCTGATCTCCCTCTTTCTGCATGGACGCACTCAAACTCATCTCAGCTGTCTATCTACCAGGGATACAGAATGTGACAGCCGAATATCTCAGAACTTTTCTCACCACCACAAATGGGAACTGAACTCAGAGGTGCTTTGAGACATATTCGCCCTTTGAGGAACCCTGACTGCAGAGCTCTTTGCTACTTACTGGAACAAGAAATATTGTTATTGCTCCAGAGCCAGCCTGGGGAAACATTCACTGGGAGACACCCTCATCCTTGCATGGGACAAGAACCTCTTGTATGCCTTTCCCCTGTTTCCTTTTCTATCCAAGGTCATGTTGAAAATTTGATGAGACAAAATGAGTTATTCTGAGTGTTCTCTCCTGGCCAAGACAAGTCTGGTTCCCTTACCTGACACAGATGGCAATATGTCCTCCAATTCCTCTTTGGCCCATTCCCCACCTGCTCTCTCAAAGTGACAGGCTGATGCTTCATCCCAACATGCAGGTCTTCCACCTCCAGGGTTGGCTCCTTCTTGGTTCCAAGACTTAGCGGCAGAGTGCTCTGACGAGGTGAAAGACGTGTTGCTGCACAACCAAAAGTCAACCACTCAATGTACTGACCTACAAAATTGAAATGATCCCAAGTTTGGTGTCATTCTAAACACACAGACCCAACCTCATCTTCCCTCCCTCTAATTTTAAACTACATTTTAGACCTCAAGAGGTCAAAACTCTCACTCAGCTCCCTTAAGGTACGTCTTGCGGCCATAACAGCTTTCCACTATCAAGCAGATGGATATTCTATTGATCTAGATAATCTACACCTGCTGATGTATAGATTCCTTAAGGGCATTGGGAATCTCTTCCTGCATGTGAGATCACCCACTCCAATCTGGGATCTTAACCCAGTTCTCAGAGCTTTGATTAGATCTCCCTTTGAGCCCATGGCAACTTGCTATCTCTTACACCTGTCCATGAAGACAGCATTTCTAATTACCATCACTTCAGCTAGGCACATAGGAGAATTAGTGGCCCTAATGGCACACCCACCATACACGATCTTTTAAAAAGACAAAGTAACTCTGAGGCTGCATCCCAAGTTTCTCCCTAAAGTTGCCTCTACTTTCCATATGAATCAAGAGATCCATTGTCCTGGGTTTTCCCAAAAAACACATTGTGATAGCAGGGAGGCAATTCTGCATATGCTAGATGTTAGAAGAGCACTAGTATTCTACTTGGACAGGACTAAGGACTTCAGGAAGTCCCCTGAATTCTTCCTTTCATTCACAGAAAGATCCAAAGGCTCCATGATATCGGCTTAGACTATCCAAATGGGTCTTGGGTTGCATTAATCTCTAGTATCAAAGGTGCAACCTGTTGCCTCCATCCAAAATCCACATGCACTCCATGAGGTCCATTTCTGTCTCAGTCACATTCCTTAAAGATGTCCCTATCTCAGAAATCTGCAGAGCAGTGACTTGGCCTCCTTCCAACACTTTTGCAGAACATTATGCAATCACTGGAGATTTGGCCTCTGATGCCATCTTCAGCTCCACAGTGCTCTCTGTAGTAACATAGTCCATTCCAAAGCCCCGGCCCTCCATGGGGGATACTGCTCAGGAGTCACCTACAGTGGAACACACATAAGGACACTACTCGAAGAAGAAGAAGAAGAAGAGGAAGTTACTCACCTTGGGCAGTCATGATGGTTCTTTGAGATGTGTGTCCCTATGGATGCTTCACAACCCGCCCTTCTCCCCTCTACTTTGGAGTTCTCCATAAGAGGCTCTGGGATAGAGAGGGAACTGAGAGGGGTTTGCCCGCGCAGTGTTAGATAGCATCAAGGCAGACCAGGAGGGAGGGAGAGCGCATGTGCAGGCTGAACAGACATTGCTACCCAAAATCTCCGATCAGAGGCGCAGATACAACTACAATGGAGCACCCATAGGAACATACATCTGAAAGAACCATCGTTACTGCACAAGGTGAGTAACTTCCTTTTCATGGAAATTACTTAACCTCCTCAAATCAGCCTGTCTCAAAGTTGACCCTGTAGTAAACACAGACAATACAGTCCAAATACCACATTGCATGTTCATATTATTTTCAAAAGTGCTGTGTGCTTTTGGCTTGCATGTACAGATAATCTTAATTCTGGCATTTCCTAACTTTTAAGTGCTTGACTTTGGAACATTTATAATGTTGTTTTAGTGGATTAGTGAGCAGACATCAGATGAAACAGTTTACCATATGGACGTCCGCTTCACATATATTGTGGAGTTACATGTCTATTTAGATATATGTGTGTGTATAAGGGATGGGGGAGCAGAATATTATGTGGTTTTGTGTGTGTATTTTTACTGTACCAATCACTACAATACCTGCACCACGCAGTCCTTATTTTATTGCTGCTATAGTTCCATGGTATATTTTCCCCATTGAATTGAGAGTGAAGGGGAAAAACACAGGTGCAAAACTTCACTGCTGAAAATGCTGAATTTTCTCAATGAACTAAATTTGTGAATATTCATGAAAATATGTTTTTTCTTCAGAAAACGGGCATTTATTTTATTATGCCTGTCTTGCAATTCATAAAAATCCACTCATCTAGTACAGCTCTCTAAACCACTTCCATTGCTGATAGAATATGAAAACATTAGCTGCATATAAACTGCCCTGTTGGCAGCCATAAAGTCACAGGAGCTCTGTGTCCTACATTCCTTTGTATCAGAGGGGTAGCCGTGTTAGTCTGGTTCTGTAGAAGCAGCAAAGAATCCTGTGGCACCTTATAGACTAACAGACGTTTCGCAGCATGAGCTTTTGTGGGTGAATACCCACTTCTTCGGATGCACTTGCACTTGCTTCTACATTCCTTTGGTGTTCAACAATAGATATACTTTGTGTGGCATATAAGTGTCAGCAGGTCTGAGGTAGTGTATTGAGGTATTTGTTCTGGTGCTTAAGTAATGTCACCAATGAATGAGTTCCTGGTGGGGAAAAAAAAGAAATCATACTTGTAAGACCTCACCAATTTAAGAACAGGCACCTGGCCATTTCGACAGATAGATATAAATGAAGGCAGTTAAGACAATGCATAAACATCATATGTAGGTGCTGTAGATAGAATTCCCAGCTGTGAATGTTTGAACAGCTGTGTGTCTTGAACTTTAGCAGTTATGCTAAGTAGAAATGCCATTGCTAATATAACTGTAAATTGTATGATCTAGAACAGAGATGTTCTTCAGCTGCACAGTTCAATTCCGGATCTGAGTTCAGAATCAGGATTTTGTTTATCAGAGAGATCTGAGTCAGCCCCCGAGCTCAGAACTAGAATTAGAATTCAAAATGATCTTGACAAACTGGAGAAATGGGCTGAAATAAATACGATGAAATGAAAGTCAATAAGGACAAATGCTTATGAAAGAATAATCAATTGCACTAATACAGGATGGGAAGTGACTGCCAAGGAAGAAATACTGCAGAAAAGGATCTGAGGGTTATAGTGGATCACAAACGAAATATGAACCAACAATGGAATACTATTGCAAAAAAAGTTAATATTCTGGGATATATTAGCAGGGGCATTGTAAGCTAGAAATGAGAAGTAATTATTCTACTCTGCTCAGCACTGATGAGGCCTCTGTTGGAGTATTGTGTCCAATTCTGGGCAGCAACCTTTGGGAAAGATATTGACAAATTGGAGAAAGTCCAGAGGAGAACAACAAAAATGATTAAAGGTCTAGAAAACATGACCTCTGAGAAAAGATTGAAAAAGCTGAGTTTGCTTGGTCTGGAGAAGAGAAGACGGGGAAGGGGGGAAATAACAGTTATCAAGTACATAAAATGTTGTTATAAAGAGGAGGGTGGTAAATTGTTCTTCTTAACTGTTGAGGACTGGACAAGACGTATTGGGCTTAAATTGCAACAAGGGAGATTTAGGCTAGACATTAAGAAAAACTTCCTAACTGTAAGGGTAGTTAAGCACTGGAGCAAATTACCTGGGGAGGTTGTGGAATCTCCGTTATTGGAGATTTTTAAGAACAGGTTGGACAATCACCTGTCAGGGATGGTCTAGTTATTATGTAGTCCTGCCTTGAGTGCAGAGGACTAGACTAGATGGCCTATTGAGGTCTGATGCAGTACAACGTTTCTATGAACCTATGGTTATTTGCGTGTCCCTCTTTTGCTGCATAAAAAAATACTGAACTAGCATTTTCTTGCTGTGAACAGGAAATGTTTGATGTCATTTTGGATGAAAATCAGCTTGAGGATGCGTGTGAACATTTGGCAGAATACCTAGAGGCATACTGGCGTGCTACACATACCACCAGTAGCACACCTATGACTCCTCTTCTTGGAAGAAACCTAGGATCGACTGCGCTTTCACCATACCCTACTGCAATCTCCGGATTACAGGTATGAATATGCATCTTGGCCCCCAGTCACCAGTACAAGTCAGTTTTATTCATTATAGGAAAACAGAATAATATGTTTTATAAACTGTATCCAGTATTTGTTTCATTAATTACTATTTGCTGTTTGGTAAGTGCCAACAGCAAGAAAGCAAAATAGACCCACTTATTCAACAGAGAAACATTTTATTAATGGAGTGCACTGGTGTTCGGACTAGTTTTGTTTTAATGGGGAATATAATACCCATAACTCCTTTTGGCATGAGGAATAAACTGAGATAAATGGCACTCTGTCAAAAGCTATTTTAGCTATGTAACAAAATTGCATCTTTTTATGTGAGAAAGTGCCATTAGAATTAAGAGTCTTTCAGACTGAAAATAAGCATGTAAAATATGTTATGCTGGTAAGAAATACTATAGTTAAGGTTGCAGATCTTATTCTGATATAATCCCATTTTCACATGCTCATAACTTTTCACAACATTCATCTTTTGGGCCAAAATTTTCCTTGCTTGGCCCAAGATAAAGCTTCAGCAAAATCCCTTTCATCTGTTTGAGTTCATTGAGTGTGAATAAAATACATTTTTTCCCATTGAAAAAAAAATTCTGACCATTTTTTTCCACAGGGATAGCTCAAAAACGGCGAACTTTGAAACTTCAAACGTGGCATGTAAATAGTCCTTAATGAGAAGTACGTGCTTTACTAAGTTTGAAAAAAATGTTTTTGAAATAACAGTTATGAATGTTTGAAGATGCAAGACCGGGAGGGAATTCAGTGAACATTTTTTTCATTAATTCTGAAAGTTTCAGAAAGAGTTCTGCATGTGTGTGTGACTTTTGAGGAATGTGCACTTGTTAATATGTGTCAGCAATAGAGCTGAGCAAATAATTTGTAATGCATAATTCACCTGAAAAATTTAACCTCTGTTCTGCTCATGGAATATTTGGAGGCAGATCGTAATTTCTGAATAAAGTGATTCAACATTCAAATTGATTGATTATTTAAATTTATTCAATAAATATATAAAAATTACTCTGGATTAATTGCACAGTTGACTGCAGATAGACAGTTTTTGGTAATCGTATTTTTCACCAGGTAGCTTGATTCTGTTAGGCCCAATAAATTGTGTGGTATTATTTTCCCTGATTGGATGAGTGCACTAGCACTTCTGGGATTAGTAATCACATGCACAATTGTAAAATATTGTTTCCAAGTTCACTTAACTGTAACATTTCAATTTGCCATCCATTCATATCAGTAAAATGCCATCTCTTGAATGTTCACCTAAGCAAACCCAAAAGGACTGTGGGCATGGCCAAAGCAATTCCATTTAAAGAATTATGGCTATCCACCGCATTTTTTTCTGGTATTTGTTTCCCCCTACTCAGTAGGCACTGATAGTGACTGTGACATGTTGCTCCACTTACATAGGGGAAACTTACACTGAAGATGAAAATTACCCCTATGCAGGGGGCCAGCAGAAGGTCTATGCATTGTCCCTTAATACCCACTGAGTTTATTATGCCTGAGTAAAGATTGCAGGATTTGGTTCACAATGCCACTTAAGTGTTTTAAACCATTTAGAAAGTTGGGTTGACATAGTTGTATCACATTAAGGACTTACATTATCTTAAGTGATTAAGTCTTACACCACTTTCAAGACATTTGCCATCTGAAGAATTACATCAGTTTAAGTGTTTGACACCATAAGGTGATTGAAGTACTTATACAGACTTTAGGAATTAAACTAGCATAGGTGCTTATGCTACATTAAGTATTTACTACAGTACTTTAAGCCCTTATGACGTTTTTCCTTTTCTTTATCAGCTATACTACCTTTAAATTACTAGGAAATTGAATGCCAAAACCCTATGTTAATGCAGTATAGGTGTACATTTATGCACTCAAGTCCAGGAGAAACTAAAGTGAAGAGTGCACACACAAGTTTAATTATGTTTCATTGCATATACTTAATTTACTTGTTAATATTTTATATACCGGTATATATAAACTTGCCCTTCTGAAGCTCAAGATGCAAGGTGCAATGCAACTTAGAAATATGTAAAATTCAAATTGAGCATATTAACCGTATGCAGTTGCAACCCACATTGAGTGTGTAGAGATTTGTCACCCTCTAGTGGCTGGTCCGCATACAAGGCTGAAGTCTGCAAGTTCCAGCTAATAGACTTAAGTCCTTTGGCTCAAGTGGTGGAAGCTCAATGTTTTTATCTCTGCAGGACCCAGTTTTGAACCCAGCAGTTCAAGTGAGGCCAGATATGGGTTATGATACGGTCTTACATTATGAGATAAGAGGTTATCTTTTGTACAACACCTACAAATATTAACTCACATTAAATATGTTCCACACCCAGAAGTGAAGAGATTGAGATCAAAATAACCACAAAATCAAGCCAGTAATACAAAGATATCTCTGTATCCAGTAAAGCAGTGTTTCCCAAACTTGGGACGCCACTTGTGTAGGGAAAGCCCCTGGCGGGCCAGGCCGGTTTGTTTACCTGCCCCGTCCGCAGGTTCCGCTGATCACGGCTCCTGCGGATGGGGCAGGTAAACAAACCGGCCCGGCCTGCCAGGGGCTTTCCCTACACAAGCGGCATCTCAAGTTTGGGAAACACTGCAGTAAAGGAAAGAGCATATATTACAAATTAACTGAGGGAGGGACAAGTTGCATTTGCAGAGATGTTGTAGCTGTTAGACCACGTTGTTAAATAAGAAGACATAGTAATCAAAAATAAAAAGACATATTAAACAAAAATAAAAACTATGAGCTTGGCAATGGAGGAGGACCTTGCCATAATAGATATTTTGAAACAACATGGAATGACAAAAATATTTGGGATAATGTAATACTTGGCTATGAATTATAGAATTATAACAGATTAGGTCATAGAGGTGAAAAGTAGAACTATACCAGAAAGATTACGTAGAATAGAGAAAAATTCTGAGTTGAGAGGACCATACAGTAGAATCTGTATAGATACAAATCTCAGATCATAAGAATACAAACATACTGTATATACTTGTTCGTAAGTTGAATTTTTTTAGTAAGAAAGGGAAGCACCAGAGGATGGGGGTCGACTTATGAACGGGTATAGAGAGGGAGAGGTGGGACACAGCCCCCACCCCAAACAGAGGGAGCAAGGAGGGCAGCACAGCCAGCAGAGCCAGACGGGAAGGTCAGGGCCAGAATCTCTCCACTTCTGGCCATGCTACTCTCCCCCAAGCCTCCGAAGCAGCTGCAGCTCCAGGGCTGGCAGGCTGCAGCTGTACCGCTCGGCCCTGCCCCCCAGAGCAGGCTGTGGGCACGCTGCCTGGCCCGCCAGAGCACACTGCGGCTGTGCCGCCCGGCCCAGCCCACTGGAACATGCTGCGGTCACGCTGCCCGGTCTGGCCCACCGGAGCAGGCTGCGGCCGCGCTGCCCAGACTGCCGGAGCAGCTCCAGCCAGGTGAGAGACATCCTCCCCTGTCCCTCCCCAGATAAGGTGGGAAGGGATGGGATGGGGAGAGTGTGGGGGTCCCGGGCTAGGGGTGGGGTCACGTGGGGGGTGGTTACAGGGGTTACTCCCCTGACTCCCAGCTTCTCCTCCCCCCAAATATCCCCACCAATTGTTGTCCCGGCCCATCAGGTAAGCAGCTGGCGTGCTGGGACACTTTGTTTACTTAGGTTTACCTCCGTGCCTGCGGACACTCGAGGTAAACAAACCATCTCGGCCCCCCAGCGGCTTATCCTGGTGGCCCGGGAGCCAAAGTTTGCTGACCCCTGAATTATAGGATCAGCTTATGAATGGGTTATAAAATTTTTCCATTTTTACTTATCCATGTTGGGTGTGGGGGTCGGCTTATAAACGAACCGGCTTATGATCGAGTATATATGGTACTAGTAGCATTTTACTATTAGCCTTTGGATCAGAAAAAGGATATTGAGTGCAAATTGAGAGAAAGAAGAGTCAGCTAAGTTGGTGCTTGATCAACCTTTTGAATTTCTGTTAAAGATGGTTGTGCGGAGACATGAGAGAATAACCGTGGTAATAATGGACCATGTCTGATGACATTGGATGGAATGTTGTTCTCTCATTGAACCGGTTTAGAGCCAATAATGTGAACTAATTTTGATCTTGTGACCACACATGGTTAGATATTAACCAATCACTATGGAAACGTAAGGACAACAAAGGCCAAATCCCTACTTGGTAAATGGTTTGGTCAAGGAGTTTCTGTGCAAGTTATTTGAAATATTTATTATGTTTTAGTTATAAAAATCACTTAACATCTAACTACTTCAGCTATCCTTTCTGTAGAGTATTTGGTTATACACTATTAGCTCATAGTTTAAAAATCTTTAAATAATGCTAAATGAGGTGCACCTTTTGGAAAAAAACAAAAACTCCTTTTCAGAAAGTTTCTGCAAAACACACGGATTCATCACAAATTTCTAAAAGGAATCAAAATAGAAATATGAATGTTATGTTCATGATTGGGGAGAAGAACTGATAAATGCAGTGTGTTCTGAATCGATCTACTAGTTACTTCTTACTGAAAGTGCTCTGTAAAATTTTATAAGATTGCATATAAAAATATCATAAAAATACATTGTATTATGCTGTGTTTGGTCTCATCAGTTTTGGGAATCAGACTATTCTCACATCCATCTCCCATCGCAAATAAATTTTAGTATTAAAAAGGAATTACAAACGTGGATGGATTCTGAAGGACCTCAAACTGAGGCTCACAACTAACTTACAAGAGGTGAAATAAAATTGTATCTGTATTAATCCTTACATTCTTTACATTTTTAGAGCCAGCGTATGAGACATAGCAACCACTCTACTGAGAACTCTCCAGTTGAACGAAGAAGTCTAATGACCTCTGATGAAAATTATCACAATGAAAGGGCTCGGAAGAGCAGGAACCGCTTGTCTTCCAGTTCCCAACACAGCCGAGATCATTACCCCCTTGTGGAAGAAGAGTACTCTGACTCTTACCAGGACACTTACAAACCCCATAGGAACCGAGGATCGCCTGGAGGATATAGCCATGATTCACGACATAGGCTTTGAGTTTAAGAACCTGGGGAAAAATAGTATTCATTAGCTGACAACTTGCCATAACATAGCTAGGAAAAACAAATCATCTTAATTTAGCAGGTGTAACATGGTTTTACTGTAGTTACAAGCTGCTGCCATTTGATGCTTAAAAAAAGAAATTCACCATGCCCTGATGTTTAGGAGGAAATTAGCTTGCCCAATCATATTGGATTTTTTTTTTAGTACAGCATTTGCATTTATAGCAGTACCTTTTTTCCTCGTTAGATATTCAACACATCAGTTTGTAATTTAGGGTACTTATCAAGGCACATATAAAACAATTTCCTGTTCTGGAAATTCCAAATGACCAGTTCCAGTTGGAACCAATTTATAAACCAATTCTTGTTGGAATTTGGGTGAACTGACTGGAAAGTCGACTTGAACAAGTTGCAAACAATTGTAAAAAAAAAAGTGCAGCTGAAGAAATAGAAAATTAACCACTATCAGCCAAAAATCAGCTACAATATTTGTTTTCTGGAAGCTAAATTTACGCTCAAGGTTAGAATAAAAACATTTTAATGTATATTCACTTTTCCTGAATGGCTTTTTCAGACTAACCAAATGTAAACCATCTGCAGTGCCAAATATCACAAATTAATGCAGCAGTTACAAAGTACTTTCCTGTTTGAATTTTTTTTAATTTTTTCTCCTGATACATACGTTGCAGCAATTTTTTTTCTTTTGTTTAGTCAGTACTGATACTTTTGTTGCAGTCAGTAATGATGATATGAACTTCAGCAACATGGAAGAGACTAGTAAGAATATGAACAAATACAAGCCAAGCAGGAATGAAGAGTGTGAGAATACATGTCTGTTCTTTCTTTGGTTCATCATCACAAAATCCACTATCAAACAGTAGAGATATGATACTTTTTCTCCCATTCTCAATGTTCTGCCTTGTCAAATGGAAATTGATCCATTCTTCCAACAACACATGTACAGCATGTACTGTATTTACATTCCCACACAATTGAATACCTTCAGATTACATTTTTCAGTCTCCCTCTTTGAATGTATGAAAATTCCAGAATCACACAAGAACCCTCTATAACCACATCATTTAATTTTTTTTGATAAAAGCAGATTTTTTTTCAAAATGTCAGTAAATTATAAAACAAAGGTTCTGAAAGATACAGCTTGCAATAAAAACAGAATAGAGTACCAGAGAAGGTCTGCTCACTAAAATTATAGAGCTGACATTTTTAATTCAAAGAACTATGATAAAGTCTTTGGAGATTTTGCTGCCTTACTTCTAATGAACACTGCTTTTCACATACTGACTCTTTAGGTTTTTTTAATGGATACATTTATATAGTTAGACCTTATATCTTACATTATCATTGAAGCCTTAGATCCAATATGATTGAAATAATTATTGTAATTGACCATTTTATACAACACACTGGTGTCTTTAAGCATAGACTCTTTCTAAAACACCCCAGACACTGCATGCATTTTCTAAAATTGACAGAACTATGTGTAAAATATCATTTTATGCTGGTTCATGTCAAAGCTGTTTTTTGAAAATAAAAGTAATTAAGTTTTTATATTTTTCTCTTTCTTTCCCAAAGCCTCCTGAGAGGTAGGCTATAAAAGCATGTAGCACTAAACAAATTTCCTGAACATTATGATATCTTCTACTTTCTGGACCAATTAACAAAGATGCTTTTGATATTTTTCCCCGCTAGTGAGCCTTGGTATCTGCTTGGTGACGACAACTAGAAATGTAATTCACTGCATATCTGGTACAACCAAAAATAATACATGTCTCTAGTAGCAAACGATAGTGGATGCAACTCTGGCTTTTTGGACAGGTTTACTGCATAAAAGACACCTTTAATGATCAGTCACTAGATGATTCAGTTGGGCCAATTGTCAACAACTAAAACATAAAATACTTGCATCCACTGGAGTAATAAAGTTAAGAATTAACAAATAGGGTCAGTTCCTGCTGCCCTTTTTCAGGTTAAACTCCTATTGATCTCAGTGGGAGTTTGGCCTGAGGAACTAATGCAGGATCAGCCCCCATAGTGGGGGAATATGCTGCCATTTCTAATATTTTATGCTATAGCACAGTGGAACATTTTCCAATAATATTTACAAGTCTTTGTTACATGTACAGCACACATCTGCATGAAACAGAAGGTATTAGGCAAAACATTTTTCTATAGGCTTTGACAGTTTCTTTTTGTGTGCATTAAAGTATTAATTGCAAAGAATGCACTGAAATGTATAAACCTAGATTAGACAGCTGTTTATCTTTATTCTATAGTAGGATTAGGAATCACATCATTAACTGCTTGAAGATATTTGCATTTTATGACAGGTAGCTGCAACACCACTAACATTTTCCAGTAAATGAGATTATTGCTTTATCATTTCAGAGACAAAAATGTCATTTATTTTTAAAGCCTTTTGGAGCCTTGTTTTAAAGTCTTCCATGTCATGCTAGTAAAGGGAAAGATCCCCAGAACACACATGCACAAAATCCACCTACTGCATTGTCTGAAGTGCCAAAACCACTTTTGTTTAACATTCTTATGAAAATAACCTGTTGAAAGGAGTTGTGTATATGTCTAGAAGGAAAATTTTTAATGTTTACCTTAATTCTGCAGGTTTATTTAAAGTTTACCTTCCTTTTTTCTATGATTTATATCCCCTCATTCTAATACTTAAATATCAAAGTTTGCTTGTTTTGTTTTGCAGGGAGATATACTCTGAAAGTATACATTTATATCAAATACTGACAGGAATACATTTCATTGTGAGTAAATGCTATTGGGAATCTTTCTTTTAGAAATATTTTTTAAAAAACAAGAAAAATAAGAGCTGCAATGCTGATTAAGGCCATTTAAATTCATAGTATAAACCATGTATTAGAACTTCTACAATGTTAGCCAGCCATCTTGTGTGGTTTTTTATGCAATGGCTTTATGTGAAGATGTGAAATTAATGTAGTCCTGAATGAGTAGGAATAAGACTAATTTTCCAATCCTGCTATAATTTCTCATGATTATTATAACCTGATTATAGTAACGATCAGGGTTCTACTGCTACGCTCCAGTATATACACAAGTATTTATTTAGAAATGTTTATAAAATGTTGATGGTTCTTCGTTATTTTTATAGGTTTTTACTTAAGACTTTTGGGGTTAATGATAATTTAGGCACTGATAGACTATGCTGATATGACAATCTCAGTGACATGATCATCTAGAGACAGTATGCTTCAATGCATTCATTTGCCTGACTGTAATTGAAGAACAAATTAATTTTAAAATATGGTGCATATTTATAAGAATTGTAGTTGTTCCCCTCGAACTTGAATTATTATTTTTTAATTTTACAGATTTTTTTCATCTCTTTTGCTATTTATGTAGTTGAACATTTTGCCCATGGGACAGGCAGTTGAAAATTGGATACATTTTATGACTGATACAATATATTAGAAAATTATTCTTTAAAAAAAAGAAGATAACTAAAGCTGTTTTGAAGTAATTTTAACTGAAACACTGTGGGCCATATCATGCCATCATTTTCTAAACAAAACTTCCTGTTGAGTTTAGTGGATCACTCTGCTTAGAAATCCATGTACATTATGACCCTAGGACCTAGATTTTGCCCTCAGAAGTTAGTTTCCCATTGAAGTCAGTGGAAGTTGCACCCTGACTACTTATTTTTGTGCTCAGTAAAGCAAGGGTAAATTTTGTAGCAGTAGCTTTTGCTATTTATGCTACCTCTTTGCTAGAGAACATTGAGCCTGATTCTGATCTCCCATATTTCTGACTTATACTGATAAAGCCAGATATAAATCAGGAGCACCTGAGATTAGAAAAATTCCCAATGTCTTCAGTAAACACACACCAATAAATCATATTCAGAATGTTAGTGTTGGCTTTGCTGCAAGTGGAAATACACTTGACTATGGGCTGGTCTACACTACACTGCTAGGTTGACATAAGGCAGTTTATGTTGACCTCCTTATGTCAGTGTCTACACTACAGCCTTCCTCTCTTCAGTGTAAGTGCCCTACTACACCAACATCATAACTCCATCTCCACCATAGGCATACGGTCCGTGTAATTAGGGTGATGCCCTGTCTGTGTAGACATTGTGTCCCTACATCCACTGTCTTGTCAATTTCACAGCAGGAGCCATGAAACTGACAAGAAAGCCTCTGCTCCTCTGGAGAGCTGGGCGGCTGGACCCTGCTCCCAGCTGGGAGCCAGGGTGAGAAGCCCAAGTGTCCCCCCACCCGCTCCCTGTGAGGAGCCTGCCTGACTCCCAGTAGGGAGTGGGCAGCAGGGGGATAAGAAGGGCAGATGGACTCTGCTCCCTGGTACCAAGAAGACATGGGTGGCTTCCCCCCGCTCCCGGAGGGAAACAAGGAGTAGGGAAGGGGGAGTCTGTGGAGAACCCAGGAGATTGTGGGGCAGCCAAGCTTCTGGCAGGGAGCTGCTAACAGAGCTGAGAGACTGGGCTCTCAGCCCCCCACACTGCCCCTCTTAGGTTGGTGGAAGTGCTCCTGGTGAGGACACGCACCACCGACCTAAGAAGGTTAGTGGGGACATGCACCACAGCAGTAATTACTGTGATGACTGTAAGTTGACCTAATATAGGTTGACTTAGGTTTGTAGTGTAGACATACCCTGTATTTTCCCCCAGGTTTTAAAGCTCCTTTTACAACTGATGTTTGGGTGTTTCATCCTTTCTTTGCTCCTTGCTTTTTAAGCTAGTGTTTGTGAGAATAAAGATTGCAAGTAGGGAGGAAAGTAATGTTAAGAACAAGAAACTACTGGAGAGTGAGTGCTTATGGCAGTTCTTTTCTGTGCCACAAGCTACTTGCTTCTATAGATAATGGTAGTTACTGTAGGGGTGCACAGGTCCATAACTTCAAATTCAGTTCAGTTTCAGACAAATCTTCAGAATTCACCTTGGTCTCAATTCCACATCATTCTTTGAACTTCCCTGGGGTTCACAGCCCTCACTAATGTTCCTATGTATCATTCTCAGAAGCACATACTTAATAGTCACAATATCTTATTGTATAGTTACTTGAGTAAGCTAGGGCAATTGGCTATTTGATCAGTCCATTTGCTTTATATAGGAATAAATTAAATTTATCCCATGCTCATATATTGATTTCTGGATTCAGCAGTCATGAAACCTGGCCGTGACTCCATGTTGTTCTTGAATTTTTTTAAAGCAGAGTACACATCCTGACTGGTGAATGAAAAATTGGATGCAAAATTGTGTACAGTAGAATCGGATTTATGCAAACTCCTCTGATCCATTTTAAAAAAAACCATTGTTAGAAAATTGGTTGTTTCCCAACTTGCACGATTAGTTTGGATAAATGGATTCAGCTATAATCTATTTTGCTCCAGTAATCTCTCATGCCTTTAAATAGTAGTTCAACTGATAATAATGGGGCTACAAAATACAGTTACCTAGCCAAGTCCAAATGTGGTGAAAGCTATCTCCTGCTATCTTTATACCTTATTGTCAAAAGGGAATACAACCTTTGAAGAGCAATCATCCATATTGGCCTTGTTCTATGATTATTTAAGCCCAACATACGCTATATAGAAAAAGAATGGTACATTTTGATAATATCAGAGAAAATACTGTATCTAAATGAATGAATTTGGACAAAGGGCTGTAAACTTACCTAGGATCAAAAGTTTGTAATAATTAATAGAGGCAAACATATTTTTCTGATTTGTGGAATATGCTTATGTATACTTCTAGAGAAACTTCCTCCTTTCTTCAATTCCTGTGATCCAAGTGAAGTGTTTTGGGAGAAGATAGAAATAATAATGATAATAAACTTAAAGAGTTTATAATTCTTTTTAGGTACATCTAGTAGCTATTTCCTTTGAAATTATGGTGGCCACGGTGAGAGCAACTATTCACACCTTTTGGCTTGGTCTTAGTGCTGCTTCACACTAGACTTGCCTTTTTGGTACTGCCACTACCATTTTTAAGCAATGAGCTACTGTTTGTACTTTCTAGGGCTGGATCCTGAAAATGCTTACTGCTGACCATCAGGCTTATTAATGTTAAGTTCAGTAATAAGCATTTGCAAGTTCTGGCCTACAGTGTTGCATACTGTTTATCATATGCCTTACAAATATTTTCTGGGACATTATTAAAAAGAGAGCATTCTATTGCTAAAATAACCCTTTGTTATTACTTCTACTCTGTATTACTACTAGAAAATAAAGTAATGTAGCAAGAAATTATATTGTACAGTACAAAATTATAATATATATATTTTTTGCCAATAATATAAAAAATAGAGCAAGGAAAAAAAGCACATTTGTAATAGCACAAATTTACAAGAAATCCATGTTACATTTGCCATTGCATTTTTGAAAAAGTAGGTACGCTGTTGATCCAGTTTCAATGGATTTATTGCATTTTCCATCATTTTAACTTGCTGCCTGAAACTTCTCTAGCAATTTATTTTACAGCCTTGCAATTTGCATATGTAATTTGATTTTCCCATGAAATTTTATCCCTCTTCAATGTTAACTCAGTAAAAAAAAAATCAGTCTTTTAAAATTAGAAAATTTGTTATTCTCATTTCTCTTATTTCTACTCCCAAATTTTGAAATCATATGACTATAAGTAAGGTCTTAATTAGTGCTCCTTTATAATTTTTGGCATAAATGACTGACAAATATGCCACTAATCATATTTGTAGTCCAAGGTCTGTAATGAAAATGAAAATATCTCAAACAAAATGACATCCTGGGGCTATAAAAGCATTTTTGCCATTGCATACTATTATGCTATTGGGGAGAGGGGTTGAAATATGTAAAAGCTACTAAAGGGTCCCCACTAGCCCACCTAAAACTTCCAGTGAAATCACCGGGAGCTTTATATATGCAAGGAATGCATGCTCAGGCCTAAAATATGTATACATTTGAAATAGGCATGATTCTTCTCCCATGTACACTGGTGAAGTCAATGGTGTTGCATTAGTGTAATACCAGTGTAGGAGGAGAATCAAGCCAAATAAAATTCTGAATGTGCACTAAAAATAGATATGGCAAAATAATGTGGTGAAAACAATAATCCAAACTCTGAACCATGGTGGACCTTGGGCTATTTACCTCCCAGTCAGTCTCTGATTATTGGCCAAACCTGTTTCCACTGACATTGCAGGGAGCTTTCCCTCTTACATCAATGGAGGCCAGTTCAGGCTAATTATGGTAGAGAAAATTATTGCCTTTATTAAACCAAAAGAGTACAAATTTATATTTTTTTTGTTGCTGATTTGCCCCTTCCTATTTTTACTTATATAGATACTGTATGTGTAGCATTCTACAAGGCATGCTGGGTAAAATATACTATGCAAATGTGTACAGTGTTGCATGTTTTGCTCTCCCTCTGCTTTAGTGGCTTTCAAGGAAAAAAAAAAGTGGTGTTATTTTTGTGAACAGAAACATTAACAAAGAAAATGCAGACCGCATGCGTACAATATCCTAATTTCTATGGATTTGTTTTATGGAATTTAGATGTATAAAAATGAACTGCATTAAAAAAAAATTTTCTACAATAAATGAAAAACTATCTAAACATAGTGTTTAAAGACTTTTAGTCTTTTAAGTCTGTTCTTGAACTGTACACACCAGCTCTAATTCTCAAAAATTTTAAATGTATGCGACAAGCCTTCAAAAGGTTGGACAAATGCTCAAAATGATCAGCAAAGAACAGCAGAAGATGTTCAAAATTATGTGGGAATTAAACGTGTTTGAAGATTTCATTAACTTCAGATTCAACATTCTGCCTGATATAAATAATGTACAGTTAATAATCAATGAAACTGAGAGAAATGATGCACTGTTCAGGAACATATGGCCCCCAATGCTTGCAACCCAGAAATGCAGCAATTTACTATAAAATCAGTCTCTATATTCCATACATTAGTGAAAAACTCCTACTTAAGGCCTAATCCAAAGACCACTGAAGTCAATGAAAAGACTCCTATGGACTGCAGTGGGCTTTGGATTAAGTCCTTGATGTGCTGGTCTATCAGGTTACAGCCCAAAGCTAGTTCAATACACAAGATTAGCAAATTACAGAAGAGTATGTGTGGTATGAAGGACTGTGGGGAGGAGTCGGAGCAAAGCCAAAATACTGTTAATGCTACCCCTGAAATCTCTGTGAGAACTCCTTGTGGAGTTCTTCCCCTATTGGTCCACTGGGGAGCAAGATTTCTTTCTCCACAGAATAGATTGTGGGGCTGACTTTTCGGGGTTAACCAAAATGTCCAGAGTAAATCGCTACCACTTAAAGTGTGAGGTAATCTCATCTGTGCCCACCGGGGGACGTTCACCTATAACTACCAACTGCAGGCAACACAAGCACTGTGTACAGCCCACTCAGCCCAGTATCCTACCACAAGCCCTGTAAATTGCAGGCTAGCAATTTACATGCCCCCATCTTATTTCATTACAGTGCCCAGTCCCTCCTCTTCTGGACACCCACAACATACACCAATCTGCTGCCTCCATGTTAACTGGCTCCTCCCCCTGTTAACTGGTTTCAGCTCAGTTCAACACTCTCCTTAGCACAAGGCACTGAGACAAGTCTCTAGTAAAACCAAATTGAAGTTTATTTAACAAAGCTTGATTAAACATTCCAATAAAAGCAAGTAAAAAGGTTTGGAAACAAGGTTACAGGTAAACAAAAAACATAACACACTCTATACACACGCACATGCAGTTTCTTTTTTTTTTGTTTAAAAATTTTTTTTTAATTCAATCAGTTTGACTAAGCAGCACAAATGAGTCATGATCCAGAGGCAAACATGTGAGTTGTGCTCTGAGCTTGTTGATTAATAAAGTGCTGTGAGATTCTGCTATGAAATGGGATGTAAAGTGCAAAATTATATAAATATTATTTTGTATTTCTTCATATTATCCTAGAATAGATGCTAGAGATGGGAAAGATTTATTAAGCCAGTTAAGCCATCCCCTCTGCCAGTTCAGGCTTCTTCCCCTTCATTGCTTTGAAAATCCTGGAAACCTGTAGAAGAAGATGGAAATAAGAAGGAGCTGTTAGCCGAGCTGCTTCCACTAGTGAGTGACCACTGCATCAGAAGAGAAGGAGAAAAACAGAAGTCACTCCCAGGAACAGAAGCCTCAAAAAGGAACCAGAAGCCATCATCTGGACCAAAGCCTCCATCCAGTGAGAAAGGAATGTTCACATCAGAAGTGTACTGGAAGGAAGATCGAGGCATACAAGGAAGAAGGAGATCAAGCAGCAGGAAAGCCATTGGGAGGCAATGCAGGGGGACCAGGCAGCATGTGCAGTGGGAGAGGAGTACCAGGCAGCAGAGGAGTAGGTGAGAAAGAGAGCGAGTGATAGAGAAGCATGTGGATAGGAACAGAACAGATGGGAGGAGGAAATGCAAAGCAAAAGAAGACTATGATTAGGGTTTTCAAAAATGACACAACACTTATTAGAGATAGCTAAAGTACCTAGATGTTTTCCTATTATTACTCTTCCATGTAAGCAATATTTCTAGTTGCCACAAGGTATTGTGTCAATGCCAACAGGATTGTAACTGGAAGACTGGGTTGGGCAGCAGTCAGTGAGACAAATCCTATTAAGGTGTAAAAATGTTTGAGAATCCCCTGCCTTAGATGACCTATAAAATTATTTTCTGTTTTTAGTGTCTCATTAGAGATGGACAATGTCAAATCATCATGCTGTATCACACATTTAATGCTCTGTATCCATTAAAAATCACCCACAAAAAAGTTTATTTTAATGAGACTACTGATCTTGAAAAACTTTCATTTCTCTGAAATGAAAATATATGCCATGTTAAAGAGTCTCCAACATTGTTGGTCGGTGTTAGCAGGCACAAAAATTGCTTCATGCAAAGCAACTGGATGTGTGTGCTTTTCAGTGGTCTGGAGGAAACCAGTGCAATTGCTCTTGTATCACACAAGTGCAGCAATTTTTTTCATTTGTTGAAGGTGGTCTGGAATATATTTTAGAATTGTTAAATAACCAATACAGCCAGAGTAAGAGGGACAATTGGCACATTTGTCATGTAAAACTTGACACATTCACTATGGTACGCTCTGTTTCTTTGTGGCATTCAAGAGATTCTAAAGTTCTTTGGCCTGGTCTACACTGGGGGGCTGGGGGAGCAATCTAAATTACGCAACTTCAGCTATGTGAATAACATAGCTGAAGTCAACGTACTTAGATCAACTTACTCTGGTGTCTTCACCGTGGTGAGTCGACTACTGCTGCTTCCCCATCGACTCTGCCTGTGCCTCTCGCCGAGCTGGAGTACAGGAGTCGACGGGAGAGTGCTTGGGGATCGATTTATCGCATCTAGACTAAATGTGATAAATCGATCCCTGCTGGATCGATTCCTGCCCGCCGATGCAGCTGGTAATGAAGACATACATTTCCAAGTCACTTTTAATAAAAATCTGTTATAGCACTAAAAAATATTTAGGGTATCAGAAAAACATTGCAAAAATTATGCAGGCAGCTTGAATGAGGGTCTTTACCTTTACATCATGGAGGCCACTTTAAACTCTAGATAAGTAGGGTTTAAATACATGCTCAAAAGTGGTAGAATAAACATTTGATCGACCTCAAAAGTTACAGTAAGTTACAGTAAACATCCAGCTGATATCAAAGTTTGAGGTTTTATTTTAAATGAGAATTGCAAAGATGCTTTCTGAAGTTAAAAAACAAACTGTGTTCCACTTTTGATTTTCATGTTACCCACCTATTCATATCTTCCAGTAAGTTGGTAATGGTAAATTTACAAAAATCCTGACCTTTTCAGAGAACTCATGGTGTGCTCATAGTTTACCATACCTAGTAACTTTATAAATGTAAACCTACTTACAGATGAGATTTACTTAAACTGAATGCAATGCAAGTACTGCAGAGTGGTCTTACAAATTTGGGCCCTAATGTCAAAAACACATGTATGTTTATAATTGCAGTCAGTAATCCCACTGAAGTGAAAAAGACTACTAAGTGTAAAATCACACGTGTGTAACAGGATTAGAGTTTTGGGGCCAAATTCTAGCAGGTTTTATGCATTGGAGCTGCTAAGCAACTCACAGCCAATGGGGAGAACAGGATGGAAGTTGTCTATGCATATTCTGTCTCTCTCTATAACTCATACAGACAATTTCATAGGATTATAGAAATGTATGGGTAGAAGGGACTTCCAGAGATTATCTAGTCCATTCACTACACCCTGAGGAATGATTAAGTACACGTAGACCATCCTTACCAGATGTTTATCTAACCTGTTCTTAAAGACCACCAGTGACAGGGCTTCCATGACTTCCCTGAGAATCTTGTTTCAGTGCTTAGGGCCAGTGCTTGGACCCTAAATCTCCTTTGGTGCAGATTAAACCCATTACTACTTATTCTATGCTTGGTGGACATGGAGAACAAATTGATCACCATCCTCTTTAAAACCTTTTATATATTTAAAAACTATTGTCATAACCCCTCCTCCCACCTCTTTAGTCTTCTTTTCTCTAGACTAACATGCCCAGTTCTTTCAACATTTCCTCATAGGTCAGGTTTTCTAAACCTTTGATATCTGTTGCTGTCCTCTGGACAGTCTCCAGTTTGTCCACATCTTTCTTGAAGTGTGGTGCCCAGAGCCGGACATAGTACAGTACTCCGTACAGTACTCCAGCTGAGGCCTCACCACTGCTGAGCAGAGTATATGTGACACTGATACAGCCCAGAATACCATTTGCCTTTTTTGCAACAGCATCATGTTGTTGACTCATATTCCATTTGTTATCCACTATCATCCCCATATCCTTTTCTGCAGTACTGCTCCCTTGCCAATTATTTCCAGTTTTGCATGTATGCATTGATTTTTTCCTTCCTAAGTGTACTACTTTGCACTTGTCTTTATTGATTTCAGACCAATTTTCCAAATTTATCAAGACTATCTTGAATGCTGCTCCTGTCCTCCTAAATGCTTGTAACTCCTCCCAGCTTGATTTCATTTGCAAATTTTATGCATTTTGTGTATTCCATCATCCAAGTCATTAATGAAAATATTGAATAGTAGTGGACCCAGGCTAGATCCCTGCAGTACCCCATTTGCTATATCCTTCCAGTTTTACAGTGAATTATTGTTGTACCCTCTCCAACAGAAACTGCAGAAAGGCATTCTAAGTCACAGCTTAGGGGCAAATGGTATGGTCACATGTTTATGTGAGTGTAGTTACCTGAGATACCTACACGGTCAGTGCAGATTGCTGCTGGTCATACTTACAAACATTATCATTACTTTTAAAGCATGTAAGTGCAGCAAGTGGGTTTCATTTCTATCCCTACCCTGATCAGAATCCAGCCTTTAGAATTTTACTCTTCAATTGTTCCGTGGTAACTCAGAGCAAGAAACAGAGCTAGTACTTCCAACCACACACATCCAAAAATCATTAGGCCCCTAAGTATCTTCAGATCAGCTTAAAAATCATAATATTTTAAAGATAATGCATTTGACATTCTTTTTATATACCTTGTTTTTTGAGCCCTTAGGGTTCATATTTTCAAGATTCTTTCCACAACCACGAGGGCTGGGAAACTTATTTTCTTTAAAATGAAAACTGAGATTCTCATGTAATCACCTCGCTCCAGAAAATTGGGCTTTAAGAAAAACACCCCAACACTGAAAGACTTGATTCAATCAAGAGTTGGCAACACTGCCTTTCTCTTGTCCAGTCACACTGGGTGCTTTTTGCAGCATGGCACTGGTGGTTTTGGGCACTCATGGCATGGCGGTGGTTGGCAGGGAGCAAGGGGTAGACACAGCAGCAGCTAGTAGGGGGCGAGTGAGGGACAGTCATGGCAGTGGTCTGGGGCAAGCACAGCGAGGTGGCAGGAAGTGAGGAGAGGCAGTCGTGGCGGTTGGCAGGGGACATGGGGCAGTTACAGAGGTTAGAAGGGGACGGTTATGGCGGTTGCCAGGGCGGCAGGCGGTCACGAGCGCCGATAGGCGCGACGCTAGGCATGGGGGACGGCGGCCCCAGCGGCGCTGCTGGGGGGGCGAGGAGCTGGGGGGGCGGGGTGTGGGTGCTGTAAGGGGCGGTCCCTATGCGGCCCTGTGGCTGGCGGAGGCCACACGCCCATTGCCCTGGATCGGCCCCGCCCGCAAGGGCCCAGCCTCCAGCGAGGCTGCCCGGGCTGCAGGCCGGCTTGTTCAGCACCCTGGGGCCGCTACGGTAAAATGAGTCACGTGAACGTCTCTTCCCATTCGCGGAACTCGCCCACTAGGGGGCGGGCCGTGGTATGCAAATGATCCTTTAATAGCGTCACGCCCCTCTCTCGTTCGCTCGGCCCTTCGGGTGGATGGTGGCCTGGAGGAGCCACTCGCTGTGTTTTATTTCCCCCCTTGAAGCCGCGGTCGGGAAGGCGAATCGGGAAAGGGAGCTGGGCTAGTGGCGATGTCCGTGAGCGGGGGCTGCCCGGCCAGGAGTGCGCAGCCCCAGCGGGCCCGGCGCGGCCTCAGCCTGCCACCTCCTCGCGTAGCGCGGGACAGGGGCCGGGACTGAGCCGCCCTGGGCCCAGCAGGGCGAGCAGCCGCGGAGCCCAGAGGAGACGGGCGCTGCCGCGGGGCCGGGGCCGCCCGAGGATGGGAATCCTCTTCACCAGGATCTGGAGGCTGTTCAACCACCAGGGTGAGGGGCTCGGCGGGGGCGGGGCCCGGGGGAGGCGGTCCGGGGTCCGCTGTGGCGGTGCCGGGAGCAGTGATCCCGGCAGGCCGGCTCTGAGCTCGGGCTCGCTCCGTTTACGTGTCACGCTCGCCGCCCGCACCCAGGGCAGGTGCCCCGTGGAACCCAGCGCTCCTGCGGCATCATCAGGGCGCCGCCCGGAGCGGGAGCGGGAGCGCAGCAGGCTGGGCTCGTGGGGCCGAGCCCGGCTGTCCCGAGTCCAGGTTCCCTGTCGAAGTGCTGAGGCGTCCAGGGCGCAAGAGCGAGCGAGCGGGAGGCGCTCTCGTGTCCCAGCTGGGACTCAGAAGCGCTTGCGGCGAGCGGAAGGGGTCACTCCTCGTACTGCAGCTGCGTTCACAAAAGAGCGAAAAGTGTCAGAAAGCAGCACTGGGTCGCTCCGTTCCTCTTCTGCTCAGGTTACATTTGATTGTAATTTTTCCCTAAAAGGCAAGCGCCGGCTCAAGCCGTATCATTAACTTCTTTGTACCAAGCGTGCTCTGGGTGTATTAGTAAAGTTGTTTCTCTACATCTTTGTAGTAGTGACTTTTGCCTTATTGAGTCTACAAAACCTAGTTTAGTTTTTACGTTTAGGAAAAAAATGCTCTGTGAAGATCAAGAGGCCAAGAGATGAATTATTTAAGTATGAACCAAATACAACTTCTTATGGTGCCACATAACGTTTCCTTCCTTTATCTGAATATCTTGTGTTCCACAGTAGTTTTCTGTTAATTAGCAGGCTTTTTCATGGCTTGTTTTTATTTTTTAACCTTATTTACAGTATTTGGCTTTCAATTTGTGTGTGTTGTTTAAAAAAAAAAAAGCTGGACTATGTAGGGAGCATTAGTGACACTGGTAGCCATGACTAATATGTAACTGAGATTCTGAGCAGCATTGGGTGGAGGGAAATAGCAGCCAAAAATGGTATCTCATAAATATTTCACTCATCCCCAAATTTATAAAACTTATTTTTAACATCAATATTATAATTGCAATAACATACATACCATCATACCATACTGCTGAGTATGCTCTGTCAGGTCTTGTTGCTTAATGTAAGTTTTATTAGTGACAGTCAGTAAGTCTTAATAGCTGTCATGAAAACTGCTTATTTTAGAGAGAATATATTTTGTTCCTAATGCCACTTTCTTCTGAAAGATCTCTAATATCACATAAAATGCATGTTAACTTTTCTGTAAGTAGAATTTGTAAGCTCCTTTGAAGTTGCTTTTCAAATGAATTTATAAAACTTTATACATACATGCTGAATGGTGGCCCCCATAGTCAGAGCATTATCCATTCAGCACAGAAACTTTTAAACCCCACTTTTTTGTCTTTAAGGTCTTGCAATATCCAGCTCCACTACAGGTCTTCTGCTCCAAGTGATTTCCTAGCATCCAGTATGCTGGCGACATCACACCTGAAACAGAAGCGCCTACTTACAGGGGGTCAGGTAATCAGCCATTTTTTTACAATATTGTGCAGTTATGCCAAGTAATTAAAATTTGAATTTATACCCTCTGGGCAATAAAATAGCTCTTCAGAACCACACAATATTGATTAAAAACAAAAAGGCACTTACGTGACCCTCTATTATAGAACAAATGCAGCCATAATGGGAGGAATTACTGCTGTGGTTGAGGTTTGGGTATACTTCAGTGGCTTGAATTTTAGCATGTTTGTGGACCACTTGGGCAAAAGAATACCCTTGCTCACACTGATGAGCCCTTACTCACATGTGCATTCTCTTTGAAGTCAATAAAACTGAGTAAAGTTGTGTACTTTAGCCCATGGTAAGTAGCTCCCAACAATACCACTTCTTCAATTTGCATTTTGGTAAATAGGAAATAAGAGATGCTGAATGAATATAAATAGTTGGTTGAGGTTGGCATTTGGTTTCAAAATGAATTTGCTTCTAAGAGGCTCCAAAAAAATGATCAAGGCCCAATTGTGCTGTGTGCTATACAAATGTATAGTAATACAGTCCCTGTCTGAAGGACTTAATTTAGTTAAGAGAAGACTCAACAACTAGGTGTTACAAAAAATAGAGGGAAGACAGCAAAAGCAGTGATAGATAGTTCACGTTACCATGTGTCTCTATGTATATACAACATGCTTTGATGCGTGTGCTTTTTTTTTTAAATTTAAAACAAGCACCAGTGTGAACTCTTTTTTTCTGAAAAGCCCTAAAGTGTTATTAGCTACAAGTGGTAACTGTGACTTACCAATGAAATTTTTATTTCAGAGCACAAAGTAATCATTGTTGGTCTGGATAATGCAGGAAAAACAACCATCCTTTACCAGTTGTAAGTACATACTATGAATTTGCTGGCAAAAAATATTAATGTATTTTTGAGAAATCCACTCTGCAGCTTGCTCTGACTTTTCATTAACCCCCTTTGTTTCCTCACCTCTGTTTAAGAGCAGCACACTGAGCATAGGTGGTGATCGTTTCATACATAAAAATGATATGGGGAAATCCTGTTGTCTGACTGGTCAGAAAGCATCTGATTCTGGCCCATCAGCAGGGTTCGGAGCTACTTATATTTAATGAACGGTGTCATAAATATCAATACACCATAACAAGCTATGGCTGTTTGCTGGTCAGAATTCAGGACCTTAATGGCATTTATAATATGTAACCACTGTGATGTCTGGGACGACCAGTATGCAGAAAGTTCCTGAGATTCGTACATTTTTGTGGAAGTGTTGTTACTACCTAATGCCTAAAAGTCAGCCAGCAATGGGGCCCTGGGGTAAGATCCATGTTAGTAAAAGCTGTTTGTGTTGAAGATTAGAGGTAGTTTGGTCAACCAATCCATGTTACAGGGTTTTTTGTTGTTGTTTGTTTGTTTTTAAATAGGGAGTCATATCTTCTCACTTTTTTTCTCTTACTTAATTGGCCTCTCAAACAACTCCCACTCGAACTCCCACCTTTTCTGTGTGTGTGTGTGTGTCCTCACTATATGTTCCATTCTATGCATCCGAAGAAGTGGGCTGTAGCCCACAAAAGCTTATGCTCAAATAAATTTGTTAGTCGCTAAGGTGCCACAAGTACTCCTGTTCTTTTTGCGGATACAGACTAAAACGGCTGCTACTCTGAAACGTATCTTTTCACAGTTAGCACCTCAGTATTTTGAAAACTGATTTAGTTGGGGATTGATCTTGCTTTGAGCAGGGAGTTGGACTAGATGACCTCCTGAGGTCCCTCCCCACCCTGATATTCTATGAAAACTCTTTTGACTCAATCCCTGTTGTTGTCTAGGTTACACCATAAGCTTATGTTTTTGGATTTTGTTCAAAATAGATGTATTTATAACTCTTTTAATGTTGTTTTGTTTGAAACTCAAAGCCCATGCAGTATTTGCAACCTCAAAGTACATTAGCACAATAAAAGCCAGAAAATAACTGACTCAGTTATTATCATTGTTCAGACAGAAAAAAATGCAAAACCCCCATACATTATGAAAAGTAAAATCAATTTCCCTAATTCTAAAAATGTGTGTAATTAGTAAAGAGAGTATATCTAAATATACATAATATATGACTTGAGTATGTCCTGTTTTTTTTAAATTTAGTTTTAAATATGAATTTCAACCAAAGGTGTCTTGCTCTGTCATTTTCTTTATTCCCTTCTAGCTCTTGCTGTACTCCTTCTAATCCTTCTGTTCTGTCCCTGCCCTTATTTCATCTTCCTTAAAAATGTATGTTATGATGAAATCACTTATTACGTGCTGCTATACCACTGGGCAGTGGGGATTCTTTCCCAGAATACTACTGCTGGATTCTATTCAAATAATGTTCTAGTGTTTCAAGACTCAAATCTCTCTCCGCGCAACCGAAGACTTAGAAGAAATTGGAAAACTTTAGACAGTCTTTTTATTTTTGTCAAGTGCACTGGTCAGTTTATGGAAACAATAGCAGTCATAAGCAAGTTCTTGAAAATGCTTCATTTTCCTTGAAAATGTTTGTGTGGGCAGTACTGCAATACATTTCATTTACTTTGAATCCCTCCATTGGATACTCATGGATACTGCTTCTAATGTGTTACTTTGGTTGTCATGGCAACAAAGTCTATCAGTTGATGTACTGAGTAGATTTAAAACAGTATTTTAAAATATCTTGTTTTTTCCTCAGAACATTTTCTTTTTTAACTTAAGTGGTTTTTGACTTATGGGGGCAGGTTTAGGCAAAGGGAGGAGGAGAACTGATATAGTATATTGGGCTGGGGTTGTCTTGTTTTTTTAACTTTTTTTTCTCCAGCAATCCTTATAAATCGAGTGGTTTAGCAACATTCTTTTTATTTCAGAGTTGGGGTAGAATAATTATTCTCTCTCAGATTGAGCTACAGGGTGCCAAGTTTCATTGGGGGGCGGGGAATTGACTTTTTTCTACCCATCCTTAAGCAGTGGAAGCCTTTAAAACAGAATAAAAAAAGAAGTGCTCTCTGAGGGCTTGTCTACACTACTGCGCGGGGTCGATCTAAGATTCGCAACTTCAGGTACATGAAGTTGACATACTTAGATCTACATACCGCGGTATCTGATGCTCTCCAGTTGACTCCGCTTGTGCTTCTTATTCTGATGGAGTACCAGAGTCAACGGGAGAGCGCTCATCGGCAGGTAGTGTAGACAGGTCTAATCTGGCAGGTAGTGTAGACAAGCCCTAGTTTTATAGTTACTGATAGTGCAGGTTTGTTCACTGGAAGTCAAACAGTAAATCATTCATCTGCTGTTTCTTTTCTTCACCCCACCCCTTCTCTTGCATCAAGGAATGCCTACCACAATTCTGCAGATGAGTCTTCCAGTCTGAGACAACTGTCCATTTTAGTTTTTGGATGGGCCAATTTTGTGGTCTAGTATGTGTGACAGTGCCTCTCCAAATACAGTTGACGTTTGTCAATATTGCATATGCAGTTTTTGATCTGTCATTCTTTTCCTTTTGTAGTTCTATGAATGAAGTGGTGCATACCTCTCCTACGATAGGCAGCAATGTAGAAGAGATAGTGGTTAATAACACACGTTTTCTAATGTGGGATATTGGAGGGCAAGAGTCTCTTCGATCTTCATGGAATACTTATTATACAAACACAGAGGTAAGAGTTTATTCCCTATTGGAAGATCTGTTCTTAAAAAGAATTAAAATAACATCTTTATGAATAATCCAAGAGGCAGTTTGGTTAACTAAAGTTTATATCTTACTCCATTTCAAATATTACTGTAGCACTTGTAGACATTCTGGATGCTTGTATTTCAATTTGTATGTCCTCTCCTTAGCATGCTGTTCCAGTTCACACCTATATATTCCATAAGCTACATAACAAAACAGTATAATTTCATGAGCCAGAAACTAACGATCAAAAAAGTAAGAACTTTTCCATGTAATGTACCCTTTTTAAAAAAGAATAATCTCGTGAAAATTCCCCTTATGCTTTTCACAGACAATCTTAATCAGGCACAAAACCCACACTGAACTCTTTCAACATATACATCACCAATATTCATGCATCTTTAACTAAGAAAAGTACATAATTGGTGATATCAGAAACTATATGTAGTTAAATTGGAACCTTTGCTGCATTGTCAAGATTGTCCGTTCCTCCCAACATGTTTTCCTTCAGTGCTAAATGTTCTGTACTCTGCCCCTGGACCAAATAATGTAGAAACTTAGCTTCTGAAAAATGATTTAATCATCATAAAAACTGTAACTGTTTGGCCATTTTCAAGTGATTCAGATGTACATGTAACTCTAGATTTCCTGTCTTCCAACTGCATGCTTTTACTTGACATAGGTGTTGGGGAGGGCATTTGTGTGACCGTAGCACAGGCTACCCACTTTCCCTTTTAAAATAATTGCTAGTCATTTCATTGAAAAATAGCAGGGCAGGTGGGGGAAGGAATTCAGCGATTGAGTGTGCTTTTCTTTTTGTAAGAGTATATCATATTACAGTCAATGGGAATTGGGTGTCTCTGTGCCACTGAAAATCTAACCCTAAAATTGTAGTTGATTAAGGATGAAATCCTGACCTCCTTGAAGTCCGTGGGACCAGGATTTCACCCTAAATGCTTACAGAAACGTAAGAAACAGTTGTTCAGTTAAAATGAGCAAAAGTGAAATCCAAAACCATGATAACAGAGCAGGCTTCCTGAATTGTAGAAATAAACAATTTAAAGAGGACTTAAATAAAATCAAGAATTTTGCATGCCAAATTTATTAGTATACAAACTTAAACATAAATTACAAATGTTTTAATACTAGAATTATCAACAAACCATTGATTTCTGGACAGAATTGTGCATATGAGTAGGGCTCTACCAAATTCACAGTCCATTTTGGTCAATTTCACGGTCCTAGGATTTAAAAAAAAACAAATTTCATGATTTCAGCTACTTAAAACTGAAATTTCATGGTGTTGTAATTGTAGGGGTCCTGACCCAAAAGGGAATTATGGGGGGTTGTGGAATGGCGGTTGTGATATTCCTACCCTTACTTCTGCGCTGCTGCAGACGGCGGCGCTGCCTTCAGAGTTGGGCACCTGAACAGCGGAGGCTGCTCACCAGGAGCCAGGCTCTGAAGGCAGGGCTGCCACAGAAGGAAGGACGACAGAGTATGGTATTGCCACCCTTACTTCTCGCTGCTGCCTGCAGAGCTGGGCCGTTTGTCAGCAGCCGCCACTCTCCGGCCACCTAGCTCTGAAGGCAGCAGCGCAGAACTGAGGATGGCATGGTATGGTATTGCCACCCTTACTTCTGCTCTGCTGCTGGTGGGGTGCCGCTTTCAGAGCTGGGCGCCCAGCCCACAGCTGCTGCTCTCCAGCCACCCAGCTCTGAAGGCAGCACAGAATTAAGGGTGGCAATACTGAAACCTCCCTAAAATAACCTTGACTTCCTGCAACTCCCTTTTGGGTCAGGACCCCCAATTTGAGAAACTTTGGTCTCCCCCTTGAAATCTGTATAATATAGGGTAAAAGCACGCAAAGACCAGATTTCATGGTCCATGACGTGGTTTTCATGGCTGTGAATTTAGTAGGGCCCTACCTATGAGGGAGGAAGTTAACAGTTTGCTTATGACCCAGAGTGCATATCTACTAAACTTGTTTAAGAGTCTGCACACTATATATTTGTTTACTGATCATTTTTTACCCTTTAAAGTTTGTCATCGTTGTTGTGGACAGCACAGACAGAGAGAGAATTTCTGTAACTAAAGAAGAACTTTATAAAATGTTAGCACATGAGGTGAGTCTTGGTTGTTTTTAACATTTTTGGTGAATATTTACAACTCTCTTTCTCACAAATAAATAGCATGCAAATGTATTATTTACCTAACATGCTTGGCTATTTGTAAATATATTTACAAAAAACAAGTCTGACTCTTCTTTTTGTTTTTCCTCTCTCGTTTCCCTACTACAACATAACTTTTTTTTAAAAAACTTTTTATTAAGGCAAACTTACAATAAAACATTAACATGCTACATCATACATTGCTTATTCAAGATCAAATTAATATTAAAATAAATCTGGCTAATGTTTGTGGCATGTCAGTTGGGAAGCCCTCTTCTGAATATGCTAAAAAGGGAGCTGAGATTTCTAAATACCAGTCCTCTTTTTAGCCCTTCTCTTGGCTACATACTTGTTAGGAAAGATTTTTCCTTTACAAGGACAGTCCATATTTTACTGTACCACAATTTCATAAGAAATCATATTTTTCCAATAATGTGCAATACTAATTCTTCCTGCTAACAGTGAAAAATAAATTAATTTGTCATTCTGTTGGAAAATGTGTATCCTCTGCCAGAGCACTAGAGTTCTCTAGGAAGCTGATATTTTGTCATAGATGAATCTCTCTAATGATGTCCTCCCAAACTGTCTAATTTCTGGATACAACCACCACATGTGCAAATATATTCCCCTTTCCCTGCAACCCCTCTAACAGAGCACCTCCCTACTATCAAAGATATGATGGCATCTGACTCCAGTTAAGATCCATCTATATTGTATAACAATTTTCTTTTAACTACACAAAATGAAGATGTACACCACTACCTCGATATAACGCCACCCGATATAACACGAATTTGGATATAACGCGGTAAAGCCGTGCTCTGGAGGGGTGGAGCTGCACACTTCGGTGGATCAAAGCAAGTTCAATATAACACGGTTTCACCTGTAACACGGTAAGATTTTTTTGGCTCCCAAGGACAGCGTTATATCGAGGTAAAGGTGTATATCCTCTTTCCCATATGGAGATCCTCTCTTCCAGATCAGTTTCTTTGTTCAAATTCTGCTTTGGACCAACTTCATTCCTGACACCGATGTCCTTTCCCTTAGCTACTTCCATTAATAATCACGAATTTATCCCTAGGAAATATAAGTGATTATTTATTGTGGGTAAGAGCTGAGATTACTCAGATTTAGATAGCTGTTCCTGGGTCCTGACTTGAAATTCTACCGAGAAATATGTAATAATGTAAATAGTATAAAGATCCTGTGTTTTCAGTTTTTATAAGTCAAACATTTTATTGTGAAATCTGGATACAGGATGGCTTATCTAGACCTTTAACTACATTTGAGGAATTGTCCCAGGAGCAAGCTGGAACAAAAGGTTTAATTTCTGAGAGATGTACAAGTTTGACTGAAAAAGATCTTGATAAAAAAAATATAACTATTTTAAGAAATTTTTTTTTAAGATCACAACATTGTGCAGAAAAAGTGACTCTCTTCTATACAGTAAAGTAAATTCAAGAAAATGTATGTCTGTAGTGTATGACAGAATTCTGAATGCCTGACTTGGAAAGCACATAACTATTAGTTGGATGACTAAACCTCCTGTCTGGAAGTAGATACAGAGCAGGGTGGAGGGTATCCCAAAGTCCAAGGGCAGCACTTATATGAACCCATCCATGGCTGCTGGAAAATACCAGGGTCCTGTCCCCACACCTTGATTAGGGGTTCCATCTTTTTATTTTTATATCTATCTATCGCTAGCAGAGAACAGCCAGAACACTGATCTATCACTTCAGAAGTCTTGGCTGCTGCAAGCAGAGGAGTGTAGAGAAACAGAAAAGGTTTCCATTACTCAGTTCCTTCCCCATTCCCTCCCACTTTTTTTTTTTTTTTGAATGGGGTCAGAATTGTTTTCCATGTTGAATAACTCAAGCTTCCTTCTGTGCAACAAATAGCTTAGTCTTGTTGTTTTACTTAACAAAACATAACCAAAAGATGATACTTAGACTTGGAGAGGTTTTCTGTGAGCTGACTCAAAAAATAAAATTGAGTAATCTGATTCTTTCTAAAATATTGGGAATATTTTGAGTACTGAAACTGAATTAAAAGAATAAAATTGACAGAAAACATTAAAACAACTTACAAGGCTGTGGGTAAATATTGAAGCCCTAGAAAGATAATTAAATAATTCATATGTGATAATTGACTAAACAAAAACAGTGTATATCTTTCTCTAGTGAAACCACAGAAGAAAACTTTGATAAAGGAGACAAATGAGACCAATATAATATTTCTAAATGAAAATACCACAAATGATTCAGATGCTATTAATCCTGCCACTGAGTCATGTTTGGCCTTAGTCAAGCTGTTTCACGTCTCTCTTCCCTATATGACAAATTGAGGTGATACCCAGCAACCTCAAGAGATCATAGCAGATTACATATGAACCTCAGATATGAACACCTTGGGAATGGAGGTTGTTCATAACTCTGAAATGTTCATAACTGAACAAAATGTTATAGTTCTTTCAAACGTTTACAACTGAACATTGACTTAATACAGCTTTGAAACTTCTGTGCAGAAGAAAAATGCTGCTTTTAACCATCTTAAATGAAACAACCATGGAAACAGTTTCCTTTCCTTGTCTAAAAAATTTTTTTTAAACTGTCCCTTTATTTTGTTAGTAGTTTAACACAGTACTGTATTATATTTGCTTTTTTTTCTATCTCTGCTGCCTGATTGTGTACTTCTGGTTCCAAATGAGGTGTGTGGTTGACCAGTCCGTTTGTAACTCTGGTGTTTGTAGCTCTGAGGTTCTACTGCATTGCTACTTGCTTAAGGGAATACTGTCAATTTGATTTTGTTGTAATTTAATCAATTAAAATATATACTTTCTTATATAGCATTTGGATAATAAAAATCCGTAAATGCTTAATGTTAGCAGAATAAACAACTCTATGTTTAGGAGAGTCTTTTGGGCAGGCTGAGAGTAACAACACCAAACCTGTCTAGAACCTCTGCCTCCCCTTTCAGTCAGTATAGTCAGTTGCTTACCAGTAATAGCAGAAGAGGTGAAATGGATCAAAAACCTTTTAGGGCTTAAGGAAGGCAGTGCATTAGGAACTGTCTATACTCACATCATTGATAAATGCACAAAGTTTAAAAAAAAGAATAAAAAGAACTGGTAAGAATAAAACCAAATTTTCCTCTAATCTCTTTCATGTATAGTAGTAACTTTAGTGATTACTTGTAGAATTAATAGGTACAAACACTTCAGGTGGAAATGTGACTTG
Organism: Mauremys mutica; assembly: GCF_020497125.1. Taxonomy (NCBI): domain Eukaryota; kingdom Metazoa; phylum Chordata; order Testudines; family Geoemydidae; genus Mauremys; species Mauremys mutica. Next base: position 27,198,548 of record NC_059081.1, on the reverse strand, counting down.
CAAATTAACAATGTCCTTTTAAAAACAGTTATTTTCAGGCCTGAAATTGTACTGTACATGTGTCATGTTCTATTAAAACTTTAATATTCGAGTTAAAGGCTTTTATTCTCCCCATGGTACCTTTTTCCCTCACACCTCATGGAATTTATAAAAGATGAATGTTTCTTAAAAAGTTGGATCTTCCCAGGCACTACATGTTAAGATTAGTGGCCAGGTGGTCTTTTGTTGTATGATAGGCTAATAGAGTATTAGGCCATGATCCCTCATTGTGTATCAGATTGGCAGACAGCTGCACCTGCATGAAGTATCATTGAGGCTCTGCAGTGATGCAGCAGTCTGCCCACACACTACAGGATGGCAGCCTTTCTACTAAGGATATGTAGTTACTTAAAGTCTGATATAACTGAGGTTCATTTACCTGTTTTCTCTTGTAAGTGGTTCCAATTTGTGTTGAAAATTTTTAATTTAATAAATTTAAATTTCTGATTATATTTAAGGTTTTAGGTTTACTAAATGTAAAACTGGCATTAATGTGGAGTAATAAGATGAAATATAGCCACATAAAAATGCAGAAATGTGTACAAAGTAATCGGGTGGCACAATATAGGCCATGCTGAAGATCAGCACTACGATATTTTTATAACTAAATGTCCTCTATTAGTAGAGGGGGGGGAGGGAAAAATATTTCATCCAAAAACCAAAATGTCATTGTAAGTGCTCATGGTATTCTGCTCTTGTTTGCTCTTAAATATTTCTATAGTTCTTCCTTTAACTTTGACCTCTATTTGGTAGTCCACAAATGAGATTTCAGTATTTAACTCTGACAGATTAATCTATCATCTATTTGTTTATGACCGATGGTGTGATTGTGGGTGAAAGCCAGAAGAGAGGTAACTTAGTTCTTTGAGAAGAACTAAATGTAATATTAGGTGCCTATCAAATGCAAGGCAAAACTCAAAAGTTTTGCTATTGCATCAGGTGTTTACTAACTGGTTTTCATGCAATACTTTTAGGCAAGAATATGACTTCAAAAAGGAAATTGGGGGAGGAGGAGTGGGAGAGCCGTTTTCACTATGAGAAGGAAGAAGTCAGATGTCTCGTGACATATGGTAGAATTTATTATGAGGCCAGTGCTCCTTGCTCCATATTAGCTTGCTATTTGAGTTTAAATGCAACATCAGTGAAACAGTTGTCATGAGGTTCAGCGGCTGCTTGATCCAAAATGCACTATATCAGTTATATACCGTGATGAAATTGCATGCTACAATCTGCAACTTCTGCAGTATCTAGTCTGTTGCGTTTAGAATATGTAGTGGTTGTATAATGTTTAATTTGTAGTTAAATAAGGAAGCTTTAGTATTGCTTATACAAATTTTGAGGGAAAACTAGAACTTTAAACAATGTCAGCTTCATTGGCTTGTCACAATTATCAGACAGTTTTTTTTGCTTTAGGAGCATCAATCCAGTAGTGACTATATGACTTTGTTAACTCAACGTCTGACATAATTAACATCTGTTTGCAGTGTTGTTGTAGCTGTGTTGGTTCCAGGGTATTAGAGAAACAAGGTGGGTGAAGCAATAGCTTTTATTGAGCCAACATTCTGTTGGTGAGAGAGACAAGCTTTTAAGTTTTCACAGGCCTTCAGGTCTAGAAAAGGTACTCATTGTCACAGCTAAATACAAGGTGGAACAGATGGTTTAGCATAAGTAGTTAACACTTATCTGTGTTAGAAGGGTCTGGTGCTGCTTTCAGTTGGGAATCTATGGGGGGCTTGCTTAGGATGATGAAGTTGGAAGGTTGTTTTGAAGGCCAGATGAGGTGATTCAGGAAAAATTTCTTTCAAGATGTGGCCCCTATCTGCATGGGCTGGAGCTTGGGCTCTGAAGCCTCGGGAGTGGTATGGTCTTGAGACCCCAAGCTCCAGCCTGAACTGCAACTTCAAAACGCTGTCTACTGCTATTTTTTTAGAGCACTAGTGTGAACCTTGCTAGCCTGAGTTTGACGCTGGGTGGGAGGCTCACTCCAAAATGCTGTGTAGACATGATGGTTTTTTTTGTGTGAAATGCTAGTGCAGATAATGCACCTTGTCCATGAGCCCTTGAATGAACTGGTGATCCACTGTGGATCTATAATAGATTTTAAAGGTGGAAAAAACTCTGTAAACAAAATGTCAAATGTTTCCATTGCCAATCAGAAACTGATAGACTAGCAGTTGCTCTTATATTTTGTAAGTTTCAGTTATACTTAGAAACACAGGCAACATGTTTTCATTATGGATTTTGAAACCTTTTCAGAATTCTAAAAGCAGAATGTGTGTTGGCACTTAAGTGAAAGATGCAAGCACAAATGTTTTCAATATCATAAAAAGAACAGGAGTACTTGTGGCACCTTAGAGACTAACAAATTTATTTCAGCATAAGCTTTCGTGGGCTACAGCTCACTTCTTCAGATGCATAGAATGGAACACACAGACAGAAGATATTTATACATACAGAGAACATGAAAAGTGGAAGTAGCCATACCAATTGTCAGAGGCCAATCAATTGAGATGAGCTATCAGCAGCAGGAGAAAAAAAACCTTTGAAGTGATAATCGAGATGACCCATAGAAGGTGTGAGGAGAACTTAACCTGGGGAAATAGATTCAATTAGTGTAATGACCCAACCATTCCCAGTCTCTGTTTAAACCTAAGTTAATTGTATCTAATTTGTATATTAATTCGAGTTCAGTCTCTCTTTGGAGTCTGTTTTTGAAGTTGTTTTTTTTCTTGTTGTTGTTGCAAAATTGCCACCTTCAAGTCAGTCACTGAGTGGTTAGAGAGGTTGAAGTGTTCTCCCACTGGTTTTTGAATGTTATGATTCCTGATGTCAGATTTGTGTCCATTTATTCTTTTGTGTAGAGACTGTCTGGTTTGGCCAATGTACATGGCAGAGGGGCATTGCTGGCACATGATGGCATATACCTAATTTGACTCTGAGAAATCAGTGAAATCCTAATAGACAAATAATTAATCCTCTAAACTTTTCTCTCTCTTCCTCTGTAGGATTTAAAGAAAGCAGGTTTGCTTATTTTTGCTAACAAACAAGATGTTAAAGAGTGCATGACGATAGCTGAAATATCCCAGTTTCTGAAACTAACTTCAGTTAAAGATCACCAGTGGCATATCCAAGCATGCTGTGCTCTAACTGGCGAGGGGTAAGAATTCTTCTTGGGAATACTTTCTGAATAATTTTGGTACCTGTATCGTGGTATACATAGTCTGTTGTTTGACATACATCCCCTAGCACACCTGTGCATTCTGAGACCTGACTCTCAAGGCAACATTAAAAAGGATATCCTTTTAAACATGAATTCTTCTTAGGGCCCTGTATTAAATTCAGCAACATACAGAACATTCAAGGAAAAACTAAAACCTGCCCCAGAGATGTAGTACCACTGGGAAATAACTGTCATGTACTGTGAAGAGATACTGTTCATTACGTGTATGGGTTGTTTAGCTTTTTAAAAGGTGTAACTCACCTCACTTGTCTTTGTTAAAGCACACAGCAGTGGCAGTTATGTGGCAGGTTACAATGAAAAGCAGCTATGTCTGTTACAGAGAACATATGCTTGCTTATGTGAACCAGGGAGTTAAGAAACCTTTATCTATTTTTCTGGTATTGTCACTGAAATAAGCAAAATAAAAGAGAGAGAGACCAAGGTGACTTGAAGACAAATTTTAATGCTAAGTCTCCAAAGTGATACATTTTAAAATTGTCAAATTTTAAATGCTCTTTTTGAATATAATGTCAATTGAGTGCATTCATATTGGAGGTTATTTGGGAGAATTGTAGTGGTATCCTGAAAGGCTCCATTACCGTTCTCTTTTAGGTTGTATAGTCATGTCTAGCTCAGATGGAATTTAAGTTGGCTCAGTAATCTAGTTTCTTGTTAACATATAAACCCACAACCTATCTGATACTCTTGGAAGTCAGCAGAGTAGTGATGGTTCAGATGGGTACAGAGACTGACCTGACCCTAGATGTGGTCATATCAGGTCACTGTGGGGGCATATTTAGGCTTGGCAGAATTCAATTTTTTACTTTATCATTTTGAGGGATATCATCAATGTTTATTTTTAAGATTTTTTTTCTATTTCTATCGATTTTTAAGAGTTCACAGTTGCAGTGAATTATGGGGGGGTCAGGCAGTAATTATTTAATGATAGTTGATGCTGAGATTCAAAAAGTTTTAATGGTTAAAGCTGTATAACCATTAAAACACAAATCACCAATAGCACATCAAAATATACAAAGAAAACATCCATAAATCAAACTCTAAGTTCAAGTAGCATTTTTCTTTCTTTGAATATCCATACATTTTTATTATTATTGATGATATTTTTCATTGGTTTGTGTATGTATGGTGAAATCATTTGTCAACATTTACCAATTTAAAAATCTAATCCTTCCAAGCCTAGACACATTGTTAAGGGGTTGTTAGAAGTTTACAGTCTTACTTTTACTGTTGTGTAGATTGAAATGTTAAGGTTGCAAGACTTTCACAAGCACATGGTGTCTGAGTTCTGACTAAAGTTACCATGACAGAATATTTATAGTTAGTTTTTTATGCAAAAATACATATTTTAATTTTTATTTACAGATTGTGCCAAGGACTTGAATGGATGATGTCAAGACTTAAAATCAGATGATTTTTAATGACCTCTTTGCACCGACATTGCATACAAAAGTGCTGTACCTATGGATACCTTAGTTACCTGTACCTATGGTAACCTGCAAAATGAATGGGTTAGATGTATTTATAATAAACCGATTTCAACTTTATTTTCTACACACATATATTAAGACCACCTCTTTGAAAACAGATGAAGATGAAAGCTCTAGTTTATTTTCCCATTAGTTTACTCTGAAGATAGGTTTAAAAACTGCGGTTGACGTTCTTCTCAAGATAAAGCCACTCAGGACTATGTGTGGTGAGTATGAAGTGAGAGAGAGGAATTTTTAACTTTACATTTTATATTCCAATATAACCCTCCTAGTTGAAGGTGTTGGCCTCATTATTCCAGTAAATTAGCAAGCAAATCAGTGGCATAGGTATTGACTTTCCAGTATTTTAAAAACGTGTTGAAATGTGCTACAGATACAAAAATATTTTCCTCTGTGTACTGTACATATTTGTGTATATTTATACCTCAAGTTTAGGTTAACCGAAATCTGTTCCAAGAAAAAGTGAATAACACTGAATCTCGGTGTACTGAGAATAGTACTAATGTTGAGATTGTTGACATGTCACAACTGCTTTTCCTTTGTTCTCTGTACTGCTCTAACCTTCACCAAATAATTGGTGCACCATTTCTTTATAAATTGAAATCTCTTAAGACTAGTGGTTTTTATACTTCTCCATATATATATATATACACTCTGCAATTAAGAATGATCACAAAAAGGGATAGTGTGTCTGAATGTGGATTTTATACTTTGTTCAGTATTGGCAACTAACTTCAATTCTTTGCTAAAAGGTAAAGAATCCAAAAAGTTAGCATTCTCATTTTGTTGGATAAGACCATTCCAAAAAATGCCTGTGTTCTGCTCTGCTTTATGCCATCATGTTGAGTATTTATGATAGATTCCTATCTAGGGGGTAAATCTTCACCATTAATAAAGGGGAAATGTCTTAGTTTTCCTTATGCAAAGAAGTGACCAAAAAAGTGTGTTTAATGTTCTCACCAGAAATCTTACAGAACAGTCTATTTTGTATTGATATGTTTTCAGAGAAAGAGGATACTGACTGGTGATAATCCAAAATTGCTGAAGTAACTATTTGTATCTGTGTATAAGAGACTGATGTGGGGGAGAGGAAAGGATACACTATTCCACTGTAAATGATGCTTGATTCTGCTCCTATAGAAGTCCCTGTGAAAACTCAGAATTAAATGATGCGTCAGCATCATAATGCTGAGGCCCCAACTGAATGGTCATGATTCATAGGGAATATGCAAAGAATTATGGGAATCATGACTATCCTGTCCTTCCTATATTGGTAAATGGGGGAAGCGTGGGGGGTCCTAATATAGAAATAGTTGAGAACCACTGGTGTAAAGGATTTTGGTTCTTCATGAGTATGACAATTGGGTGGTGTGAAATGTTGTTGGTATCATGAAATGTGAGCATAATCATAATCACAGATTTTCTGTTTTATTCTGTACATGTGTATATTTAAGTAATGTAAAACTAGACAAAAAAAAGTTTAAGGACAAGACCATTTTAAACCTGGTTTAATTTTTAAGGCAGTTATGAACTCATCTTTAGAAGATGAGATTGTGAAACACATTTCCATTTAATTTAGTTTAGTTCATTTGTGTACTGCATTGTATTGGTTAAAATGTTGACATAGTATTCATGGGGACAATAATGAAGACCACTTCAAAAGTGTGTATTTAACAGCTGAGTTGTCCCAAGTATGAAATATAACTTTCTGATGTAGTCATGAAATCTCTTTTGCTAATTGGCTGATGGAGGTTCTGCTATGTCCATTTTTTAAAATTCATACATACATTTATTTACGTAAAAGGCATGCACAGAGATCAGTGTTATTAACTAACTGGTGTATTACATAATGTGTAAATGTTTTAAGGAAAAAATAACAATGAAAAGACTGTTTTTAAGTTTATCTGCAGGTATTTTCAAGAAACAAAAATGCATCCTTTGAACACAGAAATGAACAATTTTAGCTTTCCTGCTCTAACAAAAAATAAAATGCTGGACTTAATTACATTCATAATGTTCATCTTCAAGTACCGCAACTACTCTTTTTTTCTAGATTTTCTTTCATGCTTGAAGTGCTATATTCTTTTGTCTGAATCGCTGTTGCTTTTAAATTGTAACTTTTTTTATAAGATAAAAATTATTCTTAACAGAATATGAAATGCAAAACTGTATTCATGTACAATTTTAAAAAATATTTTCTTGGAATTTGCTGTTCTTACCCTGTTCAAGTTTTTATGGCTTAAAATGTTTGCCTAATAAATAGCATGGCTGAAGGGAATCTATAAATATTTTTCTAAAGCATGACTTTTATGTCACAAACAGGGTTTGGAGACCTTCTAATGCATGTGAACTATCTTCCCTCTTCCAGGTGACGGGGAAACCATCCATTTCCATTTCTATCTCAATGCGGTAGCCAAATATCCATGTGATTTATTATTTGTGTTGAAGTAGTGGCAAGAGGTCCCCATCAGGAGTCGATATCGTATTGCATGCACAGAGCACAGCATTCACACTCAATAAATTGTTCCAGGCCCAAAGTGTTTCTAATCTAACCAACCATATACAATCTGATGGGCTTTGAGCAGCAGTGGAGCCTTAATTAAGGGTAAACTAGGCAATCCACCCACTTCTTCCTGCTACCTTCAATGTTGCATATGTGTGGTTTAGGTTTAAACTTACTTTTAAAACTAATGGTGATCCCATTTAAACAGAAAGTGAGGTTGCCTTTCTCCTCTAGTCAGGACCTGTTACTTAATATGCATGTGACTTCACCAGCATTGTATGTTTGGAGAATTGTTGATTTATAAACTGGTAATCAAGAGGGGATATGTATGAAACTGATATGAATCTTGTGTTTATTCTTAAGTAAAATTAATCAGCTGATTATAACTATCTCTTGCTTATGATATTCATTGCACCTTTTAGAATGTGGAATTTTTTTTCAGGGGAAAGAGATAATCTTGAAGATGTAAGCAGGTAGTATTGTCTAGTAGTTTAGAGTGCAGGACCAGGGATAGGAGATTTGGGTTTTGATCATGGGTGACCTTGAGTGATTCATTGATCTTTCCTTTGTCTCCATTCCCGTATCTAAAATGGGGATAGCAGTTACCATATCTGCCTCACTGAGGGGGTTGTGAGGCTTCATTAAAGTTTATCAAGTGCTCAGATTTAAGGCATCATACAAAATAGAATTTTTGCACCCAGATATTACAATGATGGCCTTGGCAGAAAAGTATGTAATAAGATTCTGTCTGCCTGAAGGTGTTTTAAGAGAATTTGTACATTTCTTCCAAATTATTGTAATGTGAACTTTTACACAGAATGTGTAAGCATCTGTATGCAGTTAATGCTTGTTGGTTTTATCCCATTGCAAACCCCTCTTTGCTCTCTATCTTAATATGTAGCTCCTTGTTATGCATGGAGATATCTGAATTAAGTTATAATTAACATATGTTAAGGCTTAATTCTGTACATAGAAGAAATTCTCTTTGCATATATGCTATTCCCTAATTCCATTAACTCTCTAAAGCCACTCCAATTCTGAACAGTTAAATTAAATAGTAAGTGACACAACTTCATTTGTGCTGCTCTTGGTAATGGTCTGGAGTTCCATCTTCTCCCTGTCTTGGCTTTTATACATATTTCTTTTATATAAGCTTAACTCCCAGTTGAAATGTAGAGTCCTATACATAACTCCTACTGAGATCAATGCCAACTGAGGGTAGTGTATGGTCTTTGGTATACAGCTTGGGAATGTGATTTTTTTTTTCGTTTTTTTTTTTTTTTTAGTTCATGTATGCCTCAAAATGACCTTAATATTTAAAGGTTTGCATTTCAGTTTTCCACAGATGGATATTCACAACTCAAAGGTACACTTGATGAATAATTTGTGATATGGTCTAATTGCCACTAGTATCTTCAAAAATAAATAACTGCATGTAGATTAACTCTTTAAAAAAAAAAGTTACTAGGAGACTTAGCATGGAGAATTTTGGAGAATAGATCAGCAATACATGCAGACATCTAGCCTCATAATTTTCATTGTACTACAGGGAGACATGGTAGCTAAATTCCTATGCATTATACTGAAAAAAATATTCCTAATTGTACATGACTGCTAGATGTATTTGATAGACAGCTACCACAATCTGTGAAGCTCAAAACTTTCTAGGTAGTAATTATTTTTCCTTATTTCATGTACTACCTCTTCTAGTAAGTTTGTGTATACGATGTTAGGTACATGCATCTAGCTGTGTGAACACAAGTGGAGGTGTCCCTTCCTCCCTCCCAGTTTAACCTATACTTGATGACCAATTAACATTTTTTTACACAATATTCAGAACCTTCTATACCCATACATTCCAAACATTTGAGTTTCCCACAATTATCAGTTATTGTGTAGATGTAAAGCTTATCTTGTGGGAGGGAGGGTAACTTACTTTAACAGATCAGCTCCAGAGTATAGGAAACTGAGTTCCGATAACATTTAAGTATATGACTTAAACCCAGAAAGCAAAGAAATTTATGGTAAGAGAAGACTCATTCAAGTGTTCCTTCATATAAAAACATTTTATATGAAGGAATTTTTTTAATTGGCTACATTTAAAAAAAACACAAAAAAAAACCAATTGGATTGACAGTAGCAAAGTTATTACCAGTATGTCTGGAAAGCAGTTTTTCAGAGAATCCATTCAAATGAATGTGATATCAAGCCTTTAAATAGTCCATCCTTCAGTGTTATAAGTTAAGTATGGTATGGTACTGCATAAAGACAGGATAGTCTCTGTGTATTGTAATGAGGTATACAATATTGCAAATCATAATCAAATCATAATATTGTATATAATTATTGAGGTGAGAAAATGCATTTAATGTAAAGATCTGAAAAAAATCTTTGTAAAGAAGCAAAAAAAGTTGCAACAAAAAGTCATTAGAAAAAAAAATTGTGTCCTTCCCTTATTGGGTTTTACCAGTTGATTATTTTTATTAACATATCTAGCGTACAGAATGTTCTTATATGCATGCAAGTGCTATTTTTTTTATTTGAAGAAAGTTTAACTGTCATCTAAATGACTCTTGGGTTTTGTTGTGCATTATAAGACAACTTTTTATGCATGTACATAGGTTTTTTGAGAGTCCTTTATGATTTTAAATTTGAAGATATAATTTGTACTGAATTAACTTGAAAAGGCTGTTTCACTCAATAGACTGTAAATGATTTTTTTCTAAGCCAGTGGTTCATGCTGCTCTTGTTGAAACACTTTCCGAACAAAACACTGATGAAGTAGAGCGGTTGGAAGAAAATGTGAAGGAGCAGATTATTCCCCTACAAAGGCATTCACAGAATGGAAAAAGTGGGAGAACCACTGCTTGAACTGTTTTATGGTCAATAAATTTTAAGATGCTGTTGTGTATGATGGGCTAATAACTATCTGAGCCATTTTAAACTCGTGTTTTGTTTTGTTTTTTAAAAATGCCTTTAAAAGTGTTTAACATGTCGTTGGTTGTCTACTACCTAAATTGTCTTCAAAATTCTGTCTAAATTGATAGAAATAATATGTAACAAGGCCTGCACAAATTGGAAGTTTGGGGAATACATATATACTTAAACGAATGAACCTTTCTTGCTTGTGGTAATTTTTAAAAAATGTGGTTAATTCAGTCTCCTTTAGCTAAATTTTTGTGTCAAATGCTTCCTAGATAGTTGAAATGATCAAGACGACCAGCTTGGAGGTTGGCAGACTCTGCTATGCCTCTTTTATATGCCATGTCTGGATCTCAGAGTAATTATACTAGTTTTGGCCATATGGCATTCGTGTGTTCTGCACTCCACCCTGACTCAGCTGTTTCTGGAATACCTACTTGCATTATTGTTCCTCTAACTCCACAATGGATCTAAGTGGAGTTTTTGGTAAAGTGTAGAGAAAGCAACAAGCTAAGCTACATTTATATCTTCCATTTAGCCCAATTTCTTCTTTTTAGTACAATTAGTACAGAATTTAGTACAAAATTCACTCCTCCTGTACAAAGATGGAGTTATCAGCTCTCTCTGCAGATGGAGTGTGGAGAGGCTAAGGGACATGAAATCCAGAAAGGAGTCAGTTGGGTGAATGGCAACTTCTAGCTAGTTGCGTGGGGCCAGTGGATCTGCAAAAATGCAAGTAATTGGGACCCCTTGCCTTCTTCCTGGCCTTTTGTGCCATCGGGTGGAGGGCGGTAGCAGGGTTTGAGGTGGGTTGACTCTATGTACCCTATATGCTATGTGTAGAAGTCTTTTCTTTCTTGCTTATACTTCAGTAGAGAAGCTCTGGCTCTGAACCAGTATTTGGGCTTTAAGAACCTGGAGCTGCTCAAAGCACGTACAGAGTATAAGAGGGGAGAGCAGATTGGGGAAGGAGGAGACAGACAGACAGAGAGACACTCCATCCCGCCTTCTTCCCTATGCATCTTTAACATTCAAGCCTCTGACTTTGGCCTCTATCAGTTTTGTCATCTGATAGTCTATTAGAACATTATTTAATGTTCTAATAGACTAACTGCCACCCCATATCCCTGGCATACTTCTGATTCTACTGAAAACAAGTTTGCAATAAATATTTATATAAATGTGAAGCGTTGCTTTTTCACCCTAAATATTGACCCTCATACAGGTAAATATACCAATGGCAAAGTGCCTCCATTAGGAACTCCTAAATGGTGCAGTGGGTCTGCACTGGTACTCTACATTCTGGGTGAAAATTGCCCTAAATAGATACCTGATATTCACTCAAACAAAGGAGTTTGGTATTTTAATATGGATTTGATGTTTGTCTTCTCAGCTTGAAGCAGCAACATTGGAAATTTCCATATCTGTAGCGTAGGAGGTGATGAAAACTTTAATTTTTCAATTTTCAATACAAATTATTTTAATGTTCTTTTCAAATAAAGATGTTTTGTTTTTAAATGGTAAGCTTCTCAGCCCAGGAGCTTTTCCTTGTATGTAAATCAGCTAGCATGCTTTTCTTTGCTCTTCAGTGCATTGCTAAAGCATACAAAAGAAGTGGATTTCTTGAAGCTTTTTCATAATGGTATGTTTGTGTTTGTTCTGAGTGCCTTCATTTTTATTAATTTATGCATAAAATGTCTATGCATGAATGTTGCCATTGTTAAATAATTGCATTCATTTCACCTCTACATCCAAAAACTGATATTTTTTTAAATTTCTTTTTTGTAGCAACCATTTCTCCCCTTCTCTCCCCCCCCCCCCCCCCCCCCCGAAATGAGCTTTTATGTAAAACATTAATAGGTTTTGTTTGAATTGATGGCAAAATAATATGCCTTTCCTTAAACTACCTACACAGGCAGAAATTAATCAATAACTTCCTCTCTGTATAACTACCAATTTATTAGTGTACAGTAATAAGAATTTTAGATCTGTAGGAAGTGCATTGGCAAAGTAGTACTACATGAACACTTTCTAACCAAACTTAGTGATAATTTGAAAGATATGTACAGCTACAGAAGTTGGTCCAGCTTGTGTGTCTAATATCCTGGGATCAAAATGGTTACAACTACACTTCAGTGGTTAGCTTTGTGCTGTTAAATTTATGGTCAGTCAATGAGAGAGATGGACTGGTCTGGAGCTCACTTTCAACAGTATTTCCCCAAAATAAAAAAATGAAATGCAAGTGGTTCATTGTATGTGTCATTTTACAAATAAGAAAACTGACTTGGTGGTAACTATCATACTCGTTTAGTGTGGCATTTCAGGTGCTTTGGAAAATATTCAGTTCAATATAATGTATGGAAAGAACTAAAAATGTTAGTCTATTGGCTATGAATTGCTTTTGGTTTTCTGAAGGTTTCATAAATAGTGTTGATCATTTTCATGATACTATTAATTGATGTGTGAATCAAATAATAGTAAAAGATGCTGATGTTGAAAGTGGACTACAATATAACAGTATGTTATATCAAAGTTTAGCTGACCGACTGTGAGGGTCACTTTTTGCATCAAGTTGTACAAAGTACTGTAGAACCTATACTAGAGGAAACATGAAGGGATTTTTAGAGATTTTTAAAAGATTCCAAGTTTTGCTTAACTGATAATGACAAACCTTTACAAAAAAACCTAATTTTTTTACAGAGTAGTGTTTTCTTTTGTGGTATATTTTTGAGTGTCTACTAAGTCTTAAGTGCCTTTGTCATTTCTAAAGGCTTAAAGCTTCTTTAAATTTGAATTTTTCATTCATAGCAGGTTTTGCATAGGTATACTATCTATGCATATGAAATAGACATTAATCCATAACTATTTTGCTACTTTGGTAAACATGTCAATAAATTGTCACTTTAATGCTTATATCCTACCTCCTGTACCCATTTCATGTATATCACACATTTTTAATATTCATTTGTACAGTTCAATTGTACTGCATATAACTATTCAGTCATGATTTTTCCCTACTATCATCTTTGTACAGCTTTGTTACAGAAATTCAAATCCAGTATGTATAACACTAGTGAATTCAGAATGTACCAGCAGATGGGTTGCCTTTAAATATGGCTAGAGGTTTTTACTGTGTTATTAATTAGGTAGTATTTACTGCAGAAGAAAAAATTTCAAGCTCCCAGAAGCTCTACAGGGTTTCTGGGATAAGTCAGGCCACTTGAAGACCATCAGCCAGCCTCAGTTTAGGTAAAGCACAAGGTCTTGAGCTGCTGCTGGAATTGTAGTCAAACTGGGCTGAGGCTTAGAATCTTTCCTTTCACTCGGATCAATTGCTCTCTAATCTCTCATGGGAGTGAAGTTTTTCTCCCCTCCCAACACATCTATGAGGAAGCAATGGCAGTTGTACATATTGGGGCATTCGGAAGGGGATATAGATAATTTTTGACTGATGACCAGCATTCTACTTTCCTTAAGAATGCATCCCCCTTCCTACAGGATCTGTTCGGATCTCAGAGCTGTGGCATACATACATGTCATTCTCTTCACCTGCTTACCCCCTCCATGACAGTTTTGGGAAGAGTAGAACTGCAGTAAGTGCTGCCTCTCATATTGAGGTAACTTCCTATTGCTTTGGTTCTGCCTCTCTCTAGCATCTGGTAGAATCATTGATTTCAATATAAACTCCTGAAGAACAAGGTACAACTCATGAGTTAAGTGGAAGGAGTGTCTTCCTAGCTTTATCCAAGGGGCAGACAGCTACGGGCAGTACATATGATCTCAAAATAAGCATTTTAACAATTAGACCAAAACGGATCCCTTTTTTGTGAGTTCAGTGAAGGTTCCCATCCTCTAAAATAGGCACTCCTCCTAGCTGTTTGTTTTGGTGTAGTTTAGGATGTCAGTTAGCTTTTATTAATCCAAAGGGCTGTTTTGGTACTGCACTGAGCCAGACTTTCTATATAAGAGAGTAGCTGTTTACATAAACTTCAAACTTAACTTATTAAGTACAGTCTGTTTTATTTCTGCAAATACACAGAACCCCATGTCCCCTGACTAAATGAAGTACTTGTGCCTAGAGGAATAGGGCTGCTGGCTTGCAAGTACTGTCTCTTTACGGGTTTCGGAATGGTAGCCGTGTTCGTCTGTATCAGCAAAAAGAATGAGTACTTGTGGCACCTTAGAAACTAAACCTAATGCTCAAATTTGTTAGTCTCTAAGGTGCCACACGTACTCCTCATTCTTTTTGTCTCTACTGCATATTGAAAGTTTGTATGAGGCTGACAAAATGCAAAACTTCAGTGTTCTTTATTTTACTACAAAGTTTACTTGAACATGTGCGTTAGACTTCTTTTAAAGGGTAAGTTAAAACAAGACACTGAAGTAGTCCTCTCACTGTTAGAATGTGATTTGATGTGAGAGTGTGACAAGATTAAACCTCGCACTGCCACTAAAAGGTAAACTGGAGCTGGAGAGCTCAATTAAGGTACTTGGTTGCAGCTGGAGGGTTAGCTAGACTCAACTCTAGATAAAGCCCAGCTGGGGAAAGAAGCCCAGCTGAGGAGGGGACTGCAGAGAGAAAAAGGAAGAACTCTACCATCCCTCTGGTCAGTAGAGAGTATCAGAAACGCCCTGAGAGAGACAGCTGTCAAGTAAGCCCAGGGAGGGGCTGTAAGAAAGTGTCTGAGGAAGGCCAAGGTAGGGAGAAATCCTGGGAGGCAGTGAGGAGTCTCGGAGCCGATTTTAGCTGCCCACTGAATGGGCTCTGGACTAGAACCCAGAGGAGAGGGAGGGCTTGGGTCCCATTGGAAGTGGAGGTGTGGAAACACCTTGACACAAGGGGGGGAGGGGCTATTGAGTTTGGAACTGGCCCTAGGAGGGGTTGCTCCACACAGAAGCAGGAGGACAATCCTGTAGAGCCTGGGAAGGGGTGATGAGTCTGAGGGAGGAGTGAGCCTAGGTAGGGGGGTGAGTTTAGTTTGATGGGATCTTTGTTTATGCAGGAAGGGGTGGGACTGAACATGGGCCAGCTCTAGGTGCCAGCAAACGAAGCACATGCTTGGGGTGGCACATTTTTGAGGGTGGTATTCTGGCCTTTTTTTTTTTTTTTTGCTGCCGGTGGCAAAAGCCTAGAGCCAGCCCTGGCAGCAGCAGTGTGGGGAGGGGGTGTGTGTGTGCTGGGGCTGTTGTGGTTCATGTGCAGGGGAGCAACGCTGCACCATGTGGCTGGGCAAGGCAGGCTCCTAGCAGGGGATACTCAGCTGGGGGCTTCCCCATGGGGCACATGGAGCCTGCTGCAAGGTGGCCGCACCGCAGCTGGGGCTGGGCGAAGCAGCCTGAGCTGCCCAGGGACTGTGGTAGGGAGGCCAGAAGCAGCAGCGGGGCCATAGAGGGTGTGGCACGGTATTGCTGTGCGGGGCCTGCGTCCCGCTCCCTGGAGCTCAGCCCCCTCGGGGGCTACCCTCCCCTGGCTCCTCAGCCCCCTGCCAGAGTGGTCCCCTGGCTCTGCCCTCCCAGGTCAAGGCAGGAGCCCTGGCTGGAGGAATCCTGGGCTGAGGTGCAGACCGGGAGCCCCGCTGCTTACCCTGACCCTGCCAGCGCCGGACCGGCTGGAGGTGAGGGGGGAGCGAGCAGAGTCAGCACTGGTGGGGGGGATTCCAGGGCTTGGGTGGCGGGGGTGGGGGGTTGGAGAGCCCAGGGCTGGGGCAGCAGAGGATGTGGGGGGAGTGAGAGCCCAGGGCTGGAGGGCAGCCAAATTTTTTTTTGCTTGGGGCAGCAAAAAACCTAGAGCCGGCCCTGGACTGAGCATAACCTGGCCAGAGGCCTGAGTCATGAAAAGAGGCAGATCACCAGAGCATAGAGTGGCTGTTGGGGGAGGGCACCAGATGAGGGAGAACCTGCTATGCCATGACCAGCCATGAGGAGTAGCAGTGAGTTCACTCTTCTACAGCTATAATCTCTAAAGCAGTGACCCCCAAACTTTCTACCTCATACCCTCCCATTATGCTTGTTCATGCCCCGGAGCCAGTGCTGAGAGTAGGGCCACGGCTCCAGGAGTAGGGGGAATGCAGATCGGGGTAAGGAGGCTGGGGCCACAACTGGGGGTGGGGCTGGCAGCGGAGCCTTGGCCAGGGGCCTGAGGCTGGCAGCTGGGCACGGAGCCCCGAATGTGGGGCCGGCATCCAGGGCCAGCAGCCGGGGCAGGAGCAGAGCTGGGTGGTGCTCCTTCCCTGACCCCTGTGGGGGCTGGCCTGGGTCCCAGCTGCAACCCCCTCTGAATGTTCCTCCATGCCCCCCTATTGGGCTGTCCCCACAGTTTGGGGAACTCTGCTCTAAAACTTTTTAATCTCAGAGGTGTTCAAGAAATGCAGGACTTGGGCCCATTATTTTCTGTTTTCTCTTAGAATATAAGAACCCGTTTGTTCCATTGTTGGCTTATAGGGTGACATTGCATCCTCTGCTTTTGGCCACAGATTTCATAATGTAGTTTTCTCTCCACCCCATTTGGTTGTGTTGTCTTTTTTTTTTTAAAGTTACATTTCCTGATCAGTCTGTTTAAATACATGGAAAAACTCAAAATTAAACAGTATTTATTGTAAGTATTTTATCTAATTTATATGAAAATATGCTCCATTACTGTGAACTTCCCAGGTTCTACAGGGCTGTGCTCTTAAGAGGCACAGCACACAACTTGCAGGCAGGGGGGTGGTTAAGATGGCTTTAGGTCACCTTTGATCCTGGGAGGCCTGTTTAAGGCGTCTTGTACAGTGGGGTAAATGCATGCTATGAGGGTGTGATTTCTGAACTACACTAATGTGTTGTGCACTTTAACATAGTGGTGTTTGAAACAGTACCCTACTAAGCACAAAAAGTTCCCTAATGTGCTTTATCAGCATTGTCTACGCAGACCAATTAATGTGCAGTGTGTTGGTGTGCTTTAGAAATCACACCCCCGTAGGGCACGTTACCCCACCATGTGGACAAGCCCTGAGTTACTGCAGCCTCCCTGGGCTGCATTAGGCACCTCAGCATTCTGCAATATCTTCACTGTGCTGTGGCCCTGTCCTTGACACACACCCCTCTAGCCTCACCTGTGGCGTGCTCCCTAGCCCAGGGCTTGTAAGAGAGTCCTTGGAGGACAGACATAGCTGCCTCCTGTGCTGGGGGATTCCTCTGCCGTGAGGCTTTTAGAACTCTTTAACCTGGCATAAAGAGTTCAGGGTGGGGATTTTACCTATAAAATTTATTTTCCAACTGGTTAATATTGTATTTACATGACTCTGTTGTTTTAGAAGAGTTACTTGTTATAAGCCCTCAGTGCTGACGAAATTCAGAGTTGACAAGCACAAGGTAATGAACAATACAAGTAACAATCTGAACTAGTCATACACATTAGTTAAGTTAGAACCCAACAACCCTCAGGAAAAACACCTATGTATTACTGTAGATACTCAACAAAATCCACTGTTCATAGCAATGGTCTAAAAAAAAATGTTAGGATGCAGAAAGAATGGGAGAGAAAAGTAGAGTGGAAATATATTTACCATCTCTTAAATCAATGCTATTCCCTCAACTCTGCATCTGAATTTAGCAACCCCCATTTTAAAAAGAAAAAGTAAAAATACAAGATGTTTGATTAAAAAGTGATTAGTGGCCTGGAAAGACTTCTACACTGAGAGAGGAGAGTTGTAAAATTAGGGCTGTTTAATTTAGAGAGTAGGTAAATAAGAAGGCACACGATAGAGGATAACAAATGGTATATGAAAGTAAACTATGTGAAAGGCACAGGCAGGTAGTAGCTTTAAAACTGATCAAAAGGAATCTATTCTTGTGTAGTGTATTAGCCCTTTGGACTCATAGCCACATGATATAATTGAGGCAAACAGCTTAGACTTCAGCTAGGATTAAATATATAGATAACATCAATAGCTACAGTAGAGAGAACTTTTAAGCCCTCATGCTTCAGTGCATAAAGAAACCACTAATTGATAGGGTAAGGAAGAAAATTCCTGCAGGGGCAGATTATTCTATAGTTGTCCAATATGGGATTGAGGTACCTTGCTCAGATGCATCAAGTACTTGCTACTGTTTGAGATAGGAAACTGAAACTAGTAGTCTGAAATTTGATATGCTATAGCAATTCCTACGTTATTAGCTAGAGTAGTGTTTCTCAGCCAATGGATTGCAACACCCCGGGGGGGGGGGGGGGTCATGAAAGGCAATCAAGAAGGTCACCAGGCACTGAACATTTTATTACTTAAAGCAAAGAAAATATCACTCCCCATTTCTCCCCCGCCCCGCCCTTTACCCATCAAGGTCAAGGATTCTCCATCAACTTCTGAAACAAATACATTATATAGGCTTATAATTTTTATCACTGAGACACTAACTCTTATAGTAAACATAAGGTGGGATCATGACAATTTTTGACTTTGAATAAGGGGTCACCAACCTGTAAAGGTTGAGAAATGCTGAACTACAAAATCCATAAATCATTTTTGGTTTTTTAAAAAAATGAAGGCATTTTATAACAGTGCAGTAAAGGTGTTTGATAAGAGGACAGAGCCAGGAAGTGACTTTTTTGAACAACTGGTTTTTTTAAATTATCTAAAATATCTAAGCTGGCCTTAGTGTCCACAGCTGTAAAAGTATGATGATACCTCACAGGCGTACCATGAGTATTAATTAAAAGAAACTGTCAATTTGAACTTTCTGAAACTGACTAAATGTCCCAGTTCTCCCAAAGTAACTCCTGCCTTTTTTTTTATTCCTTTAAAAAAAATTACAGGTTTTTTGTGCATCATATTGATGTTTATAAGGATCTTAGCAGCAACAAACATGCTTGTGCTAATGTCTCTTCCCTGGTACTCAGCTGCCTCTTCAGCTTCAGATTTCCTGCTGCTGTTACCAGTAAGCACCTACTAGCAGGGTCTGGGGAAGAGCTTGTGTGTGAACGCCTATCACTTCCATTCAGGTGCTTATACTGTACCTATTGCCGTGGAATCTGAGCATAAGACTAAAGGCATGCTGCTAGTGCAAGTGGCCAATGGTTTTAAAAAAAATACCTCAGGAGATTGGCTGTGTGAAAATGTTTTGTAAGTTTTCATTTATAATAAATGTAGGGGTCACTTTAGAAATGCCAAATTTATACAGAAGGATACTCTCAAGTTGAAGAGCTTCTAATATATATGCACTATGAAGATGCTGCAGAAAGCTTAGTGGTTTGTGCATTAGCCTGCTAAACCCAGGGTTGTAAGTTCAATCCTTGTAGAGGCCACTAGGGTTCTGGGGCAAAAAATCAGTATTTGGTTCTCCTATTGAAGGCCGGGGGCTGGGCTTAATGACCTTTTGGGGCCTCTTCCAGTTCTATGAGATAGGTATATCTCCATAATTATTAGTTGTGTTCTGATATGTAAATTTAAGCTATTTATGAGGACTATTTTTAAACTTTTTGGCAGGGTTAAACAAAATCCAATTGTGGATGGTGAATCATAATGCAAATAGCTCTGTAAACATCCCATGAGAAGAACTTACTGTCTGCTGATAAAGTGTTGTAGTTACCAAACACTACTTAAACAAATGATGTGAACTACTTTTTTAAAGGTGACCCGTAAAGGGGAAAACATGGATATGAGCCCTCTTCTGCTACTTCATGATGTATAAAGGAGGTCTGAAAAGTTCTTAATGTTTTTTTTATGCATTTTAGGAAATTAATTCTTATTGTCTCCATTTTTGTTGGCGGAATCATTGGATGATTCAGAAATGGAGATTGGTAACTTTCTTAGCCCATAACTGAAATGAGGTGCTACACTGCCTCCTTAACACACAGCTTTTTTTCCACAATTGTGTTAGCTAAAAGAGAGTTTTGATCAGTCTAATTAAAACTGAATGAGGAAGTTAAATCTACTGTTTCAAATCATCCATAATCTTAGACAGTAGTTGTATTACTAATGTAAAACAACCAGCAGGGGGAGAAATAGAAGGAGGAATTAATGAAAATTTGCCAGGCCCATCTTCACACACAAGAAAAAAGCACAACCTGCTGGTTTTTTCTTCACAGTTCGCTTTTAAGTATACTGCCCTAGCTTTCTTCTGTCATGTAAGCTCAGAACAGAAGTTTTGATAGGTGAGGTAGTGGACTGAAGACAATTTTGTGTGGATACAAGTTCCATTTATACATTATTTGGAATAGAATTTCAGCATTTCATTATGCATTAATGAAAATGTTCAGTTTAAAAAAACTTTTAACATTTCTCAATCCTATTGTTTTGTGTAACATAACTGGAAATTGAGCCATAAGGGCTTATTTATAACCTCCCCAATAGCTATGACTTTCTGTTATCCTACATTATGTGGTGGCTTTTCAATGTTATGTGGCTCAATGAAAAAAATTAAACCATGTTAAAATGACATGCAACTTACTATTACCATTTTGTAAGGAGGACTGGTGTTGGAAATACGATTTCATACACTATAGCACTCCAAATATGATGTTACTTTAAAAGGGGATTTTTTCTCCACGTAACAGAAAATAAGTGATTTTACAAATACCATAGCACAGGATTTTTCATGTACTAATGAAACTCTAGCTTCTGGAAGAAATTCTACAACCTGGGGTGGGGGGGTGCCTGGGGAGGGAGGAAGGGTCCGGCTGAATGGTTGTGATACTCCTTTCTGGCCTTGGAATTTGTGAATCCCTCTGTTCATTCCCTTCGTTCATGGGATATGTGGAGAACAGGATTGCCTGCATAGCCCTCAACATGTTCATAGCACTTGCAGCTCTGCATTAAGGTAATGTCTGTAATCAAATCAAAAGCTTCAGGGCTTCAGTCACCTCTAGGAGTTGTTTTCCCTTGGTGCACAATTGGCTAGGTTATTCTGTTTGTCACCTTCCTCTGATGCTTCAGAGATTGGCCACAGCTGGAGATGGGTCACTAAATGGGGTGAACCAGTACTCTGGGGTAGTACAGAGAATCCTCTTTCAAGATGTTTGGCTGGTATGTCTTGCTTCCATGCTCAGGAGTCATATGGCTCACCAAACCGGGGGTCAGAAAGGAATTTTTCTCAAATCGGATTGGCACCTTCTGCAGTATAGGGTGTGGGTCACCTGTTATCATTTGAGCATGTCTCACCTAATCAGTTCCCTGCCACTGCAGAGGCATCAGGCATGAGCAGCATCTCGGTCTCTGCCTGGGCACACAACAGAAGAGAACAGTTTAGTCTCCTGAGGACTGAAATGCTTTAGTCTAACTCAAGTTATTGAGCTCAGTATAAAGATATTGGGTGTAATTTAATGTCCTGTCAGGAGGAGGTCAGACTAGATCTACTGGTTCCTTCTGGCTTTAAACCATGAATCTGCAAGATAGCTACTGCTGTAGCAAAAAGAATAACTTTTAAAAGAAGTGTAAGTGCTGTCGCAATAGTGTCATAGTGGGGCACACTGATTTCAGGTATTACTCATGATTGCTGTGCAGATCCACGTATCTTCTTTCATCTTCCCATAAGAAGAGTACGGTGTATGTTGATGATGGAAATCCACATGATAACTTTCATTTATATTGCTCCTTTTGCTGTCTCACCTGCACTCTGCCCACTAATCCATCACACGTGAGAGCTATTGACAGCATTCCAAAGCCCTGAGTAGCTTCAGACAGCCGCCTTTTTAGTTTTTCTTCAGAATGATTTCACAAAAATGTCCCCTGAGTGTGTCTCCTGTCCCTTTTTCCCCCATTAAAATTGCATTGGTCTGAGGACACGGTGAGCAATATTCAGACCAGGACCAGAGGATCTGGTTAGGTTCTAATATCTACTCCTTTGTTTAAAAGGTGGGGACGGTTAAAACAATCAATGGACAGAAATCCACTTGGGAAGAGTAATAAACTCAAATTCTGACATTCTGGCCCCATTGAAGTCAATGGGAGTTTCCTCATGGAGTTTAATGAGGCCAGGATGCCACCCAAAATTACTTATCTATGGGTAAGGCCCTACTTAATTTGAGATATTGCAGAAATTGTAGATTCCTTAATATTAGGCTTCCACTGCAATTTTTATTTTAATTAGCTTGCTTTGTACAGCTCATAATTTTGGGATTTGCAACACACTTTTTTCCTCATTAGTACAGTAGAACCCTATTTATCAGAGCTGATAGCAGCTGGGGCTCAGGCTGTCAGCCCCACGCATTTAATGACAGTAATATAAGTGCAGCAAAATGTCTGGTTATCAAAAATTTACCAGGCACAACATAATACTTGAGTGTTTATATTGTTTCAGCAAAATTTTATTAAATAGGTCTTCTGTGGCTTTTCCAAATTACTGCAATTAATAAAGATCCATTATTACTTTTCCACGATTTTCCATGTCTTGTCAGTAATTCAGCTCCAATTATGTGACAAATCATCCCACAATTCAAGTAGGGCCTTATCTATGGGATAATTAATGACTTGCACCTCTTAGTCTCACCACGGATGAGCCATCCTTGTATGAAGTGGGGAGACATATCATAGATTTTTGTAGCCTCTATGGTTTTGAGTTAAAAAAATAATTTTGTAATAGTGCATAATAGTAGAGGACTAGGAACACCAGAAGGTGAGTGCTGTTATGGATTTGTTTGCTATTGTATAGATATAACATGACAGACTCATGGAAAGGAGCTGGAGAGGTTATCTAATCCATCTCCCCCCCATCCCCCCCCCGAGGAATGACCAAGATAGGTACTATATTTGCCCTTCTCCATTCTTCTCGGACCTGACCCTTCTCCCATGAGTTCTCAAATATAATCACAAATGGTTTCAAGATTGCTTTAGCTGGTTCCTTAAGTACCCCACTGTAAATTTTCATCAGTCCCTGCTGCCTTTAATGCATTTGGGATAAAGAAATGGTTATTTATACCATTGAAAAACGGGGGTTTTGCTTCTCATCACCTGTCCCAGCCCCTGTAACAGGAAATAGACTAGATTTGGCAAATCATGAGATATCAGACTTTGAAATTGCAACATTAATTTTACATCTAAGCTTTTTTAGACATTTCATAAGATTCCAATTGTTCCACTTGTATAGCTGGACTTAGTGAAACTAAGAGTGCCTCGCTTTACAGGAGGATAGGGGAAAAGTACAAATGTCCCTTTAAAATGTTTTAAAATAAAAATAAAAATCAAAGTATGCAATGTAGTATAAAGTGTTATTGGCTTTGCCTGCATAACTCATGTAGCTTTTCCACTCTTCAGGAATGTGACAGTCTCAATTCATGCCTGTAAAACCTTAATACCACACTGCCAGCATCACATGGGGAGGGGTGTGGGGGGGGGAGTAGGAGAGAAGGGTGTATGAGGATGTGATCCATTTGTATGCTGTGTTAATAGATTATGATGCTTCTAGTTTATCATGAAAGGTGACATCCGTGTTAATTTCTGTGAGGGGAGGGGTAGCACTTATTTCCCCCCACCCCTTTTTTTAATACTTCAAACAGGGTTTTTCATGCATATATCTTGAACTCCTTTAAAGCGAAAGGTAAATACCATTCCCCAGGCTCTCCTTAGAACAATGGAGCCCAACTTTCTTAGGTAACTGTCCCAGTTCAGGAGACTTAGACCTTGCCTAGGCCTACGTCGTGCCCTGCTCTAAACCCCAGCACACACTCAGAGTAGCTCCACTCCAATGTGAGTTGAAGTGTGAACAGTTGAAGAGGCAGCTCTGGTGAACTGGGGACTAGCAGAGTTTATCATTAATGTAGTGAGGATAAACCTCTGGTACCAGTTAAAAGGACCTGGAGTGAAATCGTGGCCCCAGTGAAGTTGATGGGAATTATTGGGCCATTGATGTTAACAGGGGCAGGATCTTGTTCCACGACGATACATGTGTCAGTAGTTAGAAATCCTGTTGCATTATCATATGATGCCGATCTTGTTTGTTTGGGGTTTTTTTTTTTTTTTTGCTTTAAAATGCTAAAATTCTCCTAAGTGGCTGAGTTGTCCTTCTTAATCTGCTCTCCAGTGATGTTTTGGTGTTAGGAAAAAAGATTGCAATTGGAGAGCAACAATAAGGTGGAGTTTAAATTGGAATCCCTTCATCTAAAGCAACTGTGTCTTCAGTCTCTTGATTTCTTATGATAGGCAGTTACAAAAATGTTACTTTGGGGGTGCATCTTACAGCAAAATCTTCTGCGAGGATCAAATCCTCTGCTTTGGTCAAAGGCTGACTAAATGGGCTTGTCAGTAGGGACACAATCCTCCCCAAAGCTATCGAGTGGCAGCAGTGCTGCTCCATGGCCACTACCGCCTCTGAAGGCTCCAGTAGTTTATCTTGCAGCGATCACATCCCCCTGTTAGTGGGCCAAAAGAACCACTGCTTTTGTCTCACAAAACCATCAGCGTGCTATGTCGGAGGGAGCTCATATAAAGCCCCGCTCCACAGTCCATATGTGGTATGGATCCTGATCCTGTCATGTAGATTAACTGTGATTGATCTGCTGCTGGTTGGGCCACAGTGAAATAATTATTTTCATCCCGAACACTTTCACTGGACATATCACCAGAACTGAACTTTGCACATTGTTAGGATTTTCATTCTCTTTCCTTGTATCCATAGTCTCTGAGCAGCTTCCACTGTTTCATCTTTTTCTGTCACCCAGATGAGAATGGAAAAAGGATCAGTTCAAAAGAAAAATGCATATTTTAGTTGTACCATCTGCATGGGCGGGAGGAGTAGCATCACACAGATTGAGAAATAAAGCAAAACGTGGCATATATAATTTTTTTCCTGCACTTATGTTACTAAGCCTTGTTCAGCCAAATGCTATTGTTTCCTTGGTAACTTCAAAGGGGAAAAAAATCAGCAACACACTAAATAGGGAAAATAGTGAATTCACTGTATGTGGTATATCAAATTGTATCAAATTCAGCCTTACTGTGCATAGGTCTATAGATGTCACTCCCATTGCAGTTACACCAGGGCTGAGTCTGGCCAAAAATGCAGGGATGTGTGTGTTGTGCTATATATTATGCATTATTATGTGTTTCTGGTGGTTGATGCTGTGCAAATATAAAGACTTGTCTACACGGAGCAGCAATGCACACTAGAAGGGTATGATTTCTAAAGTGCGCCACCAGGTTGCATGCTAATGGCCTGTGTAGTCATGGCTGGCATGAAGTAAAAGTTCTCTAGTGCATGTTAATGTAGTACTGTTTGGTGCATGTTAGAAATTAAACCCTTCTAGTGTGCATTGCTGTTCCATGTGGGAAAGCCCTTGGTCCCCTGTCGCAGAGAACTTGCAATCTAGAACAGACCGATAAACAAAAAGGGTAGCACAAAGGGGTATGAAATACCAGAAGTGAGGTCAGGAAAGGGGGAGGGATAGCTCAGTGGTTTAAGCATTAGCCTGCTAAACCCAGGGTTGTGAGTTCAGTGCTTGAGGGGGCCATTTGGGGATTTAGTTGGGGATTGGTCCTGCTTTGAGCAGGGGGTTAGACTAGATGACCTCCTAACCCTGATATTCTATGAACATGAATGGCTGTCTCAGTAAATAATTTCCTCCCTCCCACCTGCTTTTATTAAATAATATAATAGCTCTAAAAGCCCTTCACCCTTGTTATTAGAAGTGCCATACAGAGTTGGATTAAGATGTAGGCAGCATAGGCCCACAACTAAGGTCCCAGTTCCTGGAATCACATGGATACATTGGCATCTTCTCAGTTTCATTATTATTATTTTTTAAAATAAAAGTCTGCAGCCCTCATGGTTGTGAGGAAAAGCTTGCAAACCTGACCCAATTGTAACCTGTGCAGTGATGAGTGAATTGGCAAAAACACACCTTTCAGAGTTATTGCTGCAGGGAATTGCCCCATGCATCTTAGTGGTGCTGTTGGTAACTGCACGGTCTGCTGTGCCTGAGAGCCCTGCTGCATGTGGCAGGAAGAGAGGAATCAGTGGGCCCAGCCCACCAACTCAAGCAGGTATGTCCCCAGATGCTAAAGTAAACCCTAGGAGGGGGACCTGCTGCCACTCCCAGAGGGGAGAAGAGGGCCTCCATCCTGCTGCCCCCGCCTCTCCGGGTGGGATTGTTAGCTGGAGACATGGGGGAGCAGAGGCAAGGCATGGCATGGATTGTCTAGGGTCTCTGAAATGCCTTGATCCATCCCTGATGGCTGTTCCCTGTAGGTGTTTGGAGGAGGATCTTCAGGCAGGAGTTAATTCTGAATGCGTTAGTGTCTTTGCAATAGCTACTGTATTTGCAAACTGACCTAAATACAGTCTGTCTTTTTAAGCCCTCTGCTACCCCAACCAGCCCAGCTTGGCGGGAGCATGAGAAATGAGAGGCCCTGCTTCACAGCAGGGCAGCCATCCAGACTTTGTCAGAGCCAAAGATCAGTGCACTGAGACTGAGGTTCCTTCTTCCTGCTGCCAGCCCGCTCCATTTACACCAAAGGCCCAACAGCTCAATCACCTCAGCTAATTGCAAGTGCCATAGTACGTCAGAGGGAATGCCTAAGCTAGCCTGGTCCATCATCACCTGTTCCTCAGTTAAAATGCATGCTACAGATGTTCTACCAAAAGTGTGATTCAGGCACTCATCATGAGGACTCAGAACCTTTAAAAGTTGACAATCTGAATAAAACATTTGACCCAAGCCAAGTCTCTCTCTCTCTGCCTTCACTTCCACATTACACACCAGCAGGAGCTCCACTGCCATTCTCTTGGGTTTACTTCCAACTTCCCTAGCCTGCCACAAAGTATACTCTCTTGCGACCCTCTTCCTTCCCCTCCTCCCCACCCTGCCCCAGCATGCCTCCTGGCCAACTGCCTCCTTGCACAGAATATCTCCAGGCTGCACTCAGCACCTGGTGTGTGTTTTGCATACATGCTGCTTCCCCGCTACTAGTTCCACCTATGAGAGCATGGTTCTTCTGCCCCCTAGCAGTAGGAGGAACTGAACTGCATTGGGAGAGGCCAGGGAAATGGGGGTGTTCCTAGTAGAGAGAAGCCCAGGTCAGTCAGTACTCAGCTGCCAGAAACCACCCTATTTCAATCTTCCTTGTGGTTCTGCAAAACCCTTAGGAACTGGCTAGTTCCCAAGGTTGAGCTAGTATCCGAAGGGTTAACAGCATCCAGTCTTTGCTACACAGTGGCTACTGCCTTGCACTACTGTGGTAGAAATCTTGTTCAGGGGATTTGCTTTCTAGTTACCTCTGACTACTCAGACTATTGCTAAATGCTAGATAGAAAGATGACAGCAAATGGAACAAGAATAATTTCTGGTTTTACTATGTTGTAATATGAAAATTTTTATTCCAGGTATTTATACAAGCTGTTAGCTTCAGGACTGGACTCAGGGGTTACATTCTCTGTTAAATGTGAGATGAGCTCATGCGATAAAACATGTATGCTGTGTAATGGATAATACAGCAGCTGCCTTCTTGTTGTTGAACATGGAAACCTTTTGTGATAGATTGCTGCATCTGTTGTCTTATGTTCTGAATGACTCTTGCACCATAAATAATTTATTTTGATTGTATAATTGGCAGCATAATGCAAAAGAAAAACTTAAGTGATACTTTTGGAGAACACAAGATATCTTTCTGAAAATCTTACTTGTTCCAGGCTAATTTGAATGGATTTTAAGCCTCCTCACATGGATTGAAAAACAAGAGGTGATCTGTAAACAGTCTGCCTAGAGGGGCACTCCAGAGATCAGTGCTAGGTCTTATTCAATAAAGGAAGAGGGTATATAGTAGACCATTAATCAAATCCACAGTTGTTATCAAATCAGAAGGTGTTGCAAATACCAGTGAGGACAGATATAGTACAAAAGAACAGAGAGAGACCAGAGGAACTGTATTTGCAAGAAGGGCTGAAAGCCTTTTCTCCTGGAGCAGGGGAGCATGCTGTTACCTTTGAAGAAAACCAATAGGAAACACAGATATTCAGTCTGAGGGGACTAACAACGATATTTAATTTTTAATGAATAGTTTAACATTTGTCATTCATAGATTTCAAAGTACTTTTTAAAAAGCAAGTTTCTTTTTACGGATGGTATAACTGAGGCACAGAGCAGCTACGGGACTAGACCAAGGTCACACAGGAAGTCTATGGCAGGGCCAGAAAGTGAACTGAGGACTTCTGAATTCCAGCCCAGTCCCACAGGAGATGAGGCAAACTCATTATTGTGTCCTTTAAAACGGAACTGTGCAATGCACCAGAGAATGAATTTTGGGGAAGTATCCTGCATTAGGCTAGATAATCTCATAGGACTTTTTCATCTCTAACTTCTATGGTTCAGTATGTTTGTTTTGACAAAGTCTAGAATGGTATCATAGGAAGTTTCTGTGGTGTTTTCTAGATTGTCTCCTGGAATTTAATCTTGTGGCAACTGAATCCTTAGTAGATTAAAAGTGACTGTAACTCAGGAAATAAATCATTTGTGTGTTTAAAAATATTGAAAACTGACAGGTTAAAGATGTATCTGTGTTTAAAAATATATATTTCATAGCCAACCCAGTATTCCAGTGTTACCAGATATTCTTCTTAATGTACAGGATAAAATGTAAGAATTAATCATGTCCTGAGTTAGATGCCTACTTTTCCTATCAGGGTGTGGGAAGGCTTACACAAGGAGCTTCCATTAATTCCAATGTAAGTTAGAAATTTTTCTATAGCGTCGCAATCATGAATGGGAGACTAGCCCCAGGGGCTCTGGATATTGTAAGCTATAAAATGCCAAGGGTTTCATTTCATTTCCATCACATTACACTCACCTGGATGGAAGAGCTATGGGGACTGGCTGATGGCCTAATGGCTAGACTCTTGTATTGCTATGTATGGATAGAGTTCCAGTTCTTATCCCTTCCTAGTAGCTAGTTCTGCATAGCCATCTGGGCAGTGGGGGGCTATGCTTCAGATCCTGATCCCAGCAGGTTTGAAGTGTTTGTAAGGACTGGGTCTTTGTATAATAGTTGCATTCTATGCCACCTTATGGTATTTCCCAACCGAAGTCCTACTATGTAGCTGTCACTATATCAAGTGTAGTTAGTGCTGTATAGTATCATGCAAGAGCTTGTCTACACTTGAACGTTAGTTCAGATTAAAGCAGAGTGTGAATTTTGGAAGTGGATTAAGCTAAAATGAAAAAGGCACTTTTATTCTAAACTAAGAGTGTCCACCTGGGGAGCTATTCCTCCACAGCTGTTCTGGTTTATTTATTCAAGAAGACAAGCCCTTAGTAATGCAGGCTTTATTCTCATTTTGTGTTTTACTAGTCTGGATATACTGTGGTTGTCTCATAGAGCCTGATACTACTGTGTGGGAAAACTCCAGTTCTTTGACAGGTAAATACTAAGACATACCTAGACAAAGGCTGGTCTAAATAGATAATATTCCTTGCTGTAATATGTGGCAGCGGGGCTTGAAGAGAGCACTCACTCTCCCCTTTCTGGGGAAACCATTCTGTCAATATATTTGCAACCCAAATAACTAATCCGGTCCTCAGTTCAAAGTTCTGTCCAAGAAAGTGGCTCTCAGTGGCTTGAGAGCGATATGACATTTGCAGCTAATGCTAGTTCATTATTTTGAAAATTGTGTTCTCTAAAAAGTCACTTCTCTTCCTTGACATGTTAGGATTTGTACTATAATTCGCTGCCTGTCCCCGTCTTTTTTTTAAACTCTGTAAAAGGAAAGGTTGCTGAGGCTCATCTGTCCCCCATGCTGCTCATCTACATGGACACTAACGATACTGCCAGGTGTGACCATGAGCAGATCATCAGTGACTGCAGGGCTCTGGGAACAAGGGTGAAGAAGTCCTTGTCTATCCTCCCAATTGAGGTAAGGGCCCAGGAGGAGATATGAATGCATGGCTGCGCAGATGGTGTCAACAGGAGGGCTTTGGCTTTGTCGACTGTGGGATGCTATTCTGGGAATGAGGACTGCTGGGAAGAGAAGAGGTCAGCCTGACCAAGAATGGGAAGAGCATCTTTGCACACCAGCTTGCCTATTGAGGAGGACTTTAAACTGGGTTCAAAGGAGGCAGGTGACAAAACGCCACAGATAATCATAAAAAGGTGACTTTAACAGAGTGATAGATTTTGGGGAGGACATGGAAAATTACAACAGAGTGAAATCATTGGAGGTAAATCATTGGAGGACTCTGCTCAACATCTTAGATGTCTGTACACAAATGGAAGGAGTATGAGGAATGAACTGGAAGTATAGGAACATAAGCTAAATTAAGACTTAATTGTGTCGAAGAAAAACTTAGTTCTCGCTTTTTGTTTGGGTGCAGCAAAATTAAATACTTTATTATTTCTCCAGTAATTACCATGGAGGGAGAGAGTGCCATAGGACACAGGGTCCTGGACAGGTCTCTCAACTGGTAAACAATTACATCAAGCCTTTATACCTTCGTTACAGACAAGCTTAGACAATCATGGAGACAGTAAAAAGCAACAAATACATTTTGTTTATACATAAGCTTTTCTGCTATCTTACTAGAAAAAGCAAGACTGCACATTGCAAGGTCGTAATACTTTCACACAGTTCACTCTGTCTTACATTATCTTGCTTCTACAAATCTCACGTCATAAGGGTCACAGTATGGCCTGACTCTTGCTAACTAACATTCATTAAGATCTCTTCAAAACCTTGTTAATTATTTACTGGCTTCCACAATTGGTATCACAGAGACTTGGTGAGATAAATCTCATGACTAGAATATTGGTATAGTGGGTACAGCTTGTTCAGGAAGGACAGGCAAGAAAAAAGGGAGGAGGTGTTAAATCATACATCAGTAATATATAGACTTATTCTGAGGTCCAGAAGAAGGTGAGAGGCAGACCAATTGAAAGTCTCTGGGTAAAGATAATAGGAGGAAAAATAGGAGTAAGATCGTGGTGGAGATCTTCTGTAAACCACCAAATGAGGAAGAGGACGTGGATGAGGCATTTCTAGAACAATTAACAGAAATCTCCAAACCACAAGACCTGATACTAGTGGAGGACTTTGTCCACCCAGATATCTTTTGGAAAAATAATATGTCAAAACACAAAATTTCCAATAAGTTTTTGGAATGTACTGTGGACAACTTTTTGTTTCAGAAAGTTGAGGAAGTACCTGGGGGACAGCCATTTTAGACTTGATTCTCACCAACAGAATAATTGGCTAAGCAGTAGTACTGCCAAGAAGAATTTTGGGGCTATAGTGGATCAAACTGAACATGACTCAACAATGTGATGCAGTGGCAAAAAAAAGGCTATTATTATTCTGGGATGTATTTTAAAGGTTAAAAAAACTGGACATGTTTAGTCTTGAGAAAAGACCATTGATGTGGGACCCAATAACAGTCTTCAAATATGCCAAGGGTTGTTATAAACAGGGGCGGCTCTATGTTTTTTGCCGCCCCAAGCACAGCAGTCAGGCGGCCTTTGGTGGCGTTTCTGCAGGAGGTCCGCCCCGGTCACGCAGATTCGGCAGCGGTTCTGCGGGAGGTCTGCCAGTCCTGCGCCTCTAGCGGACCCGCCGCCGAAACCATGGAACCGGCAGAACTTC
Organism: Mauremys mutica; assembly: GCF_020497125.1. Classification (NCBI taxonomy): domain Eukaryota; kingdom Metazoa; phylum Chordata; order Testudines; family Geoemydidae; genus Mauremys; species Mauremys mutica. The sequence goes on along the minus strand of NC_059081.1, from coordinate 27,166,828 downwards.
TGCAAAAACACCAACAAAGGCTGCCTGACTACCACCCTCACAGCGACTGGCAGCCCGCACCCCCGCTGCGCTGGTGCCTGAAGCCGCCCCTGGTTATAAAGAGGACAGTGATCAATTGTTCTCCATGTCCACGGAAGGTAGGACAAGAAGTAATGGGCTTAATCTGTAGCAAGGGAAATTTAGGTTAGCTGTTAGGAAAACCTTTCCAACTGTAAAGATAGTTAAGCTCTGGGAGGCTTCCAAAGGGAGGTTTTGGAATCCCCATCACTGGAGGTATTTTAAGAACCGGTTGGATAAAAACCTTTCAGGGATGCGCTAGGTTTACTTGGTCCTGCCTTAGCACAGGGAGCTGAACTTCTTCTTTTAAAAGCTTTTTCCAGTTCTACAATTCTATGGTTCTATAAAAGCAAGCATACACTTAAAGGGCTACAGATACCTCCTTGAGATAGAAATCAAGCCAAATGCTATAACAATGCAGGATTTCTGACAACAACATTCAAGGAAGTACAAGTCCCCCACAGACCACAAGAATCCAGGATCTATGCACTATGTTGCCATGAGCTATAAAATAAGGTGAATTAAGGCTGTTGCAAATTAAATAAGTGAAGCTTTACCTTCTGAGTCAGCTCTGAAAAAAATGCCTAATGCTGGTGCTAGGGGATACTTCCTGTTAGAGTTGTCTTTCATTAAATCAAAGTCCTAACCCATTGTAGACATTAAGGGTTTTTGTGTGTGGCATTTTTAACACGAATAGTGTCCTTAAGGCCAGTGTCCTGGCTAAATTCCAATACAGGTAATAAAATTCTGCCTCCCTAAATTTCCCTATCATTAAGTGGCTATAGGGACAGAAAGTGAAAACTGAACAAGTTTACATAACACTGCTCCAGTTTCCACGGTGGGGAAAAGGGATTTACATGTACAGCAACTCCTCACTTAACGTTGTAGTTATGTTCCTGAAAAATGTGACTTTAAGTGAAACGATGTTAAGCGAATCCAATTTCCCCATAAGAATTAATGTAAATGGGGGGGGGGGTTATGTTCCAGGGCAGCTTCCCCTACTCTGCAAGCACCAGGGGTGGGGGGCTCAACCCTCAGCCTGCCCACTCCACCCCTTCCCCCAAGCCTCCACCCTTAACCCACCTCTTCTGCCCCCCCACCTCCTCCCCCTTTTCTTCGCATGCTGCATCCTGGCTCCTCCTCCCTCCCTTCTAAATGCCACATGCCAGTTGATTGCCGCATTCGGGAGGCAGGGGAGGGAGGGAGGGAGGGAGGAGGAGCGAGGACTCGGCGCGCCTCCTCCCTCCCTCCTGCCCAGGGCAATCAGCTGGCTTGCGGCATTTAGGAGGCAGGAGAAAGGGGGGAGGAGCGAGGACTTGGCGCAGGCTCCCCTCCTTCCCCCCGTGCCTCCTGTCCGGGGCAATCAGCTGGCTTGTGGTGTTTGGGAGGCAGGGGAAGGAGGGGGAGCCTGTGCACCAAGTTCTTGCTCCTCCCCCCCCCTCTTCCCTGCCTCCAAAATGCTGCAAGCCAGCTGATTGCCACGGGCAGGAGGTGGGGGGAGGAGGGGAAAGGCGCTGATTTCTGGGGGTCTGCTGGTGGGCAGGAGGCGCTGGGGGCATAGGGAGGCTGCCAGCTGTGGAGAAAGCAGGCAGTCAAACAACGTAAGAGTGGAGCATTGCACAACTTTAAATGAGTATGTTCCCTAATTGATCAGCAACGTAACAACGTTAAGCTGGACGACTTTAAGTGAGGAGTTACTGTAGTTTGTATGTACCTTAGGATCCCGTGGACATTATTCAAGTAAATTGTAGGAATTCTCATTGTGTACTTTGAGTGTTTACATTGAAAAGGTCAATTAGAGCTCCTTGGACTTTCCTCAGTCACTATAAAAGTACAAAAAGCCCCACTTGAAGCACATCATCTTTTTCCTGCCTTCCTTCCTTTATTTATTTATAGCTGGTATAAGTGGGAGTAAGATGTCAGGACTTTGCATCAATAAGCAGGATCCAGGGGTATAGGATGAAACATAGGAATTAGGAAGAACAGTCAGAATGTCAGCATGCCAAAGGCCCAAGCAACAGAAGGAATTGATTTCAGAAGGCCTGTTCTCATATGATTTGTGAGATACAACTTGAAACAGAAGTTAAATTGATTGTTCTATATTGCAAAAGGGAGACAGTATTTGTAATGATCAGTCTGCGCTCAGAAGATTGAATTTAATGTGTCTCCCAAATGTACACTCCATATACAGAAGGGGTAAGTAAGTAAGTTTTGTAGAGTTGTAACACTCCTTCCCTCCTCTCCCCCTAAGCCCTAGCACTAATTTGTAAGCATACAAAACAACTCTCAACAACTATAATGTAACAATCTTTTATTAGCACAGTTCCCTCTCTGGTTTCCAGTGATTCCATCAGATATTAAAAATGTTCTTGTTTAAAATTCCACTAAACATTCCATAAGCAATATGAAAAAGCACTGGATCAGCACATCTTTCTTATACAGCCTGTGCTTCGCTGTCTGATGTTTTTAAATCACTTGTGTTGCAGCAGTTTAATAGTAATTGCTCACTTAGGCCATGTCTACTCTACAAATTTGTGTCGACAAAAGTAATGTCGATACCCAAAAGCTGACATGTTAAAAATCGCGATATTGTGTTCTCACTTGCTCCCTCTGTTGGCAGATCATGTCCACAGTGGGGGCACCATCATTCACTGTGAACAATGCTTCTGTTGCTAGGTGTTGTGGGATGACGGAGCGAATCGCGGTGCACCTTGGGACCTGGCTAAATGTCCTGTGATGCATTGCTTTCTGTCACAGCACTCCATCGGTTTCCGGCTTTCTTTTGCAGCATTTTTTTCAACGGCCTTCTTTGCTGTGCACCCTGGGATCTTTGTGAGAAGGAATGGATTCCACATTGCTCTCCTATGCTCTGTTAACTGTCATGAAGACCTCACGGATAGCAGTGCAGTTAATCATGAAGTTCCTAACTGAAGAAGACTTGCAGGCGCCCGACATTCTGCATGATTTGGATAGGAGCAACTTTAGATTGCTTTTGGCATTCACAGAACAGGTGCATAGGGTAGACTGTCATTTTTGGGCTCATGAAACAAGCACTGAATGGTGGGATTGTATCGTCATTTAGGTGTGGGATAACGAGGAGTGGCTACAGAACTTTCGGATGTGGAAAGCCACCTTCCTGGGCCTGTGCGCGGAGCTCCCCTCACACCAGCAGTGCAAGGACACCAGAATGAGAGCTGCCCTCTCGGTAGAGAAGTGTGTGGCAATCGGTGTGTGGAAGCTGGCAACTCCAGACTGCTCCTGATCAGTCGCAAATTAATTTGGAGTGGGAAGGTTGACCATTGGGGGTGCGTTAATGCAAGTGTGCCAGGTAATAAATCACATCCTGCTAGAAAGGATCGTGACTCTGGGAAATGTGTGTGAAATAGTGGATGGCTTTGCAGAAATGAGTTTCCCTAACTGTGGAGGGGTGATAAATGATGCACACTGTCCAATTTTGGCACCAGACCACCTTGCGATGGAGTACATCAATAGGAAGGGGTACTTCTCCATGATATTGTAGGCGTTTGTAGATCACCGTGGGAGTTTCACTGACATCAACACAGGGCTGTCTGGGAAGGTGCATGATGCATGCATCTTCAGGAACAGCGGCCTGTACAGAAAGCTACATTCCTAACCAGAAGATTACAGCGGGGGATGTTGAAATGCCCATAGTGATCCTGGGGGACCCTGCATACCCCTTACAACCGTGGCTCATGAAACCTTACACGGGACACCTGGACTGCAGTAAGGAGTGGTTCAACAACAGGCTCAGTAAGTGCCAGATGATAGTTGAATGTGCCTTTGGCAGCTTAAAAGCACACTGGCAATGCATTTATGGCAGATTGGACCTCACTGAGGATATTCCTATGGTCATAGCCACGTGCTGTACTTTGCATAATCTCTGTGAGACTAAGGGTGAAAAGTTTGCTCAGGGGTGGAGTGCTGAGGCAGACTACTTGGCTGCTGATTTTGAACAGCCAGATACCAGGGCTGTCAGAGAAGCCCAGAGGGGAGCTATTCGAATCAGGGAGGCTTTGAGGCAGCACTTTGACAATGACCACCAGTAACATCTCTCTCTGTAGGAGTTGCTTCAATGTTACATTACATGTAGTTTTCTTAGGGGGCAATGGTGACATTTGTGGCCTTATATTCCTGTAATAAAGTGATTAAAATGCCTGTGCATGTATTGGCAGTGCCTGCAATCTCACCTTGTAGATAAAAATTAAAGATGATTTACCATTATAAAAGTTTGCTTTTATTGCACAAGAAACAGCACGTGAACACACACACACACACACACACACACACACACACACACACACACACACACACACACACACACACACACACGCTTGGTGGGAAAGGAGGAACCAGGGAAGGGCAGACTTTCACAGCTGTGTGTAGGTCCAGCTATCATTGTGAAAGTTGTCCAAGGGAGTAGAGTGAAGGGGAAACCGAGAAGTCCCAGAAGGTGGAAAGGACTGTGTGGGCGGAGTTTGGGGGGGACACATGGAAAAGGGTTCTGAATGTGCTGCAGTGGAGGTTGAGCACTGATCTGCTCAGTCTGCAGCATTATTAAGGACTTTGGCATCTCTATTACTGCTCAGTAGCATCCTTAACAAACACGTGATTCTCTTTTCTGCCCTGCCATTCGGCTTCCCAGTACTCCTTTTGCCCCCTTTTTTCTGTATTGGAGCACTGTAGGACCTCCTAGAACATGTCGTCTTTGCTGCGTCTTGGGTGCTTTCTTATCTGGCGGAGATGCTTGGCCGGGATGCATGTTGTGTTCCTGAAGGCCACATCTGGTAAAGCACAGGGGACAATGTACAGAAGCAGGTTTGTTAAATTCATGCATAACATTGAAATATTTCTGTTAAATAAACCTTTTGCAACATTGCTATCACTTTCTCACTGACCCTAGCCAGGCACACATCTCTGTGAACACCCAAAGCATGGTGAGTGTTGGAGGTAGGGGGCGGGGAGGTGCTTTACATGGGGAAAAGAGCACACACTTTTTGCAAGGATCACGGTACAGCACTCTAGGGAACAAATTCTAAAATTCTCCCACACTTTTCCATAGGTGGGGGTAATTCTAGCAGACGTCTCTCTGATAAGGGTAAGCAGGGAAATGAGGGTACCTCTACTCCATGCTTGCGGCTTCTGCCCTGCTCCCTATGCTGCGTGTCTATGTGCCGCTTTGGTCCCTGCACAAGTGATTGCCGAATGGCATAGGAAAGTTTCCTACAATGGGGGAAGGAACAAAACTGCCCTGCCAGGGAACCTTCAGCAGAGGATTGTTGAGTACCTCCAGGAAAGTTTCCTGGAGATCTCTCTGGAGGATTTCCGTGAGATCTCGGAATGCATCAACACCCTGTTCTGCCATTCTTCTTAGCTACACAGGGTACTCCTGAGGGCATTCTGCGCCAAAAAAATAAAATTTCTGCGCACAATATTTTAAAATCCTGCAAGTTTTATTTGTCAACAAATAAATGCAGAGGCTCCAGCATGGCAGTGGGGAGCACAGGACACTGGCTGCATAAAGGTGAGAGATCACCTTGCAGCCTCCCTACTCCCCACCTCTGGGACATGGACTCAGTGGTGAGGCTGCACCCGACCCTGACACAGCACAAGGCCTAGGCCTGCCCCAGAAATACTCTAGGGCCCTGCCTCTTTGTGCCAGGCACACCAGGTGTGGGGCAGGCAGGCTCAACCAGGCAGGATCCAAGTGTGGAGGGGCTCATTGTGGGGGGGGGATCCAGATGTGGGGTGAGAGGAGTCTGTGGGGACATTGTGGGTGCAGGTAACTCAGTGGGGGGTCCTAGGTATGTGAGGGATCTGGATGCACAGAGGCTTGTTGTGGGGGAGGGTTCCAGGTGCAGTGGTTGGGGCTCAGCGGAACGGTCTGGGTGTGGGGGTCTCAGAAGGGGGGTCTGGGTGCTGGGAGAGTGGGGCTTGGTGGAGTGGGGGTCTGAGTGCTGCTAATGGGGAGTTGGTGGTGTGGGGGCTCAGTGTGGTGCAGGGGGGTGGGGTTCATCAGGGTGGGGGTTTGACTGCAGAGAGCTCAGTGTGGGGTGGTCTGGGTGCAGGGTTGGCGGTCTGGGTGCAGGGGGCTCTAGATGCAGGGTTTGAGGTTCAGTGGGGTGGGGTTTGGAATGGAGGGCTAGGGGGGTTCTGGATGTACAGGGTGAGGCTTAGCAGGGGTGATTGGGAATGGGAGATCCAGATGCATGGGGTTTTATTGCAAAAGAAACAGTGGATGGGGGAGCAGCTCCCTGTACAGAGACCTCTCTCCGCACAGCTGAGATGCAATGGGGGCAGGAAGCAGGGGAGGATGCTGAGCTTCCTGCAGCTGGGTGAGGTTTCTGGGGGTGAATCTGACACAGCCCCAGCCACTCCTTGCAGGGGAAGAGGAAATCCCATTCTCTCCTGCCTCCAGACCAGCCAGGATTAGCAGCTCATCCCATCTCAGGGTAGGACTCACTCGCTGGGGTGTCCCCAGCCCTGCGGTGATTTACCTCTCTGCTGGCTGCTTTGGGTGCCTGAAATGACATACCACACGGCTAGGGAGTGGTGCTTGACTGCTCTTGCAGCTTCCCTTTGCTTCACTGTCAGAAAGTCATTTTTCTGTGAGGAAGCAAAGAAATCTTCAGGGGACATGAGTTCTGCGCATTTGCAGTGGTGCACAATTCCCCCAGGAGTAACAGGGAAATGTCCAGCTCACAGAAACATAGCCAGCCTCCCACATTTCTACGCCCTGAACCTACCTTTGCACTACACAAGCCATAGCTACTTACCAGCAGTCTCATCTCCTGCTTCTTGCTCACTGGAGTGCCACTGCTGAGACTGGCTAGACACCTCTAGAATTGAGAACTGTTCCTGGCTGCCTGCCCCACCGGGAGCTGCACATCCTCATCTAACTCCACCTCTTCATCAATAACTTTGTCCTCCAGGTTAGGTCCTCTTTCCGCTGCCTCTGTGCCCTCCAAAGTATCCACAGAGCTCTTGGCAATGGAGGTGGAGTCACCACTGAGGATAGCATCCAGCTCTCTATAGAACCAGCAGGTTTTAGGTGAAGCATCTGAGCGACGGTTTGCCTCCCTCGCCTTATGGTATGCCTGCCTCTGCTCCTTTATCTTTGCTTTGAACTGCAGGATGTCCTGGTCATAGCCCTCTTTGCAAAAGCCTCGAGAAATGTGCCTGAGATATCCCAATTCCTATGGCTCAAGTGCAGCTGGGACTGCACAGCGTCCTCTCCCCATATACTGAGCAGATCCGACAGCTCTGCAGTGGTCCAAGTGTGAGAGTGTTTGCTGCAATAACCTGCCATGGTCACCTAGGAAGATGTGATGAGACCTCTCCATGCCAAGCAAACAGGAAATAGAATTTCAAAAATTCCTGGGACTGCTAAGGGGACGGGGCAGATGGTTGTTTACCTGGGGCAGTGGAGTTCAAACTGCTGACCAGAGCCATCAGGATGGGCATTGTGGACACTTCCTGGAAGCCAATTAAAGCGATGGAATGAAGCGTGGTTTCTACACTTGTACTTTGTCGACCAAAATGTAGAGGAAAAAGATGTAAATTTCTCATGATGGTGGATGTATTTTGTTGCCAAAACCATGCATTTTCCCTGACAAAAGTCACCTCGCAGTGTGTATGCACTCGCTGTTTGGGTCGACAAACGGCAGTTTTGACGACAAAACTTGGTAGTGTAGACAAGGCCTCAGAGAAACTGCAAATAATTTACTGACCAACTAGTTTAATATTCTGGCTATCCTACAACATTCCCAACACACAAATCCATAAACCCATGCACACTGTGAAATACCAGAGAGACTTTTTCTATGAACAGTGGAGTGATCCCATAAAAGTGCTATTGGATCTGTAATGTCTGCTCGGAACATCCCAGTCCTCTGTTTGTAAATTCTCATAGGGAACACCCCCAAGCATTAAGCGATATAATACTCAGTTTATCTATCACAAAAAGAAGAGCTGAGTCAGCATCGGCCAGGATTTGAACCTATAGTTATGACAGATGAAGTATCCAGAACAAATTGTTAAGATCATAAAGTCATTGCCACTGGGCATCCATTAGATTACATTCATTTTCCTTTAGAAAACTAGGCTTTTTAGTTTCTTTTAGCAGCATTATCCTGATGAGTCATTTCTGATGGCTTGAACATGTTGATAACTTAAGTAGTAGATATTGTAAAATATATTGAATTTGAGGTTTGCTGATTGTGCTGTTAGGAGGTAAAACTAGTTATAGCGTGACTTCTACAGCTACAAACATGTTCAGTTTTTGATGTGTGAAGTTTCTGAGCTTTATGATCTTTGAGTACTTGGCTTCACATGCTCATGCTCTGGGCACAGTGTTTCTTGATTTTTAACATTAATGAAAATCAGAATAGAAAAATAACTGATGGTTGGCAGGGCACACTTAACTTCCAGTGTTCTTGGCTGCAGCACATTATTCTCGTAACACCCCCTCCCCTGCAAGTCCTGCAATAAATTGACATTTTACTCATCTTGATATATTGGAAGTAACTGTGAAGGTTCTATCTGGTCCTACACTACATTGAACTTCTGACCTAATCTCATGTTTCTGTATTTTCCTTCCTATCTCACTTTTTTTCCCCTTGGCTTCGGCTTAATTCACTTAAAAGTTTTTGAAAATGTTCTGCTTTTTCTTTTTTTAAAGGCTTTTATAAACCCTACAACCAACAGAAGCATTTCTATGATTCTGCAATGCTGAAGGAAACAGCAGTTTTTGCAACCCAAACATTGTAGCAATGAGGACCTGAAAGCCTAAATGGCCATGTACAAAAGTGAAACAGAACTAGTTGACTTTCACTGTTCAAGATGAGAAAAATGCAAAACTAAACAAAAAAGTGAAAAATAAAAAGCACTTTAATTTCTTAAAATTTTAATGGTCTAAGGCAGTGGTCTCCAAAGTGAGGTGCCTGCACTTCAGGAGGTGCGCTAAAGGATCCTTGGGTGTGTGCGCAGGAGGAGCCCCCCCCCTTTTTTTTTTTTGCTTCATCAGTTCAGGCGGGAGTCTGAGTGGCTTTTTTTTTTTGCTTCGGTAGAGCCAGCACGGCAGGGGGTGCATGCTCAAAATTTTTACTGATGGGGTGTGCAATCAAAAAAGTTTGGAGACTACTGGTCTAAGGCAGTGATTTTCAACCTGTGGTCTGTGGACCCCTGGGGGTCCGCAGACTATGTCTAAGATTTCCAAAGGGGTCCACACCTCCATTTGAAATTCTTTAGGAGTATGCACATTAAAAAAGTTTGAAAACTACTGGTCTAAGGTGTTGTTAGTAGCACAGGTAAAAAAAGAACATTAGCTGTATATGATTTTTTCAGCTGACAATTGTCCCTTTATGAACAGTCAAGAAATTCGCTTTTGGCCTGGAGTCAGGAAACCTTTTGTTCTGTTCCTGGTACTGCCACTGAGTCTCAGTCTGTGCCTCAGCTTCCCAGCTGTAACATGAAGATAGTAATATTTGCCTTGCTTTGTCATGAGCTGTGAGAGCTTGGATATAGTGTGTTTAATCCGTAGATAACTATTACTGTAATATTTGTACTGTGTGACTTTTACAGGGGATTCATTACATGGATATCCCTGCCCAGCATGCCCCCATCCAACATTGACCTGCCCACTATCCCTGGCACAGATCCTGACCCCACTGTGGACTTGCTCGGGGGCCCAAGGAAAGGAGGGAGGGAGGAAATATTATCTCGGAGGTGGCTGACCTCCCTAACTCCCTTCCAGATGAGAGGGATGAAACCCATGCCCTGAGGACCTCCTAGGCCCTATGATTTGGCCCGTAATGTATTTGATCCCAGGATCTAAAAGCACTATACTGATGCTCCCTACATATATTTACATGAAGTTAACTGATTGCATAAACTTTGGCCAAATTCTGATTTCAGAACTGATGTAACTGGAATAACTGATTGATGTCACTGGAATTACTCCAGATTTGCACTGGTCTGCGATCAGACTTTCACTCATTGTGTCTGCTGACCTGGAGACAAATTACTAAAACAAAACATGATGTAATATAACACTGTTGTTTAACTCCGTGAAACTTATGTCAGCATCACATCATTAGGTTAAGTTTAATTTTCCATTAAAATTCCAAAATAATCAATTGTGTTAAATCAGATCATTTCCTACTAAAAATTTAAATATGCTGATTGTGGACTGATGAGCAGTAGGAAACAATGATGTTTATCATTCATCACTAATGAAAAGATTCCCAGTTTCTAAGATAAGCTTTCTTCTTAATTGAAAGTAACCATTTGCTACGTGGCGACAGTGCTTCCTTTCTACATGCTACACCAGTATCCAAATGTGCATTTCGTTGCTGCTATGTATAAAACAGCAGACAGCCAAGCATGACGGAGGTTGGCTTACTGAAGGGACAGAGTGCTGATGCTATCTTTTCCAGAGGCAGGGAAATTCTGCAGCTGTCTCTATCTATCCACTGTCATAACCTTGTTTTAAAAAAAGACCATGAAGTAATCTGCAGTTTAGCCTCCCAAGTAATAATTTTCAAGGAAATGAACTGAAAGATTGCTGGATTCATTCAAATGAAAGCAATCCAGTGAGCATAGTTGCAATTCCCCCTGCAAAAGCCTTGCATGCTTTTCATATATATAATACATGAACTGACTGGAGATACTTTTGACAGATAAAAGAAGAGACACTAAGAAAGATCAGTAATTTACTTTATACAGTGTGAGACTGGAAGATTTGCAGTCTCATCTTTGTGTGTGTGAGAAAGGAAGGACATGGGGCAATTAGAGGGCAGCCTGATCTGTATTGTCCTGGAAGCAAGAGGAAGCAGAGTAATTTACTTGTACTTGAGACCCAAGTTAAGGGATTACATTTGCAGTTTTGTGAAATACAGAGTGCAGCAAGAAAAGAGTGAAGAAAATATATTAAGTCTAACAGTGGGCATTAGAGACGAGTCTCTGCTCTACCTCTTACTTACGTTGGTTTGTCAGATTCTTTAGATTAAACGATTCAGGCAAAACTCCCATTTAAATCAATGTCTCTTTGGTGTGAATGTCAGAAGCTTAGCAGAGAAGTTAGCCCTTAGTCTATACTGATTTACAGCAGGTATGGATTGGCTCTTAGGGTATGCCCAGATTACCCGCCGTATCGGCAGGTAGCAATCGATTTCTCGGGGATCGATATATCGCGTCTCATCTAGACGTGATATATCGATCCCCGAACGCGCTCCTGTCGACTCCGGAACACCACCAACCCGAACGGCAGTAGCGGAGTCAACATGGGGAGCCGCGGACATCGATCCCGCGCCGTGAGGATGGTAGGTAATTCTATATAAGATACTTCGACTTCAGCTACGTTATTCACGTAGCTGAAGTTGCGTATCTTAGATCGATTTTCCCCCGTAGTGTAGACCAGCCCTTAGTGTTTAGCTAGAGTATCACAGAGTAATTCTCTTGTGAATGCTACATTCCCTATTAGAATGAAACCTGATCTTACTAATTTTAGCAATGGAGTGGGTCTATTGTTAAGTATCCAGAGACACCAACGAGTTTAGCAGTTAGAGCCATCAGAGATCATTCATGGTTGACTAATGCTGCTACTCAGATACTACAGAATAATAACTCTGGGTAGCTATTGTTGCTGATGGCCTCTCATAGAGCACTCTGTCATTGGGAGCTATTTCTACACTTTATTGACATCTTAATAACTAGCTAGTAGTCTCAATCTTAAGACTACTGGACCTAGAAATAATATCCTATTTCCAGAACTACATTAAAATATCTGAGAAGTACCAAGCATGTTACAGTGTTTTCCCCATGCTGGCTTTTTAAGTTGGCAACTAGTTTAGTGTACCATGTACAATCAATATAATTTAAAGAGCAGAGTTCTGTAAATGTCTAAAAATGGGTTTGGAATGAGTGGAAATATAGACAAGACTTGTATATAGTAGTTTTTAAGGAAAGCAATTTCTGTATCAATTGCCAGTGGACAATTTCAGAAGGATCTGCATTTTCATCCAATTGTGCATTGCAATGTTTGGTTGGGCTATGTAGGTTGTAAAGGCATTCAGCCAGGTGCCTTGAAAATAATCTGTGTGCTGATAACATGCTAGCTACAAATCTTGGCTAACTGTAGAGAGAAATCCAACTAAGTTCAGTCATCTACTGTTAAATTATTATTGTTGGAGGATGTTGCATTTAATGGTTATTGTTAATAAAGCGGTGTCCTTTAATACCAATTGGTTGGCTGTCACCCCTAGGACTAAACAGATTAGAGACAAGGGAATTGGATCATGAGTAGCTGACAGGAGGTCTCAGTCAGACAACTGTGGTCATGGCCAACTAGCATTGAGCCTTGTCTCAAATATTTATCTCATGTTCCTGCAAATTCTCATATTTCTCCCAGATGATTCCTTCAGGGCATGCTTCTTAAGTATGTTTTCCTCCCACCCCTTTTCAGCCACCTTATCATCTTTTCAGCCACCTTGTTGCTACAAGAACTAGTCTTGCATCTAGCAGAAGCAAAGCAGCTAAGAAGGTGAATGGACAAGTGGCACTGTGCTGCCTAGTGAGATCTTTTTGAAGGAACCATACATGAATATGTAGGAAACATGGGAAAACTGGATGTTATAGAGAAGACAAGTAGCACTTCCTTCCTCCACAGTTGAACTATATATTGGTGATAATTCTCTAATTCAAACTCAACATCTTCATTTCTAGTCCATTTAAAGTTTGTGAAGGAAACAACTAGCCTTCTGTGAAAGGGTTGGGAGCATAAGGTCTAAAGTTGACTTATAAAGATTGGTTTATTTCCTCATGCCCACTTTGATGGACATATATAACTCTCAGTAATGTCAATGTGAGTTACATGTTCACTTGGAAGGCAGAAGAGATGCCTCAAATTACTGCAAAAACATGACTAATTAGGGTAATCTCTGCTGAAGACAAAAGCGTATTTCTCCCTAGTAATTTACGGTGGGGAATGACTTAAGAGCATAGTTGTATTTATCCCTCTATTGATCTAGTAGGGCAGTGTGGAATGTTTGCAAAGCTATCCAAAGTCATTTAAAACTTGTCTACAGCCAAGTGTTTTTTACATACACTGCGTCTGATCCTGAGAATTGCTGAACACTCTGAACCTGGGCTGGGTTTTGAATTAAGCTGGTTGGTTTGTGATTTCTCATGATGCCATGCAGAACTCATGATTATGGTTTGTGTTGAATTCACAGTGAAAGTTTGGGGCATGGATCCACAAGTGCTGTTACCAAAGGACAGGGTTGCTGGAACCTTGCAAAATGAAATCAACAAGTTTGACATAGTTCAGGTTGGTCTCTGCTGCTGGTTACATTTTGGCTTCTTGTGTGGGGTGGAGTGAAGGGAAGAAACAGCTCAGGAGTCCTTCTCCTGCACACCCATGCAGGAGATAACCACAACCTGGTGCTTATTGATTCCTGAGGTCAAGGTTGGAGGCATGTTATAGCTTCCAACAGCACAAGGCACCCTAAAGGGAACATGATATGGCATAGTCCGAGCTCCAGTCCCAGCCTTGTCCATACCCACTTAATTTAAAGGCTGTAGTAATTACCTGCTGATAGGCCATTCCCAATATGAGCCTGAAGGTCTCCTGCCACTGCAGCCAGAATATGTTTGGGATCTGACTCTGAGGCTGTGCACTTCTGTAACTGTGTTACAACCTGTGCATGTGGTTTTGAAAGCCACAATATTGACATATATATTCATGCACAAGATACAATTTTGAGAAAGTGTTACCAGCAGTGAAAATTAGGGCAAAATATTTTCCTCTCCCACCTGACCTGTGCATCTCTTATTCACAAATTGGCTCCCCAGTGTTTGATCTGCATGCATTTCACATGGAGAACAAAATGTGAGATACAGACTGTGGGTAAGACTAATATTTTATAAGAAAACTGTAGTGCTAATATTATAGTAAAGAAGAAAGGAGAATTTCAAAATCCTACTTCAGACCAGATCTTATTTTCCTCTAAAGAAACATTAATCCTTGCTTGGTACAATCACTGATTATTTTAAACACTATTGTGTGTGTTCCTGGAGATGGATTGATATGATCCTTTCTTTCTAGATCTGCCAGTGTCTACTTATGTAACTGTTACATAAAAATATAAGAACATAATCAAATGCCCATGTAGCCCAGTATCCTGTCTTCCAATAGTAGCCAATGCCAGGTGCTTCAGAGGGAATGAACAGAACAGACAATCAAGTGATTGATCCCCTGTCATCCATTCCCAGCTTCTGGCACTCAGAGGCTAGGCTCACTAGGGACACCCAGAGCATACGGTTGCATCTCTGACTATCTTGGCTAATAGGCATCGATGGACCTATCCTCCAGGAACTTATCTAATTATTTTTGAACCCCGTTATAGTTTTGCCTACACAACATCCCCTGGCAACAAGTTCCACAGGTTGACTGTGCATTGTGTGAAGAAATACTTCCTTTTGTTTGTTTTTAAACCTGCTGCCTGTTAATTTCATTGGGTGACCCCTGGTTCTTATGTGATATGAAGGAGTAAATACAGATTTTATTCACTTTCTCAACAGCATTCATGATTTTATAGACCTCTGTCATATCCCCCCTTAGTCGTCTCTTTTCCAGGATGAACAGTCCCAATCTTTTTAATCTCTTCTTGTATGGAAGCTGTTCCATATTCTTAATCATTTTTGTTGCCCTTCACTGTACTTTTTCCAATTCTAATATATCTTTTTTAAGATGGAGTGATCAGAACTGCACACTATTCAAGTGGGCATACCATGGATTTATATAGTAGCATGATGATATTTTCTGTCTTATCTATCCCTTTCCCAATGGTTGCTAACATTCTGTTAGCTTTATTGACTGCTGCTGCACATTGAAAAGACATTTTCGGAGAACTATCCACAATGACCCAAGATCTCTTTCTTGAGTGATAGTAGCCAATTTAGAGCCCATCATTTTGTATGTATAGTTGGGATTATGTCTTCCAATGTGCATTACTTTGCATTTATCAGCATTGAATTTCATCTGCCATTTTCTTGCCCAGTCACTCAGTTTTGTGAAATCCCTTTGTAACCCTTTGCAGTCTGCTTTGGACTTAACTATCTTGAATAATTTTGTATCATCTGCAAATTTTGCCATCTCATTGTCTACTCCTTTTCCCTGATCATGTATGAGTATGTTGAACAGCACTGGTCCCAGTACAGATCCCTGTGGGACGTAACTGTTTACCTCTCCATTCTGAAAACTGACCATTTATTCCTACCCTTTGTTTCCTGTCTTTTAACCAGTTACTGATCCAGGAGAAGACCTTCTCTATTATCCCATAGTGTTTTTTTGCTGTTAGATTTTGAGTCTTTTGCTAGTTACCTTCTATACACCTGAGAAATATTAAGTAATCACCTGACACAGAGTTAAATATGTTTACAATATTTTGCTCAATGGAGAGGTCCAAATTGTGCCTCCTGTTATGTGGGTGTATAAGAGGTCAGGCACAATGGTGGTCTTCAGCTCAGAGAGTGCAAGGATTCTGTCAGCACTAGTTCTGTGAAGTGAGTGAAAAGGGGGCTGAGCCAGGGCCACATTCTGCTTGATACTCTTCAGTAAAGCATGCCAGGCACAGAGCAATGCAGGAGCTACATCCTCTTCAAGGGTGGCTGAGATGGGGTGTAAACCTCACACAGCTATTCAGAGGGTTAACAGGAGCCTGGGAGCTCATGTGCTGGCATCTGGAGGTGCTTAGTTAGCAGGTCTCTCTGGAAAGGAGTCAAGTTTCCTTCGAAGGACAGAGAAAGCTCAATTAAAGGAAGACTGAGGAGAGAGGAAGTGGGAAGTTCCTGCTCTCTGAGAATGGTCAGATATGTCAGGCGAGAAGAGACAGGGGAAGAACCAGAGGAGTCCACTCTTCTATAGTGGCCCAGCATTCAGCTCTCCATAGCTACATGAGGTTGTTTGCATCTTTGTGCTGCTTTGGGCTATATCTGTGTGTCACAAGTGAATGATTTGGAACAATAAAAATAATTGTGTTGGATAGAGCAAAAGGTCAGTATTCTCCTTACTGCACAAATAAGGTCACTAACATAGGTGCTGGAACTAGGAGTGCTGGGGGTGCTGCTGCACCCCCTGGCTTGAAGTGGTTTCCATCATATACAGGGTTTACAGTTTGGTTCAATGGCTCTCAGCACCCCCACTGCACAAATTGTTCCAGCACTCCTGGTCACTGAGGCAGCGTGGGTAAGTGACTTGCTGAAGGCCACATGTTAGAGCCAGCATTGGGTCTCAGGCATGTCTGGAAGCCACCTGGATACACCTTTCCTGGCCAGTTTTTTAATAAATTGTCCCAAAAATACAATAGAAACCTACTTAGCATGAAGAAAAAGAGACTTTTAAAAGCAAAAGCTTTTTTTTCGAGTTCACAGTAAGTTAAATTTTTTCCCACCTAAATCACTTTTAATTTACTGTATTTTTACTTGTTTAACCAAAAGAGAGAGGAGATATCAAAGTAGAATATTTTCTTCTACATTTGGCCATATGTTTCTTCATATATAGAGCATTTATTATAACAAATAATTTTGGGCTCAAAGTTGTGAGCCACCTTATGAAGTGGTGTAAACCACTGGTGAGTTTGTTTTCCCCTGCATGCCCAATTTACAGAGGATGAGAATCTGTTACAGCTTCAGCTAAAGAACTTGGCTGTAGTGCAAACTGTAGAGAATAACACTTTCCCTCCATAGGTCCCCACTTCAGTCATTGCTGCCAGTCAGAATGCTGGCCATCACAGCAGCACAGTGTCCCTTGCACAGGCGACCTTCATTGTGATTTTGTGTGTGTGTGAGTGTGAGTGTGTGTACACATGCACACAGTCATACAGCCTTTATAAGGCTGTATGACTCTCTTTCCTGTACATGTATGCAAGGAATGAACAGAATCATGGCTTTGCCCTGTTGCCCTCCTGCCCCGCCCCATCCCCATGCATCAATCAGCACAGCTGAGATAGTACACAAATGGAAGAAACCTGGGACAGGTATAATAAGGATGCCACAGATCAATGCCTCCATCCACTCATGCAGCAAGGCGGGAGTTCTCACTTCTGGTCTGTCCCTGCGACAGTGCTGCTATTTGCTACCTCTTGTCCTGGCACGTGTTTGCTGTGTTCACGTACATGAAGCAGATGAGCCACACAGTTTCTATGAAATGCATACTTTTCCTTGATTCCAAGTAACTCAGTTTCATAGCTGAACTGTTGTGGCACTGGCTTTCCACTAGATCCAAGATATGGAAGAGAACAGCATGGGTTGCTTTATTCTCATGTTTTCTGTTAGAGATAGACCTGGAATGAAAGCCCTGCATCCAAATACCCTCAATCATTGGGGTAGTTTGTATTCAGTCATGCAGTTTGCATTTTGGCCCTGTCATGCAAAAGAAACCGGATGAATTCACAAAAAGTGTATGTTGGTCAAAACACAACTTTAGAATGCAAATAATTTCCTAACCTCTTAATTTACTCAGTAGGTGACAGTTCTCTTTTTGCCCAGAAACATCAGGAAGTGTTGTTCTGTCCTTGAAGTGTGTGTTTCACCATCCATAGCACCACCCCCACCCTGTCCTTCCTCTGACATGCAGAGTGTTGTTGAATCATTGCAGTATGTTAAGCACTTGGTTTAAATATCAGAATTCTAGTGGGTTATGATGCAGTCATAATCTGTCACGATCAAAAAATAAGAGATCTGATCTCTGAGTTTTGACTGCATTACCTCTCAGTGTATTATCTGCCATGATCTAATATTGTCTATTAATACCTTGAAAAAATGAGCAGCAGCATAGGAGTGAAAAGTGCAGTGCATATTGTTACACAAGACCCATCTCTTTTCCATGAACATGTAAATGGTATTTTTAAAGTAAGGGTACTGGGCAAGTATTTGTCATAAGTTACAAGATGAGACACCAAGAGGATAAGAAAGTTAACTGCAGAATAGAAATGGCCAAATGGCTTCTGCAAAAGTTGGGTATGGGTAAAAGTACCTTTGACTCCAGTGCTCCTTCTCCTACAGGCATCTCCAATTGCAATGACTTGGAAGGGAAAGCTATCACCTTTTACCTATTACCTTTAGGTCACTGGTGTGTATCTTGCCTTGGTAAAAAGTCACCACAAATGATTGACCCCAGGATGTAATGTGCTGATCCTCATTTCAAACACCTTGAAGCTTGGGACTGTTTGAGGTCTGAGTTCAGGCCCATCTTTGATCATTACAGTCAAGAGGTTGGTAGATGGATGAAATGAGTTAGTGGTATCAGTCTAGTTCCTAGTGGGTAAATGTCCACATCACAAAGAGCTTGTGCATCTTTTATCAGTGCTGTACCTCTTCTGTGGATTGAAGATGTCAGTTTCCAGGGCTGTCAATCCAGAACCTATTATGAATATTACATTTACTTTGATTTCTAAAAAATGGGTTCCACTTAACAAATATGTCTCCCGCAATGCTCACCACTTTGACTCATACTGTCAACAAAATTCTTGCCTCCACTAGCCACAAACCATACATAGCAGACTACAAGGTGTGTATTAGCAACTCTAGTCCCATGAAGTCTCTTGTGTATGGTTTCTGGCCATTGGAGTCTGGCAGTCCAGTGATTCTACTGCCCATGACCAGGGCTGGCTTTAGGACGTGCAGGGCACAATTAGAAAAGGCTGCCGCCGAAATGCCGCCGAAGATAGCGGTGGCAATTCAGCGGCTGCTCAATCTGTTGCCGCTGTTTCCGGCGGCACTTCGGCGGAGGGTCCTTCCTCAGCAGCAGTTGTCTTCCAGGGCCTTACCTTGCAGGGCCCCTCTTCTGAAGCTGCGGGGCCCTCTTAGGCGCAGGGCCTGATTCATGGGAATTGGGGGAATCGGCCTAAAACCGGCCCTGCCCATGACCCAGTTATTCTGGCACTTCAGCACCCACACTCTTGAGGACATTGCTACTGTGGAGTTTGACTCCACAGTATCCAGGGAGCTATGGAGTCCCCATTTTGCAGCTTCTCTGTTTCTTGGGCAACCCTTCCCTTCCATGCATCAGAACCATAGGAGTTCTGTTGAGTTTGGAAACCTTTCATGGCTGATGGACAAACCAAAAGAATTCAGCCCTCACTGAACGCTCCTCACTACCTATGCTGAGACACACAACAGTTTCTTAACTTTTCCCTTTTATAAACTTATTTAAAAGTGATCAACACCTTCAATATTTGCAGAACAAGTGGTAAAGATATATGTATATCTATATAGTACTGGTGTTCCAGATGCACGTGAGTAGGATGAGTGGTATAGGGAAAAACACTGTTGATCTGTCCCACATGTCACATTTCTATCTATCTACCTACTCTTGTGTCTGCACCTACAGCTTGCTAAGACAGAGCTTTGAAGAGGGAGAGATTCACAGTCTCAATCAGCCTTGTTTTGTGCTCCATCTTTATTAGCTTGTAAGCTCTTCTTTTCTTGAGGATGGTTGGGGATATCTCTTTTGTGGCTTACATGCACTCCTAAAAAGGTGTGAGTAGCATTTATAAAACTTATTCTGGCAGTCAGTGGATAGTCTATATATAAATGCACAAAGAAAATGTGGCTATTGAGATATAAAGTAGCGGTGCAGGGTACTGTAATGCAAGTCCTTCAAGAGGTCTCAGAACAGTGTGCCTGCTATTCCTGTTTTATATGGGAAACCTATGTGCAATTACTAGCCTGAAATGGAGAAGAAATACAAGGTAGTGAGGGATTACTGAGCATTGTACCAGTATATTGTGTACAATCAGTCATTTAGTGCAGATGTTTCTTTGCTTGTGATGCAATAGGAAAAGTCAACAACATGCAAAAGGAAAAGTCAACAATGTCAGATCTATCCTTCCATAAGAATATTGTTTGAGACACTACTTGGTAAAGTTGAAAGTGAAGAGTCCAAGGTTGTTAGGTGCCCCCCTCACAATAAACTGGGAGAAATACATTATGGGCTGAGATACACCTCACTCTCATAACTCACCTGCTCTTCTGGTGTACCTGCTTATACATGGGAGTTGGACAACTAACTTCCTTATTTGCCTTTGACAATCCCAATCCAGTTTTGCTTATGTACTATGGGCTAGATCCTGATCCTGTTCAAGTCAATAGGAATTTAGTCAGTGAATGGAACTTATGATTTGGTCCTCTGTTAAAGGATTTTTTGGATTTTCATTTATAAAAAGAACCACATTTTTAGAAATGGGCAACTTTTATTTAAAAGTAAAACCAGCTGTCCATATGTAAGCTGCAGAGGTTGCTATGATGTAACTAAGTTTACGTCCATTAAGTTGCAGGCTCAAAAGTATTTCCCTGCCAAGGCTTACATGTTGAACGCAGAAATTACAGCAACACAAACATTTGATGATTGGGAGATCCAGTTAAATATGCTTAAACTTAACTTTAAAGTACTTATGCACGTGCTTCATTTTAAGCACATGTGCAGGTCCATTGGCTTCACTGGGGCTAATCAGATGCTTAATCACGTGCTTAGTGCATGGCTGATTTGGGGCCAGAGTGCTCAGCCCCTTGCAGGACTGAGCCCATAATGAGGTGTATTTTGGCGTGGGCATGTGTGTACACTAGAAGAGCAGGTGAGATATGCTGGTGAGGAGGATCTGTGACTATAATGTATTCTTCCCTATATGCACAGGTACATGTGTTAATATACGTGGATATATTTTTAACCTTTTATGGGTGAGCTGCAGACAGCTCTGGAGTTGAAGTAGCAATTGATTATGACAAAGCACAACAATTGCGGGGCGGGGGAGGGGAAATATTGGTCAACAAAAGCAGAATAAACACCCTACTGTAATGCAAAGCAGCAGGGTGATTTTATTACTCACACAGACTTCGGTTTCTAAATTTTCAACCAAAAACCATCCCCATCTTTCCCTGATGTGGTGAATTACATGCTGTCCATTTGTGTTTGTACAACTCTCTCTAGTTTGACATATAATAAAATAATAACCCAAATAAAATCTCCTCCTTAGCTTGGTTGGCTGGCAGTTTGGAAAACCCGAGCATGCCCCAATAAATTTGTTAGTCTCTAAGGTGCCACAAGGACTCCTCATTTTTGTGGGGGATAAAATTGTACTGAGTATTTTAAATTAAAGTCTGATTCAGTAAGAAAGATCTTCACAGTGGGGAAGAAAACTGATCCTCCAGGACATGAGCTCATGAAAATCTTTGCAAATGATCTTTTGATTTGTTTCTATTATGTCAACAGGCAAAATGAATAACTTCACAATACATGTTCAGTATTAATCTATGTCACCCTGTATTGTGTGCATTATATTACCTATGTCTTTTGGTTTCCTGTCTCCTTTGTCTTTGACTTCAAGATACTGTATAGAGACAATTGATATTAACATATATTATCTCTTCTTTTTCCATCAGTTTATTACTTCTACAATGTAGGTAGATTCTTACCTTATTATCTTGTGTTTGATTTCAGTATAAAGGTCTTTTTGAGAGTCAGTTTGGTGCTTGACAACTACATTAGTTCCACAGGGAGTTTGCAAAATGAAAGAGGGTACATCTTGGCTTTGTGGTAATAAAAAAAGATCTGCACTCTCTGGTAGGGCCGGCTCTAACTTTTTTGCTGCCCCAAGCAAAAAAAAAGAGTGCCATCCCGCCGCAATCCCCCCCCCCCCCCGAGCGCCGCGCCGTCCCGCCGCAACCCCCCCGAGCGCCGCGCCGTCCCGCCGAAACATCCCCCCCGAGCGCCGCGCCGTCCTGCCGAAACATCCCCCCGAGCGCTGTGCCATGCTGCCGAAACAAAAACAACAACAAAAAAACCCCTCGAGCGCCGCCCCACCAAACCAAAAAAACCCCACAACCCCGAGTGCCCCCTGCCACCCCAAGATTGGCCGTCCCTTACAAGGTGCCGCCCCAAGCATGTGCTTGGTCGGCTGGTGCCTGGAGCCGGCCCTGCTCTCAGGGAATGAGCTCTTTGCTTTGAATATTTATTTACCACAATCAGTAAGGGCTCTGACTCTCTAGTTATGTTTCTTGGATCTGAGCTGCTTTTTAGACCTTGTTTAAAGAAATACTTTTATGGTTAAATTCACACACTAATACTGTGAAATTAAACATGGAAAAACTCAATGTCGTTTATTAACTCTTATAATCACATTTAATACGATTAAGAAACAATAATTTCTAACATGGCACCATACATTTACATGGTTCTTTACAAACACAGTTGAGTAGTTCTGCTGAAGTCAGCATGACTACTTATGACATGAGTAAGGGCTGCAGACTCAAACCTACAGAAAAGAGACATTCACTGACCACAAAAAGCTTATAATCTTGAAGTAACTATCTGCTATTGGCAGTGGACTGGGAACTATAATGTGAAATGAGTGAGTCCTGTAATAGAGCTTTGAACATGTGATACTTGCTTTTGTGATTTATTTTAGAATAAAAGAAAAGACCTGCACAGGCAGATCAAACAATACCAGGGCACTTTACACTATAAAAATGATTGAAATCTGCTCAAGAGTTGTGGGTTTTTTTAGGTTTTTAGATTAAAAAAAAACAAAAAAAACCAGGAAGAGTATCAACTCTTAACCAAGGGCTGTGGAATCTTAACACCCCACAACTCACAACCTAAAAGAGATCTCGGAGACTGTAACCAGGTCAGTAAAACTGCCAGTAGCTGATCTCAGTGAATAAATCCTAAGGAAACAAAGTTTTCGACCATAATGCCCGGTTTAGACAGATCTACTCCAGTCTTCTGGTTTTGTGAGTGGAATCTAGGTTTTAGTGCCAGCTTGTGCTAAAGAGATGTGGCCCATGAACAGCTTGATATATTACAGAGCAGTCTATAGGATGTAGAGTACATACATTTCAGTGAGGGCAACTTTCATTTCCAGGAGAATGGAACTGCCCTTTCATTTATTTTACAGTTAGGAGATCAAACATTGATTACCCTGGGGTAAATCCTGTAGTCATTCTCAGCTAGGCTGAATTCTTACTGACGTCAACAGCCAATGGCCTAAATTGAAGACTGAGATTAACTAAAGATTTGGTCCCCTTTCTTTTGAAAATGAACAGAGGCTGAAACTGATTGCAAATGTATGAATACTTTTCCTAACCAATTGTCTGAGTAGCTACAATATATGTAGCTGATAGGAAAACCATATTGCTTTCGTAATGATTTCCATCTAGTCCTGCTTTTGTTGCCATCTCAGTGTAGATGATAGAAAGTCTTCAAAAAGACCTCATTTCTATGTTCAAATCACATTGCTTTGTGGTTATAATGTTATTTACTACTCATGTCTGTTCTAATAATCCTAATTAATATTTTTCCTATTAATAGCATCCGAAATGTGCTAGCAAATAACAGGAGAAGATCTGTGCCCAGATGAGCTTGCAATCTAAGACCTTGACCATGCAAGGTAGACATTCGGGTAGACTTTAGCACCCACACAAACTCCCACTGAAGTCAGTGGGTTCCATGTACGCTCAAGGGTTCACCTGTGTGGCGTCAGTTGCAGGACCAGGGCCAAAGATGAGTGAGATTGGCATGCAACAGAAGCAAGTGAACTGAGCAAGAGCTGATGTTCTATGTATGTAGCTGTATGATTTTAATTGACTGTTTTGCAGGATGCTGTTAAAACACTCTTTTGGGTGTAAAGCTACTGTATGTTGTTCCCAAGTGAATATTGACTACCCAATAGAATAATTATAAATGGGCTAAATTGCGTAGGTTTTTCAGCTAGTTGTCATTTCACATGGGGCCTGGTCAAATAGTTTGAGTGCATGTCTGGTGCTGGGAACTCTCGAGCTGTGACACAGAGTCTGATACCTACTCCTTCTGAGGCCTTGATCAAGTCATTTCAGACAACATTTGCAAACTTTGTTGCCTGAACTTAGGTGCCAAAATGGTTGGCTCAATTTTAAAAGATGATGAGATCTGTCAGCACCAGCAAGATTGAGGGAGGAGAAGAGGACTCATCTTTGACTAATTTTTTATTTAAAATAAAATGATTTGACAAAGGATCCACAAGTTGTTGTTGTTTTTTTTAAACAGATAGGTTAAAGAAATGTGGAAAGTTGCGTATCTAGCAATTAATTTAAATAGTATCCTTAATTTCTTAATGACTGACCTTACTCAATATCTGGGGATGCCTGCTTGGGGATGGACAGACAGATTAGACTGATCTAAGCTAGTATTAGCGAATGGCAGGAGAAACCCTTGGGCACTACTTCAACAGCATCCAAGGTCCTCAGAAATGTTTTTGGAGTTTGACTCATTGACATTGCTCATTTATTTACTCACATTATCCATGAGAAAACATGATAGAAATTCTTTGATCAATAATAAACACAACAAACATTTCCAAATAATACTTCAAGAAATTTGTATGAAAAAGTTTATTTTTGTTTTACTGAAGAATTCTTGGCATTAAAGCAACAGTCCATGGTAACAGTAGCCTCTCTGACTCAGAATGGCTTACTCTGTAATGCATTTTGTCATAGTTCATATCTAAGCAATAAGACACGACCAGCAGTGCATTTCTAGGTGATTATCGCACAAGGCTAAAAATGATAAGTCACAAGCCAAACATTAAGTGCCTGTAACCAATGGAGAAGTACAATAATAACTCTGAAACCTGGAGTATTGTAATGCTGTTAATGAATATGGCATCAATTCAAGGACAGCTCTACTACTAGTGTCAGGGACTTTAACCCCAACAGCGAAGTTCATTGTCTGATCACAGAGAGACAGGCAACACCAGCAAGGTCCGATCAAAAAGCTCATTATTGACAAATGCACGCGTCAGTAAAGAGCAACTCGTCTCCAGTCAGAACCAGCCTCTCTTTACAGCTTAGCATTAGCCTATATAGACAGTTTTATTACATCATACATCACTCACTTGAGCAAAACCCACCCCCCTTTGTTTAACAACTTAAAACTAGACACTTTTAATATACACACATGCCTAGACTTTATGTCTACAACTTTAGATTATTAATTATTTCTTAACAACACCCAAAAGTTAGAAATACAGGGGAGTTTTAAACAAACCTATAACTCAACCAGAGAGTTAGAATCTGAACCGTGGGATGCTAGAGTTTCTTATCAGTTCTTCAAACACTGTCCTTAGCACAGCTAATGCTATGCCAGGAATGTAATCCCTGGCTTATCTCACGTTTTCCAGGGCTTTGTGAAACAATGCTGCTTCTCAGTACTTTTCCACTCTGGGATTACCCAGAAACCTCTGTTAGCCTGACTTCAGTCAGGTTGGCATAACTGTTTTGTCTGCTATATTTTCATTCAGACCTAACACTAGTTACTGTTTGATAAAGAAAATGTTTTTAATTAATAATCTCAAGGGTCCTCTTATCTTAATTCTTTAAGGGTTAAATTCTGCAAACCAGGTGAAGGCTGTGGAAAGTCCACAATTCAATAGGACTCAACTGTGCAGGTAAGGGGTAGGATGCGAAGAATTCTCTCCAGGATTCCTGGACCATAGTACAAAAGAGGATTGTAGGGGGTGGGACATGAGGGCTGGGACAGTCCAGGGGAGGCTTTGGCTAGACATACCCACCAGCCAAAGCCTCCTTTGGAGATGAGCTGGAGTAGCTCAACACAAGTAGGCCATTTACACAGGGTGTGTACTGGGATAGATGTATTTTAGTTATGTGATCTCATTTTTCAGAGCTGATGTTCACCCACTGGCTTCAATGAGATTTGCAGGTTTTCAACATTTCCTTGAAAATCAGACCAATAGTGTGGTAAGTGTACATGACACCTTACAATGGATAAGTGTTTAAAAAAACGTGGGGTTCCTGCCTTCAAATATTTCCACTGTAAAATGATTGCTGATTTAACTTCCATGTGCAGTTGGCAGAGAACAGAGAGAGAAGAGTAAAAAGAGATCTGGACTTTGGTAAATAAAATAAACAAGGCAATTTAATGAATCAAAAGTGGAGTAAAATAAAAGTTGAATACAATAAAAATAGGCACGGTAATATTTAATTTTTATTTTTTATAATTTTGTTTATTTTTAAGCATTTTCTTTTATCGATTTAAATGTCCGTAGTTGTGCCAAATTCTGAGTTTAAAACATTTTTTTTCTATTTACATTTTCAGAGTTGAGGGAAAATGTGGTGAGTCAGACAATAATTATTTAATGACAATAGATGCTGAGATTCAAAAAGTTAAAGCTTTATAACCATTAAAACACAAATTGTCAATGTCACATGTCAAAATATCCAAAGTAAATAACCTTCACTCAAATGCTAATAAGTTCCCAAGCAACATTTTTCTTTCTTTGCCTGTCTGTAAATTCTGATTATTATCGATGGAAATATTTTTGTTGGGTTGGGTGTGTGCGTGAAATGGATGTTTACAGACCTTCACCAATAAAGATATCCCTTTAATGACATGGCTCTGTGTTCAAGTCCAGGAGGAGACTAAATTTAGGAGGCCCATTATCTTGTCAGTTGCTTGTGCACAGCTCCCACTGAAGTCAATGTGCAGACCTGACTCTCTGAGCTCCTCCTGAAAAGAGCCAGGGCCAGGAAAATTGAAGACATCCTTGCCACATCAGATTCCCTGGGTAACCTTTAAACACACAGATAAAGATACAGATGCAGGGATAGATGGAGTAAGGCCTCAGCTTTAATAGCCTCTTTTCTAGAACTTGTGCCCTAGTGCAGTCTCACAGTTCAATGTTGCTTGCTCCCTGAGGGCAGCCTGTGTTCAAGGTCATGGGATCTGGCCTTACTGATTGACTCCTTATAGTTCTACCAAAATATAACTTGAAATCAATGGAATTATAACAGAATAAAAAGAAGCATAAGGGAATGGAGAATCAGGCTAATGTGCAGCAAGTTTAAAATGCAACTGGTGATCAAAGAATCATAAAAATGTAGTGCTGGAAGGGACTCGGGAGGTCATCAAGCCCAGACCCGTGTGCTGAGGCAGGACCAAATATGCCTGAACATGACCAGTGTATGTCCAACTCATTCTTAAAAATCTCCAGTGATTGGGATTTCACAGCCTCTCTTGGAAGCCTATTCCAGAGCTTAACTACCCTTCTACTTAGAAAGTTTTTTCTAATATCTAACCTAAATCACTCTGGCTGCAAATTAAACCCATTACTTCTTGTTCTACCTCCAATGGACATGGAGAACAACTGATCACTCTCTACTTTAAAACAGTCCTTAACATATTTGAAGGCTGTTATTGGGTCCCCCCTCAATATTCCTCTCTCAAGACTAAACATACCCAGTTTTTTTTTAATCTTTTCTCATAGTTAGGGTTTTCTAAACCTTTTTATATTTTTTGTTGTTCTCCTCTGGACTTTTTCCAATTTGTCCACATCTTTCCTAAAGTGTGGTGCCTAGAAATGGACAAAGTACTCCAGCCGAGGCCTTCCCGCCAAGTAGAGTGGAACAATTACCTCCCATGTTTTACATACAACACTCCTGTTAATACACCCCAGAATGATGTTGGCTTTTTTGCCACTGAATCGCTTTGTTGACTCATATTCAATGTATGATCCACTATAGTCCCAAAATCCTTTTCAGAAGTACTACCGTCAAGCTAGCTAGCCCCCATTTTATAGTTGAACATTTGATTTTTTTCCTTCCTAAGTGTAATACTTTGCTGTTGTCTTTACTGAATTTCATCTTGTTGATTTTAGACCAATTCTTTAATTTGTGAAGGTTGTTTTGAACCTAATCCTGTCCGCCAAAGTGCTCACAATCCCTCTCAGTTGGGTATTGTCCAGAAATGTTATAAACTCACCCTCCACTCCATTATCCGAATCATTAATGAAAATGTTAACTAGAACCAGACCCAAGATTGACTCTGGTGGCACCTCACTAGATATGGCCTCCCAGTTTAACAACGAACCATTGGTAACTATTCGGTGAGAATTGTCTTTCAACCAGTTGTGCACCCAATTTATTATAATATAATTTAGACCAATTTCACTAGTTTGCTTATGAGAACGTCACGTGGGACTATGTCAAAAGCCTCACTAAAATCAAGATATATCATGTCTACTGCTCTCCACTATTCACTAGGCCAGTAAGTCTGTCTAAAAAAGGAAATTAGGTTGGTTTGGCATGATTTGTGCTTGTCAAATCCAAGCTGGCTATTCCTTATGATCCTATTATCCTATACATCTAACTTACCTAAATATTTTTAACATGTTCTTTCCCTGTTTTGGCTTGCATTCCTTCCCCTTTATTAATACTAATTGTGTTAAATAACTGGCCACCATTAACTGTTTTAGTGAATACTGACGCAAAAGAGGCATTAAACACCTCAGCCTTTCCCACACAGAGACACATGGTCCCCTAAGCCTATCCCTCACCAAGAGGGGGGAAAAAGATGACACAGTTGTAATTTTTTATCTAGGTATATGCTCAGATTCTATGGGATGGGCACCAATATAACAACCTAGGCAGGCAGATCCTTGTATTGATCAATGCAAACTAAAGAAAAGGGTCATTGTCCACTGACACCCAGGCCTCTGAGAAAGGCCAGACCAATGGGAGAGAGACTAAACATCTCAGTACAGGTGTATGCCTCATGTAAGATGTATTCCTGCTTCATCTCACTCCAACCACTTACTTACACAAGGATTGAAAAGGCATTAAAGGATTGAAGGCATTAAACCCCCTCCACTACCCCAGGGCTCCAAATCCCCAGAAGATGACAGTATGGCTTTTCCTCCTTGGTCCCATTAATGGTTTCTCTATGTGAAAATGTTTTACCAGTACAGTTATATTGGGATAGTTAAATCTATATAGTCTCACTGGTTCAGCTCCTCATGTGAACACTCCCACACGGACAAAGAGAGCTGTTTCACTCCAGCTTAAACCCTTTCTAAAATAACATAAACTAACTCTCAAAAGGCACCTCTTATAGGGGAATAAGAAAGTCCACACAGGCTGCTACACTCGTATAACTAGATCAGATCAAATAATAACTAAAGTTGATTAAAAATTGGCTATTGGGAGCAATATTGGGAGCAATATTACAGTTTCCCTCATGCCCTCAATTCTCTTCTATGGGCTAGGCCCCATGGTTGGACTATATCTCCCTTTATGCACTGCAGTCATGGAACTTCCTTGATGCACTATAAAAGTTCATCCACACAGGAGGCTGCAGTGCACTGTAGAAGATGTAGTCTAGTGGGGTGGGGTGGAGGGGCCCAAGACACCTAAAATACCACAACAACTCAGGCAGACACACTTTAATGTTGAAATGGCCTGATATGAAATATTTTGTTCAGATTTTCCAGATGGGAGCAAAACTGACATTTTCCTGTGAAAAATTTTGATTTTGAGAAAACCATATTTTTTGTTGAAAAAACATTGTGATGGAAAATTCCCAGCCAGCTCTACCAATAAGATGAAACTCAGTGAAGTGCTTGTTTAAAAAACAAACAAACAAACAAAAACAGCACCCAACTGTTCATGTTCCAATTTGGAACATAATGTTGATCACTGCTGTTCTGACATTCCAGAGAAATCCGAATGAAACGTCAAGACTAGCTCAGTGGTAAACTTTCGCAATGCAGCCTGAGACATCACAAAACCTAAGCAAAGGTGTGTTGAGTTTTGAGCAAAAGGGATCCATTTTGGACATGAGTGGAAATCAGTCAAAATTCAGTGGTTTTTCATTGTTTTGACCAGAAATAAGACTAATCCTGATGGTTCTTGCAGAGCTTTGCTTTTGAGATTTGGGGCCATAGTATGCAAACCATGACAATCAAAACTGGGAAAAGATTTGCTGTCAATCCCCTGTGAACTGGAAGTGCTAAGTTTTTTCACCCTTAGAAATTATGGTCTATATGGTAAATATAGGGCCAAATTCCAATATAAGTAATCACATTTTTATGCTCCTTAAATTCCCCCTGTAATTTTAACTGGCCATGGAATGGTCCACTTCCAGTCCTAGACTCTGTGTGCTGTTAAAGAGATGTCCTGTTTCACACTAAAAATAGTTGCATTTCAGTGGCAGGCAAAGTGATTCCTGCAGCATGTGCATCATTTTGCTCTTATTTAGTAACTACCTTAATGTGCTGTGCTAAACAGCAGCATAAAGAAATTTGCAGATGATATGCTACTAAACTAGCAGGAGTAGAGGTGAGAGAGAAATGACATAAAGAGACTTACATAGGGTGCAAACATGGACAGTAAATGAGATTCTGTCTGGAAAATTTACTGTCAGAGTAGCCAGTGGAGTCAGTGAATACAGACTTTTGTAATGTGACAGAGCTCTTAACCTTTGTAACCCTGACCCAAGTCAGGTGATTGGGTCCAGGAAATAAAGTACAGTCCCTTATCAGAACCTCTGGGTGTCACACCCTTATTACAAATGCATCTAGGGAAAAGTAATCAAAAACTGAAACATTCAGTGTGAAAAAGAAACCTAGAAAGCAGTCACGCTGAAAAAGACCTAGAAGTGATGGTAGGTAGCAGATTAGTTAAAATCAATACTTCAGAGAAAAAAAGGCCAATATAATTTTGGGATGTATGCACAGAAGAATCAGAATATAGAGCAGGAAAGTGATAATTCTGGTTTATATAGCTCTAGTGAGACTCCACCTGGAATATTGAATTCATTTCTGAGCACCTCAGAAAGATATTAACAAAGTGGAAAGAGTTCAAAGAAGTGAAAAAATATGATGAAGGGGATGGAGGGAGTGACTGATGAAGTAAATATATGGGTCACATATGATAACCATATACAAGTAATTTAAGACTAAAAATACCTTGGAGGTGTAGGGGATTAATAAGGATGGTAAAAGGGGTTATAAATATGAATTTCTGGATGAAATTAAGGAAGAGGAAGTTCAGGATGACTCTCATGAAAACCTCCCTGACAGTGAGATCTGTTGATTGTGAAACAATATCTAAAGTGAAGTGATGGAAGCACTGGCATTTTAGGTCTTTTAAAAATAGACTGGTTAAAACACGAGAAATGTCACATAGGAAACAATCCTGCACTGATAGTGAACTAGATAATTTTCCATTATCCTTTCTATTATTTTAATCCATGCATAATACACTTTATTTCTTAACCGTCCAAAATTTCTGCACAGAAGCATGCCCCATTATCATCTTATGTCTGTATTGTTTCCATAAGCATTGTATATTTCTGAATTAAATTGCAAGCTTCTCATTGCAAGGAACATGTATTGGTTGTTTCTAAAGCAGTGTGTGCCTATGTATGATATTCCATAAGCTTTGATAATACTAAGAGATATTGTTTGCGCTGTGAGTAAAGTTTGTTAGGCATTTTAGGATTGCTATGGATGAAAATAGAGATGGCCCTGAGTTGTGAAGTTAAGTTCTAAGTCCACATCCACATCTAACCTTTCTTCAAAGTGTTAGGGGGCATATGGATTCTGGGGTTTTGGTTCAGGCCCATCTCAGAGTAAAATATGCTGTATAAATGCAAATTCATTATCATTACACATTCAGACAAAAGGATTTTCCATCTGGGTACTAACCGATATTTGTCTGCAGCATTCAACAGTAATTTATGTATCTTTTTTTTTAATCAAGATCCATTTCAGAAGAAATCCTAAAGCAGTTTAGTCAAAACCCTGATATGTTTTGGTTTTAGTTGAAAGCCAAAGAAGTAATTAACTCCCTTTTTCTTTGTGGATTTACTGAACAGGTGCTCTTCTAAAGGATCACTAGGTATATTTAGCATCTGAAATTTGAGCAAGTCTAAATCTCATTGGCTGGCCTGGCCACATGATAATTTAGGATCTGATGCATCAGGCTTGCTTTTGCCCAGTGTTTCTCAGGAGGGAAGAGTTGGAGAGGCTTTGCTGCTAAGGAAAGTTTGTAAAATATTGCTGGTAAGTGGATTTTATTTTTTCTTTAGAGCCAATTGGGCAGTTTCTTATTCCGTAGCTTTTTGAGGGCTCTGTTCATTACTCACCCATGAAAGTCAATAGGTATTTTGCCTAAGCAAGAAGTCATGAAAAGGACCCTGAGTGGTTGCAAATCACAGTAAGTGAAGAGAAATCCTTGAACCTATGACTGGAGGATATAAAACATGGGGTTTGGATAGACGTTCCCTATATTTAAGTACATATATGTACCACTGATGTTTGTGCTTAGACTGAGCTTTAGCCTGCTTTAGTCACAAGACATACCACTTGTGAATTGTTTTTATGAGTTAGCCCTTTGGTTTAACAACATAGGTTTCTTCTAATTTTTCCCAACGTATTGGCATTAAAAAGGGACAATAATGTATGTTCCTATATTTAACCTGCAGTACTGGTCTTCACTTGCCTCAGAAGGAATTGCAGTTTAGCTAGCTAAATGAAACCAGCCACCACTCCATAGTATTAGCTTACATGGCAGATATCTTTGGACTAAAGCAGCTGTTCCAAACCTTCATCTACCACCAGCGTTAGAAATAGGGATGTATTGTCTAGTAGCAAGCTGTAATTTTGACAGGCCTATAACATAAGCATTCCATTAATTAATCCATCTGAATTTTGCAGCAATAACCTTTATTTCAAATATTGACCCAAACGATATGGTTTTCTATATTTTCTAGGTTTGAAGGAAAAAAATAGAAAAAAGCCACAAAAGCTAAGAAACGGAGCATCCATACAGGCTGATGGTGGGAAGAGAGAAATTAACCTCATTAATTTAAGGTCATTTAAAAATAATTATGCCAGATTTTTCTTCATTATATTTTTGCTTGTTATATTATAACTTACCAAGGAAAACCCCATCCAAACAAGAGATGAAATAAAATAATGGGCTATATAAATATTATAGATAAGGAGAGTTCTCCAGAAAATTTTGTAGTGGGAAAATTCAAAACATATATTTTAACAAATAACCACATCTCTTATTTGTTCTTCAATATGTGTTGGACGTCAGCATTAAATTCCATATATTTAAATTGAATTGTAACTGATATTAGCATGTTACTTAATCCAGTAACACTGCAGTCTGAAATAAAGTGAAATAAAGTTAGATCATGATGGCTTTAATTTTTGTGAGTCACATGCTAAAGGTCTGCTCCTGACTTGCCAGTAAAATAATGTATTGGTATTAGCAATTATTACACCGTGACACACACACATAATGGACTTGACTAATAGTTTCATAATATTTGAATACTGTGGGCTAATATTATATTTTCGTCTGTTATATGTCCAGTGCATAGGTGATAGGCAGAGGAATACTCTGTAAAAATGGCAGACGAGGAGGAGTATGAGGAGGTCATAGAGGTAAGAGAAAAATCTTTTAACAATGGAGTTACTTGTTTGTGAACTTGTAACAAATTAATGTTTTGAAGATGCATAGCTTGTGTCCATCTCTGTACATAAGCATAAAGTTCCCCAAGTTTGTGTGTGTGCAGGTACATTAGAGGGAACAGTGCCATCAATACTGCAGAACCTCTGTGGCTGCTGTTCCAGTATCTATTCGAATATGGATTGTGAACTTTCCCACCCATTGCAAGGAAGGAATATGAAAGTTCCATATTGGGGGCCTTTTGTGAGCCCTATATGGTCAATACAGTATGGATATTCAGTGTAGATCTGAGGCCAAATTAAACCCTGGTGTAAGAGCACCAAAATCTATGGAGATACAGTAGGGATGAATTTGACCTCATTGAAGCGCATTGCTTTCTACCTCATTGTAGTGCCATGATTTGAGGGACACAACAGCCTACTATCATGGGTGAATGTCAGTGAAAAAATGACTTTGCTATAAGATGGTTACACTATATTAATAAACCTGCTCTTAGTTATTAAACAATGTTTATTCCATTAAAATACATAAGGGCAATTAGAATGGCTTCCATAGTGTCCTCTGAGAGGGAAAAAACGATAGTGTTTATTTTAGTACCAATTTTACAACTCTGATCCGCACAAGAAATCCTATGGATTTCTCATCTGAGCCAAGATGGCAGGGTTGCTGAACACTGTATGTTTCTGATCGTCAGATGCAGATATGCTAATTCAGTTAGTTACATATCTACATCATTTGTCTGAGGAAATATATGTCACTGTTAGTACAGTCCCTATAGATGTATTTTGGAATCTAGCTCTAAAAGGAACTATTTCTCCAAATTGTTATGATTTCCTATATTATCTGTGATTCACCTTGTATGCAGTGACTATTAATATCAGTGTTAATTGCACCACCAGTTATACTGTAGTAATTCCCACTTCCATAATTATCTCCTTTTCTAGGCTGATAATTATTTAATTTAATTTTTGATAAGGTGTCAATTTCCTTTTTTTTTAAATTGTGTGATGTGGCAATGTTTGCCCAGACAGCTCCATTTCCTCCTTTGTTTTTTAAAAAATGTATGCCTCTCTATAACCACATCTATAGGACAGCCTCAGATGGTTCTGCTTTATTAGCTTCCTCCTGAGACAGTCACAAGGGAGAAGTTATAAATAAAACAGCAACAAATGGCATCTGGTATGATTTTGAAGCAGCTCAGCCCTTTCCAAAATCATTAAATCTATAACCCTAGTTTTATATAAATCACATGATTGAAATCTGTGTAATCAACTTGTGCCAGATATTTGTGTTTAAAGAGAGAGGAAAATTATTGCTGGAATAAGTGAATATTCTTTTACTCACCCAGAGGGCTCAGAGTATACTGAGTATTTCATTTAAGGAATATTTCTCTTACCTCTGGATGTACTAGTCTACATTGGATATTGTAGCCATTTGTGATTCGCAAAGAATGCAGTTGATCACAAACCAGATAGTATTTCACTGATGAGTATCTTGAAACTTTGGGAAAAGTGAGTCACACACACTACACTGGCACTGAAGAGGAACTACTCAAAAACATAACCAGATATTAGGCCGCATGAGAGGTAGTTTTTTCTAGTTATTTGAGCAAAGTACTGAGGCCCTAGAAAGGCTGAGTTTTAATCACAGTTCTTTTAGGGCCTGATCTTTTAGGGCCTGAAAAGGCCTTTGGATCAGGTGCATACTGATGTGCTGTGTGACCTTGGGGAAAATCACTGTGCATGAGATTTTCAGAGGCAAAAATGGCAGGTGGACACTTAACTAATACTGGAAGTCAATGAGCGTTAGGTGATTTTTTTTGAAAATTTCCATCTTCGTCTTTTCTTTTCCATTGACTTCAATGAAATGTTAGAGGTTCAGAGCAGCTCAGGCTCTGGCCCAGTCTGTCTCAGTTTTCCCATCTGTATAAATGGGTACAGTAAAATGGAGAGGGCTGTTGTGAAGTTTGATTATAGTGACCGTCATCCAGGCTTTTGGGAAACCCTGGTTTCTTTGATACCGACTCTCTCTGTTGCTTTGTGCAAGTCATTTAATCTCACTGCCTCTGTAAAATGGCCATGATAATGAATAATCTTTATCACCTACCTGACAAGAATTTTAATTTGTTTGCAAACTACTACTAATTATTATTATTAAAAATGAGCGGATCCTCAGAACTCTGCCCCGGATGGAAAAGAGGCTCCAGCATGTCTGAACCACAACTACATCCCCCCAAAATTGGGTTGAAAGATGTGTTTGTTATTCCTTCAAAGAGATAAGGAAGGCATTTTGCTGTGCTGCATGACCTTGAGAAATGATGAGGTTTGTCCTCTGTTTATAGTATTACACTGAAGAGACTGTCGTTGAGGAGGGTGAACCAATGGAGGTAAAGGATTGTATGAGATTGCATGTGGAGCAAATGTACATGTTGTTAATGCAAAGCACCAAATGCATAATAAACCATTCTGTGTTTTGAGGGTTATTTCACCATTCTGACTGCGTAAATATGAGCTGAAATAGGTGAAGATTACTGCTCAAGGGACTTCTATTTAATTTACAAGGTCCTGATCTGGGGAGGGGATAAGCACCTTCAGACAAGGGCACTCAGTATCTGTCAAAGTTGGGCCATGGATTACATGAACAGGAAACATGGGCTAGTGTATACTCTAATATACCCTATGTACTTCAGCTATTCTGAAGACAAGTACAGAAAGATTCCTTCTGAAATCTTTTTTGTTTACATGTCAGTTCTATTCTTATTTGTTTTGTATGACCTTAGTCACAAGCAAAGTGATTGTTTCCATGTTTTTCCTGTTTCAGTTATTGCAATGTAGTGCCCCCAGAAAGTTATAAAAGTAATTTGAAATTGCAGTTAGGCCATTCATATGGATATTCCAACTCAGAGCTTTTTCCAGGTGAAATACTCCTCATAATTTGCGGCTATCAAGATGCACAGCCTTACAGTTTTATTCTGTGGGTAAAGTGTTTCCTTTTGAACAAAGAGTCCTGTCACAAAATCTTTCTTGAATCCTTGTTCCAGTAAAATGCCCATTGACAAAATAGGAACTTTTACTGAGTAAGTAATTCAGGACTACCCCTGCCACAAAAAAGGCCATGTCACGTCATTTGTTTTTTAAGATGAACTACCCAGTGAAATCAATGGCCAGAAATTATTCAAAGTAAGCAATGGTGCAACAGATAGTTCTATATCTGACTTACCATATTTGCATTACATTAATGATGGTAGGTTTTTTTTATTTAAATAGAAAATTAGTCACTGTAGGCACTATAGACTTTCTAATTACTGTGATTAGATTTTCTTCTGTAGACTGTGGTGTATTAATACCCTGTAACCCCTTGGATTTTAATATGAAAGAGGAAAGCTCACTGTACTTTCAGAATCAAGCATTTTTTTCTGCTCATTTTCTTTGAAGAGGTCATGACTTAGGCACTGGTTAAGTCTATTCACTGGTACATGTAACTTTTTTCTAGTGTTAAGGTTTTACTGTCTAAGGGTCAAACTTCGTAAACTCTTCAGGGCAAGTACCATAACTTATAGCTGTCTGCAAAGTGCTATGTACATTTATGGTGTAATAAACAAAAAAAAAAGAAGTTAATAGGAGTCAACTTCTGTTGAACCATTATTTAGCCCTAGCGTAATAGGTAACAAGAAACAGCATGTAATTTTTTTCATGGTTTTATGACCACGTGCGTGCATTTAGGATTCTCCAGTGCCATTTAATGACAGAAAAGATGTCATTACTTTCCTCACTGATTAGAAATGAATGGATATGGACTAACCTGTTGCAACATTAAAGTGAATAACAACTTATTGGAACATTATTAGTGAAACACAACTAGTGCCCACAGAATAAAGCATTTTGAAAGATAAGTATTGCCAACATTTTCTTCTTTAGCTAATGCTCAATATATTTGCTATTCTACGTCATATTAATGCAAATAACTGTCAAGAAATCTGAGCTTCATTCATTCCCTTTTGAAGGCTTTCCTTTTTTTTAGCAAATCTATTATGAACCAAGACTTGATGCTTCCTTATCCATGCACTTTTGAAACAATTTTATTTTTGTAAGTTATAATAACCATTTCTTTTAGTGTTTTTAATTCAAATCTTACTTGTATTGAAACCATTGCCTACAGCATGAACAAATATATAGATTGTTAAAAGGAAATTGAGTCTCTTTCCAACTGAGCTATACCCACTGCTTATATACATATATCAGATAGTCTCTTCTGTGATTATGATCTGACTATCCACATCAGGACATGCAGGTTAGTAGAAAAACTAGATTCTGAACATACATTCAGTCATCTAGTGAATCTTATAGTTATTGTGAAGATCTGAAGGGTTTAGTCATGTTTATCTTGCTATCTCAATTTCTTTTCTCTTTTTGGGGAAGGCTATTCCTTTTGAAGGCTGATAAATGTCTTTCATCTACATTCACATCTCCCAGTGACATCAACAGGAGCTGTGAATGTGTGGATATGTGTTCCCTCCAATACTCCCAATATAGCCCTTAGTATTCAGATCGTTTCTACACTTCGGGCCTATCTGTCATCAATTTACCCTCAAGGTTCCCTCTGACGTCAATGGGAGATACATGTGGAATGATGGCAGCAGAATGCCCTCCAGACTCCAGAGCTGCTGGATAAAAACCAGAGAAGCTTGATTTAGAAATCGGCTAATCTGCAGAGTCTTCACACTGCCTGCTTGGATGATGTGTACTAGGCACATTGGGCAATCCCAGTAGGAAAAGTGGCCCACATTGTAGCTCAGTTCCCACTGTGCGGGGTTCCTGAGTAGGAATTAAATCCATTTCATCAGATAGGAGAGTTAAAAAGTTATTGCTGCAAAATTATTGCTTATCATTAAAAATCCAATAAATACATATTGCCCACATTCCCAGATTATCATGGAGACCACTACCACCACCACCACCAGAGGAACTACTGGCCCCAGAGGCACCTCAGGAACCATTGAGCAAGCTGCACCTCCAGTCAGAAAGAGGATGAAAAAGATAAAAGTGGATTCGTCCAAGTTTATGACCCCTTACCTGAAACACAGTCATAAAATGCAGGATCTGTTCAGTCAGGTAAACTCTTACACTTGTGTCTTCCTGTTTGTTTCTTTAAATCAAATATACACATCATAGCAAACCCTAATATCACTGTAATGTCCTCTTCTGTATTTCCTTTCTCATCCTTGTTGATTACTGATATTTACAGTGAAAGAGGAGTTTGTCATTCCCTGATTCATTCATTGTTATGGTAGTGAATCATGATGTCACAAAAAGTGGCCTGAGGGAGGGGCATGAGTTCTATCGGTTATAACAGATATCTGAGAGCCAGGATTCCTGATGTCCATTCCTAGCTCTCTCACTGACTCTTTGTGTTCTGCTGGAAAATTTATTTAACCTCTCTTTGCCTCAGTTTACACACCTGAGTTGGAATAATAATTAAAGATAGACCTGAGTTGTGAACTTAACCAAAGCTCAAGCATGATTGGTTTGTTTGCTTTTCATTTTTGGCCAACTGTAGACAAAGGGCCAAATTGCAAAGTCCAGATCTGGATCCAAACTTTCCCAAAAGCTTGAAGAAAGTGGTTCCAATCTGG
Source organism: Mauremys mutica (assembly GCF_020497125.1). Taxonomy (NCBI): domain Eukaryota; kingdom Metazoa; phylum Chordata; order Testudines; family Geoemydidae; genus Mauremys; species Mauremys mutica. The sequence continues at coordinate 27,127,812 of NC_059081.1, read as the reverse complement.
GGTGCTACTTCATGCCCAGCTCTAAATACATAAGTGTTGTGAGGCACAATTAATGCCTATGAAGTGTTTTTACATTCTACGATGAAAAAAAAGGGTAGAAAAAATTAATGGTAAGGTGATGAAAGTGATAACTTATTTTATTGTTTGAATTGGTCGGGGGGGGGCGGGGGGGAGGGAAGGACATGACAGATGATAATCCAGGGCCCAGTCCTGCAAACATTACAGGACTTTATTCAGTATTCCTAATCCTGTGAACAAGGGCACTCACTTGAATAAGGGCTGTAGGATTGAGCCCACAACACGCAGGGAGTATTTTAAAACTGTAGTAGTAGTAGTGCACCTCATGCAAATAAAATCAGCAACTTGACTATAGCGAACCGTTTAAGTGGGGAGACTGCCCAACTCAAAGTGAAAATCAATGGGAGTTGGGTGCCATAGGCCTCTTTGTAAAGCCCATCTTGAATTTATTAAATTAAATGTGCCTGATCCTGATCTCACTGAAGTCATTGGGAGCTTTGCCATTGACACCAATGGGAACAGGATCAGGTCACGTGGATTTTCAGCATATTTAAGCAGCTACATTCGTTATATTATTTTAAAAATATGTGTGTCATATTAATATTGTAAAGCCATAGAAATACTGGGACAAATTCTGCTCTTATTTCCAACTGTGCAGCCCCATTGACTTCAATAGGGTTGCACAGCTAGAAATAAGAGCACAGCTTAAGCCATTGTGTTTTCAGGTATCTGAATACAATTTTTTTAGCTACTTGATTTTTATAGAATAATTGTTATGATAGAAAACCAAACTCCCTACAGGCCTAACCTGTGTCATATCTGGGTGATCTGAAGTGAGCTCTAGAGGAGAAACAGACTATTCTATTTGTTACAGTGTACCAGATCCCCAGCTGGTGTAAATCAGGGCACCTCCTTTGGCTCCAATGGGACTCAATTGACTTCAATGAAGCTATGCTGATTTACGCTATTTGATGATCTGGCCCAGTGTTGCTAACCCAGTGAAGATAAACATTGATGACTGCTCTAGCTAAAGCTTCTCCAGAACTTTGGGAGTTTGTCTGAGTAATGTTCAGTCTTGTTTTCTTACAGAACAAATACAAACAGCAGTTTGAAAAAGAAAAAGGAAAGCCATATGCTAGCACAGTTGATACCCCAGAACTTCGGAGAATTAAGAAAGTGCAAGATCAGCTCAGTGAGGTATGTGGTAGGCCTGATAAATCAAATGAGATATAAATTGGTAAGAGGCTGCATCTCCTGGGTTACATATTTTAACTATTGGCAGTAACCAAATAGATAATGTTATGCAATCCAGTCTGGAAGCTTAGCAGAAACATTGCCAAGGTCTCTGGTGCAGGAAATGCAGACTCAATGACAAGCTTAAAAGTCTAGAATTCAGTTTGGGATTTAGGCCTTGGCAACAAGGAAGGAGAGATAATGGTCCTTGATCAGCTGGATAATAATTCCAGGTGGCTGTGGCCAAAAGAGGTTTGAAATTTTTTCATCTGAAGTTAAAGATAGGATGCTGGGAAAATGTTGATAAAGTATAAAGCACTGAATTAAATGACACTGCTGGCTACATCCTGTCATTTTTCTGCATGTGGAATTCCTGTTGAAGTCAATGGAAATATTGCCTGAATACTGCAAAATCAGACCTTTCAAAATGTGCCTAAACACTTCTCTTTTCATATGACCACATATCAAACAGCTGCCCTTAATAGACCCTGCTGATGTGCTCTAAAAGGTACTTATTTGTGTTGTTGTAGTCCCATTTCAAGTAGCACTATGTGAACACAAACTAGGTATCTTTTAGGGAATGTCTGCACTGCAATTAAAAACCCATGGCTGGTCTTAGGGTGACCAGATGTCCCGATTTTATAGGGACAGTCCCAATTTTTGGGTCTTTTTCTTATATAGGCTCCTATTACCCCCCCACCCCCGTCCCGATTTTTCACATTTGCTGTCTGGTCACCCTAGCTGGTCTGTGCCAGCTGACTCGGGCTTGCAGGGCTCATGTTAAGGGGTTGTTTAATTGAGATGTAGATGTTTGAGCCTGGGACCTGCAAGGAGGGAGGGTCCTAGAGCTCAGATATTTTCTTGATAAATACTTTTCCCAATTAATTGTGTTTGGCATGTCTTGATCTAGGTTAAATATCGTATGGCTGGCGATGTTGCAAAGACTATTTGCCATGTTGATGAAAAAGCAAAGGACATAGAACATGCAAAGAAGGTGTCGCAGCAAGTGAGCAAGGTAAGAGTGTGAGTGATTCTGTGAGAGGGTTGTGGACATCAATGGCAGCAAGCCGTGTAGGTCAAGGCCCTAAGTGTGTAGGTCAGGGCCCTAAGAATGATTGTATCAAAATTTCAAAGTAACATAAGAAGATAATTAGCAGAGAAACAACTGAGCAAGAGAGAAAAGTGTTATAATCTGAAATGCTCCTCACTGAGGTAGTCAATGGGTTTTCTTTGTTAGAGACTTTTTCTCCCTTAACATTTTGAAAAAGCTGCCTATGTACTAATACATTTTAGTGCTTTCCTACAAGCACAGTTAACCAACATGCTGGTCTTTCTGTCCAGGTTTTATACAAACAGAACTGGGAGGAGAATAAGGATAAGTACCTTCTTCCCCCCGATGCTCCAGAGCTTGTGCAGGCAATAAAAAATACGGCAATGTTCAGTAAGGTAAGAGCAGCTTCTGCTCTTAGGCAGTGTATCATTGCTAGTGAGTGGTTATTTCATTCCAAGTAATTACTTCCTGACACTTTTTTCTCTTTTTAAGAAACTGTACACAGAAGATTGGGAGCAAGACAAAACATTATTCTACCCATACAATGACAGTCCAGAGTTGAGGAGAGTAGCAAAGGCTCAAAAGGTTCTTAGTGATGTAAGTAACAAAGCCTGATTGCCCATCTCAATAGAGTGGTGTCACACTGATTTACCTCTGTAGACTTCTCAGTGGATTTGCATTGGCATAAAACCACTATAAGGGAGTAGAGAATCAGTCCCAAGATGCAGTGTGGATATTTATGAAAATGGTAGTGATATGTCTGTTGAAAAGCACTGAATGCGTTGAATGTTTATAAAGTCTGAAGAGACTGGAGATTCTGAGTTGTGTTCAGAAGAATTAGTGTAATCAAACCATTATTGGCCCAATCTTCTAGGATGCTGTTTTCAATGGGATATGAGAGTGTTTAACATCTCTCAGGAGACAATGAGAACTTTTCAGGATTGGGCCTATACACCCAGTTCTCCCATGTGTAAAACAGGGATAACAATACTTCCCTACTTCACAGAATGGTTTAATTCATTAACGTTTATAGAAGCACTTGGAGAACTGAATACCTCCTTGGTTAAGGAGCTATATAAGAGATGTCAGTGGATGTTGAGGGTATTCAGCACCTCACAGGATCAGGGCTCTGAAATCCAAACTATTAATGTATTTCAAAAGTCCCCTAGCAGGTTAGTAATTTCTCTCTTTCTTAAAGAACACTGTAGTAGTTACACTGCTTGAGAGAGCTTATTTTGCAGCAGTTGAAATGACTGCTTCTGTTAATGGAAGCGTTAGAGAGGGTCAGGAGTAAATGGTCTGTTGTTTATTTAAACAGGCAGTTCCTGTAAATGTTTACTCCTTGCATTATTTCAGATTGTTTACAAAAAGGGACATGATGAACGAAAATCTAAATACACTTCTCTGCCAGATCCACCTGATGTGGAGCTCGCCAAGAAAGCGACTAAGCAGCGCAGTGATGTGAGTATACTGCTCCGCTTTCTCCCAACTAGACATCTTGCTTAAGGATTTGGAGAGGCAGAATCATTTAAGTGCATATACATTATATACAGGCTGGGTTCAAGCATGGAACAAATAAATAAATAAACAAACAAATAGATCAGTCCTCACAAGGGGCTCTGTGTTTGCCATCTAGTCTTCCATGATGACTGTCAGGGTTTTTTTTCTTCCTCATCTTTTTCAATTCCCATATTCACCCCCCCTTCTTCTTTCTTCTCTCCTACACTCTTCTCCCCTTCCTCAGTCCTCTCATTCTCCTTCTTTTTCTGTTCTCTCCACCCTCCAGGGGTATGCTACAGGGCCTCCCAGAGGATTCCGGGGGCCCGGGGTCTTCGGCGGCGGGGGGCCCTTCCGTTCCGGGACCCGCCGCCAAAGTGCCCCGAAGACCCGCGGCGGGAGCCCCCCGCTGCCGAATTACCACCGAAGCGGGACCCGCTGCCGAAGCGCAGCCCGGTCTTCGGCGGTAATTCAGTGGCGGGGGGGGGGTCCCCGCCGCGGGCCTTCAGGGCACTTCGGCGGCGGGTCCCGGAACAGAAGGGGCCCCCCGCCGCCGAAGACCGGGCTGCGCTTCGGCTGCGGCGGCGGGTCCCGCTTCCCGCCCCGGCCCCAGCCCCAGCCTCTTACCCGAGCGTGTCTCCGGCGGGGCCTGAGCTCCGTCCCGCTCAGAGCCGCGTGGTGAGGGGGCGGGGCTGTGAGCTCCACGCCGAGCGGAGGCAGCTGCCCCGCCCCCTCCCCACGCCGCTCTGAGCGGGGCGGGGCTCAGGCCCCGTTGGAGCTCCCAGCCCCGCCCCCTCACCACGCGGTTCGGAGCGGGGCGGGGCTCAGGGGCCCCGGCGGAGACTCGGCGCTCGATGCGCTGAGGCTCCAGGAGAGGGGCGGAGGCGGGAGCCTCCGCTCTTCTCTTGGGGGCCCCTGCGGAGCCCGGGGCAAATTGCCCCCTTTGCCCCCCCCTCTGGGCGGCCCTGGTATGCTATAGAAGGTCATAATGATCAACATGACCACTATGTTGCTTGTTTAAATTCAAATAGCAAAGTGTTTGTATGTATGGGTGCATTTTTTATTATATAATATTTTCTAAGGAGTCCATAATTTGTTCTCAAGGAACACATTTATTTTTCTAATAGGACTGGATAATTGATATTTGATTATGAAATGCACCTGTCGGATCTTAAAAGTGAACAGGCTGTACTCATGTTGTAGAATATATTTAAATATGAATTTCAATGCAAAATTATTATACACATTATAAAGAGTCCTTCATTCCTAACATCCTCATGTTCACAGATCTCAGTTAGAGGAAAAGTTTGTCAAACAAGATGTCTTCAGTGTGATTTTGCACACTGAATTAGCTAATGGCAACAAGCAGTGAATCCTTAGGGCATGATTAACAGAGGCCCTAGCACCAGTCATCTCCAGTCTATATTTTGTTATAGTTAGAGTAAATCAGTACCAAAGAATGCAGGAGATGGGATGGAATATAGAGAGATAAAAGTTCAGCTAAATAAATGGGACTATGTCATGTAGACTCCTAAGTTAGAAGCAGGATTTTAAGTCAGTTGAGAATGTAACTGACTAAAGAGTAGGTGATATATAATCATATTGCTTTGTACTAGTAATTAACTACAGCACAGTGTTAAGAAATCACAGTCATTGACCCTTGAGGTTGAAAAACCATTGATGAACATAGTGATGAGCTTAGCTATGAGCAGAGAGAAAATATTTTATTTGGAGAAAATTTCTCAGATAGCCGAAGGACCTTACTTCGCAACCGTACTCAAATGTAGCTCAAAAGATAAATGCGTGTCAAAAAGACCTTATCATGGAACCAGCAGGAACTAACTGATCACTATATAAAGTTAATGAAATATGAGTAGCAGTCAACAGGCTATATGTAGTTCATGCCAGTGAAAACAAGGGCATTTTGTTAGCATTGTTTTCCATAGCCAGTCTCTATGAGTGGCATAAGAACTGAAGCAGCATGGAAGTGCTCAGATTTTCTGCAAATAAACTGGAGTATCAAAATACAGCCTGAAGCATGATGGCACCAAGTCAAAACCTTTGCACTGCATCCATTAGGAAACAGATAGGAACTAGACTGGAGCAGACAATAGTTTATTTCTGATGAGCTTGAGTACAAGCTGATAGTAATAACATATGCACCATGTAAAGGGTGTGCAAACCCTGCATAAATCTGAGTGGTCCACTTTGGTTCTGTGACATGTTGTGTTTGCAGTAGCAGGAAATTCTAGTTGAGTCAGTAGGGGAAAATATGTGTGTTAGTGAGAAGTCATGGATAGTAGTTCACAACTGAAGCTGCCTCAGTGCAGAGCATGTACAAGCTGCAGAAAATGAGAGCTTGTTATTAAAAGAGATAATTTGATCCACTGAGTAAGCTTTGAAACAAGCAGAGGTGGAATTTTGGCTTGTGAAATTAGTTTCCCTGATAGGAAAACACATTGTTTTAGAAATAGGTAAATCAGACTATTAAATCTAATGTATCTGAGCAGTATATCTGCACCACCTAAAACACTGTTCAAGAGAAACTAAGACACATTTATAAACATGGAGGTGGATAAATTGGAAGTGCACTTAAAAGGATATTGCCTTTCCTCTTATGGTCAATTGTGTAAAAGAGAAAAATGGTGACAATTGCTGGGGGAGGGAAGCAGGATTTGGCAATGATCGAACAATCTAATTTATATAGCCAAAATGCTGGTCTAAATTATAAACAGCTATACATTTTCCAAGCATGGTGCTCACTGTCCAGTGAACGGTATATGATTTTGGGTGAGAGAGGGAGAGATCCATATATTCTATGTCTAGGATTTTCAAAGTAGCCTAAGGTAGATTTCCTTGGGCACTTTTGAAAATTTCAGCTTGTGTATCCTAGAATCTAAATCAGATTAAACCAAGAGGATCTGCGTCAGTATTCTCCCATAGGGGAGAAAACCAACAGCAAGCAACCTCCATATTGGTGAGAATATTGTTGAATCTAAGACTTATTTCAGCTAATCAACTCAAAAGGAGTTATCAAGAAGGAACTAGGCATTAACCAAGCAATGGAATAATTAAGCCAAAACATCCATGACAATAGCAGATAAAATGGAACTAGGGGTCACCAAATGAAATTAATAGGCAGCAGGTTTAAAACAAACAAAAGGAAGTATTTCTTTACATAAAGCAGAGTCAACCTCTGGAACTCTTTGCCAGAAGATGTTGTGAAGGCCAAGATTATAACAGGGTTAAAAAAGAACTAGATAAATTCATGGAGGATGGCTATTAGCCAGGATGGGCAGGGATGGTGTCTCTAGCCTCTGTTTGCCAGAAGCTGGGAATGGGTGACAGGGGATGGATCACTTGATAATTACCTGTTCTGTTCATTCCCTCTAGGGCACCTGGCACTGGCCACTGTAAGAAGACAGGATACTGGGCTAGGTGGACCTTTGGTCTGACCCAGTATGGCCGTTCTTATGTTCTTATGATTAATATACATTATTTCATTTTGTTATAGTTTAAGTACCATGAAGACTATGAAAATAAGATTAAAGGCAAGTGGAGTCAAACTCCTTGCTATGAAGTTGCAGTTGCAAGGATGAATGCTGATAATTTAAGTATGGTAAGAGAGTTATTTAGACACTGGGCCAAATGTATGTTTGTACCCTGTATTTTTATCAACCCTGTAATGCCTGATATATTTTTTCTGCTTTGTTTATAGTACTTCTCTTTTTCTATTTAAGCTATATTATGGATGACTATTTTGCAATGGTCGTGTATTTGATACATTTTGTTCTCTTTTTCCATTGCTTACAGAGAAAATACCAGGAAGACTATGAGCTCATGAAAGACCAAATCTACTTTATGCAAACTGACACTCCAGAGTACCAGGCTAATAAGCGAGTTGGAATTGCTGCCAGTAAAGTAAGTTAAGAATTCCCCCATTTACTTAGTTTGGTTCCACTTCTGCCAAACTTCTGATGACTCCAAATTATATTCAAGAACTTCAGCTGCGAAGCCGCGTTGATACACAACTTTCTGTCTTGTTCTGCCTGAGACTTCTATTATGGGCCAGATCCACCACTGATGTAAATCAATATAATTTCATTGACTTCAACTGAGATTTTTTTGCTTTAGATTGTAATAAATTTTTCAGTGCCTGACAATCTCCCTTGATTGTCTTTTGTGGCGCTGGAAGTATGACCCACTGGTTTAGAAACAGAGCCTTGGATCTGTATAGATATGCTTATGGATTATTCAGGGCAATAAGGATTTTACTTTGGAGATTGTCTATTAGAGGGTGCAAAGCTTCTTGGGACACAGTGAAGGAAAGCCACCACATAAGAACAGTTGGCATTCTGTTGAATGCTATATTCATTATAAAGCAACAGCTTAGCTCAGGGGTGGGCAAACTTTTTGACCTGAGGGCCACATCAGGGTTGTGAAACTGTATGCAGGGCCGGGTAGGGAAGGCTGTGCCTCCCCAAACAGCCTGGCCCCCGCCCCCTATCCGCCCCCTATCCGCCCCCTCCCACTTCCCACCTCCTGACTGCCCCCCTCTGAACTCCTGACCCCTCAACCCCCCCGCTCTTTGTCCCCTAACTGCCCCCTGGGACCCCACTCCATAGCCAACCCCCGCTGCTCCCTGTCCCCTGACTTCCCTGACCCCTAGCCACACCCCTGCCCCCTGCCAGGCCTCCCAGGACTCCCATGCCTATCCAACCCACTCTGTCCCCCGTTCCCTGACTGACCCTCCAAACCTCTGCCCCATCCAACCGCCCCCTGCTCCCTGTCCCCTGACTGCCCCTACCAGGCCTCCTGCCTCTTATTCAACACCCCCGCTCCCCACCCCCTTACCATGCCAGAGCCAGCCACGTCACCACGCTGCCCGGCAGGAACTTGCAGCCCCACCGCCCAGAGAGCTGGCAGCACGGCGAGCTGAGGCTGAGGGGGAGGGATGACACAGGGGATGGGCTGGGGGCTAGCCTCCCCGCCCGGGAGCTCACGGTCAGGGCAGGATGGTCCTGCAGGCTGGATGTGGCCCGTGGGCTGTAGTTTGCCCACCTCCGGCTTAGTTGCTTAGAAATTATGCTCTTTCTCTGATATTCACTTCGTTTCCAAGAGCAGCCCTTCTGAAAAGGGCTAACCAAGAAGACAGTCCAAATATACTTTTATTTAATTTCTATAGGTGAAATATAAAGAAGACTATGAAAAGAGCAAAGCTACTGCAGATTATAATGTACTTCCTGCTACAGAGAATCCATTGCTGAAACAGCTAAAAGTTTCAGGAAAGCAGCTGAGTGATGTAAGTAGCATAAAAGTTCAGTTTGAATATTTCAGCCATATGATATAAACCAAGCCCATCAGTTCTTTACAGTAGGGGTTCATGGGGCAGAGAATGTCTTTTTGTTGTCTGTTAGCACAGTGCTTAGCACAGTGGGGTCCTGGTCCATGACTAGGTCTCCTAGGACATATGGTAATACAAATAAATAATAACAATAAATAATAATAATTAATAATCTTCACTGAAGCCTCTTAGTATTTGCAGGTTGCCGCATGAACCTTTGTTTACTGTGAGATACACCCACCCAGTCCAACTATACTAACCCCTTAAGAGTTAAAGACGGAGGTTTTGGCAAGTTGAGGGAGTAGTCGACTGTTCTCTAACGTCTCCGTGTTATTGTCAGCTGTTACAGCAGTATTTGTGACGGTGTTGTAGATCAGAGAGTCATATCCATTCTCCAACAGCTGGACGGAACTTTCATTGGGTGTCTGATGAAGCTAAAAGAAATAGATTTCTCACATACTCACATACATAGTTCCCTTCAGTGATGTAATGACAGCCGGGTGCTCCCCAGGCAAGGCAAGACTCCCCAGACACACTCTTGCCTCTTCCCCGAAGGAGCCTGCCCTAGTTACGGCCCTGCCAAGGGCTCAAAACTTATGAGTCAGCCCCCCCCTAAAATCATAAGACAGGCTTAAAAATCAAGAGATATGTTAAAAAATAAATATACACCTCTACCTCGATATAACGCTGTCCTCAGGAGCCAAAAAATCTTACCGCATTATAGGTGAAACCGCATTATATTGAACTTGAATTGATCCACCGGAGCGTCAGTTCCATCCCCCCCCCCCCCCCAGGAGTGCTGCTTTTCCATGTTATATCCGAATTCGTGTTATATTGGGTGGCGTTATATCAGGGTAGAGGTGTATTTTGGGTGCTTTTTTATTTGCTTTCTGGTTTTTGAGACTTTAGGGAACTCTTAAGTCATGTTTTCAAGCTTTTCTCTCCAACCATGAGGAGCTGAAGTTTACTTAAAAAAAAAAAAGGCAGCAGATATTCTCACCTAATCACATGCCTGGGGCTTTATGAAAAGCACCAATTGCTGTGGCACTTGTGATAAAATTGTACGAGATTTGGTAATACTATAGTCTGCCCCTGTCTCCTAATTGTTGAAAGGGATTCTAGGTAGATTCTATCTAGACATGTTCTAGTTTAACATGTTTCATAAAAATTATTCTTCAGAAGCAGAACTGCTGCATAAATTGACTTGTGCTTAACGACCTGAAAAGTAAATCTGAAAATAAAATAGCCTTAACTATAGGTTGTTCCCTGCTCTTCCCACTGTTGCTTTATATCCTCAGAATTTTCACCAGAGACAGGGATGTACCAAAACCCAGGATCTGAACACCATGATCTTTGGAAAAGTTTGGCTCTGGAATTAGATCTGAACTTTGCATCTGCCCCCTATATATAATGGACTGACATCCTAGAACCTATCACATGGACATTTCAGCAAAACATAGATACAGATCCAAACTTTGCAGCTCAATCCCATCTCTGCTTTTTACATTAGCAGGTTATTGCTTTGTCAAGCTGATGGCTTGCTTTTGTTTCTTAGTGTCATTTCAAAATGTTATCAGTAAAGGCTTTAGTCAGAGTATCATTTCTGCTGGTGGAAATGAATGAATTTCCACTAAATCTTCTGTATTACCTGATTTTATTTTATTTTGCAGAAATTATACAAGGAAGCCTATGAAAAGTCAAAAGCAACAAGCATTAATTATTGTGACACTCCAAAGTTTCAAATTGATAATGTTCTGAAAAGCTTCAGTGATGTAAGTATTGTTGTAATTGTTCCTGTATTTCAGACATGACTTTTGCAGTTATATATATTTATAAATATGTGATTTTTTCCCCCACAGGTTAAATATAAAGATGCATATCAAAAGAATATTTTGGGACATTATGTAGGCAGCTATGAGAACCCATATCATACACACTACATGAATGTTGCAGCCATGAAGAGTGATGTAAGTATGACAGTGTTTATGTTGATTTCACCATACTCTCATTGCAAGGCAAGATCACTCTGCTTACTATCTAATGTCATTTTTATTCCCTAGAAAAATTACAAAGCAGATTATGAGGAGGACAAGACAAAATGCTACTTCCCTCAAACGATAACTCAAGAGTATGAAGTTATAAAGAAATTAGACCAGTGCAAAGATGTAAGTATGTGGCAATAATTGTTGAAAGGAAACCAGTTAGTTGCAGAAGGGACTCACCCAAAGTCCATGAAAGTCAATTGAGAGATTAATATTGACTTCCCTGTGTTTTGGATTATTTGAACATGTGATTTTTAAAGGCCACATTCATATGTATTGTTTTCAGGAGTTTCTTGTGACACCTAGTGGTCAGGATGTGCTTAGCCTATTTATTTTTTTCGGAGAGGTGTAACCACAGAAGGCTGCTGCTCTGCTCTATGTAGCGTTTTTCACATCAAATGTTCTAAACACAACTTTGCCCCCTGTTTTCTAATTTTTATAGAATAAATCATCATGAGACCCACTGGATCAGACTATAAGTGCCATGTACACCTGGTACGTGGTAGATTGCAGGGCTGCTTTTTGCAGGTCAGGTTTCTGTTCCAGATATGGACAAGTTACAGAGCTTCCTTTCCAGAGAGATACATAAAATGTGTTCACAATAAGATCCTTTAATGCAAACCCAAGCTCTGGCTGTTACCGGCTCTGGTAACTTATGTTACTCATGGTGCCACATAGTGGCTAATTATTATCATACAGTTTTATATTCCATTACAATATGTATCATTATTGGGGGTACAGTTAGTATTTGGTATTGCAATATTACAGTATCTTATTTGATAGCAAATTTTATTTATATGTGTGTATTTGAAACATATTTTTTATTATTCCTCCAGAATACTTACAAAAAGCATCCTGATCAAACCAAATTTACACAAGTGACCGATTCTCCAGTACAAGTTCAAGCACTGATCAATACCAAGCAGCTGAGTGAAGTAAGTAGTCTGACAAATTAAGCAAAACATAACAAATCACACTTTTACGCTGATTTATGTAAAATATTTCTATGACTCTTCTGTGACCTCCTCTTGTGACAGCTATGCTGTAATAGATCCAGTGCAGGTCAATGAGGTTACAGTACTAAAATATAGATAATGGCCTGAGTCTCAAATTTAGATCAAGACTCAGATTTCAAATCCTCTTCAAAGTTGTGTTGCCTGATCTGGAGTTTTGGATCTAGCACATATTTACCCTGTATTCTGTCACCTCTGTATTTGTCTTACAGCTATAAGCAACTGATTGTTGTCAACCAGAATGTACTAAAGATTATTTACAGTTCTACCTAGGTGTCTGGTTGGCTTCAAATGTTGTTTAATAATAAATTCTGCTAAGTGGATTAAGAGGGGAGGCAGAGGGGCAAAAATGCAAATCTCAAAGTATCTACAGTAATTTCTTTGATACTTAGTGGATATCAAAATGGAAGGGTCAGCTCCAGTTATAGTCAGAAATAACATCAGGCCAATATAATGAGACAAAATACTTTATTGGTGAACTGTTTTAGGACCAATTCTACCCTCATTTACCTCCCACTGAAGTCCATGGGATTTACGTTTGTGAAAGTAAGTATCAGGCCAGAAGGGCATAATTTGGCCCTTCTGGCCTGATACTGCAAAGCACTGAGCACTTCTTGAAAGATATCGAGTGCCCACAGTTAATATTGTCTTCCATGGAAGCTGAGGGTACTCAGCACTTTGAGGTCTCTTATTCCAGAATAGTTAAACACAGTCTCCCCCCTGCCCCTTCATACTGAGTCTGTTACTGATATTGACATTATGTGAACCTATAAGAAAGCACACATTCATAAAACTCACTTGGAACAGTGGACCAATTAATCTGGTCCAATTGTCCTTTAACAAAACCTAACTGATGGCCAAATGAGGGCTGCCTCTGCATAGAAGCTCCAGTGCATAGAAACGGTGGTTAAAAATCTTTTGACAGACTAGTCAGCTACTTCTTGTGGTATTGAAAGGATCTGGGAAAATAACTTGAACTTCCAGCTAGAACCTTCACAATGGATGTCTGTATGGATGAATACGGTACCAGGCACTTGCTCATCAGTTTTAGCTCAGACATCACTCTTCATCATGTGCCAGCTGTATGGCCCTCAGACAGAATAAACCAAGGTGGATTAACAAAATTGCTTGTTGGTCATGTCAAAAAGACACTGGTACTCTTTAACATGTGTTCTGTAGAGAGGCAGTGTGTTCTAGTGGATAGAGTGATGGACGGGACTCAGGAGATCTGGATTATATTCCTGGCTCTGCCCCTGGTCTGCTGGGTGACCTTGGACAAGTCACTTTCCCCTCTCTGTGCCTCAGTTTCCCCATCTGTATAATGGGAATAATCATCCTAACTCTTTTGTAAAGTGCTTTGAGATGTGTAGATGAAAAGTACTGTATTAGAGATTGGTGGTGTTATATGTTGAATGTGTTTCTATTATATTTTGTCATAATTACTTCAAGAAAAAACAATGAAATTCTTCTGTGTCCAGGAAAAAAAGGACAGTTCATGTGGGATTGGTCCCATATTATTTATTCGTTTTTAACAATGATCACAAACAATTGATTTATACTGCTAGGTCCTAATGGAAAGCCCACTGAAGTCAATGGAAAAGGCCCATAATTCTGCTGTGTTTATTTTTGCAGCAGAGAATTGTGGACACATAAAATAATGACATAAATGTAACAGAATACTCATAAGATGACATATTAACCATATTAGACTTATTAACTTTTTGCTTTAAAAATTTGAGTGAATTTAGTGCTTGTAAGAGCAAAGAACTGGTTAGATCCAGACACTTCAAGGTCAAGCATTGTGCAAGCTTCTCTCTCTCTATATATTTCTGCCAACGCATCCCAATCCTGAAATGTAACACCTGTGCTATTCTAGTCCTGGATCTTGACTGAACTAACACTCCCAACTGAGTGGATTTAGTGCACAGACAGGAACCAGAATGAGATCATCAGTCTCATTTTCACTTGTGATTTAATTAAGATGGGAATCTATTTCTTCACAGGGGAAAGGCTAGTGCATTGACACACTGCGTTTTCTACTTTCTTGCCTTTCTACTTGATATGCAAAAATAAACATCTGTTTCAAAAATGTTACTTAACTAGAACTGAGCTGAATTACTGATAACAAATGTAACTGTTTCAGACCTGGATAAGGATTCTTATTCTTAAAGTAAAAAATTCTGGCCTAGCTGTTTAACTTGCATTAGGGAGTGCACTGAAGACAGAGAATAGAGTGTCAGCTGGTGTAAACTGGCGTAGTTCCACTGAAATCAGTGGGACTGTGCTGATTTACAGCAGCTGAGGTTTTGGCTTATAGAGTGAAGATATATCTCAAATTCAGATAAGCAAAAAACAGAAAACAGAATATTGTAAAACTGAAATTTGATCTGAAACAAAAATGTACCCTCTTGCTTACCTCTTGTATTAACCAATCACTGTGACCTATCTATTGTCCTATGGGCTGTATCTTTCTTATATGAATATTTCTGATTGTTTTTAGTTGAATTATAAAGCTAAACATGAAAATGAGAAATTCAAATGCCACCTGCCACCAGATGCTCCATTATTCCTCCAGGCCAGAGTCAATGCATATAATCTGAGTGATGTAAGTATTAATGTAACACCTTCCTGTAGATGACATGAAATATTCATAACAAAACACTTATACTTGCACCTGGAGTAAGAACTCTAAATAATACTGATGACAAGAATAAATATTAGGAGATGTGAAAAAACTCCAGATAACTAAAAAATGATATGTGTTCCATAGCACCTAGTAGAACCACTCATGGATCAGGTCCCCACTGAGCTGTACAAAATCAGAACAAAAAGGTGGTTGTTGCCCCAAGGAGCTTACAATCTAAATATAAGACAAGAGGCAACAGATAGATACAGACAGAGGGAGGAACAAGGGTGAACAATGAGATAGTATTGGTCAGCATGATGAGCAGTGGTCACAGCTCACCAGCAGCCTAACCATTGTCAGTATAAAATGAATGGCCTTAAAGTGGAAATCAGTTATCTTTACGCCCACTTCAACAATGGTGCAAAATAGTCTTTGTGTAAAAGAGAATTAAGCTTGAAAAGTTTGATATGATAAACTGGGTTTAAATTAATGTTCTAAACAATCAACATGCTAATTAGAAGCCCAAAATATTGACAGTAATTGTTATTTTATCCTCTAATTGATGGATTAGTATTAGATGTCATATCTTACTTCATTTATTTTCACGTCTGCAGAACTGTTACAAGTATGACTGGGAGAGGTCTAAAGCTAAGAAATTTGAAATCAAAGTTGATGCAATTCCACTTCTTGCAGCTAAAGCTAATAGTAAAATTGCAAGCGATGTAAGTATGAAATATGAATGTAGCCACAGTAGTTTAGCTGTAAATGTGAAGTGTGGTTTCACATATATGTTCTCACTGTGCAGGTGGCATATAAGAAAGACTATGAACTAAGTAAAGGGAAAATGATTGGAGCCCTGAGCATTCATGATGATCCCAAGATGTTACATTCTGCAAAGGTGGCTAAACAGCAGAGTGATGTAAGTGTCTTTCTTTTATCGTTGTTGTTTATTCATTTATATACTGTGTGCTAGGTCTTTTATAGACATCAGAGACAAAAGCTCGGCTCTGAGGCACTTACTGGCTAATTAGAAAATGTAAAGGTAGGTGGGGGAATGGCTCTTCTCCAACCCTCCCCATGCAGCAGCTGTTTGTGTCTCATGCAGAACCCTTATCCTGCATGCAGAGCTGTGATACCGCCTACACTCTGGCACAGCTGATGGTGTCTGGTCCCTCCCCACCATATAGCATCTCTGAGAGTCCTCAGTGTGCAGTCCCAGTTAACTATGGGTGAAATTCTATCCAGAATGTGGCTTGTTTGTGTAACAGATTAATAAGGTGTATCCCTCTCTACTGGGTAATATGAAGGATAACAGGCTATCAGCTAATTTCATTAGCTGCCAGCTAATGAAATTGTTCTCTTAGCTCAAGTGCTAAAGGTCTGTACTCTGGTGTTGGACACTCTTGGCTTAAATCTGTCTGACAGCTAATGGTGGAGGCCATCACATTTGCTGATATCTCATAACAGTAGTTTCAAAATATAGATTAATGACAGCAAATTATTTACCATTTCGTATCTGAGGAACTTCTTTAAAAATAATATTCTGTGCCTTACAATTCTATCTGTTTCTAATACATCTCATGGAGTTAGCAGATATTGTACTTATTTAAAACATTCGATGTTGCTGGGAGGTAGCTTTCTTCTGAAAAGAATATCTGTTTTTAAAAAACTGTTTTCTGTGTTAATCCAAAACATATGTATTGAATTCCTTTCTACAGCATGAATACAAGAAGGGCTATGAATTGTCAAAGAGCAGATATACAGCACCTCTGGACATGATTCCAATCACTCAGGCTAAGATATCTCAGGCTATCGCGAGCGGCATAGACTACAAGCATCTCATACATAATTACTCTTATCCTCCTGACAGTATTAATGTGGAACTTGCAAAGAAGGCCTATTCTATGCAGAGTGATGTAAGTGGTCATGCTTTGATATGTGTGGTATTATGGACCAGTTCTATGAAGGTTCTGCTGATGCAAACAGGTTACTTACAATTCACTGTAAGTGAAGTGTGAGTGCAAAGCATGCTGGTAGTTAGCATAAGTGCTGAAAATACAAAGCCTTCTAGAAATATATGATATTGACTAACAGTATGTGCTATTACTGACCAGTTCTGTCAGTGTAACTAACGTGGAGATGCTTGAGGCTACAAATACTGTATGTCAAAAGGATTGTCTAAGATATGCACTGAAAAATGATATGCAAGAATGTTTCACTAAGCACCAGACAGAAATTAGGAGTGACCTCTAAGGCAGACTATACAGCTGCTAACTTTCTCAAAAAAACAATCAAAAGTCTTCTTCATCTGAAATGTTTATGATTTGGTTGCCATGGTTCAGAGCAAGCTTCACCTCTGACCCCTTCCTTCATCTCTCTGAGTTGGCCCCCTCTAGGTCTTAGGCCTAAAGCCTTCACCTGCATTGTGGAGGAATTCCACAATTCTCCCACTCTTAGACTAGGTCTCCAGACCCCACTGTACTATAAACCTGAGGGTGAGGGTGAAGGCCATGCCCCCTCTGTGCCCTCAGGCCTGCCAAGGGACCCTTACTGGAAATGGGAGGAATCCTGACCCACTCCTCTTTTAGTGCCAGATGTAGAAAAGATGAGATGAGGGGAGCCATAAGCCATGTGAGACATAGAAGCAAAACCCCTCATCATGCAGTTTTGCCACAAGGGAAAAATCCCTTCCAGACCCTGGAACTGGTGATCAACCCTGCTGCTGGCATCCCCAGAAATCCAGCATACTAGTTTAAGGGTGCGAAGGGAAACAGGAAGCCCACAATGGCTACTTTACCCAGACAGGAAACTATATCAATCCCTGTCCCCCTCTCCACCACCACCAAAAAGGAGCCAATCACTAACCCTGCACCATGTGTACCATCCATTGGCCCAAGCCCAGATGCACCATGTGACACCCCCCTCCCACTCTCTCTCTGGAGCAGGGGGAGAGAAAAGAAGCAGCAGCCTCAACATACTGAAGGCAAAGTGGGGGCTGGAGGTGAGGAAAGGAGAGGTGCTCATGTAACACTGCCTCAGCTGCTCTCAGTTGAGATCTCTCCCGCTACCCCAAAATGTGTCTCCACTGCTAGCGGCCCCACCAAAGTAGCGAGATGAGCTGTTAGTTAATAAGCATTATTATGGCTCTTATTACCATAGCAACTGAGTACCTGAACTGTATAAAAAAAGATAACTCTTTGTTTAAGGTATAGATATTCCCAACCTTAATTATACCTTTGCAAAGGTCTTCTTTTGTGAATAGAATACAGTGCCAGGTGAATGCATTCAAGTTAACAGGAGCTTCATGAATGCATTCAAGGGAGCACAGATATCTAAACTTTTATCACGAAGGAAGCAGCCTATCATGCTGATGGTGTAATAAAGATAGAGAGGCCTCTCTATATTTTGTAAGGACATTCCCCTCTTTCCCCTTTGCCTCTTAGGCAATTCCAGTTTTGTTGATATAAAAATTAACATTTCAAGCTTCCTTACAGCTATGACTGTTTGAAACATGGGTAATTCAGACCAATGGAAGCATTCTCTTTTCATTGAACTCCTCATTTGTCTTTGTTCCAGAATGAATATAAATCTGACTACAATAGCTGGATGAAAGGTTGTGGCTGGGTGCCATTTGGGTCCATGGAAGCGGAGAAGGCTAAGAGAGCTACAGACATTCTCAATGAGGTAAAGAAATATAATGTAATTAAATTAATTACTATTCCAATTGAGTGCACACCAGGGCAATATTAAGGCAACAAGGCACTACTCTTCACATTGTATATCATGCTGTTCATGTACATGTGAAATACCCTCTCAACCAATCCATGACTTTAATGGGAATTCCTTGCAAGATCAGTCCAATGGGTAAAGAGTATTTGATACGAATACTGATATTCATATTAAAAACGCATGTTCTTTCATGTATTGGTTTCCTCCTACATAATATTTAAGTGTTCTTATTACTGAGCAGTGTTTGGGACTATAAAGAGCCAAGAATTCCTGGAGGTCGAACATCGTTCCTGCTAGTTCTGAGTATTACTGACACAAAGAGTGCCGGGCCCACTTTCCACAATTGTTTTGAACCGACAAGAAAGAAAAAAATAGGCAAGACAAGAAGATTTCCTTCTGATCTTCCTGAGGTTGAAAAGGCATCTCAGCAAAATTTGTTCAGTTTTTAGATCACAACCATCAGCAGCAGAGAATCAGAGAGCTGCCATTATTTCATATTTCACATATGATAGGCTGGAGTTAGACAGGATGAGTCGTAGTGAACAAGAATAAACATAATGATTGGTGGATATCCTGCCACCAATGTGCATTGAAATTCATCTGGATTTCTACTAACACTGTAGGATATGGTCTGATGTCTTCTTTTAGGAGTAAATTAGGCACACCACCCATCCAATGGCAAGTGCTTATATAATTTTCTGAGGCCTGCAATGAAACTTTACCTAATGGCAAATGTAATGGTTTGGTCCAGGTTTGCAATTTATGCATATAGATGTTTTCTCTCCAGTTGTCTTTTTCACCTACACTTCTCTGTTTGTGATTACTTTTTGACTTCAGTGGGATGATGGATAAATGACTAAGCTGAAAATAATGATCATAGTATGATCACTATCATTATAGATTGCAGTATGATGCATAGGAAATAGAAGATACTGACCAAATTCTATTTTTTCTCATACCTGTGTAACCCAGTGAATGCTATGAGGTTATAAACGAGTAAAGAAAGCAGAATAGGGTCAAGAGCTTCCATTAGTGCCAATGGAAGATAGGCACCAAGGTCAACATTTTTAAATGTGTGCACTTACGTTGCATGTGCAAAATATGCACATGAGAGCATGAACTGGTAACAAAAGTGTGCAAAATCATATCTCTCCATATGCTTTTCCATTTTGAAAGTACAGTGGCATGTTCATACACACAAATGTTGCAAATGCAACACAGTAATTGTTTGTTTATGAAAATACCTAATGTCACTACGATTAAAATTTTCTTTGTATATAAGGACACGTCTGATGTAAAATTACATTCACTTTTACAAAGAGGTGCAATGGAAATAGATTAAAAGGTACTTTTAGCCATGAAGAAAATGTAACATTGACTTTTTATTTTCTAAACAGAAAAAATATCGCCAGCATCCGGACACTATTAAGTATACCCAGATTGAAGATGAGCCTGTTGTAGTACAGGCTAAAATCAACCAGGCCCAGAGGAGTGATGTAAGTGCTGATATTTCTAGTGGACTTATATACGTTAACAAATTGAATTCTGAAGTCAAATGCGCCAGTTCACCTCTTCTCAAAGTGCTATCAGACAAATCCTGCCCCTCCCTTCATTGGTGTGGATATCTCCACATGCAGTTCAGTCAATGTGGTTCCACTGCACAAGAGGCAAATTCAGCCTGGGTTCAGGCAGGTGAAACTTAATTCAAGTAATCTGAGTTTCCTCTGTGATACCTATACACAAGACCCCCTCCCCTTACTGAGTGCCTTTTATCTTAAGGGCACTCATGAAATTATTCTCAAATGTACTGAGTACAATTCATTGTTACCAGAAAATCACCTCTGTTGGGGAACCAGATTTTGTCAGTCACTCAAATGGTTGCTTACCACAGGTTTGAGTATGTGTGTGTACATGTAGGTATTATACTCTCTGAGTGAAATTATGGCCCTGTTGAAGTTAATGGGCGTTTTGCCATTCACTTCAATGGGCCTAGGATTTCACCTTTTAAATAACAGTATTGTACACATAAAAGTATTACTATTATGTAAGATGATGAATTCAAGCTATATGACAGCATGTTTTAAGCATTTATAATTTATAAGCATTTGACTGACAAATTTATTTTTTACTTTCTATTGCAGATATTATATAAAGCCAAAGGTGCGGCTATAATTCACAATTATCACCTACCTCCAGACATGCCCCAGTTTATCCAGGCTAAAGTTAATGCCTACAATATTAGTGATGTAAGTTTACGTTGGAGTAAGAGCGCTTGATTTAACATAAAGTAATGGAGGCTTAGATTTTATTTCAAAAGTGATATTTTCTTCCAGAACTACTACAAAATGGACATGGAAGATTTAAAATCGAAAGGATATGACC
Source organism: Mauremys mutica (assembly GCF_020497125.1). NCBI lineage: Eukaryota > Metazoa > Chordata > Testudines > Geoemydidae > Mauremys > Mauremys mutica. The sequence continues at coordinate 27,106,877 of NC_059081.1, read as the reverse complement.
TAAGAAATGATGCTATTTCTATCCGAGTTGCCAAGGCTGCTAGACAGGCTGCCAGCGATGTATGTACATCCCATATCATCCCATTTCATTTAACTATTAGTTACATGTAGTGATGATTTATTTTAAAATTGGTTGCATTTCTATTGCATCTGAGGGATTGTTTATTGAGGCGGGATTTTATTGAATTCTTTGCTGGGTTATTTTTCTGAACACTTTAATAGAGTCTGATTTTAAATTATTGTTTTGTTACTTAACTAATGTATTTTAATGAGACATAAGTGTCAAGAAAAATCTGACACTCATTTATAACACGCATTGAATAAATAAAACATCACCAACTCCACTGTTATGAAGAGAGGCAATGAGCTCTCCTGTTCTAGTCACAGTCCTATGTCCAGTGAATGCTGGAGTTATTATCATGACTCTGTTGGTAACTGGAGCCTGGTCTTAAAGTCACGGGAAGACTCCCAATGACTTCAGTGGGCTTTGGAACAGATTCTTGGTGTGTAACCTTGGGGAAGTCACTTAATATACCTCCAACTTCCCTCCTCCTCCATGTGCAGTATTGGGATAATAATACCTACCTCAGAGTGTGGGTGGAGGGGAAGTTGTGAGTATTAATTAGTTTACATTTTCATTGCTGTACAGATATTAAGAGATATAAGTATTAAGTTTTATTACGATTATTTTAGTGATAAACAATTATATTTGTTGCAATTTAATAGCTATAATTTCCGTAGAATTGCTTCCTTATAAATGGGGGTTCTTTTTTTTTTTTTTGGCTTTTTGTACCCTGCAAAAAAGGGGGCTATTAAGGTATAACAATGCATGTTTCTTACAAATTGCTTCCTTATAAATGGGGGTTTAAATTGCTCACTAAAGAAAGTGTATTTTATGTCTGATTGTGCTTTGACAGGTCCACTATAAAAAAGACTATGAACTTGCCAAGGGTAAACTTGTTGGCTTCCAGAGCCTCCAGGATGACCCCAAACTGGTTCACTATATGAATATAGCCAAGATGCAGTCCGAGCGGGAATACAAGAAAGATTATGAGAAAACAAAAACCAAATACAACATCCCATTAGATATGGTCAATGTTGTGGCTGCCAAGCAGGCTCAGGACATTGCCAGCAATGTTAATTACAAGCAGCTGATCCACAATTACACTTACTTACCTGATGCAATGAACTTGGAACTCTCCAAAAACATGATGCAGATACAGAGTAATGTAAGTAACATGCTTCTTTGTACAGAATGTACCCAGAGGGATCAGGCAAAGGCAAACATAACTATCTAATCTGTGTGGTCACTTCTTTTTGTAGCATGCCTACAAAGAAGACTATGATAGCTGGATGAAAGGCATTGGCTGGATCCCCATTGGTTCATTGGATGTAGAGAAAGCTAGAAAAGCAGGAGAAGCCCTGAATGAGAATAAATATCGTCAGCACCCAGACACCATCAAATTTACCAGTGTAGTGGACTCCCCGGTTATGGTCCAAGCTAAGCAGAATACACTTCAACTCAATGATGTGAGTAAGCCTGGGAGAAAGGGACCATAACAAAATAAGGAAGTGTCTACAGAAATATCTATATCTACATACCGGTTTAAGTGAAATAAACAATCACACTATTTCCCTGTAAGTGGTTATTACATCTGTGGAAAGATATTTCCATACCAAAGGGAAAAACAGTGGGGAGGGGGCGTTCTGCAGTTTTTATAGTTGTGATATTAATATAGTCTGATATGAGCATATACACACAAAACCCCAACGAACATGTATAATGGGTTTTGTACTGAGTATCTCTGCTGACTTCAGTGGACTTATGCCTATTTCCAATGATTCATAGATTTTAAGGCCAGAAATGATTGTTATGATCATCTAGTCTGTTCTACTGCACAACAGAGGCCATAAAACCTCACCCAGCATTTTACACTGTGGTTACTGGGAGCTGTATTGGCTAGATCTTCAGCTAGTGTAAATCACTATAGCTCAAAGGGTGAAATCCCATCCCTGTTGAAGTCAATGGTAAAATTTCCATTGACTTCAATAGGGCCAGCATTTTATCCAAAAGAGCTATGCTATTCTGATTTGTATCAGCTGAGGATCTGGCCCATATTTTAAATTGGAATACTGAAATGAATGAAAAATATTTTTACAACTGTATGTGCAACTACAGATATCACAAAAAGTTTACACCCTCAGACTTATTGACTCTGAGGGCTAGTCTACACTTACCGTCCAGGTCGACGCGGTGAGTTCGACTTCTCGGAGTTCGAACTATCACGTCTGATTTAGACGCGATAGTTCGAACTCCGGAAGCGCCGCGGTCGACTCCGGTACTCCACCACTGCAAAAGGCGGTGGTGGAGTCGACCTTGGAGCCGCGGACTTCGATCCCGCGGCGTGTGGACGGGTAAGTAGTTCGAACTAGGGTACTTCGAGTTCAGCTACGCTATTCACGTAGCTGAACTTGCGTACCCTAGTTCGACCCCCGCCCTTAGTGTAGACCTGCCCTCAGAGAGTCCAGTCCAGATTTGTAAAGGTATTTAGGCATTGCTGCACTTAGCATTGCAATGCCACAGTCTCATTTTCAAAAGGGATTTATGCACTAGGAGCTTAAATCCCATTGACTGTCGATGGGATTTTGTTTCCTAAGTGCCTAAACCCTTTTTGAAAATGAGACTTAGGCTCCTAAACCAGTTAGGCATTGCAATGCTGGAGTGAAGCAATAGCTAAATACCTTTAAAAACCGGGGCCTCCCTCTAGGATGACACAATTAAATTTGTAAAATAAAGCACTTTTAGCTTCACTGGATAAAGGGTGACCATACAAAACAGATTCAGGTTTTAGTTCACGCTCCCAGATCATAATGGCCATTTTGCACTTATGAAACTGAAAAGGACAGGAGAATCTCCTGATCTTCCTTTCATTAATCCATACGCTTTGCCATCTTCACAAAAATCTTCCAGTCCTGGAAAAGGTTTAATAGTAAAACACTATGGTGAGGTGCCATTTTACAAAGTCTTTTTTTAGAATATACTTACAGTATATTTACTGCCATTTTAAGGACAGTATTAGCATAAATACTTAAATCCAACCAGAACTGTCAAATGTAATGGACACACTACATTTTCCTGCCTTGTGGTTTTCCCATCTTCACTAATTCATAAAATTCAATAACTCACAATATGTCTTTTAGTCATTGCAAGGTAGCCAGGTTCTGTTCTCTGGTTCTCTGTATTACAATTCCTTATCATTGTCTTGTGCTGTCTCTCTTTCACAGATGGGTATGTTTCTATGTGCATTTGTGTCATACTAATGTTTAATTTTTCTATATGTGCTTTTCCTCTGGTGGAACAACTTATGGCATGATTTTTATATCATATAGGCTAGTACATAGCCTGTAAAATCAGAGCCTGTGCATGAAAGTGCAGTCACTGATTTTATGAGGTAGGTGGCAATATATGTCTGTGAGACCAAACTTGAGCCCTCAGTTAATACACAGTGATCTGGAGCTCATTATGCTTGGAAAGAAATGATTAACTATGTCATGTGTTTTGCAGAGGTTATACAAATCTTCAGGAGAGGAAGTCAAACATAAATACACCATGACACCAGATGTCCCACAGTTTATCCAGGCCAGATACAATGCAGCTAACATCAGTGATGTAAGTGGTTTCTTGAAGTATATGACTAAGTCACATGCTGTTAATTAAATAGGTAGTGATGAGTAGTGTAAGTAAGTAGTGGTAAGTAGCGTATGTCCAAATAATGATACCATGTAAGCAATTCACCTGGCTTTTGGTTGATATGCAGATGCAGTTCTACATAATCAAATTATAACAAACTAGTTGCTGTCATTGTTATTTTATAATTTGAATTTGCAAACCAATATAGCTTATTTAATGTGGATGTATTCTAATAAATGGTGAATGAGGTACATGGTACCACTACATCATCCAGATCCTGCAATACTTACAGTAGCTCAGAAGTAACTATTTGAATTGTGTGCAGTTCACATGGTGCTATTAACCCTCCTGAATAATATTTGAATTTTCTTTTTTTAGGCATATTATAAACAAGATTACCATGATTTGATAGCCAAGGGGAACAATGTGTTAGGTGATGCTATTCCATTTACTCTAGCTAAGGCCTCAAGAAACATTGCTAGTGACGTAAGTATCAATTTCAGGTAAATTTTGTGTCATTTCTCAACAAAAATCTTACATTATAGGCCAGATTGTGAACCACTTACTCCCATTAGCGAGCAGTTACTCACACAAGAAGTCTCTTTGGAGTCACAAGTGTGAGTAACAGATTCTCAGTCTGGCTCAAAATGTTTGTTTAAGTAATAAATTCTCTAATAGACTATTTAGGCCAGATCCTCAGCTGGAGTAACTGGACATAGGTCTGCTGAAGTCAGTGGAGCTATGTCCACTTACGCTAGCTGAGGATCTGGCCTTTAAAATGTAAATCTTGTTGAAAATGCTTATAGAAATTATTCTACTTCAATTTTCTTAACATAATTACTAATGTGGTCGCCTTAGGGGGAGGGATAGCTCAGTGGTTTGAGCATTGCCCTGCTAAACCCGGGGTTGTGAGTTCAATCCTTGAAGGGGCCACTTAGGGATCTGGGGCAAAAATCAGTACTTGGTCTTGCTAGTGAAGGCAGGAGGCTGGACTCAATGACCTTTCAAGGTCCCTTCCACTTCTAGGAAATGGGTATACCTCCAATTATAGAATATAGGCAGGTTACCCTTTATTTGCTCTGGTTTGAGTTAGTTAAGTGTGATTTTTATTAACTTTGTAAGTTGGCTCTGATCCTGCACCTTTATGTGACACTTTTGCCTTACCCTCTCTCAGAAGTTGCTAGCCTGCTCTGGCAGAGATGCTATATATCCAGCCTCATTGTTTGGTCATAGTTTCCCCCACAGTTTTGTGTCATTCTGTTTCCACCTTCTCTGCGTGGGCAATGAGAGACTGACTTCCAACAGGATCCTCTTTCCCTTCAGCTATGGTGGTTTGCCAGGATTACTCTATGGAAAGGATTTGAGAAGGTTCCCGATAAAACAGATTGTTCTAGTAGCAAAATGGGAAGAAGATTATTTTATTTTGATCTCATTGCTTTATATAAACAGAAACTGCTGTAGTGTCTCTTTTAATTCATTTGTCATAGATGGCTATATGACAAAGCTATTAAACAGCATACTCTGGCTATGGTAAATTGCCAGATAATCTATTGCATGCACATGACAGTGGCATGATACACTTCATCCTGGGACATATTTTGCCATATAGTGGAGGAAGAACCTACCTACAGCTCAGCAGGCTTTATTGTGCTAATTGCACAAACTGGAGGCTGATCCAATGATTTTAAATCACTAGAGGGGAGCTGGCCAGTTGTGTTCAGTTTATTTGCCATAGCTAAACCATTGATTGACCAGCTGATGGGAAATTGTTCTAATACAACTTATGGGCCTTGTTAACCCAGGACTTCCTTTATAAGTTTCTCTTCAGTGCTCTTTCACTGGTGCAGTAGTGGAAGTGCTAGTGTTGGCAGAGCTCCTGCCTTCACCATAGTGTTGTGTGAAATCTGTTCTGTACGGGGTAGGCGCTTGTGCCCTATTTACACTAGTGCTCACACCACTACTACCCCCATTGCTACACTGGTAGTAGGGCAATATTGGGAGATTTCCAAGAAAGTCTAGTATACATACAGACACTGGGGATTCCATTTGGGATGGCTGACCCATCTGAACTACCTGCACCTCCTCCAGTACCTTCCCCAAAGAGCATTACAAGAAAGGACACCTTTCTATTGTCTAAATATTAAATCTAGATATCAATATACATATCCAATAGATATGCAAAGTACATTTACCCTCCTCTCCCTCTCCCTCCAGTATAAATACAAAGAAGCTTATGAAAAGGCAAAAGGAAAACATGTTGGTTTCAGAAGTGTGCGTGATGATCCCAAACTTGTTCATTATATGAATGTGGCAAAGTTGCAGTCTGAGCGGGAGTACAAGAAGGACTATGAGAAGACCAAGACCAACTATCATACACCTGCTGATATGATCAGTATCCAGGCTGCTAAACAGTCTCAAGACATAGCCTCCAATACCCACTACAAACATCTGATCCACCATTACACGTATCTGCCAGATGCCATGAATGTTGAACTTACAAAGAACATGATGCAAATTCAAAGTAATGTAAGTGTTTCAACTTTCCCAATTTCATAGTTGCTTAAAAACAATACAATGCATCCCAAGAAAAGTAGAATAAAAGCTTTATTATTATTATTATCTGCAAGGTCCCATTGCTGTGTTAGGACTCAGCATATCCCTGTAAAAAAATTTAAGCAGACTTTATTATCTATTTGGGGGAAACTATACAATTTTACTTTTTGGCAGATGATAGTTTGGAGGTGTTACATTCCTGGCTAGATTCCAACTCAATGGGATTTTTGGAATGTGCATACTAGTAGAGATTGTACTTTTGGAATACTGAATTCATAGGACTTTTTAAAATGCCTTTTATCACACTTGAGCACAAAACTGATTCTTTGTTTTGCAATGCACCCCATTTTTGTTTGGTTAACTGAGGAGATATTTTGAAAGCCCTTTGATCTTGTCCTCATCTCAGACTGAGACCACATAATAACGAGGTGGCTCCTTATCAGCAAAAGTGGGCAAAACTATAACTATTATTATTATTAGAAAGTCAACCCAGTACAGGGAACCAACCTAGGACACTACATTCCACTTAGACCCTTCATGGGTTGTGCAGGAATGGAGTTTCAGTTGACTGAGTGGACAGTGCACTCCGCACTGCAGAACTGGTTTCTGAACCAGCCTCTGTAAGGCCAGCATGGAAGATCAGTTTGAGAGTAGGTTGGGGGCAGGTCAAGGGAGGAGCCATGGATTGAGTGGTCCCAACCTCCTAGCACTTCACCTGCAAAGATACCCTGGGTTTTATGCAGGTGGAATAAATTTCACCCACAGTGCTATAAATTTCACATCTTATACAACAGGTGAAATATGGTAAACAAAAATCAAGTCATTGCCCTAAAGAGTTTATTATTGTAAAAGAAAGTCCAGTCTAGTCCTATACAATGCAGAACAAACAAAGAATGCTCAAGGTCACTATGTTGTAGCAGGAATATTTTAAGAATAGGTGGGACCGTAGAAGGGGAAGAGAGAAGGAACTTGGTAAATATTAATTGAGAGAATCTAACAAATGTATGAAACAAGGCACGTAGGGCACCCAGGACAAAATCCCAGGAAATTATAGAGAAGTATAAAAAGGGTAAAGGAAAGCATTCTGTTTCTCCAATAAGAAACTATAAATATTTTCTGTCAAATGCAGACCACACTGCCTAGGTCACGTGCTTATCACTTGAATAGAAGGAATGCTATTCAATGGGAAATTCTTTGCAATCTTTGACCAATTTAGGATTTGTCTTTTTTCAGAACTTGTATAAACAAGATTATAACAGCTGGTTCAAAGGTATTGGATGGAGTCCTCTGGGTTCTCTGGATGTTGAAAAGGTTAAAAAAGCTGGAGAGGCATTAAATGAAAAGAAATATCGCCAGAACCCAGACACCTTCAGGTTCACAAGTCTACCAGACTCAATGCCAATGGTTTTGGCTCAGCACAATACCAAGCAACTGAGTGAGGTAAACAGTTTCCCACACACTACTATGGACAGGACAGAATTTGTCAGTTGTATATGTTCCTGATTCATTGTCTTATACCATTGTTGTGATATTCATGTATTGAAATATAAAGACTCAAATTTAATCTAATAGACCTTTTGCGTTTTAAGGGCTATACATGTAGTAAAATTGAAGTTAAACATTGCTACTTGTATATGATTATGTTGATGCGACCTGCCTTATATCTTGTAAAAGAGATATTGTGTATTATTTTCCTTCTTAGATAAATTATAAGCAGGAGGGTGAGAAACTGAAACACAAATACACTTTGGACCCTGACGTTCCTCAATTTATTCAAGCCAAGGTCAATGCATTAAACATGAGCGATGTGAGTATTTGACAATAAATTATTCAATTATTATAGTGTATTAGTATTCTATTTATGGGGTTTGCGGTATATTTGTGGTGTAAAATTTCAATACTGAAAATGTGTAACGCCCCAGTTCAGCAAAGCTCTTGCCTGCATGCATGTACTTAAAGCTAAATGTGTGCTTTAAGTGCCTTGTTGAATACAGGTGGATGTAATATATGCTTTAGTGCTTTGCTGCACTGAGGCCAAAATGACTAGTTAGAATTAATAAGAAACTCAGAATATCATTTAATGTCCAGATTCAGTTCAGTGTAGAGACTGAAATTCTTTCTTTACTTCACTTAGGGGAGGGACAATAGTTCAATCTCTATGACTAGTCAATCCTTAGCTTTGGTATCTATCTGTGTTTCTAGCCTATCACTGTATGGTTCTCTGCTGAGACTGCCAGCAAGGGAATGATGGAGCCCTTTCAAAGCAATTATAATAATGAATTTGGTGATGAGGACATTTGTCCTCTAGGAACTGGCCAGAGATCACCAACTCCTTTTATATAGTCCACTAGATAACATTGTCATTTTGAACCACTGCCAATCTGGTGTCAGCGTCACACCAACAACTGAGCGATAATCTGTTACCAATCCCTGAACTAACTACTCTGCTTCCTTCAGTTTACTTAAGATCATAGGACCTAATCCTGAAGCCTTTACTTAGGTAAATTTCCCATTGACTCAGTGAAGTCCAAAGGGCTTTTGAGCAAGGGCCTTCCCTAGACTTATTTTTTGGTTCGGTGGCTGAACCCAAAAATCTGGGGGGGGGAGGGAAAATGTGTGTGTTTCAAGCCAACCCCCAAAAGAACTTTCAGGATGAATGAAATGTTTCAAATGTCATTTTGAATTGACATTTCATTTTGAAAATGTCACTTTGAAATGAAATGTTGAAATGGTGTTTTTTTAAATGTTAGAAAGATATATTTCAACATTTGCAAAAAATAATCAGTTTTTTTCAGTGGAAACTATTCACAAAATTTGACCTTAATTTGTGAATAGTTTTGATGCCCCCCAAATTCATGTTGGGGCAAATTTACTACTTGAAGAAAAAAAAATTACGTAGTTCTAGACCTCATTTACTACCGTTGTTAAGGCCATTTCCCCTAAAAATTGCCAAAAATGCTAACTGAGAAAATGAGATGGTGTAACTTCACTGCTTTGAAGTGACTACCTGAAAACACTGTATTATCCTTGTAGTAAACTTGAGCAGACCTAAAATGAATGTTACTCAATGTAATATTTGTAATACAGAAACATGGGTTTACAGTAGTCTGTTAAGATTATTAACTACTCATAATAAGAAAATTTGTTGGTTCTTTTTTTCTTTTCTTTAAGGCTTATTACAAAGCAGACTGGAAAAAAACAATTGCCAAAGGGTATGATCTGAAACCAGATGCCATCTCTGTAATTGCTGCTAAAGCTTCCCAAAAAATTGCCAGTGATGTAAGTATAATTTGGATAGAAATTGGAGGATCTACTTTATTGTAACTTTCTGCAGCATATAATACTATAATCTGAGCACTGACTATTTTGCGATGTTATGCAATTATCAACTGATATGGATTTCCATCTGGACTTCAGAAACAAGCTGCATACAGTCATATCTTGACTATCTGAACCCTGGTTACCTGGAAGTCTTGTTTATATAGTATGCCCGCCCTAAGGTCTGAATGAAGTTCTGGTCCTGCCAAGTTCTTTCAAGTTCCTCTTGTGCAGCTTATTTGTGCAGAGTTCTGACGTGCTATAGTCAGGGGCGGCTCCAGGCCCCAGCACCCAAGCGTGTGCTTGGGGCGGTATGCTGCGGGGGGGCGCTCTGCTGGTCGCCGGTCCCGCAGCTCCGGTGGACCTCCTGCAGGCGTGCCTGTGGAGGGTCCTCTGGTCCCGCGGCTTCAGTGGTGGTGAAATATCTAGAGCCGCCCCTGGATATAGTTCTAGTCCTCTGGCACGCCTTAACTCCTCAGGAATTGTTGTTTTAATTTAGATGGCGTATATGGGCCCAGAGAGTCAACAAACATGACCTTGAACTGTCCAACATTAAACACTTTTAAACAAGTCTTAGTGGACAGAGACCTCAGCTTGCTTAGTATCATGGCAAGCACAACATTAAAAATCCTTTTATTAAAGATACAGAAAGAATGAAGAACAGTTACAGCATTTGAAATGTAAAGTACTAAGTAAGGCTTTCGTTTTAACCATATTCCTTGTTCCCTTTTGGCTGTAGATAGCTTTTAGAAGGAAACCCCCCCTTGTTTGACAATGATAATAAAGACAACAATAACTGTCCTTTTTGGGGAAAAGAGAAAAGTTTAGTTAAGATGGACTGGAGCAGTTGTTGTTGTTGTTGTTAAAGTCCGATCCCATTTTCTAGAAAACAAAACACGACAAACACTCAAAAAAGGGATAAGAAGAGAATGGCAAAGATAGAAAATACAAATATCAGAGGGGTAGCCGTGTTAGTCTGGTTCTGTAGAAGCAGCAAAGAATCCTGTGGCACCTTATAGACTAACAGACGTTTTGCAGCATGAGCTTTGGTGGGTGAATACCCACTTCTTCGGCCGAAGAAGTGGGTATTCACCCACGAAAGCTCATGCTGCAAAATGTGTTAGTCTATAAGGTGCCACAGGATTCTTTGCTGCTTCTATAGAAAATACAGCTTCTGTCTCTGACTTTCACTTTTAATCTCACTGCTGAAAAACACAGGCACAACATGTGGTCTTAACGGCCATTCTGAGTCCTGGCAAACTTGTGTCAGCATCGGGCTGTTTAGGGTATTGTGTTTAGCTCCCTCTTTCTGGTCACAGGGTTCCAGAAGTATTGCAGAATATGCAGTCTTGGCTGGCTAAGCCAGATTTTTGTTAGACAGAAGGCAAAAGGAGAGGGATGAGAATGAGAAGCGGTAAAGGGTATGTTTATACAGTGAGCGGCAGCAGACAGCAGCGAGTCTCAGAGCCCAGGTTGACAAATTTGGGCTCATGGGACTTGTTAGGGGCTTTCCCTTTGCCTCTCCCCTGGTTTTTGTCAGACAGACAGAAAGCAGACGACCAAAAGTCCGAAGTGTAGGCAATGCAGTGTTTATTGGGGTTAATCAAGCAAGCATATCCATAGCTTTGCATGCCAGTAGAACCTTTTCCCCACGCCCCTGGTCCCACCCCTTACAATTTATGGTTTTGTTCCATTCTGGAGCATCGTGAGTCTGGGGGCTTCAGAACTCTCTTTTTTTGTACTCCATGAGAGGGGTAAGGCCAGGTTTTTCTTTGGCTTTTAGTGTTTCTTATGCCTCCTTCCCCCCCTGTCCCCCTTGCCCCTCTCAACGAGTTGCTTGAAGTTGAAGCAGGCCTGTCCTTCAAGTGTGCGCTCATATATTAAACTCCCAGTCTACCCAGCAACAGGTTAGCTCCGTTTCTTATCTCTCTTCACCCCATCTGCTTGTGGGCAGATGCAATACAGAGTGTCTTTGCTCTTTGTTCACACCTATTAGTAAGAATGTAAAAGTATCAAAAATCAAACCCAAAATTCTATCCCAGGGTAACAAACAGGCTTATATACTAATAGGGCTCAAGCTACAGCACTAAAAATAGCTGAGCAGATGCTGTGGCTCAGGCTGGAGCTTGGGCTTTGAAGCTTACCCTCCTCCAAAGGCTTCAGAACCCAGCTCCTGCCTGAGTCGTGATGTCTACACAGCTATTTTCAGTGCTATAGCGTGAGCCCTGTGAGAGCAAGTCTGTCAACCCAGGCTCTGAGACTTGCTGCTGCAGGCTGTATGGAAGATCCTAAAGTGGGGAAGAAAATGAGCACATGGGAGGATGTGTGCCTATGTGTGACACAATCTCATGTCCCAGGTAATGGCTGGGATTCAGCCAGAGCTGGTAGAGATGCCAGTGTGTTCTGGGTCCCTTCTCTGGCCTGCTCTGGTCAGGACATCTCTTAGGATTAGAAGGAAGGCTTGGGGTCCCAGGAGACAGTGCGGATGACACCCATGATGGTGAAGCTTGCTCCAGCAGCTGTTGGCAGAACGCTATTTCTTCTGCTAACTTTTCCCCAAACACTTTTCTTTTTAAGAACCTCAAGATCGAGTGTTGGGTGGAGTAGTCCATCCTCTCATTATTTTGTCCACCAACAAACCTAATTTCTGACACCAATTTTCACTCACTTTTTACTCTCGAGCTCACAATTAGGGTAAATTTGGAGGTCCACTTATTACAACAGGATGTAACCGCAGTTTCAACTGGTATCGGGGAAGCCCAGCAACTTTTAAATCAGTGATGCCAGCTGAGCAGGCTTTGAAGTCTGCAGAGACGGGAACCCTGATTGAAATTCACTCCTGTCCAGCATGAACACAAGACCTATGAACCACTCAAGTCCCGCTTAAATCCTACTCCCCCAAATACCTGAATCCTTACCTAGATGTTTTGGAGCGTTTGGTGGTTTGGGTGGTACTGTAAGAAAAAAAACTGCAATGGGGCTGTGAGAGGGAGTGGAGTAGAGCTATAAGATATGACAGACAAAAGGTGTAGAGACAGTGAGGGGGAAGAGATTATAGACTGTATATCAGAGCTGTGTGAATACTGGATTTTTCCATTTGCTGGCAATTCTGAAAAATGGAAAAAATATGACTTCAGGTTGAACCGAAAACAAAATTTTTTCAAAACTTTCAGCAAACAAAGAAGTAAAAAAAGTTCTGATTTAACTGTTTGAATTTTTAAAAATAAAATTGAAGGAAATTTTGAAGTGAAACATCGATATGTTTCATTCTGATATTTTTCTGAATTTTTTTGAGGGGGGAGGTTTGACACAAACAGTTTTTGCAAATTCATGTAGGTTTTGCCAATGTTTTAGTGTCACTGAATCTGCTTTAGGTTTGGCGGAAAATTTTCTCCCAGCTCTGCTGTCTATATCTATGTCATAGGTACAGCTTGGAAAGGTTGAGCACTGAAAGTCATCAACTCTCTTCTCCAAACCTAATTAATCAGTTAATGTCTGAAAAATGATTGCAAGATATATGTTATGAGCTGTAATTATAACAGTATTGAATTTCAAAGTGTTAAACCAATCATAAACACGCCTACCTTTCCCAAAGGTGACGAGCTTTTGTTTTCCTTTTTCTCTAGTACAAGTATAAAGAATCATATGAGAAAGAAAAAGGCAAACACGTTGGATTCCGTAGCCTGCAGGATGATCCTAAACTGGTTCACTACATGAATGTGGCCAAAATGCAGTCAGAACGCGAGTACAAGAAGGGTTATGAGAGCAGCAAGACAAAGTATCACACTCCCCTAGATATGTTCAGTGTGACAGCTGCTAAGAAAGCCCAGGAAGCGGTTACAAATACCAACTACAAACAGCTACTACACAACTATACACTCTTGCCTGATGCGATGAATGTGCAACTACCAAAACACATGATGCAGATTCAGAGTGATGTATGTAACTTAACTTTACTTGGTTATACTATTTTGCCAAAAGAGTTGAGGCTAATTAATAGCCAGTGGCAGATTAAGGCAGGATGGAGCAAACAGGTGTTCGTTTGGGGGCCCTAAGTTTTCCAAAGAGTTATAGTGATTATATATAGTGGATTCCAGGATACTCCCTGAGCAAACAAACCCTAGCTCCAAACATTAAATTACTTCCCAGCCAAGGAACATATTTTCTGATCATAAGTACATTTCTGTGGTTGGTGTTGTTACTTTCTAATTGTATTGTGATATTACTGTTCATTATTTGTATTGTGGTAGCACCTAAGTTTTATCTATATATAATATCTCTGTGTAGCTTAGAGTCCTATTTTTTGTTTCCTCCCTTCCCCCTCACTCCCCAGTATCTTCTAGGGATTTCATAAATAGATCTATTTTGTTGAAGGATACTTTACATTTTGTGCCTCATCTCCATTTCTCCCCCATAAAATACATACAATAGATTTATTCTTTGCATCCTCATACTGTTTTAGGGCAGGTCCTGAAGTCCATTAAAGTTGATGAAAATTTTGTCTGAGCAGGGATTTGTACTATCAGGCCCTAAAGAAGAAATTGCTGAAGAGATAGAATTGCTGGGAGTAAATTAACTAAAAGTGTCAATAAGACATTTATTCTAAAAAAAATGATTATGCTCCCTCTCAGTTTTCCTACTTTATCCATCAAATTTTGCCCTCAAAGGTGTGCATTTAGCTTCCAATTGGAGTTCTGCACATGAATCATAGAGAAGAATTTAGCCCTATATTTTGAATGATCTTTAATTGCATCCTATATCTTTGAAAAATGTGAGTGAGCACTGATCAATTTTGCTCATATTTTTCTTTCAACAATGACCAGGAAAAATTCAAAGACTTCATTTCTTTTTGTGTGTGGAAATTCTGATTTCTCTTACCCCTTTTAATGTCTCTGTTTATTTTGTAAAAAGAGTCTTTACAAAACAGACTTCAATAACTGGCTAAGAGGAGTTGGTTGGCTGCCAATTCAGTCTTTGGATGTGGAGAAGGTCAAGAAGGCTACAGAGATTCTCAGTGAACAGAAATATCGCCAGCACCCAGACAAGCTAAAATATTCCATTACAACTGATGCAATGGAGCAGGTGCTAGCTAAACAGAATGCACAGACCATGAATAAGGTGAGAATTTGCTCCGAGGAACCTGTGTTTCTATATTAATGCCTCAGTCCTGCAACGTAAAGCGCACTGAAGTCACTGGGGTTCCATATAGGTGCATCGGTCTGCCTGGATGCATCACTTAGTAGGATGGGGGCCTAAGACATTATGGAAGCACCATAGTTAAAAGTGTGCTGCAATTTGCATTCAGAGCAAGATTATAGTTTATGTTCTGTTTGGATTATATCGTGTATCCTCCCCATACGTACAGAATTGTCATTCTTGTGTGTGTGAGAAATAGTATTAGTAATGAGTGAACTGCAAAAGCTTTGGAATTCTGATTCAGTTTGGATAAGCACTCCCTGAAATGAGGATTCTTCTCTGAAGCACATCCAAAGCATTTGGGGGCACAACCAGGACACCATCCCAAGTGGGTCATGGATGTGTACCTGAGCACACAGAATAGGGAAAAACAATATGTACATTGAAAATCTGCAGTTACAGTCTGTTGCTTATGATAATATCATTTGCATAGTTTATCATAGGAAGTACAAAAGAAAGATGAGGGAAATTGTCACTGCGCTATAGTTAGTTTTTTGTATAGGTTATTTGTAATGCTTATGAAGTTTTGTGCTGCAGAGTCTAATTTAGCACACATGAGTAAAATGAAAAGAAGCTCTTGTTTTATAATGAATTGCAATGTATTTTTTTATATTAAACATCACTTTGGAATTGCAGAGGCTCTACACTGATAAATGGAACAAAGAGAAGACAAGCATTCATGTTATGCCGGACACTCCAGAAATTCTGCAGTCGAGGGTGAACCAGATCACCATGAGTGATGTAAGCTGACATAATCAAGCAGGACATTCAGTGTCAGTTAAAAATGCACTCCTAAAGTGGTGCCCTTTATAGTTCTCATTTTAAAACATTTAAATGCCAATGCAGGGCTATTAACATTTCCACCTTCATAACAAAAACTTTGTTCCCTTTTATGTTTTGGATTAGAAATTATACAGGGCAGGCTGGGAGGAAGAGAAGAAGAAGGGTTATGACATGCAGTCAGATGCTATCCCAATAAGGGCAGCCAAGGCCTCCAGAGACATCGCAAGTGATGTAAGTTCTATTTTTAGATTGCACTCAGGTAACATTATGAAAGAGGTGTAAATTAAGAGGAATTCAGGCTACTTCATGTATAAAACAAGTCCAATTTGGGCTGATTCCAACCCTAGAGGATATCTACTTCACAACTGGCTTTTGAAGCCTCCTAGACAATCTAGGTTTGAATTACATGCTTGGTATGGTAAATCTTGGAACAGTTCTTGGTCTGAATATTTATTTCACAAGCCTCCAGTGGATCCTCTGCGTACTCTGTACCCCTTGATCATTCTTGGCTTGATCCTGCAAAGTGCTGAGCACCATAGCCCCATGAATTCAATGGGTTACTTATATGCTTAAACATATGCTTAAGTGCTTTGGTGGATCAGGATTGTGGTTTTCACAACTTTGCAGGGTTGAGCCCTCTGTGATAGGTCAAACCGAATGTTTTATACCTTTTTAAAAATAAATGCATGCTTAATAATGCATTCTTCTGTACTGAGTTTACCTGGATATGTTTATTTTCTGCTTGCAGTACAAATACAAACTAGCCTATGAACAGGCAAGAGGAAAGCATATTGGGTTCCGTAGCCTTGAAGATGATCCCAAGCTGGTGCACTTCATGAAGGTGGCTAAGATGCAGTCTGACCGTGAATACAAAAAGGACTATGAGAAGTCAAAGACGAGATTCCACACCCCAGCTGATATGTTCAGTGTAGTGGCAGCCAAGAAAGCACAGGAAGTGGCTACCAATACAAACTACAAGCACCTGCTCCACCATTACAATGTTTTGCCTGATGCTATGAATCTTGAATTAGCCAAAAACATGATGCAGATACGGAGCGACGTAAGTGAAAGACTACAACTTTTGTGTTACCAATTAAGTGATATTTAGTTTATGAATAAATACCATAGGTTAAATCCTAGAGTTTTATAGATAAACTAGTGCAATTGTATATTAACATGTAGCAAGTATAAAAGAGCAGTACATCAGTAATGTGCACATTGTATTTCTTAGAATAATCTGAAATATTAAATTAAACTAGTTTATAAAGAATTTAGATGGGATCCAGATGGCAAGTTTGCCCACTTTGTTTATATGCTTGTCACGTGTTTATAGCTTACATGTCCCATTTGACTCAAGGAGTAATACTTGTGTGCAGCCCAAGCCAAGGAAAGCTTCACTAACAGAATCATCATACATTTTCCAAGAAATTATCCTTTCATAATTAGGGGAACCAAAGTTGGACCCTATTGTGCCTCAGAGGGATGTCTCCAATGTATAGTGTTACTTGGGGATACTCCTGAGGTGATGGAGCTTACACACTGTTTCTGAAGGCTTTGCCTAAAGACACAATCTAGTTCCTTTTATTGGGAGGGACTGATCCTGCAGCCATATTTGTGTATGCTATAGCTTCACAGAAGTAATTGGGATTGGAATTTTATATGGAATGTGTAGGAATATAGGCCCACATTAGATCTGGGTGAACTATGGTTTTAATTTGAGTTGGGATATTAATGTGAACAAGAGGCCCAAAGCATGGAATAAAAAAGAATGAAACCATGAGGAAAATTAGTTGTTATGTTAAACTTGTAGTGACTCTTCAAACGACCAGTGTTATCTTATTCAAGGATTGGGCTAAAGTAATAGAAATAAAACATGGTTATTGGGTATCATGTGCAGTAAACAATTGGCTGTATGAAAAATGCCTTCATCTGACCTTAGCTAAGGTCTGATAATTGGCAATGACATCACTTGCTTGTTAAAAGGGTATAAAAAAGTAAACTCTTAAAGAGTACATTGCTAATACCTGCCGGACCAAGCTGAAGTTGACCAATATGAATCTGAACATCCTTGGCTTTAGCCCATTTGTAAGTATCTTGATCAAATGCTTATAAATGTTTTGTTACTGTTTGGATTTAGTAAATTGCTTATTAGTTAGGCTTTTAGGCAAGTTTAGGGCAATTGTAATAAATACCATTTGGCATTTGGATTTAATAAAGGAATTTATGGTTAAATTAGTGTTGTGGGCCTTAATAAAACACACAGCACTGCTATAAAAGGATGTAAACTTTGGATACATAAAAATTATTCCATTGCATTCATTTAAATGTGCATATGTTCAAAAACTCAAAAAACCACTAAACTTACTAAACAAGTAGAAGGGGACCCAGAATTTTTCATGCATCAGGCTGATTTATTTCCTTCTCCTTACAGAATCAATACAAAGCTGACTATGATGAATTCATGAAGGGTGTGGGATGGATGCCAGTAGGCTCTCTGGAAGCTGAGAAGAATAAGAAAGCTATGGAAATTATAAGTGAAAAGAAATATCGCCAGCACCCAGACAAACTGAAGTATTCCAGTCTGATGGACTCTATGAACATGGTTCTAGCTACAAATAATGCTAAAATCATGGACAAAGTATGAAAATATTTGTCACAATTCAGTTATGCATGCAGTGATAAAAGACAAATTGGAGAGTTGTGTGAGCATTTCTTTTTGAAATGATCAGTTCTGGCCACAGATGAATATGCTGGATTCTCATTAACTTTATCCCCATAGGCCTTGACACAACCAAGGAAAAAGCTGGCCACAATATGCAAATTTTCAAAAGCGCCAAAATGTCTTAGGAGCCCAAGTCCCAGTTCCAAAAGTACCTACATCAGTTTTGAAAATGGGACTTAGGCTCCTGAGTCACTTTGGCTGTTCTGAATATTTTATCTGAATTATGTTACTGTGATCAGAAACTACTGTGTAATATGAATGTACTTTGTAGTTACACTTTAACTTTTCACTGCTGATTCGCCCGCTGAGCTGCCATCATCCATTTAATAGAAATAGGCTCAGTACTAGAATGCACTGTAACAGGGGTGGGTGGGATAAAATTAAGTGGATCCTGGATCCATCAGTGTTTTAGGCCATCACACAGGCTCTCAGACCCAGTTCCCTAAGATGAGCTCTTACCTACCTACCACTGGGATCTTGCCATTACTCTTAAGTTAGACAGCCAAGTCAGCCTGCCTCCTGAAGGCAGACAGCTGATAGCAATGAGCTGCGTGCAGAGCTATTGCATAATATTCTGACACTGAATAGTTCTTTCTCTGGGTACAGAAGCTGAGGATTCTGCTGGATTCTGTCACTAGATATGTTTGAACACATTTAGGAGGTTAATCCTTCCTAGATGCACCAGGTATAGTTAGTAACCGTCAAGCAGGTATGTCCTATGGGACTGATTCTTCTCTTCACTTATATACCAGTATAACTTTGATTCCAATGGAATTATTCTTGATTCACAATGTTGTAAGTGAGAAGAGGATCAGGTGTGTTTGGGGCATTTTTTTTAGCACGTCAGCAAACTTTGTCAGGTCCCATCACAGAGAGAGTTTATAATCCTGTAGTGTTAGGAAACCTCAGACTCAAATTTCCCATGTTTTGCTTTATCCTGCAGAGAGAAAGTAAGTAGACAGGTGCATTTTCAAAATAATTAAAAAGAAGTAACATTTTAAATTAAAGGCCAAGTTCTGTCCTTGGATTCATACACTGTGATGTGCATGCATTCTGGGGACCTATTTGGCCCTTATGAAAAAAGAACGGTGATGATAATATGCTATATTTGATTTCTTTGTTGACATCTTTTTTTATTCGCCCTTCCAGCACCTGTACACACAAGCCTGGGAAGCAGACAAGACAAAAGTTCACATCATGCCAGATATTCCAGAGATTGCTTTGGCAAAAGCAAACGCATATAACATAAGTGATGTAAGTACTGCTACTCAGACTGATTAGTTGGCACTATCTTGCAGTTATCTAGTATTAGGAGTAATTAAAATGACAGTACAGTAGAACCTCATTTATTCACCCTTCACTAATCCATAGTAATTTGCACTCAGCAAAGATTTCATAGCAGAAGCTGTAATGAGTTGCCACAGTAAAAAACAAAATATACTGCAGAATATTTATGGGTATATTATGAAATATTAACATAAATAATTAAAATGGGATTTGTAATTGTTAAAACAATAGTTTGGGTATCCTTGATTTTTATTGTTGTTTTTCCTCCCTAATTTATAAAATTTAGTCCATAAGCCACAACAGTCTCCATTTTTCATGGAAATTAGTGTCTGCTGTCTGTAATAGACAACATTATGGGCCAGTTTCAACCTCTGATATCTATTGCTAACATCTGCACATGTAAAATGAGGAATGGCATGTATAGATACTATCTTGCAATGCTGTATCCATCTGTTGTCTCTTGCTTTATACTTAGATTGTAAGCTCTTTGGGCAAGGATCATCTTTTTGTTCTGTTTGCGTAGCATCTGGCACAAAGGGATCCTGGTTCATTATTGGGGCTCTTAGGCAGTATGGTAATATAAGTAAATAAATAATGTGCACAAAAGTAGATATTTTTATTGCATTTTTGAAATGGTGGCCTCTTCTTTATAGATGCAATTTGCGCCTTCTAAATTTTCACCAATATTTCTGCACTTGAAGAAACAAATCAGGGTCTTTTGCCCTTCTAGTAACCTAGCTGCAGGTGCAAATCAGATAGTTAGAGATGCAAATACTCTGTGCTTAATTTTGAAATATTGCCCCGTTGTGTGCCTGAATGCCTTAAGACACTTGTTGTATGAGTGTTAAATATGAGGACAGAGCAGTGCTACTGAAAAGTTCTTGTTTCAAATGATCACATATATGGCATCGTTTATTCTGTTTTTATATGCATTAGTGCATTTTAAAAAAGAAATATTCTCTCTTTATTTTTTTCAATTCACAGAAAATTTACAAGCATTCCTTGGAAGAGTCTAGAAGGAAAGGGTATGACCTCAGAGCTGATGCTATCTCCATTAAAGCTGCCAAAGCTTCCAGAGACATTGCTAGTGATGTGAGTTTTTAAAGGAGGAAACTCTCTGTTGTCAAATATTATGAAGCATTCATTTATCGACTTGATTCCATTTTGGATGCTGATTTATGAATTCTCTTTATTTTCTATATTGTTTATAAATGTGTTTAATAAGTATAGCTTTTGTGACATTATATTGGCTCACAGTGATCAAAGAGCAATTGCTTCATTAGGAAGATAGGGAGATACATAAGGAGTCATTCTAGCATGGATCTCATTTAGAAAACCAATTTTACCTATATAGTACGAGTCATTTGTCAAAGTGACTTTGCTGGAGCACTTTTTAAAGGTGACATTGTATATAGTAGCTGGCAGGGGCGGCTCCAGGCCCAGCACGCCAAGCGCATGCTTGGGGCAGCATGCCGCGGGGGGCGCTCTGGAGGGTGGCAAGCGGGGTGCCTTCGGCGGCATGCCTGCGGAGGGCCACCGAAGCCTGCAGGACCGGCGACCGGCAGAGCGCCCCCCCCCCCCCCCCCCCGCGGCATGACGCCATACTTAGGGCAGCGAAATGTCTAGAGCCGCCCCGGGTAGCTGCATGCTTTAGTGTAGATATACACGTGTTACTCCTTAATTGCTGCATTATGGAGTTCAGATGTTAGCCTCACCAATATTTGAATGGAACAAAGGGCGCTTTGTAATAAATTATGTTTGCTGCTAATACTACAATGGTAGGACCTGATTACTCATCTTGTACTCAGTCTCTGTTTAGGTGACATTTGCACTGAAGTCAGGGGGGCAAATCCTGCAGAGAAAACCAGTACAGAGTTTCACTGTGCAAAGGTGGGGTGGGAGCACAGAAGTCAGGGTCCACACTGAGGTTCCCTGAATATCACTGTTCAGGCTTTGGGTGTAGCAAGGACAAAACTAGCCTATGGAAGCGGGGAAGGAGAAGGCTGAAAAAGCTGATGCTGTGTTGATCCTTAAGTTCTTCCACACAGCAGCCTCAGAGTTGCAATAGACACTGCAGAGTGGATCTGCAGCTGCTTCATAGCCTGGGAGGAGGTTTCCTCCCTCCCAAACCCTCTCCAAGGAGCTCAGCAGTGCAGATCAGAGCCTGATACTGGGTCTGTGCACTCTGCTGACCAGGATTTAGGCCAATGGGAGTGTTGCTTGAGTATGGACCTAGTTCGGGTTTAAGGTTTTAATCCATTACACCGTTATTAAGAAAACAAAACTCGGAAATAGCGGGAAGCAGCTTGTAAGTTTAAAAACAATTGTTCAGTCTTAGAACTAAACATAACCACAGAGGTCATTTGATCTTCAAACTTGGGCCAAACTCCAGACCTGAGCTCAAAGTGTTAGTAAAATAAAATCCAAACATTTTTCAAAGGGATGCCTCCAGCAAATTGGGACTTCCTTAGTTTCTTATCAGTCTCTCAATCTTCTCAAATTATGTGATGCCATGACAGTGAGATTCAGTAACAGCTGTCCTCAGAGGCTACATGAGGCACTGCAGGGAGTATGGCATTATGAAGAAACTTTCCTTTTCATGAAAAGGATTTTTAGGATAATTCTTTTTAAAATGTCCCTCATAAAGATCAAAGAGGTAGGACCCCTGAGTTTTTTCAGGGGTTAGCATCAGATTAAGTAGAAAAAGCTACTGGTGCTGTGTTTCCCACAGTGATTTTTAAATAGCGTATTTCTAATAGATGTGGATTTTTCTCAGAGGAAAGGTTGCTTAATTATTTTCTCAGTTTAATTTGTTATAGGCAAGGTGGTTTTAAGGCCTTTTGTTCTGTTTTCTTCACAGTACAAATACAAATTAGGTTATGAAATGGATAAGGGGAAACTTGTAGGCTTCCGCAGCCTCCAGGATGATCCCAAACTAGTCCATTTTATGCAAGTGGCTAAGATGCAGTCTGATCGTGAGTACAAGAAAGCCTATGAGACCAGCAAGACCAGTTACCATACACCTGCTGATACATTAAGTATCAGGGCAGCGAAGGAGGCACAAGGTAATATAACCAACACTAACTACAAACACCTGATCCACAAATATATCCTCCTACCAGATGCAGTTAATGTGGAACTGACCAGAAACATGAATCGGATTCAAAGTAATGTAAGTTACTGGGTTTTTTTTGTTCTGATTTGGCCACTGCCTATACAGTACTACTTTTTCAGTTGTATATGAAGAATTTTTTTTTAAACAAGAGAATTTTTCAGTTGCTGAAATTTGTAAAATGTGCTTTTCCTTTTTGTCTTCTGTTTTACAGAATAAGTACAAAGAGGACTACAATGAATGGTACAAAGGACTTGGTTGGAGCCCTGCTGGTTCTCTGGACGTGGAGAAATCTAAGAAAGCCACAGAAATTGCAAGTGACAGGAATTACCGCCAGCACCCAAGCCTTTTCCCCTTCACAAAACAGAGTGACTCCATGGACATGGTGCTAGCAAAACACAATGCAGATGTGATGAATCAGGTGAGGGAATACAGTAAAAATCGTGGATGTAAATGATCACTGTGTAATTCAATGACACTGCCTTTCTCCAACATTGCTTAAAACACATGCTTCCCTGGCAAATTAGCTTTGCCAAGATAATTAATTTCTTTTTAAGGTATGAGAGAACAAGCCATTTACAGATTTCTTTTACCAGATCCAAGCACCCAATTACTGGCTAAATAATTCCTTCTCCCATTTTTCTCAGGGTTTGATCATGTCATTGTTACTTGTACAGTCTCAGTTATTCTCACTGGCATGATATAAATGTTAATTTCTAATTCTGGGATGCGGGAGGGGAACTATAAGCTTCCATAACAGCATTCAGAAGTCTAGCCAGTGCAGGTCTCATCCTGCCCTCTTTACTAAGGAGAAACACTGGCTTTAAACAAATGACTGTGGAACAGGCTGATAGTCATTGCTAGAAATGCTCACTAAGGGCCTGATGAATTGACCTCAGTGGGAGCAAGATTGGATCCTAATTCACTTGAATCATGGATTAAGTCAGTAAAAATAAATACAATCAGCAACTCTCTCTCTCTCTCTCTCTGTCCATAAACAAAGTACACACAGAGAGATCTATCTATCATTCCTATTAGCATATCTGGTACTCTTTTTTTCCTGTAGCATATGTACACTCAAGCTTGGGAGAAGGATAAACTTCAGCTTCATGTGATGCCAGATACACCTGATATTCTACAGGCCAGACAGAACATGGCAAATTACAGTCAGGTAAAGAGTTGTAAAATACTTTATACTGTAGTTCATTTTTTAATACATTAGTTCTGTTTTCCTCAGTGAAAGGTGTCCTGTTATTTAAGAGTAAATATTTGTTATGAACTAGAGGGAAATGAAAAATAGATGGGACTTAGACTCCTGTGTCACTTAGGAGCTTCTGAAAATTTAATCCTAAACTCTTGCTAAACATAAATATTAGCCCTGTTCAGCAAGGTGAACTCAGAAAAAGGCTTAGTGCGTTCTTTATACCTCCCACAGACATGTACAGGGTCCTTCATGGCCTCAGTCAGAGTAGGTTACAAATTCCTTGTTATAAAATTCCAAACCCACTATGTGCAGGTTTCTCAACCTATCATCATGGACCCACTGGGCACTGTGATGTCCTGTCCCTTTAAATGTTTGAGCACTCCTCTGTGCAAAACCTCACCTTCATGTTGATTTCAGTTTTGCTGCCAGAACAATGAAGTCTCCACAGGAAACAGTTGTGTTTCCATCACCTCCCTTTGTGTCTGTTTGTCTGGCTCCCTCTCTGCTGGGTTCAAATATAACATACTGGCAATGAAGAATTTATGTTTCATGAATATCCTCTATTCCCACTGCCTGAAGAGGAAGAAATAGCAGATAATATGATGTATAAAAGGGGAAAACTTCACCTCTAGACAGCAGGTGACAGACTGCTGCTTTTTGCTGCTGGGACAGTGTGAGCCAGCTAGCTAGAGAGGGGGAAGTAGGCAAATAAAGATAGAACAAAGGATCTGGGTCGCAGTTACTGCTGGAGCTGTCCAAACAGAGCAGTGAGGGCAATGCAAGAAGCCATCTTGGTTGACTGTGTGCAAGAAGGCAGCATGTGAGATAGCTTTAGCCTGCACTGAGGGTCTTCAGCCAGCAGAGGGAGCTGAATTCTGCATTCTACAGTATAAGCACACAGCCAGCAAAGGGAAATCAAGGGCAGATAGTGCACAGTTTAAAAAAGGGGGAATTTCACTGTGGCAGAGATGATGTCCAGGAGACGTGAAGTGCAACAGCAGAGCAGAGTAAAATGGCAACTTTTCTGTGTAGTGTTGGTGAGTCTGATGAAAACCACAAATCATGAATGTACCTTGGATGTTTTCAGCAATTTATTGCTGGCAACACCATTCCAGACAGACAAATGGTTTCAAACTTGCTGACAGTGATGGGTCCAAAGGCATGTAGACTGCTGCATGACCTGTTGTGTCCAACTGTGCCTGGAACTTCCACATATGCTGCAATTACTGCAGCAATACAGGAACACTTTTCTCCTATCCCATTGATGATAGCAGAATAATACCAGTTCCATTAGTGACATCAGGGAAGTGGAGAATTCGGAGCACAGTTTGTTTCTGCTCTAAGGAAGTTGTTAAGAGTATTGTCAGTTTGATGCCCTGTGTGACCAGTTTGTCTCTGGATTATGTAATGATGAGATCCAGAAAAAGTTAGTGTCTGTGTCAGTGCTTACCTTCAAGATGGCTGTGAAGTAGCTATTGTCATGGAAACTGCAGAGAAGGATTCTCTGGACTTTAATGTGAAGTCGGAAATTCATAATGTGGATAAAGACAAGAGTTCTACTGACACTGATCAAGACCTAGCCCTACACATGTTATCAGAAGTTGGTGTAAAAAATGGGATCTTGGTTACTCCCTTGATTGAAGGTGTTCCTGCAAGACTGGAACTTGATACTGGAGCTGCCATCTCACTGATTTCTGCATCTGCCTATCATCAGATATTGACACAAGCGCCTCTGGAAGAAACCTCTATGGTTTTGAAGCATTATGCTGGAGAAAAGTTAGTAACAGAAGGGATATTCCAGATGCCAGTTCAACTAGATGGACAATCAGTTGCTTTACTCTTGTATGCAAGCAAAGGAAAGTTATCACCATTATTTGGCAGATTTTGGCTTGAGACGCTTAAGGAGAATTGGACTGAGATCATGGTGACCATGAAAGCACCTCAAAGTCTTCAAGAAATACTGGACAGACACTCCAATGTCTTTGAACAAGAACTTGGACAGATGAGCAATGTATCAGTGAAGCTCAGTATTAAGTCTGATAGCCAAAATATTGCAAGCCCAGAGTTGTGTCTTATACTCTGAAGCCTCTAGTAGAAGCTGATATGGAGCATTTAGTGAACACTGGAGTCTTATCACAGATTTCACATGGTGAGTTGGCTACATTTATCATACAAGTAATCAAGAAGGATGGCTCATTTCCCAGATTTGTGGTGTTTGTGATGCTGAATCCAGTCTCATGTTCAGACCAGTCCACTAACTCGTATTGAAGGTTTGTTTGCTACTCTTACTGAAGGACTGTGTTTCAGTAAATTGGATTTGCTCAATGCATACCTACAAATAGAGATCGAGCCCACATGTCACAAATATCTCACAATCAACATGCAAAAAGGCTTATTTTGTTGTAACAGGTTGCCTTTCAGTATCACATAGGCACTTGTCCTGTCCCAGAAAGCTATGGATGAGATTCTGAAGAGACTGAACGAAGTTCATTGCTATGTGGATGACATCCTTGTTACATGAAAGGATCCAGAGGATCATCTTCAAAATTTGTATGTTGTCTTGCAGTGTTTGGAAGGCCATGGACTGAGAGTATGTCAAGACAAATGTGAGTTTTCAAACCTTCAGTTGGACATGCAATTGATACCACAGGCTTAAGGAATCACCAGAGAAAGAGAAGGTGGTTCTTTACGCACCACTCCAGAGAATGTGTCACAGTTACATTTATTCTTAGGGCTGTTTAACTACTAATCTGCCTAATCTGGTGACAGTATTGGCACCTTTACATGAATTGTTACAAGCAAAGAAAAAATGGAAGTAGACTCTGTGTGCGTGTGTGTGTTTAAGGAAGCAAAGAAATTTGACATCAGCCGAAGTTCTTACTTACTTTGATGCCTCACTACTATTGCAATTGGCTTGTAATGCTTCACCATCTGAGTGCATGAGCTCTTTCTCTATATTTTTCCTGATGGCATGGAGAAACCAATTGCCTTTGCTTCACGAACGCTTACTATGCTTGAGAAGAACTATGTGCAAGTAGAGCAAGAAGCTCTAAGCATTATCTTCAGAATTCGGAAGTTCCATATCTATCTGTATGGTAGATATTTTACCTTGCTGATGGATTATCTCCTGTCACTTTCAATTTTTGCACCTAAACATGGAATTCCATCATTAGTTGCTGCTCGGATGCAATGGTGGTCGTTGCTACTTTCAGCTCATTCCTATGCTATTCAGTTCTGTAAAGGGACTCAGCCCGGCAATGCTGATGGACTGCCATGCCCAAGCTTCCATTAGCCCAAAGAAACGTCAGATGAAATGTTTTATCTCAATTTGATGGAGAGGTTACCCATCACTAGCACAGACATCAACACAAAAACCGCTAAGGATGATGTGCTTTCTCTTGTGAAGGGAATGGTATTACAAGGTACAGTGTTGGATCATCAGAATCCCCAGTTTACTGCACATCAGCGTGTTTTATATCTGAATCACAATTGCATCTTATGCAGAATAAGAGTGATCATTCCAGAATCACTTCACTCTCTGGTTTTTGTGATGGTCATTTTGGCATTGGATGAGTGAAGGCCATAGGCTGGAGTCATGTTTGATGACAAAGATATTGAGAGGAAAGAGAAGTGCTATAGTATGTGTCAGTAAATTCAGCATGATCCTAGTCCAGCTCGTTTACACCTTTGGTTGGGGCCTCAGACTCATTGGACACATATTCACATGGACGTTGCCAGACCTTTAGTCGTAGTCAGTGCGTATTCAAAGTGGCCAGAGATTTTAGAATGATTTCTACTACAGCTACCAAACCCATTGGACATCTCTGCATGTTTAGCCAATTTGGCTTACTAGAACAGTTAGTGAGTGACAACAGACTTCAATTTGAAGAATTTCAGAGGTTCCTAGCTTCAAATGGAATTCAGCACATATGTTCTGTTCCATACCATCCTGCTACAAATGGACTTGCAGAATGCTTTTACAGTCATGTAAGGCCTGCTTAAGAGTTAACAAGTCTATTTTGAGTCATCAGCAGAAACTGGATAATTTTTTGCTTGTCTACAGGAACACAACACGTGTTCCTACCCAGGAGTCATCTGCAACTCTTCTCTTGAAGTGATCTTTGTATACCTGTTGCGACCTGCTACATCTTGATGTTGCCTCCTCTGTAGCCAAATCCCAATCTATGCAAATTGATTAATGACATGAGACTCATCATCATTTTTTTCAAGTAGGAGACTCAGTATGGACTCGCAACTACAGTTGTGTGGTGAAATGGGTACCTGGAGAACTTGTAAAATGCACAGAACTTGTTTTGTGTATGGTAGAACTGGTGGTATTTTATGGAAATGACATATGGATCAGTTGCAGTCTTGGCAAGTACTGGAGTTGGGAGATGTTCCAGTAGGACTTTCTGTTCCTCCTTTCAAACCTCCTTCCATTACAACTCCTAATGTCAACAGTTTGGTGGAAAAAACTTTGGTACCAGATACAGTTGATTCCTTACCCCCAAACTGTTCCTGTTGTGAAGGGCACTGCCACACCATTGTCACCATATTATCCAAGAGAGTGTGAAAACCAGTTGTATGCCTGAACTTATATATTGTTTAGTTAGTGAGTTGTTATACCAGGGCAGAATAATCCCTTACAGTTTGAGAGTCAGTGGTAGTCCACCTGCACTATTTAGGTTATATAGTGTTTCATGTTAGCCATGTAAATGATGATGTATATAAATTTGGGAAGTTTTTAAAAGTAGGGTGGAGAATGAGATGTTCTGCCTCTTTTAATGTTTAGCATTCCCAGTGCAAAGCCTCACCTTAGTGTTGGTTTCAGTTTTACTGCCAGAACAATAAAGTCTCCATAGCAGACAGCTGTGTTTCTATCAGCTCCCTTTGTGTCTGTCTCTCTCCATCTCTGCTGAGTCCAAATATAACAGGCACATAGAATATGAAGCATTTACAGTTGTTTCCACCTTTTTTTCTGACTGTCTTTCTTAATTTTCCTTCTAAATATAGGAGAGTGACAGTCTGTGCTAGAGATTTTTTGTAAACTACTTAGTTTTTGCTTTCTGTGGGTGGTTAGAGGCAGGTCTATTAACTCCAAGTGTTTAAATTACATGTGCATAGTTCAACTGGATTGCATTTTTTAGAGCTACAGTACATCCTGATTAATAGGAAATTTGCAAATCCATACCCAATATTAGTAGTTACTTCAGTTCCACTCCAGTGGCCAAACTTCCCAGCAAAGTATTAGTGAGTGAGGAAGATTGATCTGGTGTTCAGGGCATTAGACTAGAAGTTGGGAAGCCTGGGGTCAAATCTCTGCCCCACCACGGACTTTCTGTGTGCTTTTGGACATGTGAATTAGCCTGTCCGCCTCATTTCCCTCTTTGTGAAATGGGGATAATAGCACTTTCCTACCTTATTAGGGGTGTTGTGACGATAAATTCATTAAAGATTTTGAGGCATTATGGTACTGGGGACTATAGAAGTATGCAAAATAGAGAATGAAGTCTCACATTACTAAGGCTTCTTGGACCTGATCCTCAGCTGGTGCAAATCATCATATGTTCTCTGAGATGGAGCTCCACACGACAGTGGACATCAGCTGAGGACGTTGGCATGTTAGTTTTTACAAATTATCCAACAATATAGAACATACTCGTGTGTTATGAAGCATTAGCATAAATAATCAAAACTAAACTGAACAAAGTATATTTGGGGTGTCTCATCCTGTTTCATTCTCAGGGTACATCCAATGCTGCTAGCCTCACAAAGAAAGAACTAATTGAACTCTGATTTTTAACCTAGTATGATAGATGGGGATCAAATTCTTTCCTGCTGTAATGCCATTTACTTTGGTGGAGTGACAAAGGGAATGAATTCATCCCTAAATATTAATTATTCCTTATGTAAGAACAAGCATTGCAAACAGATTATTTGTAATCTAGTAAGCACTTGTGAAAAAAACCTATAATGTATTAAAGACACAATCCCTAATACTGCCCCCTAAAGTGTCAAATCTTGAAGTCCTTACCTGAGGGTCTATTGTAGGTTTAGCCATAGCCCTGCATTAGACAGTGCAGATCACATTGCCCCAGTGAAAGTATCAGTAACTATAATAAAACCATGTTTCCAAATGCTCCCCAGCGCACAGAGGGGCAGCCTGCAGGGGTGCAGTGTATGCTGTCCTGCATATCTGGCCCGCTCTGCTGTAGGGAAAGGGTAATGAACTAAGAGCAGCCTGCTCCCTGAATGGGGTGCTTTGTGCTCTCTCACTTTTTTGCATCCATGCAGGGCTCAGCTACAACCTGGCCCTCAATTTTCACACACACTTTTCTGAGGCAAAACTTTTGCCTGAGTAAGTGCTGAGTTAAGATGGAGTGTAGTACTCAGGACTTGGATTCAATGTTTATGCCATGGGTTCTATTTGTATTGTTTTTACAAAGATGCAAGGGGAGTTTTGGAAAACACTCTCTGTTTTCAATTTTAGAAACTGTACAAACATGGATGGGAAGAAATGTTAAAGAAAGGCTATGACCTCACACCTGAAGCCATTTCAGTGAAAGCAGCCAAAGCTTCGAGGGACATTGCAAGTGATGTAAGTGACATTTTCAATTCGATCTGTGATGGATTTTATGCACTCAGACACAGTCTAATAACCCTCATTGGCCCAGGTCCATCCCTGTGCTACGAAGGTGTGCTGGAAGGGATAGAGAGATAAGAGAGCGTTTCCTCCCCGTGTAACCAGTGGGACAGACTCTCTTAGCATTGATGAGACAGTAGGAGAGAGATTGCTCTCATATCATTGCACCATGACCCCAAGCTTGCCATCTGCCTTCTATGTGGCATGGGAGCAGCCTGTACTACCCAGAGCTACCTGGTCTATGTCCTCCCACTGCCCTGAGTCAATCTACCATGAAGGCTGTAGAACAGGTCTCAGGGCAGACACATGCCCAGCACTGCTCCACATCCCAGCCTCAGTGCAGTGCTTGTGTATAAGGACAGGTGTTTGCTAATTTTTAGGGAAATGTTCTGGATAGTCAGGACTCTACATTTTCCAGTGCTGACTTTTATCCCTTGAGACACTGGGATTATGTCTCCGCCTGGGAGTTCCAAGCAAGTGGTCTCTCCAGATTGTAGTTGGTTGGTAATTCGTGCAGTGGAGGAGACATTCTGAGAGATGTGCAGCCTGCTCTTTCTACGGAGTCCAAAGGCTCAATTCCTTCGGCAGCAGAGGCATTCCTAGAACACTAACATCAAGCAAAGTTATGCACATACATCAAGGGAATATTAGACCCCTAAGTGTGAAACCACAATGATCTGCTCAGCTTCTAGCATCCAAGAGAGCAAGAAGTTCAAGTTTGCTTGTGAGTCTAACTGCCAGCATACATGGCATGCTGGTGAATGTATCTGATAAGCTGTTATTTCCCCATTTTCTCATTCTTACCTTAATTTGAGTACCACAATCTTTATGATTTTAGTACAAGTATAAAGAAGGTTACCGCAAGCAGCTGGGACATCACATTGGATTCCGCAGCCTACAGGATGATCCCAAACTTGTGTTATCCATGAATGTAGCCAAGATGCAGAGTGAGAGGGAGTACAAGAAAGATTTTGAGAAGTGGAAGACCAAGTTTAACATGCCTGTGGATATGTTGGGCTTCCTGCTGGCTAAGAAATGCCAGTCGTTGGTTAGTGATGTAGACTACAGACGGATCCTACACCAATGGACTAGTTTGCCAGACCAGACTAGCATCATCCAAGCTAAGAAAGTATATGAACTACAGAGTGATGTAAGTTTCCTTTTTACTTGATATATTTCTTTTATATTTATGGAAGATATGTTCATTATTGAAGGGAATCTGGTGTCCCTGTAGAGCAGAAATGACATTTCCTCTTGTAGTTCCAGCAATATAGATCATAGCTAAACAAGCTCTATTAATTGCCAGTTAATCTTTTAACATAGTTCATTGATGCAGACAAGAGAATGACTTTCCCTGATTTGTTTGGTTCCTTAACAGAATGTATATAAGTCAGATCTTCAATGGCTTAAAGGCCTGGGATGGATCCCCTCTGGCTCTTTGGAGGCAGAAAAGAACAAGAAAGCTTCAGAAATCCTGAGTGAGAAGAAATACCGCCAGCCACCAGACACTGTTAAATTCACAAGTATTCCTGATGCCATGGACATAGTTTTGGCAAAGTCTAATGCCAAAAATAGGAGTGATGTAAGTTTCTGAAGGCTGCACATTTAATTGAAAACATAAATTAACTTGTAATTTATTTCAACCTCTTATATAATGCTAAAACTAGTATAATTTGAGTTAACAGTGACTAATATGTCTTTAAAAAAGGAATTTTCCTGTTGTTGGTCATAGCTGTGTGTTTAGTAAAATGTCAGATTTCTGTGATTTTTGGCCTGTTTGGCATCTTGAGTTCAGCTGTCAAGAAATCCCAAATGTGATTCAGGAGATTATCATGGCTGATCTACAAAACGTATTCAATGTTAAGCATAAATAATATCTTTACCCATATTTAACCTTAATTATGCTGTATATGGGACTGCTGTAATGATGACTCTTTTTGGCCTTCCACATACAAAAGGGATGCAAAAAATTGTATTAAATAGAACTCTAAGTGATTAATGCATTATTTTCTTCAACTATCCATCCAGTACCATTTATATCTCCCACACTTGATACTTGCGTGACATGTTCTTGTATTGATGTTAAAGACGTAAGGTGGAGCTGAATGAAATCTGCTATTTATATGAAGATTCTATTAGACACACTGTTCTTGTTTGTTTCTCCTTCTAGAGACTTTACAGAGAAGCATGGGACAAGGACAAGACTCACATTCACATCATGCCTGACACTCCTGAAATCCTTTTGGCTAAAGCAAACTTAATCAATACAAGTGACGTAAGTTTAACTCCATACTACACTGGATGTTCGACGAGCTTATGACTTGAAAATTCACTTCATGAATGCAGTCTAAATTGCAGTAAAGTCCTTCAGAATTTATTTTGGAACTCTTGAATTCTTACAACCTTTAACATACCCATGGTCTTTTTCTGGCAAACTTGTTCTGTGGAGGGAGCCAATATGGCAGTTATTAGATTACAAGAAAAATACCAACAAAGCATGCAGTATGAGGTTGCTATCTTTAGATATGTCCATTTCATCCCTATTGCTCAAATCAACACCTTAAATACCTCTCCAATAAAATGTAATTAGTCTAGCAACCTGTTGTGGGAAAATGTCTAATTTCAGTGAGTTGAATTTTTAGAATTAGAGTATCATTTTTTGTCAAATTCTCCTTTGTCATGGAACATAAGAAAGAAATGCCAAAAAGATTTATCAATAGTATTCAAGAGGAGAGGTCATGATAGGTTGAAAACAGACACATGGGGAGTCAGAAAATATGCATTGTTGACTTTCTTATAAGTCCATGTAATTGTGGTCTGGAGCAATGTTTATTAATCAGATTACATAAGTAAAGTAAATGACAGTATTGGTTGCAAATGAGTTGCAACCAAAAACTTTTATTTGCCTCTCCCCAGTCAATCTATTGCAGTTATGCAATAATTTCCACCCTTAGTTTGGTGGTGGAAAATTTTCTGAAGTAAGAATAGCACGCAAGACTTTTGACTAATTTCTAGCACCAAAAAAAGCCATCTCAGAGTCCTAAAAATGTGCCTTTTAATTTAAAAACATGACAGCTCGGCTAGCATGCCTTGGCAATTGAAAATTAGTAGTAGCCAACTCCATTTGTTTTCTGCACATGTAAAAAATAGGAATTCAGTTCTTGAACTGTGGTGTAAAATACATAGCATTCCCTTTCTCTCCAAACATGAACACTGGAATACTTTTCTGCAAAGTGTTCTTGCAATCATTATTGTAAACTTATCTCAACAGAAACTCTACAAGCTAGGATATGAAGAACTGAAGAAGAAAGGCTATGAACTTCCTCGTGATGCCATATCACTCAAGTCAGCAAAGGCATCCAGAGACATTGCAAGTGAAGTAAGAGTCTTACTAAACTAAAATAACAGACAGTGTGGTTAAGCACTATAGGGCTGAATCAGTGCTGATTGAAACCAATGGGAGTCTTTCTATTGGCGTCAGTGGGATAAGGTCTTTCTGTCTTTCAAAAAAGAAAAAGAAGGCATACAGTGGATTCTTCAGTGCAAGGCTAGTCACCTAACAATACATTGTGTTTGTTTTTTTCAGTCTGCTACTATATATATCACTTAAACCCGGTTTATTATTGAAATTTTGTGGATGACATTGACATTTTATTTCATTTGAAAATTAACATAGTACATCAGTGACTTAGACTGTGCTACAGAGTTGCATGTAATTGTTTGAAGATGAATATATGACTCACTGAAATAGAGTTTGAATTCAGATTTAATATTTCATACCAAACCTGGAATTAACCATTATGGACAATTATTTGCTAAATATAACCTGGATCCCACAAACCTGTATGTGAATAGTCCCAATGAAGCACACTAAGTCCAGTGGAATATGCCACATAAATTGGGACTACATAGATGAGGAAGGGTTTGCAAAAGCTGTGAACCCCCATCCTATGAAATTATAAGGGCTATTGTCTTCTACTACAGTGGGATTAAGGATGCTCAGCTATTTATAGGAATCAATCATCAACTCATAGGATTAGGTTCTTAGTATGTTATAATAACTAAGGAGTTTCACCAATAGTTTTTACAAAGGTAGCATTTCTAGGTTGAATCTGAAAAAGCATCAATTGTTCTTTTCTTTCTTTCCAACAGTATAAATACAAAGAAGGGTATCGCAAGCAGCTTGGCCACCATGTGGGAGCCCGCAACATACAGGATGATCCCAAAATGGTGTGGTCTATGCATGTAGCCAAGATCCAAAGTGACAGGGAGTATAAGAAAGATTTTGAGAAATGGAAGACCAAGTACAATAGCCCAGTGGACATGCTGGGAGTCGTGCTGGCCAAGAAATGTCAGGAACTAGTCAGTGACATTGATTATAGACATCCTCTGCACAAATGGACATGTCTGCCAGACCAGCATAATGTTGTACATGCCAGGAAAACGTATGATCTTCAGAGTGATGTAAGTTCTATTTTTACTAGCTTTGTGAAAACTGAAGTGTTTTATTAAATATATTTTTGCTCCAATGTCAAAAAACATATTTAAGGACTCTTTCGTCCTGCAAAGACCTTTACGTCCTGGATTGGTGGGTATTTTCAGACCAGTGACAATAGAAGTGAACTCTTCTGCAGGTTAGTAAGTTCACGATTAGCAGCAGGCAGCCTACTTTTT
This sequence comes from Mauremys mutica, assembly GCF_020497125.1. Lineage (NCBI taxonomy): Eukaryota > Metazoa > Chordata > Testudines > Geoemydidae > Mauremys > Mauremys mutica. Next base: position 27,071,695 of record NC_059081.1, on the reverse strand, counting down.
GTATCCTTACTAAGTATTGATCTCCTCTTGAGCAATTTGGAGTTAAGTTTGTTGCAGTGGATTTGAACAGTGGATTGGAGCAGAGTGAGGGCAAGAAAATCTGAATTTCATGTCTTTAAATAATTACTATTTTGGCTGTATAAGTGACATGTTAAGAGCTCAAGGGGCTGGGAAGTGCATCCTCATCTGTGACATTTGGCAGAGGAAGAGGTGGCTGTAATTCCTGAAATGCACATTGAATGTCTAGGTAATCTCCATTATAGTTATAGATGAATCTCCATCCTGACAGAAACAGAATTTCCAGCAGGTGGAGTAAGATTTCTGTGTAGTAACTAGTATAGGCAGAATCACCCTTGGTTTCAGAGACTGTGAGGGCATGTCTACATTGTAATGTAAGCCCGGAGTTGTACAGCTCGAGTTAGCAGACCCTGGGTTTCTTGATTTAGGGCTTGAGAATTTACAATCATTTGTATCCCCAGATTAGGAATTTTTGAACCCTGGGTGCCAACCTGGTGTTCTAGTGTCTATGCTGTGGTGTGGTGTGGAGGCCCCAGTCCAGCCACTCATATCCAAGAATTCCTAATGCCCTCCAAAAATATGCCCTCCAACCCTTTGTTTGTGGTGCACGTGGGAAAACTTGACTGTCCACCAAAGTTGACTGTCCTGAGAACAAAGAAAGTTGGCCCATGGGATTGTGGGATACTTTTGGTGGACTCCCAAAGCACAGGTCTACATTGCAAAGCAATAGGGATTGAACTGTGGCTCCAGGCTTGACTCAGGCTTGGAACCTCCACTCCCTTGGGGACCTGGGTCTGAGTCCTGGTTTATGTGTAGACCAGACGGTGGGTGAGGGTGGGGGGAATTGAGCCTGAGTTTGAACCCTGGGCTTACACTGAAACACAGATATACCCTCAGTGCTGAACTAGCCTTGTCAGAGGGCGGTGAGGTGATAACCTCTGTTATCATATGATATTGATTAAACAGTGAGAATCTCTCAATTGGTGCTGCTTTGCATTGAAGAAAAATGTTCATGTTGTCTAAATAAAATAATGAACTTTCTTGTCTTCCTCTATAATTATAACTGAAGTAGGCAGAATCCACCTTGGGTTTCAGAGTCCATCACTATAGAATTATCCATATCAGAGGACTACAATACCTCTGTCGTCATTAGATATTGATTAAACATTGAGGCTCTCTTTAAGTGGTGCTGCTTTTCTTCGAAGAAAAATGTTCATGTTGTCTAAATAAAATAACAAACTGTCTTGTCTTCCTCTGTTATTTCAGCTTTTATATAAATCAGATCTTCAGTGGATGAGGGGCATTGGCTGGTCCCCAATTGGTTCTCTGGATGACGAGAAGAATAAGAGAGCAACCCACATCCTGAGTGACCATACCTATCGGCAACACCCAGACACGATCAAATTTAATAGCCTGCTTGATTCTCTACCAATGGTTCTGGCAAAGCACAATTCTGAAATTATGAACCAGGTGAGTTTTCTATTTATTTGCAATTAGAATTAAAATGGTATAATTTTTCTGGATTCTAAAGTGTTTTTTCTTAAAGGAAAATAAGGAAGTTTACTTCACAATACTATAGCCATTTCATTGAATGTCAGGGATTTATTTCCATTATAACTGACTACTTTTGTTTTGTATTTTGAGTTTCTAGCACATAGTTAAGGTATATTTTAAAAACTATATTTAATAGTTGCTTATGTTTAAGATCAGAAACATGAAAAAGTGGTTTAATAAGAGATTAGCTTTATGTTTTTACATGTTATTTTATGTTGTTATAAAATAATTAATGTAAAGAGCTGTATATTTCCTTTTCAAGGAGGGGTGCAATTATTTATCATGATTGTACAGACAATTGGCCAGTTATACCTAGCAAAGATATTCATATAAATGTCAGGTGAATTGTAACCCAGAAAGTTTCTTACCCAAATAATGACTGAGGTCTTCATGATTCCAACATCTTATTACATTTGCTGTTTGCTTTTCAGCGCTCATATACAGCAGCTTGGAATAAAGATAAAACTAGTATCCATGTGATGCCAGATACCCCTGATATTGTATTGGCACAGCAGAACAAATTGAATTACAGTGAGGTAGGTGATGCCTTGCTTAAAAATTGAAAGGCAGCATGTGAGACTATTTAGATGAAAAGAAAGTGCATTATTTCTGAAATGTAATGAATATTTGTTATGATTTTAGAAACTGTACAGACTTGCAATGGAAGAGGACAAGAAGAAAGGCTATGACCTACGGGTAGATGCCATTCCAATCAGGACAGCTAAAGCCTCCCGAGATATTGCAAGTGAGGTAAGTAAACTTGGACCCTTCTCCTCTCAGTCTCAACATTGTAGTGAGCAGTTGAGGGCATGCTTCATCAACACAATCATGTATCCAGCAACACACTTTCCAAACAATAAATAGAGTGCAACTGGAATAAAATCTTCCCTACGGGAACTGTAGGGCTGTCCTTACTTTATCTGTGGCAAGGTTCCACTCCCAATATCTGTTGTCTATTTGAGGATCTCTGTTTGATGGCTTGAGGGGTGTGACAAATGAAGTCATCTTGTCCAGTTCTGATTATGACTAATGCCTCCTATTTAATAATTGCTTGTCAATATTTTTAGCAGAAATAGTTTTTTTGTTGTAGTGAAACCTTCCAATACTGCCTGTCAGACCTTTCCCAGTAACAAACCCACTTAATTGAAACTGGCATTTGGAAAAAAGTGTGTTTCACCTTGTTAACTAGTAGACTTTATGCAAAAGCATTAAACAAATTTGGACTGGATTTTAGGCTAAATGCTAGTTGAGAAATTGACATGGGCATGACCACGTACAGTGGCTTATCCAGTCACAGGGAGAAGTTTTTCCTCTCAGAGACTGTCAAGCTAAACTATTATTGTAGCATGTTGAAGGTCTATGTAATATTTTGATACTTAGTAATTGAATGTAGTATCCATTTACCAATATTTTTTAATAACGTCTTAACAAGGTTGAGGCTATTATCTGAGGAAGTAACTGATGGACACCTCAGAAAGAGAATCTGAATTCTGACCTCAGAGGAGCCTGACCAAGGAATTAGAAATAACTTTGATACAATGTCTCAGGCAGAGGAAGCTGTAGTTTTCCTCTCCAAACACTCCAAGGACCTAGTCACAAAGACATCTTATTTCTTACACGTTTAAGGAGCTCTTGTGTCTAAACTTCTTTTTAAGTGCAGGGAGCCCTACGAGAGCTTTACACTCAGATACCACACTCTATGAACAGAACACTTCTTCACATAAAAGCCTCCATACTCTGAGCTCATGATGAAGTCCTCCAGGAAGTTGCTATAGGATTATAGGATGTTCTCTTAGCCCCCACCCCGAATCTTACTTATTAAACTTTTTTTTTTGCCTACAGTACAAATACAAAGCAGGGTACCGCAAACAGCTTGGCCACCATGTGGGAGCCCGCAACATCCAGGATGATCCTAAGATGGTGTGGTCTATGCATGTAGCCAAGATCCAGAGTGACAGGGAATACAAGAAAGATTTTGAGAAATGGAAGACCAAGTATAATACTCCCGTGGATATGCTGGGAATTGTACTTGCCAAGAAGTGCCAGGAACTGGTTAGTGAAGTTGATTATAGACATCCTCTGCACCAGTGGACATGTCTGCCAGACCAGAATGATGTTGTACATGCCAGGAAAACTTATGATCTTCAGAGTGATGTAAGTCCGACTTTTACTAGCTTTGTGAAAACTGAAGTGTTTTATTAAACATGTCTTTCCTGCAATGTCAAAAAACATATTTAAGGGCTGCAATTCTGGACTCTTTTATCCTGCAACGATGTTTTCTGCTGCATACTAGATTGGTGGGTTGTCACAGTTTCAGGTGAATTTCATGTGTATTCCCCCTCCATGGTCCAGCAAGGGGGCAGCCACTTTAGGCTTCTGACTCCCAGCCATCACCTCGCTTGGATGGAAATCTGCATCTCAATCCCCACTGACTGGGCCTCCCTGCCTACAAGCTTTAGTGTCAGACTCCACCAATTTGGTCTACTTAAGGTATCCTCTGTACACCTAAGCACATTATACGTCATTTGAAAGTGTATTATGTGTACTTTAAGATGAGGAATGATGTGGAACTGTCAAGTGGTGCCATTACCATAGAAACTGGGATAAACAGTGACACCATCAACATGTTAAAATAGCTGCTCTGAAATATTTGCTTTTGTTTGTTATTTTAACTCTATGCATGATTTCAAGACAAAATTGAATTTCTCTGTGACTTCAAAGCGTCACAACAGCAACCTAAAGGATAAACATCTATTAATAATTTTTACAGGTGTAATATAGTTGTGTTGGTGACATTTCTAATCAAAATCATGATCATCATCTTGTTCATAATTATGGTCTCTGTTGAGAGTGCGTGGGTTATCATGGTCTTCATTGCCTTGACATGTACACAGTTCTGTGCAGGGCAGATTATTCTGATTACAGTCACAGCTGATTGTGCAGGGACTCCTATGGGCATATGTACAGAGAAGGTCTTGTACAAGCTCAGATGCCATTGGGCCCTTGAAGCATACAGGAAGTAGTTGATCATCCATATTTTTCCATCCATGATTCAATGGTGATCCAATATCTGGTCTATCTATGTACAAAGTTATCTAAATCTTTAACATGCTCTTCAAAACTGTCCTTCTAATGTGGGAGTTTGGTCAGTAACTTGTCCTTTTCGATGGTTAGATTGAGGCGCAAAACAATTCAGGTCTCTGTGGGTCTCCTTTTCTTACTCGCTTTGGTCATACAGCACCGCTCCCAACTTCCTGGTTGCAGAAATTATGGCTTGTCCATCATTTTCTCCCAATTTGCAAGATCTCTGAAGCATAAACATCTCTATCAGTGACCTAATTACTATGGTTCCTTTGACATTAAGAGACCCAAAAGTCATATTGGTTCCTACTTCAGGAAGTGTTGCCTTTCTTATTAACAAGAGAACCAGCAAAGACTCTGGCAGACTCCAATTTCTTTACTCCCAAGGCCAAGTGAGTGGACAGTTGGTACCAGGTTTCTCAGGAAGGGTTTAAGCATTTCTTTACTCATTCAGTTCCTGATTGTTTGGTGATAGCAGCTGCTAATAAGCTATCTTGTCAAACCTTTACACTCCAGCTACAAAAAGGAAGCAATTTAGGCCACAGCATTATTCTAGACCCTTTTTCCGACAGAGATCTCAGTATCCCACTAAGAAGAGATCAAACTTTCTAGACATCACTAGCCATATTCTACTGTGGTGGGCCATTCTTACAAGAAGTCTGTGACCTCAAAGCAGTTGCTTTGACTTTTTTATCAAGGTCAGCATACTGATGATATCGCCTACCTTTGGGTCACACCTATCCCTTTTTACTGTGCATGGGAAAACATCATATCAGACAAGTTGCTACTCAGCATTGTAAAGAAGGGATATGTTATCCTGTTCCTTTCTATTCCTTTTCCCAAACTACCTTTCCTGTCCCTTTTCAGGGACTCCTCTTATGACACCGTGTTACTTCAAGTGTCATGGTCTTTTCTAGAATTGGGAGCCACAGAGAAAGTACCTTACTACCAGAAGAAAAAGCTTCTATTTCCAGTACTTCCTAGTCCCAAAAAAATGGAGGTCCTCCATCTCATTCTAGACTGAAGAAAGCTGAACTATTTAATCAAAAAGATCAAGCTCAGGATGGTCCCTCTTACTTCTATTATCCCTTCCCTGGAGACTGGTATGGTGCCTGACAAGCTGCATACGTCCATGTGGCAATACATCTCTCCCGCAGCAAGTACCTTTGATTTGTGGGAGATGCCAACCACTACTTGTACACAGTGACCCCTTTCAGTTTGTCATCAGCCCTGAGGTTCTTCACCAAATGCATGTCAGCAGTAACAGCCATCTCTATCATTTGGGCATTCAAATATTTCCTTACCTGGATGATTAACTGATCCAGGCAGCATCAAGTATCTGGGTCCTAGTCATCAGACAAGTATTCTCTCATCTAGATCTGAAATTAACTTGGAGAAATCTCAGTTACAACCCAGGTATTACATAACTTTTATAGGAGCAGAGGTCAATGCTGGAACAACCATAGCTTATCTGTCAAGGGAGAAGCATCAGTCTATAGCCACCCTTACCAATGCCCTCCGCTTCAGCACAATAACAACAGTGCATAGCTGCCTTCTGTTCCTGGGCCTCATAAATGTACAGAATTCTGCATGCCAGACTTCACTTTTGCTATCTGCAAGCTTGGCTTCATTCAGTATATCATCCTTCCATGCACCATCTGAACATGCAGATTTGCATTCATAGTCGAGTGCTTTACTTTATGAGTGGGTGGGTGGTCCTGAGGAATGTGTGCAAAAGGTTTCTGTTTTTCTCTTTGAACAGACCATGACTTTTGTAACAAGCCTCCACCAAAGGATGAGGGAGACAAAGAACCATAGAATTGTAGGACTTGAAGGGACCTCGACAGGTCATCTAGTCCAGTCCTCTGCATTCATGGCAGGACTAGTATTATCTAGGCCAGACCTGACAGGTGTTTGTTTAACCTGCTCTTAAAAAACTCCAATTACGGAGATTCTACAACCTCCCTGGGCAATTTATTCTAGTGCTTAGCCACCCTGACCCTAGTTTTTCCTAATGTCCAACCTAAAATGCCCTTGCTACAATGTAAGCCCATTGCTTCTTGTCCTGTCCTCAGAGTTTAAGGAGAACATTTTTTCTCCCTCCTCCTTTTAACAACCTTTTATGTACTTGAAAACTGTTGCCATCTCAGTCTTCTCTTCTCCAGACTAAACAAATGCCTTTTTTTTCTATCTTCCCTCATAGGTCATGTTTTCTTGACCTTTAATCACTTTTGTTGCTCTTCTCTGGACTTTCTCTAATTTGTCCATATCTCGGTCAACCTCAGACACAAGATCTTTGTTCTGCTTCAGCTTCGTGAGCACTCTCAGAAGGAGAAGAGATGGAGAGAATGCATATAGGAACTGACCGCACCAGGGAAGAAGAAAAGTATCTGCAGTGAAACACGGTCTGTGGCCAACCCTGGAGAAAAACCCAGTCAACTCAGGAGGTTTCCCTCAATATAAATTTATTAGAACTCTAAGCTATTTGTTGGGCCTGTGTGATATTTATTCCCTCCATCAAAAACTAGCTGGTGGAAGTTCTCAGAGACAACACTACAGAGAGGTGCAAGTTTGTCTGAACTGTGCCAGGAGGCTTCCTCCTTTGGAATCTGTGTATTCATCACAGTGTTTCCCTGAAGGCTTTTCACCTTGCAGGAGTGAGAAATACACTCTTAGTAGACACCCTTAGCTAGGTTTACACAAAGCGTCACATGCAGTCAATCAGGAAAGACATTCTCCTCCAGGTTTTTCGCTGCTAGGGTATCCAGTAATAGACTTGTTCATGACCAACCTCAACAACGAGTGCATGAGGTTTTTCTGCACAAAGCTGAAGCAGAACAAATATTATTAATCCACGTTGCACAGACATGGCCAAGACAATTTTGGTTCATGGATCTGCATCACCTGTTGATCAGTTTATCGACAATTCTACCACCACGTACTGAACTTCTGTCACAGAAGCAGGGCAGATCTCTTCATCCAAATCTCAAATATCTCCACCTTACTGTGTGGATCATCTCTAGTTGAATACTCATAAGAAAACCTGCTTCTGAGAGATGTGGGACATTTTGGTGAGCTGCAGAAAAGAATCCACTAGAGCCACATACACATCAAAGTAGAAGAGATTTTTCTATTTGGGCACAATCCTGCAGTACCCTCAGACTGAGGTTATGCATGTGATGGGTATCTCCTGCATATGAAATTATGAGGCCCCTCAAATAGTTCTGTGGGAGTTCACCTGCTTTTTACTTCGGCAGTACACCTGCCAATAGACAGGTTTTCCATTTTCTCTCATCCTCTTGTTTCTTGATTTTTTAAAAGGCCTATCCAATACTTACCCTCCTGTGTCAGTTCCGGTACACAGCAGCAACATGGTCATCTGTACATACCTTTTCTACTCATTATGCTATCATGCAAGGCTCTCGTGATGATGCTAATTTGTTAAGTTGCTGCTACTGTTTCTGTTATGATCAGAAGTCCCTTTACCTGTAGGGGAACTGCTGTTGAGTCACCTACCTGGAATGTATATGTGTCCAATCACTTGAAGGAGAAAAAGCATTTATTCACCTTGCGGTAACTGTTGTTCTTTGAGATGTGTTGTGCACATAGATATCCCACAACCGTCTTGCCTTCCCTGATACTTGGTTCATTGCTTATAGGAGAGTGAAGGAACAGAGAAGGAGGCAGTGCACATGAGAACATGGTCACACGCATGGCCTTCTGGTACTGCTAGTAAAAGTCTTTGACTCGAGTGCACTGGTAGCATATATACCTACTGTGGAATGTATGTGTGCACAACACATCTCAAAGAATTTTTTTCCTTGCATCCAGCCTTAGATCCTGTCCAACACAGTCCTTTGCAGTTTTGACATGTTACTGTTATCATATCTGTCAAAGACTTCAATTACAGAATTAGCTCTGTCAAATCCATTTAGGACCTGCTCATATTCTTAGAAGCCAATTTATCAACTATGTGGCATTTGTCTCCAGCTATCATTTGTATGGCAGCCTTGGCATCTCTGATGTACGCTGCGGTTTCCTTGTTGCACAGTCTTAGCTCATGGTTCTTGTAGCTTGAGTTTCCAGCTGTGGCCCCAGTTTAGCTTTGTCTGTTCTTCTCATTGTTCCATCAACATGGTAGAAGGACATAGGCACAGATCCTGTTGGGTGACTAAGATCAGTTGCCCTTGAAATGTCTTCTCTGCATCTTGCTGAGGACAAGATTCTGGAAAACTATTTTTGGACTGATAGCTGCTGCAGTTGTCCCTCCCTTGCCAGGCTTAAATTTGGTCATCTACACCATGTCAACAAATTGTTTGATGCCAGATTTCCTGACTGGGCTGCAAAAGCTATATGTGCCTACAGAATCAAGAGCATTTCCCCCAGATCTCTCCATTTGTTCTTTGCCAACATGTGCTCTTTTCAGCAGAGACTCTTGTACTTTTGATGTTACAAGCAATTCATTAGATATGTCGATAAGCACATCTGGATGTGATTCATGGTCAAATGGATTTGTCATATTGTTGAAGACGTTTGGTAAGAGCTGTAACATGCCCTTCATCCCTCTTCAGTGAAGAGGCAAGGATTTGTTAGTGGACTTTGTCTTCACTACTTCTTGTTAGAACACTTCTTTCTGTAATAGCTTTTCCACATTCCTAATATGAATGTGTGTATTGTCATCTCTAACACTAATACTAACCTGTGTGTAAGTGTCACTGATTAAATAATTAAAAAGTTATTTTCTAGACTATTTCAAAGGCTAGTACTGCATACATAGACAGTTACACATGAAAAGCTTCTACCAGGCAGACTAGATGCTACACTGTACATACAAAAGCTTACAAATGGAGAAGGAATTGGGAATTCATGTACATTTATATCTATCCTTTATCCAGTACAAACTATAGGCATAAAATCTTCTGCTACTGATGCACAGCCTTCTGTGTGCGACTGATCTGTTCAGCCAAATTCAATTGGAAATGTATGAAACTATTATAATCACTTGTGAGATGCTTTGACAATTAAGAATATGCAGGGTGAAAACATTTCATGTTAGTGTGTTGCAAAATATTGATATTTGCCATTTTTGTCACATATTACACATCTTCACCATTTCTTTAAAAAAATACTTGTCTGTGCAAAACCAATACAAAAATCTTTTAATACATTATCATTTGGTAGCATTGACCAACAAGCACCACATTAAGGTGTTTAAATCAATCCATAAAAATGTGGTCCTAGTCAGGTTGCAGTGTTTCTGGAACTGTGCAAAATGTGATACTTACTGATTTTGGTTATTCTTGTTTCACCTTGGCTACAGGCTTATGACACCACTTGACAGCTCCACATCATCCGAACATACTTAAAATATACTTTCAAATGATATACGATGTGGGTGTGTGTAGGGTGGACCATTGCCACATGTCTATATGCCCAGCAAGACAGATTGCTTTAAAAGGCCAGCTCCTGCGCTTTCTTTTCTCTCCAAGTTCTATGATCAGTGTTTTGCCTGCAGTTATAAGTTACCATTCAGCTCCATCTAAGCAAGAATATTTTTTTCATAAAGAAACAGCATTACTGTCACCGCTGGGTTGTGGGTGGTTAGACCTAGTAGTCAGAGCCAGAGTCCGCAAGACAGGAGTCAACTGTGTCAGGATACCCGGAGATCAGTAGCAGGAGGTCAGAACATGAATCAGATGCCAGAAATCACGGCTGGTCTGGATGTCAGGATATCAAATGTGGGATGCAGGAAGCACAAGGCACCCAGTCCAAACCAGGGTGGAGCCCAGTTGTTCAGACAGTTTCCTGTTCATGCTGCTAGCTTAAGTAGATGAGCAGGCCAGTCAGCTGATCCAGGACTCTGCCAATTGGACTGCAGGGGTGGATCCTCAAACTAGGCTGGGTTTCATGGTTCTCAGGTAGGTAAGCAAGCATCAGCAGGCTGCCAGATCGAGGGTTGGAGCATGACTGTTCCTATAAACCTTACAGACCTAAGTTTGAAACCTGTGGGCTCTGACAAATACAAATAAAACATATTAAAACAGTAAAGAATGTATGTGCATGCTAAATAGTTTAGTGCAGGTTGCCCACTAACACCAACCCCTGGCTCAGGAAGGTGCAAGTCCTTCAAATCCCATTGGATTTTCCCCAGAGGCTGCAAATTAATCTACACCTGGGCAGTTCAGCTTTTTACATCTTGGACCTTTGGTTGCCAGTCTCCGGAACAGGTAATCAACAGACCAGGACTCTTTCCTGAGGGTGTGGCTTCAAAGACTGGGTTTTTGCATAACCAGAATTGGAAAATTTGCATTAATCTCTCCACAGGAAATCCACTTAGCAACCTATTGTCCCAAAAGTCACTGCATGTCTGGCACACTTCCAATAGAGTCCTTTGAATTCCCAGGTCTGACATTCCTCACATCTCCCCCTTAGAGAGATTACATAGAGTCCCAACCCGCACTAAAATATAAATTAAATACAAAAAGGTCTTCCAGGGTGATTGTAGGAAATTGCCACATCGTGGGTATTTTCAGAACAGTGACAATAGAAGTGATGCCTTAATTAGCTCAGAATTAACAAGAGGCAGCCTGCTCTTTGCCTCCTTACTAAGTATGGATCTTCTCTTGTGCACTTTGGAGTTTAATTACATTTTCTGCAGTGGATTTCAACTCTCCATAGAGCAGAGTGAGGGTAAGACATTCTGAGTTTCATGTCTGTGAATATTTACTGTTTTGGCTGTATAAGTGACATGTCCAGAGCTTGAGGAGGTAGGAAGTGCCTCTTCATCTGTGACATTTGGCAGAAGAAAAGAAATGGCTGTTAATTCTCAAAATGCATGTTGAGTGTGTAGGTTATCTCCATGCCAGTTGAAGATGAATCTCCACCCTGACTGAGACAGAACTTCTAGGGGGTAAAGTAAGATTGTTGTGGACTAACTGAAGTAGGCAGAATCCACCTTGGGTTTCAGAGTCCATCATTGTAGAATTAGCCATATCTGAGAACTACAAGGTGAATACCTCTGTTGTCATTAGATATTGATTAAACATTGAGGCTCTCTTTAAGTGGTGCTGCTTTTCTTCGAAGAAAAATATTCATGTTGTCTAAATAAAATAACAAACTGTCTTGTCTTCCTCTGTTATTTCAGCTTTTATATAAATCCGATCTTCAGTGGATGAGGGGCATTGGCTGGTCCCCAATTGGTTCTCTGGATGACGAGAAGAATAAGAGAGCAACCCACATCCTGAGTGACCATACCTACCGGCAACACCCAGACACGATCAAATTTAATAGCCTGCTTGATTCTCTACCAATGGTTCTGGCAAAGCACAATTCTGAAATTATGAACCAGGTGAGTTTTCTATTTATTTGCAATTAGAATTAAAACAGTATAGTTTTTCTGGATGCTCAAGTGTTAGTTTTTAAAGGAAAATAAGGAAGTTTACATTACAATACTACAGTCTATTCATGGAATGTCAGGGATTTATTTTCATTATAACTGATTACTTTTGTTTTGTATTTTGAGTTTCTAGCACATAGTAAAGAATATTTTAAACTATATTTAATAGTTGCTTATGTTTAAGATCAGAAACATTGAAAAGTGGTTTAATAAGAGATTAGCTTTATGTATTTACATGTTATTTTATGTTGTTGCAAAATAATTAATGTAAAGAGCTAAACTGTATAATTTGTTTTCAAGTGGGGGTGCAACTATATACATATTTACCATGATTGTACAGACAATTGGCCAGTTATACCTAGCAAACATATTTATATAAATGTCAGGTGAATTGTTACCCAGCAAGTTTCAAAATTCAATAGAACTTTGCTAATTTGCGTTTCTTTATCTTCACAAAAATACCTCCTGTCTCTCTGATCTAATGACAGTTTATAGTGAATTGCCATATTAAAATGACTTACTTATATTTCCAAAATACCTAACAGGTTATTAGTCAGTAAATTATGAAGTATTAAATAATGGAAGCTGAACTATCATTGTCAAATGGAAAAATGCATTTGGTAATGTGTAATGCTTGCTTTATTTACTGTGATTTAAACTAGATTAATCATCATGGGAATCTTGTCTCATTGAAGTCAATGGCAAAGTTCTCATTGATTTCAACAATGTCAAGTAGAATATCACTCAAAAATCTCACTGAAATCACAGAGTGGACTTGTGGAACAAGGTACTAAACATAAGTGAAGGTCTCAATGACCTTTATTTGTTAATTAGTAAAATTCAGTAATTTGCAGTGGGTCTTGAGGTCAGTGCAGAGAAAACTCCTGTTGTTATTTTAGTTTTAGTTACAGTTGTTCTGAACTGCATGAAATTTTTAGGATTTATGATCTTGATTACACTTATTCAATCAGAATTATATCTTACCCTATTAATGACTTAGGTCTTCATGACTTAGAACATCTTATTATATTTGCTGTTTGCTTTTCAGCGCTCGTATACAGCAGCTTGGAATAAAGATAAAACTAGTATCCATGTGATGCCAGATACCCCTGATATTGTATTGGCGCAGCAGAACAAATTGAATTACAGTGAGGTAGGTGATGCCTTGCTTAAAAATTGAAAGGCAGCATGTGAGACTATTTAGATGAAAATAAAGTGCATTATTTCTGAAATGTAATGAATGTTTGTTATGATTTTAGAAACTGTATAGACTTGCAATGGAAGAGGACAAGAAGAAAGGCTATGACCTACGGGTAGATGCCATTCCAATCAGGACAGCTAAAGCCTCCCGAGATATTGCAAGTGAGGTAAGTAAACTCAGACCTTTCTCCTCACACTTTCAGAGGTCTCAAGTTCATAGTGAGCAGTGAGAGGCATGCTCCTTCAACACAATCATGTATCAAGCAAAACTCTTTCTGAACAATCAATAGGAGTACACCTGGAATAAAATCTGCCCTATGGGAACTGTAGGGCTGTCCTTACTTTATCTGTGGCAAGGTTCCACTCCCAATATCTGTTGTCTATTTGAGGATCTCTGTTTGATGGCTTGAGGGGTATGGTAAATGAAGTAATCTTTTCCACTTTTGAGTCTAACTACTATTTCTTATTTGATGATAATTTCTACTCAGTGTTTTAAGTGAATTAATCTCTTTGTTGCCGTGTAACCTGGCATGATTTGGAGGGCTGATGCGGAGCTGGATGCCTTTCCTTCTGGGGGAGGGCACTGGTGGCTAACCAGCTGGTCCTGTTCATGCACTGGCACTGGCTCAGCAGCCTGAGCTCGCTCCCAGGTATCCTGATCTGCCTCCAGAAGCTAATTCTGGAGTTCTTCTGGCTGGGGCTGCACTGGGAGGTTCATAGAATTATAGATCATAGATTATTAGGGTTGGAAGGGATCTCAGGAGATCATCTAGTCCAACCCCCTGCTCAAAGCAGGACCAATCCCCAAATCCCTAAATGGCCCCCTCAAGGATTGAACTCACAAACCTGGGTTTAGCAGCCCAATGATCAAATCACTGAGCTATCCCTCCATCTTCTTTAGAACCCCCTTTCAGGTAGTTGAAAGCAGCTATCAAATCCCCCTCATTCTTCTCTTCTGCAGACTAAATAATCCCAGTTCCCTCAGCCTCTCCTCATAAGTCATGTGCCCCAGCCCCCTGATCATTTTTATTGCCCTCTGCTGGACTCTTTCCAATTTTTCCACATCCTTCTTGTAGTGTGAGGCCCAAAACTGGACACAGTACTCCAGATGAGGCCTCACCAATGCCAAACAGAGGCAGGCTTCAAGCAGGGACACACTTCCCAACCATCAGATTACCACTGGCAATAATCAAATGCCAATAGTGACTCTGGGGGACCCAGCCAACCCCTCTCTCATGAAGCCCTACACTGGTCGGGTTGAGCATACCAAGGAAAGAGTTATTTATTAGCTCAGCAGGTGCCAAATGACTGTTCAATGTGCTTTTGGTAAACTGAAGGACCGCTAGCAGTGTTTACTCACTAGACTGGATCTCAGGGAGAAAAATAGACCAGTGGTTATAGCTAGATGTTGCCTCCTGAATAATGTGTGTGAGGCAAAGGAGGGAACACTGCCACTAGGGTGAAAGTGGAGAAGCTGTCTGTGAACTTGGAACAGCCAGACACAAGGGGCATTACAAGAGCTCAACATGGAGCTATGCAGTTGAGGGAGGCTTTGGAAGAGCATTTTAACGGTCAGTCACAGTAATGTTCTATGCTAGAGTGTTTTCTGAACCTGGAGCTCTGAGTGCTGCTAAGAATTCTGGGGTGCTTGCTGTACGTTTACAAAACATTGCTTGGTGTTTTCCTGAAGCTATGAATTCTGTGGTGCTGTTTCCTTTGACTACTGCTATGCATTCTGTAATATTTGTTGTGAACTAGTAAAATAATTTGAATCTCCAAAAATAGAACTTTATAGAGTGGGGAAAATGCATAAGGTTCTGAGTCTTCCCCTGGAGGAGGGCAGACAGGGTCTGCTCTGCCTCTTCAGCCAGATCTATGTACTACACCTCCAGACTCTGCAGAAACTCCTTCATGGTGCAGGTAGTTTGGCGTGAAGTGCACTGGCACACGTCTTTTCCTATTGGCTCCAAGGGCTCCATTACGACAAGCAGCTCTTTTACCTCCATCCAGTGGATCTTTCATGAGACCTCTTTGAGCTGCTGGTTTTCTACCAGGACCTCCTGCGGACCTGGAAGCTGATCTCTGTGACCAGGTCCCTGGTGGCCTCTGAGGGAAAAGATCTCCTCATGGAACCCCTGATAGACAACCCCCAGCTCAGTGTGCATGTGGCAGAGTCCCCCTTGGTATACCGGAGGTTGGTTCTGGCAGGTGCCACCAGGCCTGGGGGACGGGGTGGATCCCCTGGCGCTCGGCCAGTGCA
Organism: Mauremys mutica; assembly: GCF_020497125.1. Lineage (NCBI taxonomy): Eukaryota > Metazoa > Chordata > Testudines > Geoemydidae > Mauremys > Mauremys mutica. Next base: position 27,056,186 of record NC_059081.1, on the reverse strand, counting down.
TGGGGCTCTCCACCCTGCGTGTCCCCTGGTGCATTCTCCGAGAGGTGAGGGCAGACTTACCTCTCAGGCTTTCCTCAAGTGGGTCCCATGGTAGGGTACTCCCTGCCCACACCTTACCCTCTGGACTTCACCATAGGGCCCCTGCCCTGCAAGCCCCCTGGCTGCCCCCTCCACTCCACCCAAGCTGGCTGCATAACCTGCCACCGGTCTGTTTCCAAAATGCACCTAGGAAACAGCTATATCCACTCATGCTCTACCCTCTTCATTTCCTGACCATCGAGTCCCACCTTGACACAGTGGCAGGACCTCCTACCACCTATGGAGGGCGAGGAGCCCAATGGGCCAGTCTGTATTCCATCCTGGTGCCACAGCCTGCCAGAGATATTGATTGGCGGCTCTTTCACGGATGATGATGAAGTCCTCCGGGGAATTGCTGTAGGATTATAGATTATTTTCTTTAAAAATCCCCCTGAAACTAATTGAACTTTTTTTTTTAACCTACAGTACAAATACAAAGCAGGGTACCGCAAACAGCTAGGCCACCATGTGGGAGCCCGCAACATCCAGGATGATCCTAAGATGGTGTGGTCTATGCACATAGCCAAGATCCAGAGTGACAGGGAATACAAGAAAGATTTTGAGAAATGGAAGACCAAGTATAATACTCCCGTGGATATGCTGGGAATTGTACTTGCCAAGAAATGTCAGGAACTGGTTAGTGAAGTTGATTATAGACATCCTCTGCACCAGTGGACATGTCTGCCAGACCAGAATGATATTGTACATGCCAGGAAATCTTACGATCTTCAGAGTGATGTAAGTCCGACTTTTACTAGCTTTGTGAAAACTCAAGTGTTTTATTAAACATGTCTTTGCTGCCCTGTCACAAAACATATTTAAGGGCTGCATTTCTGAACTCTTTTAACCTCCAAGTCCTTTGCCGCTGCATACTAGATTGGTGGGTTGTCACAGTTTCAGGTCAATTGCACGTGTATTTCCCCTCCATGGTCCAGCAAGGGGGCAGCCACTTTAGGCTTCCGGCTCCCAGCCATCACCTCTCAGACAGAAATCTGCATCTCAGTCTCTCCTGACTGGGCCTCTCTGCCTACACTGTGATATTAGGCATGTGGCAGACACCACCAACTTGGTTGATTTAAGTTATCATCTCTACCCCATGCACATCATACATCATTTGAAATACTTTTATGTTTACTTTAAGATCAGGATTGATGTGGAGCTGTTAAGTGGTGTTGTTACCATAGAATGAACAGTGACACCATCAACATGTTAAAATGAAATATTTTGAAATAGTTGCATTTTTTTCTGTTATTTTATGACTCTGTCCATTATTTCAAGACAAAGTTGAATTTCTTCACAATAACAACCTAAACGGTAAAACAAAATTTAACAATGATTTTTTACAGGTGTAATTGAAATGTAGTAGTGCTAGAGACATTTCCACTCAACATCACTATTATTCTCTTGTTCATTAGTATGATCTCTGGTGAGAGTGTGTGGGTTACCATAGTTTCACTGACTTGGCATGGACACAGTTCTGTGCAGGGAAGTTTATTCTGATTACAAACACAGTTGATTGTTCAGTGACCACTACTGGCATGTGCACAAATAAGGTCTTGTAGAAGCTCAGATGCCACTGGATTCTTGAACAATATAGGAAGTAGTTGATCATCCTCATTTTTCCATCCATGTTGCAATGGTGATCCAATATCTGGTTTACCTATATGCCTATATGCAAAGGCATCCAAATCTTAGTTTGACTTGCTCTTCAAAACTTTCCTCCCATGGTGGCTAGACTGAGGCGCAAACAGATCAGGTATCTGTGGATGTCCTTTTCTTTCTTTCTTTCTCTGGTCATATCACACTGCTACCAACTTGCTTGCTGCAGAAATTGTGGCTTGTCCATCGTTCTATCTCAGTCTGGCAAGAATCTGTCTCAATCTGAAACAGTAAGGTCCCTTTGTTTTGACAACATTGAACATGGATGTTTCCAAATACCAAATAGCAGCGACAGAGAGTCCAAGCCTCTTAATGCATGTATAGCAGGTAGTATGTTGCAGAAGTCAGGAATGAGTGTGTCACAGATTGCATGAACATATATGAAGCGACACTTGTCAGTTGTGCTGGTAATGGTGCCTCTTTCAAGCCACATGTTATGTACTTGCTCCGTTTTTAGAATGTACTGAACAGCAAAGGCCAAAACATCTGTATCAGATGACCTAATTACTATGGTTCCTTTGGCACCAAGGTACCCAAAAGCCATATTTGCACATACAACATGCAGAAACATCCTTCTGTCTGCTTCCTCTTGAGAACTATACTAGCCTTGGGTTTCCTAAACACCTCTACTGATGATAGACTGTTTACTTCACTATTGGAAAAGCCGCTAGCAAGAAGGAGTGTTTGTGTTGGATGTGCTTCTAAACTTTCAAGTGTATTCCACAGAGGAATTTTATAAATGATAGCTTGTCGGATGCTTTGTTTAGAAAAAAATCTCATGGAGGCACAGGGTGTCCACCAGTCATCTCATTCTCCTTCAGGTGACAGTGCATTTATATATTTCACTGTAGTGCACTTGAGTTGGAGATTTTTGCCAGCAGTATCTCTAGGCGGTTCTCCTTGTGCTTTCAGGTGAGGGCATACAAGGGGTGTGTTCACCACCTCCTTCTCAATTCCTTCGCACCACCTGTGGCAGAAATTGGATCTCCCTGTAGCTTTAGCTTCGGTCAGTCATCTTTCTTATACTTTTCTATATATAGCTTTTATAATTATAGAATACAGTGCAGTATAGTATAAAATAGTGTAGTTATTTTAGCTACAATTTTATTAGTACCTGTAGGATTTACTATGGGGAAAAGAGCCCAGATTTTAAACAAATGTGCCACATGCAGCACTGTTATCCCTGTCACGGATAGGTACAAGAGTTGTTTGATTTGTGTGGGTGAGGGATGTTGAGGGACAAATGTCCTATTTGTACCTCCTTTCCTACCTGCACTAAGGAGCAGAGAAACTGTTGTCTTAATGATGCAACCTTTGCATGAGCAGAGTCCCAATGGTGACCAAGGGGACTCTGGATCAACTTGGAGTGCTCCTTCAGCTTCTTCTGACTGCAGACGTAAGTCTGGGAGCAAACATCTTCTCTGTGTGGATCGAAGCATTCTAAACATTCATACTTTGACAAGTCCTCTAAGTCTTGGTCTTCTCCCAGACAATCATCTGGTAGGTCCTGTGGTACTGGTTCAAAGCCTCACAGATCAAAGTGCTTACTGGTCATGTCAGAGGTAGCACTCTTGCCACCAGCTCAATGGGGCTGTGGAGACCAACGAATTCACCCAGGCTGGGTCCTTCTCAGTGTTCTTCAGCTCCACTGGATCCTCTGGCACCATCTGCATTGATATAATCAACTCAGGTACCTTCTACTCCTCAGGCTTTCCTAGCAGCAAGGGACCGTCTTTGTTTTTCGCTGCCTGACTCTCCTCTATTTCAGCTAGTTTCAGTATCTCCTCAACTGATAATGACTACACATCCGACACCGATTACACAGTCGACCTCACTGATGCACCTGGGCACTGACATCTCGCTTGGAATCGATGATGCAACCAGCACTGACAAGGCAACCAGAACTGATGTTGCAGTCAGCTCTGCTGATGCATTTGGAACCAATCACACACACAATATTTATGCCAGCATCAGCTTTTCGGCTCTTCTAACCTGTATCTTCTACTGACCCTTGTGTGTCTTCCATATCTAGACCACTGAGAACATCTATGGGAACAGCTCCCTCCTACCCTGTGTTGTCTTCTTCAGGCTCAGAAGAGGAAGACGTTGTCTCTCCTCTGAGATCCTTCAAATCTTTTTATAGATCTTTTCACTGCCAGATCGAAGGATCAAGACTGGTTCCCAGGCAGGAAAATTCCAGCTTGGGGTCCCTCATCATAGATGGCTTAGTCCATACATTACCCTCCATGGTAATATTGGTCTTGGACTTCCCCAAAAGACACTATATCAGTGGTGGCCACAAGCAGCCCATCAGGGTAACCTGCTGGCGGGCCGCCAGATCGTTAGTTTATATTTGCACGGCCGCCCACAGCTCCCAGTATACGTTCAAATGATATACGATGTGGGTGTGTGTAGGGAGGACCATTACCACATGCCTATGTGCCCAACAAGACAGATTGCTTAAAAAGGCCAGCTCCTGCACTTTGTTTTCTCTCCAACGGCTCTGACCTGTGTATTGCCTACAGTTATAAGCTACCACACAGCTCCTTCCAAGCAAGCACATTTGCTTATAAAGTAAGAGCATTACAAAGAAAACAAAATTAAAAGTGCTAAACACTTACCATAGTGAACCCCTAAAGCCAGCTCAGGGGTCTGGTAGGTGCCAGTCCTTCAAAACCCACAACTGGGTTTTCTCCAGGGTTACAAATTAATCTCCACTTTATGTCCATAATCGGAACACAGGCTGGGCAATTCAGCTGTTTCTTTGTGCAGCTTGGATCTTTGATCTCCAGTCTCCAGAACAGGTAATCAACAGATCAACCGCCATTTCCCCACACCTGTCCTCAGGGCGCAGATTCAAATTGCATAACTAAAGTTGGAAAATTTGCCTTAACTTCTCCACAGGAAATCCACTTAACATCTATTGTCCCAAAAGTCACAGCATGTCTGGCACATTTCCAATAGAGTCCTTTGTATTCCCAGGTCTGACATTCCTCACATCTCCCCTATAGAGAGGTTACATACAATCCCGACCCACACTAATACATACATTAAATACAAAAAGGTCTTCCAAGGTGATTGTACGAAATTGCCACATCATAGGTATTTTCAGAACAGTGACAATAGAAGTGATGCCTTAATTAGCTCACAATTAGCAACAGGCAGCTTTCTGTTTGCAGCCTTACTAAGTATGGATCTTCTCTTGTGCACTTTGGAGTTAAGTTACATTTTCTGCTGTGGATTTCAACTCTCCAGAGTGAGGGAAGACCATCTTTACTATTTTTAATAGTAAATATTGTCTTAGTTTTAATATTTAATAGTAAACATTAAAAATAATTTAATATTTACTATATTTTACAATTTAATATTTTTAATATTTACTATTTTGGCTGTTTAAGTGACATGTCCAGAGCTTGAGGGGGTAGGAAGTGCCTCTTCACCTGTGACATTTCGTGGAAGAAAAGAAATGGCTGTTAATTCCCAAAATGCAAAATAGATGAATCTCCATCCTGACTGAGATAGAACTTCCAGGGGGTGCATTAAGATTTTTGTGTAGTAACTGAAGTATGTAGAATCCACCTTGGATTTCAGAGTCTGTCAGTGTTGAACTTGCCTGTTAGAGGGCTGCACGATGAATACCTCTGTCATCATATGATATTGATTAAACATTGAGACTCTTTAAGTGGTGCTGCTTTTCTTTGGAGAAAAAATGTTCATGTTGTCTAAAGAGTGAACTGTCTTGTCTTCATCTGTTGTTTCAGCTTTTATATAAGTCAGATCTTCAATGGATGAAAGGCATTGGCTGGTCCCCAATTGGCTCTCTGGATGATGAGAAGAATAAGAGAGCAACCCACATCCTGAGTGACCATACCTACCGGCAACACCCAGACACAATCAAATTTAATAGCCTGCTTGATTCTCTACCAATGGTTCTGGCAAAGCACAATTCTGAGATTATGAACCAGGTAGTTTTCTATTTATTTGCAATTAGAGTTAAAATGATATAATTTTTCTGTATGCAAATGATTTGCTTTTTGGTTTCTAAGGAAAATAAAGACATTTGCATTACAATACTACAGTCTTTTAATTAAATGTCAAGGGTTTATTTCCATTATAACTGAGTACTTTTGTATTTTAAGTTTCTAGCACATAGCTAAAGTATATTTAAAAAGTATATTTTGTAGCTGTATATTGTATAAAATCACAAACATCTGAAAGTAATTTACCAAGATTTGGTAGTATGTTTTTACATGTTATTTATGGTGTTATAAAATAATTCCTCAATGTAAAGAGCTAAACGGTGTATTTCCTTTTCAATTATTGTGCAAGCAACTGGCCAGTTATATCTAAGAAAGATATTCATATGCATCTCAGGTGAATTGTTACCCAAAAACATATCATGATTTAATATATCTTTGCTAATTTGTATTTCATTTCTTCACAAAATATAATCCCCATAATGTCACCTCCAATCTCTCTGATCTAATGGCAGATGTAGTAAATTGCCGTATTAGTAAAACTTAAATACATATCCAAAATTGCCGGTACTTAGATTATTTGTCAGCAATTTATGAAATATTAAATCATTAAAGATGAACTATGATTGTCAAAGATAATTGAAAAATTGCATTTGGTGATGTATAGAACTTGCTTAATTTACTGTGATTTAAACTAGATTAGTCATTTGGAGTGAAATTTTGGCCCATCAAAGTCAATTGCAAGATTCCCTTTGACTTCAAGAGAGCCAGGATTTCACCTGTCGAGTAGTATGTTGCTCAGAAATATCACCAAAATCACTGAGTGGACTTCAGAAGCAAGATACTGTGCAACATGAGTCTCAGTATCTGACATTTATTCATTAATAAGTAAAATACTGTAATTTGCAATGGGTCTCCAGGTCAGTGCAAACAAGAGAACTTTTATTGTTTTAGTTTTAGTTACAGTTGTTCTGGACTTCATGAAACTCTTAGGATTACTCATCTGGATCACGCATATTCAGTCAGAATTATATTTTATCATTTTAATAATTGAGGTCTTCATAATTCCAACATCTTAGTATATTTGCTGTTTGCTTTTCAGCGCTCATATACAGCAGCTTGGAATAAAGACAAAACTAGTATTCACGTGATGCCAGATACCCCTGATATTGTATTGGCACAGCAGAACAAATTGAATTACAGTGAGGTAGGTGATGCCTTGCTTAAAAATTAAAGGGCAGCTTGTAAGACATCTTAGATGAAAGGGAAATTCATTATTTCTGAAATGTAATGAATATTTGTTATGATTTTAGAAACTGTACAGACTTGCAATGGAAGAGGACAAGAAGAAAGGCTATGATCTACGGGTAGATGCCATTCCAATCAGGACAGCTAAAGCCTCCCGAGATATTGCAAGTGAGGTAAGTAAACTCAGACCCTTCTCACACTTTCAGAGGTCTCAAGTTCATAGTGAGCAGTTAGAGGCATGCTCCATCAACACAATCATGTATCCAGCAACACACTTTCCAAACAATAAATAGAAGTGCAACTGGAATCAAATCTTTTGTATAGGCCTGTTCTTACTTTATCTGTGGCAATGATCCACTCCCAGCATCTGTTGTCAATTTGAGGATCTCTGCCTGATGGTTTGAGGGGTGTGACAAATGGTCTTCTTGTCCAGTTTTAATTCTAACTAATGTCTCTTATTTTATAATTGCTACTCAATGTTTTTAGCTAAATTAATCTTTTTCTTGCAGTGTAACCTACCCTTGATGCCAGTCAGACCTTTCCCAGTAACATACCCACTTAATTGAAATTAGTGTTTGAAAACAAATGTGTTTGGCCTTGTTAATGATTAGACTTCATGCAAAGGAATTACCCTCTTGGACTGGAATTTAGGCCAAATGCTAATAGAAAATATCAAATGTTTATGATCATAATCCAGTTGCTTATCTGCTTATCTGCAGTAAAAGGGAAAACTTTTTTTCTTGGAGACTGTCAAGCTAAGTTAATATTGTAATGTTGAAGGTCTATTTTCTATTTTGATTCTTAGTAACCAAATTCAGTATCAGTTTAACAATGTTTTCTACTACATTTGCTAGGCATATTTTATTTTATCTGTTATATTTTATGATTTTCTTGCTGTTTCTGCAAAATTGCCCTTAAAGCACTTTGTGTTTAAGACCATTATAACCAGGTGAAGACTGTCAGCTGAGGAAGGAACTGATGGGCACTTCATAGAGAGAAACTGAATTCTGACCTCTGGGGAGCCAGACCAAGGAATAAGAAATAGCTTGGCTACAATGTCTCAGGCAGAGGAAGCTGTAGTTTTCCTCTTGAAAAATTCCAATGGCATATAGGCGACCAGACCTAGGCACAAAGACATCTTATTACTTACATGTTTAAGGAACTCTTGTGTCCAAACCTCTTTTTATGCAGAGAGCCGTTTGATTGCTTTAGCACTCAGATTCCACACTCTATGAACAGAACACTTCACATAAAAGCCTCTACAGTCTCAGCTTATGAAGAAGTCCTCCAGGGAGTTGCTCTAGGATTATAGGTTTTCTTAAAAAATCCCCCTGAAACTAATTGAACTTTTTTTTTAACCTACAGTACAAATACAAAGAAGGGTATCGCAAACAGCTAGGCCACCATGTGGGAGCCCGCAACATCCAGGATGATCCTAAGATGGTGTGGTCTATGCATGTAGCCAAGATCCAGAGTGACAGGGAATACAAGAAAGATTTTGAGAAATGGAAGACCAAGTATAATACTCCCGTGGATATGCTGGGAATTGTACTTGCCAAGAAGTGCCAGGAACTGGTTAGTGAAGTTGATTATAGACATCCTCTGCACCAGTGGACATGTCTGCCAGACCAGAATGATGTTGTACATGCCAGGAAAACTTATGATCTTCAGAGTGATGTAAGTCCTACTTTTACCAGCTTTGTGAAAACTCAAGTGTTTTATTAATTATGTTTTTTCATCCTATGTAAAAAATGTATTTAAAGGCCTCCATTTCTGAACTCTTTTTCCTGCAAGGACCTTTGCTGCAACATACGGGATAGGTGGGTATTTTCAGAATGCTGCCAATACCATTCCACAGGTTAATTAGTTCACGGTTTGCGGCATGTAGCCTTCCTTTTGCATCCTAAGTACTGATCTCCTCTTGTGCACTTTGGAGTTAGATTTTCTGCAGTGGATTTGAACTCTCAGTAGATCAGGGAGGGGGTAAAAGCATCTGAGTTTCATGTTTGTAAATATATACTGTTTTGTTTGTATAAGTGAGATGTCCAGAGCTTGAGGTCCTTCTTATCTCTGATATCTGAGAGAGGAAAAGAAATGTCTGTAATTACCAAAATGCACCTTGAGAGTCTGGGTTATCTCCATGCCAGTTTTAGGTTAATCTCCACCCTGACTGAAACAGAACTTCTAATAGGTGGAGCAAGATTTTTGTGCGGTAACGGTGTAGGCAGAATTCAGAATCTGTCAGTGTTGAACTAGCCCTGTCAGAGGGCTGTGAGGTAATGACCTCTGTCATTATATGATATTGATTAAACAGTGAGAATCTCCTTAATTGGTGCTGCTTTACATTGGAGAAGAAAGATGTTCATGTTGTCTAGCTAAAATAGTAAACTTTCTTGCCTTCCTCTTTAATTCCAGGTTGTATATAAGTCAGATCTTATGTGGATGAGAGGCATTGGCTGGTCCCCAGTTGGCTCTCTGGATGATGAGAAGAATAAGAGAGCAGCCCACATCCTGAGTGACCATACCTATCGGCAACATCCAGATACGATCAAATTTAATAGCCTGCTTGATTCTCTACCAATGGTCCTGGCAAAGCACAATTCTGAAATTATGAACCAGGTGAGTTTTCTATTTATTTGCAACTAGAAATAAAATGATATAATTTTTCCTGATGCTAATGTTTTGTTTTTTGTTTTTTGTTTTTTATGCAAAATAAAGACATTTGCATTACAATAATAGAGCCTTTTCATTGAATGTCAAGGGTTTATTTCCATTATAATGGAGTAGTTTTGTTTTGTATTTTGAGTGTCTAGCACATAGCAAAAGTATATTTTTAAAATATATATTTAATAATTGTTTATGTTTATAATCAGAAACATGAAAAAGATTTTACCAAGAGTTTGATTGTATGTTTTGAGATTTTTTTTATGTTATAAAATAATTTCTCAGTGTAAAGAGCTAGGCTGTTTATTTCTTTTTCAAGTATTTATCATGATTGTGAAGAAAACTGGCCAGTTATACCTAAGAAAGATATTCATATATATCTCATGTGAATTGTTGCCCTAAAACATCTCATTATTGTATAGCCCTTTGCTAATTTGCATTTTTTGATCTTCACAAAACATAGTATCCATACCCTTACCTCTAATCCCTCTGATCTAGTGGCAGAGGTTGTAGTGAATTGCCATATTAGTAAGACTTAATTATACTCCCAAAATATCTAATCCATTATTTTCCAGAAAATTATGAAGTATTAAATAGTTGAAGCTGAACCATCATTGACAAAGATAATGGAAAAATTGCATTCGGTGATGTGCAACACTTGCTATATTTGCTGTGACTCAAACTTGATTAACCATGTGGGTTGATATCTTTGCCCCTTTGAAGAAAAATTCTAATTGACTAGAGTAGAGCCAGAATTTCACCTATTAAATGATACATCACTCAAAAATCCTACTGAAATCATTGTGCAGTCTGGTGTAGCAAGGTACTATTCAATGTGAATGAGAGTATCAGTAGCTGACCTTTATTAATTAATTAGTAAAATCCTGTAATTTGCAATGGGTCTCCAGGTGAGTGCGAAGAAGAGAATTTCTGTTGTTATTTTCGTTTTAGTTACAGTTCTGGACTGCATGAAATTTTTAGGATTTATGATCTTGATTCAGTCAATTATATCTTACCCTATTAATGACTTAGGTCTTCATGATTTAGAACATCTTATATATTTACTGTTTGCTTTTCAGCGCTCATATACAGCAGCTTGGAATAAAGATAAAACTAGTATCCATGTGATGCCAGATACCCCTGATATTTTATTGGCCCAGCAGAACAAATTGAATTACAGTGAGGTAGGTGATGCCTTGCTTTAAAATTGAAAGTCAGCATGTGAGACTATTTAGATGAAAATAAAGTGCATTATTTCTGAAATGGCAAAGAATCCTGTGGCACCTTATAGACTAACAGACGTTTTGCAGCATGAGCTTTCGTGGGTGAATACCCACTTCTTCTGCTTGCATCCAAAGAAGTGGGTATTCACCCACGAAAGCTCATGCTGCAAAACGTCTGTTAGTCTATAAGGTGCCACAGGATTCTTTGCTGCTTCTACAGAACCAGACTAACACGGCTACCCCTCTGATACTATTTCTGAAATGTAATGAATATTTGTTATGATTTTAGAAACTGTACAGACTTGCAATGGAAGAGGACAAGAAGAAAGGCTATGACCTACGGGTAGATGCCATTCCAATCAGGACAGCTAAAGCCTCCCGAGATATAGCAAGTGAGGTAAGTAAACTCATACTCTTCTCCTCACACTTTCAGAGGTTTCAAGTTCACAGTGAGCAGTTAGAGGCATGTTCCATCAACACAATCATGTATCAAGCAAAACTCTTTCTGAATAATCAATAGGAGTACACCTGGAATAAAATCTTTTGTATTGTTCCTGTAGGCCTGTTCTTACTTTATCTATGGCAAGATTACATTCCCGGTGTCTGTTGTCTATTTGAGGATCTCTGTTTGATGGCTTGAAGGGTGTGACAAATGAAGTTATCCTGCCTAGTTTTAATTCTAACTAATTTCTCTTATTTAATAATAACTGCTAGTCAATATTTTTAGATGAATTAATCTTTCTGTTGAGGTGTTATCTAATGTCAATGGTGTCCCCCTGCACTCCACTTACCCCATCTTCCATAGAGCAGGGGGGACATACCTGGGCTCAGGACGGAGGGAACTTGCAGCAGCTGCCTCTCAGCAAGCTGATCTAATTAACAAGGCAGTGTACTTAAAGGGGAAATGCACATATCTCCCTCCATTCCTGCTGCTTTGTAGAGTGAGAGAGTTAACCCTTGAGGGCTCAGCCAATTGCTAAGTCATCATTTAACAGTAAGGGAAATATCCCACACTCTGACTCCTCCACCTCAGTCAAGCTTCACAATCATCATCACTGTGTACGAGTATTAAATTGTTTGTTTAAAACTTATACTGTGTGTGTGTGTTTATATAATATATATATATATATATATAATATAGTCTTTTGTCTGGTGAAAAAAATTTCCCTGGAACCTAACCCCCTCATTTACATTAATTCTTATGGGGAAATTGGATTCGCTTAACATCGTTTCGCTTAAAGTCGCATTTTTCAGGAACATAACTACAACGTTAAGTGAGGAGTTACTGTATTTACATATTTAAGGGACTCTTGTGTCTAAGCCTTTTCCTAAGTTCTAGGTGTCATATGCATGCTTTAGCACTCAGAAATAATACTTTATGAAGTGACATATATTCACATAAAAGTGTCCAAACTCTCCACTAACCATGAAGACTCCAGAGAATTGCTATGGGATATTTTCTTAACAAGAATCCTGAAATTTGTTGAACTTTATTTTTTTACCTACAGTACAAATACAAAGAAGGGTATCGCAAGCAGCTAGGCCATCATGTGGGAGCCCGCAACATCCAAGATGATCCCAAGATGATGTGGTCTATGCATGTAGCCAAGATCCAGAGTGACAGGGAGTACAAGAAAGATTTTGAGAAATGGAAGACCAAGTATAATACTCCCGTGGATATGCTGGGAATTGTGCTGGCCAAGAAATGTCAGGAACTGGTTAGTGAAGTTGATTATAGACATCCTCTGCACCAGTGGACATGTCTGCCAGACCAGAATGATGTCATCCATGCTAGAAAGGCCTATGAGCTACAGAGTGACGTAAGTACTGAATGAGAGAGCTCCCAGTTGTATCAGTAAGGCTACGTTTTAGTCAGGGGTATTTTTAGTAAAAGTCATGGTCAGGTCACAGACTGTAAATTTTTGTTTACTGCCAGTGACCTGTCCATGACTTTTACTAAAAATACGCCTGACTAAAACTGCGGCCGGGAGGCTCGTGGTGAGGGGGGTGCAGCCCGGGGAAGTGCTGTGGGTGCTGGGGAGGGCAGGGGGCATGACCCGGGAGGGTGCTGTGGGTGCTGGGGAGGGGAGCACAGGTGTTTGGGAGTGAGTTGGGTGCTGGGGAGGGGGGCCGCCACCTGGGGAAGCACCACAGGTGATGGGGAGGAGGGCGCAGGTGCTGGGGTGGGGAGTCGCAGCCCAGGGGAGATGCGGGTGCTGTGGGGGGGGCGGGGCTGGGGCTGGGGCAGGCTTCTTACCCAGCTCCTGGGAAGCAGCAGCCCCAGCTCCTTAGAGCTCCACATGCTGCTTCCACTCCACCCCAGCCCCGGTTCTGCAGCTCCCATTGGCTCAGAACCACGGCCAACAGGAGCTGCCGGGGCGGTGCCTGACTGCTGGCAGAAGCAGCATGTGGCGCTAGGGGAGATGAGGTAAGCATCCCATCCCAGGTAAGCAGTGTCCCCAAGCCCTGAGCTCTCCCACAGCCAAACTCCTGCTGCTGGGGGGAGGGGGCCCTGAGACTGCCCCTGCAGCAGCCAGTGCAACTGACTGGGGGACTGCCCAAGCTCAGACAGCTCCTGGGCCAGCCACACAGGGCTGCTGCAGAAGTCATGGAGGTCACAGAAAGTCATGGAATCCATGACCTCCGTGACAAACACGGAGCCTTATGTATCAGTGATCACAGATTCATAGTAAATTATGCTTTCAGCATAATATCTTTCCCTTTTGGTGGGTGCAGAGGATCTGAAACCTCTGGAATGGTGGTTCAATAGTTCTATTGTGCAGTGAGACAGGCTAAAAAGAAGCTCTGAAAGGGAACATCACACCTGGTCCCCATCACAAAGTGCTGTTCCATGATTATTTTCACTGTGGCTGTATAAAGTCAGGGTCACGGTCAGTGGGTGTATGAATTATGCCGATTGATTGGATCTTAAACCCACTTGAGGGGGGAATCAAAGTGAGCCATGCCCACAGTAGTGTCTGTGGAGTGGCTTCTTGATGAAACTTGTGGGAAGGTTTCATCCTTCAAGCTCAGGTCAGGCTCCCAAGCTCACCGCTGTAAATTTGGATGTCTGAGTGAGGGTGTTCTTAGTGGAAGTCCCTCAACTATGAAATTCATGGCCTTATTGATTCAAGACTGTTGACCTTCAGTGCATAATGAAAATCCCGTATTTTCTCTCAGGCTTTTCCTGACAGGTGGTAGGATGGAGGATACCTGAGGAAGATGAGGAGGCAATATATGTCTAAACTGAGGGGAAAGATTGTAGCTGGCTGGCTAAAAGCCAGTGCAGAAAGGGAGGAGGGGTTTGTTTCAGTGCACAGGGCTTGCGCAGTCCCTGCATGAGATGTAATGGAATGTTTAACTGGGTATGTTAACTAAATAATTATCTTTGTATTTACTGTTAATAGAATTGCTACAAGTCAGATCTTCAATGGTTGAGAGGCATCGGTTGGGTCCCAATTGGTTCCCTGGATGTTGAAAAAGCCAAGAAGGCTGGAGAGATCCTTAGTGACAATATATATCGTCAGCCACCAGACAAATTTAAATTTACTAGTGTAACGGATTCTTTAGAAATGGTCTTGGCCAAGCATAATGCAGAAGCAATGAATAAGGTGAGTCCTAGCTTTCTGAGAAAGGTACTAGTGCTGCAAACCGTTAAAGATACATATAATTACAAATGTAATTTGTTATTATATGTATTAGACCCAAATTACATTACCAAATATGTATTAGACCCAGGCTATAATGATCAATTATGTATAGTTCGAGACACATATTGTAGCGATTTGTAAAATAGCTGGGAACTAGTTGTCTCTGAAAATGTCCATACATTAAAATAATTTGTCATAGTATTTAGGGCCTCAATGCTTGCCTACACTTTGTGGACCTGATTCAAAGCCCATTAATGTCAATGTGAGTCTTTCAATTGACTTTACTGAGGTTTTTATTAGTCCCTATGCGCAGAGGGAGTGCAAAATAAGCAAGAGCAGGAGTATTTTCTAATGGAAATCTTGCAACTTAAGCACATGTTTTTTGAAATTGAAGCCCTTTCAGAATCTTGACCTGGAAAGAGGTTAGTGTGAATATAGATATTATGATTTTTAGGCATTACTTGAAGTAATGTTATTAAAATAACTTTATTATGTTTTATGAGATCTTCGTATGTTGATCACTACATTGTTTATTGCTGTTGGTTTGTTATTTCATTTGCAGCGTTTATACACTGAAGCCTGGGATAAAGACAAGACTGAAATCCACATGATGCCTGACACTCCAGAGATTATGTTGGCAAGACAAAACAAGCTCAACTACAGTCAGGTGAGCAAAAGCACAGTTTGTGTCATGAGTGTAATAACAATCTAAGTGGAATCATGCTGTGTCATTGGCTTGGCCAAAATATATTTTAACAAACTTGAAATAAATATTTACACTAAGTTTCCTGACTTATCCCATAACATTGACCTGCCAAAAAGTCAACATCAAAATGTTTTCCATATTCCAGTATAGTAGTCTTCAGGTTTGATTGTGGAACCTTTATTCATGTTGGTGAACACTTTTTTGAGAAGAGTCCCACTCACTTCAAAGAGAGAAATCTCTTGTTAAGTGATCATCAGTAAGAGCTAAGGGTCCAAAAATGGTTCTCCAGTGAATTGCTGAGGTTCCTCCTTTTAAAGGTACTAATGCTAAAAAGTTGTGAAATTCATCCTGTGTTTGAAAATATCAAACAAATAATGTCTAACTTGATTCTTAAGAGCTAAAGTCCTTCTGATCAGTGTAAGTAAGGGGCAAATATATAAGCATCAATAGATGGTTGCTTTGGAAAGTAAGATTTGATCCATTTACAGTGGAGAAGTTGTCACTATAAGTGTGGTCTGTAAAATTGTATTTTATTCTACATCAGTTAAAGGAGAAGATAGACAAATAGTACAACCATTAGCTAGACTCTTTGCCCCAGATCCTCAGCTGATCTAAATTTACACCCGATGATGATCTGGCTCTTTCAGTTAAGAAAATTAGATTGTTAGATCCGAATAGATCGTATGATAATTCTTCTAGTCTTTCTGAGCTAACTGTTTTGCAGAGAAGGCAACATGCATAGTCCAGCTATAAGAATTTAACTCTGTTTAGTTCTTTTCATAGAGTCTATATAAACTAGCCATGGAAGAGGCAAAGAAGAGAGGCCATGACTTGCGAATTGATGCTATTCCCATCAAGACTGCCAGAGCATCCAGAGATATTGCCAGTGATGTAAGAAACTGCTCTTTATTTCTCTACATAGTTACATGGGACCTTTGCATTCTGTAAATTCCATATGTAAATTCTGCAATAGGAGGTTTGATTAAGCAATGAAGACGTGGTTTACATGTTGTAAAGTTGTAGTGCATATATTTAAACATTTAAATTGTAAAATAAAATAATTACAAAATAAAATACTAAGAGATTCAACTTTACGTGCATAGCATAGATAAAAGTCTGTTGTTGTACATAATTTTAGGCCAAAAAAAGACCTATTTCATTAATTAAATCTTTAATTGTTTAAAAAAAACACATAGTTCATGCATATCACAATTATTTCTCTTTAACATTACAAAAAGTAAGTTTAATAATTCTTTATATCCCAGAATGTCTATCCCATTTAAAAGTTCTAATTCACAATCCAGTTGCCTAGAATGCAAACCCATGACACCACTTTGATAAAATACCTTGAAAGCATCATAGTTTATAAATAATTTTTAGAGAGTTTCTTGTTAGAACTATTTAAAATTAATAGTCACAACATTATTAATTAATGGAACATTATATTTTGCTTTTTCCTTCAGTACAAATACAAAGAAGGGTATCGCAAACAACTTGGCCACCACATAGGTGCCCGCAACATACAGGATGATCCCAAGATGGTATGGTCTATGCATGTTGCCAAAATCCAGAGTGACAGGGAGTATAAGAAAGATTTTGAGAAATGGAAGACCAAGTATAATAGTCCAGTGGATATGCTGGGGATTGTGCTGGCAAAGAAATGTCAGGAACTGGTCAGTGACATTGATTATAGACATCCTCTTCACCAGTGGACATGTCTGCCAGATCAGAATGATGTCATCCATGCTAGAAAGGCCTATGATCTACAGAGTGACGTAAGTACCGTTTCTGTTTCAGTTCCAGAAGATGACTATATTTGATACTGTACCTTAGATGAAAAATGATTTCACATACAGATAACAGCAGAGCCAAATGTTCTCAATAAAACACCAATTCTAGTATTGTAACAGGTCTTGTTACAAATGGAAACTCAGATTAAATCCATTAAAAGACTCCTTAATTAGTTCAAATTTAAGTCCAGTTTAAGCACATTTATTCCCATTTATGATTTATTATTGAAATTATGAGAAATTCTTAATTACTCATGGTTTTAATCCAAGTGAAATGCAGTGATTTTTAACTAAGATTCACTACTTTGAGATTTTGGTTTTATTCAAACCTGGACCTTGAAGTGAAATGAGGAACGGGTAAAGAATGCACCTATATGGATCAATATATCAAAGGAAATGTTCATACAGATTCTTGCAAAGCAAAATTGCCAAGCTTCATGCATTTCAGTACTATCACTAGGGCTAAAATTCTGACCCACAATAAGCTATGTCAGAATAACCATGTTGTAACTGGAGAGGAGCCTGAGTCAAAGAAATATGCATGACACTTAGTAAATGGCAGGTTGTGCAAGGGTGGCATTGAGGAAGGTACAAAGTCTGGAGACAAAGAGAGTATTCTGGAATGTAGCTGGAGTGGAGAGTAGGGACCAGGAGCGGTGTATGTAAAAAGATGAAAGCAGAGATGTCCAAAAAGGATATTGATAAAAATCAAACATAAGTAGAGTAGCTGGATAGCATTGTTTGGGTTTCAGAGGTCAACCTGAGAAAGAAAGACTTGAGATGAGTTCTAAACATGGCTAAACATGGTATTGCTTTTCAATGGTGCAGTCTATGGATGAAATGGTAGTTATGCCATTTACTTCAATGGACCAGTATTTCACCCCTGAATTCTAGCCCAAATCCAGGTTTTACTATATTATAGTTTTTATTTTGTTTTCCCTTTTCATATGCTGTATGTTTTACTCACAGCTAGCTAGTTGTTCAGTAGTCATAAAATTTAGATAAAATGTACTGGGATGATAATCTGGAAAAGTGAACTAAGGAATGTATTTTGTATTTACTTTGTTAACAGAATTACTACAAGTCAGATCTCCAATGGCTGAGAGGCATTGGTTGGGTTCCAATTGGTTCCCTGGATGTTGAAAAAGCCAAGAAAGCTGGAGAGATCTTAAGTGATAAAATATACCGTCAGCCTCCTGACACATTCAAATTTACTAGTGTGACAGATTCTCTAGAAATGGTCTTGGCCAAGAATAATGCAGAGACAATGAATAAGGTGAGTAATGATTTGATAAGTAACACATCAGTGCTGTGCTACTCATGATTAAAGACAGAAAATTAGGAATACCTAGGGGTCAGCACCACTATGTTACACGATGGACACTTGACAAAATTACTGTACATAGTGACGGACATTGGGGGGTTATGTCACTCAGTCATTCAACGTTTCTTGAAAAATTACCACTGACCTCAACATTTTTACCACGGACACTTGTATCCATGTACGGACATGTTGCCAACCCCTACGTGATTCAAAGTAATGTTGATGTCCTGAGATAAAACAGGATGTTTGCAAAGCAGTACGTAGGACCTATCTTATTAAGTACAAATGGGGACATGTAAAGCAAGAATCAAGTTACTGAGATTATCCGGGATATCACAGTGCACTGTTTCTTCGGCATATGTGTGTAGTCAGCTGCAATAGCTCATCAGACATCTTAGGTTTGCCTCAGTCTTTTTATTATTGTAAACTGATGTAATCAGTGTCTAAATTTGGAGCCAAATATGCGCCGCTCTCCTCAGGTATATTCCCTTTGCTTATAATAGGAGTTTTGCTAGAGTAACAATGACAAGATTTGATAGATAGTTACTGTAGGTTATTACTGAATTACCTTTCATTTCTATTCCTTCTTAGCGCTTATACACCGAAGCATGGAACAAAGACAAAACTACAATTCATGTCATGCCTGACACTCCAGAAATCATGCTAGCAAAACTCAACCAAATAAACTGCAGTGAGGTGGGTAACAGTAAAAAGCTGAGGGGATGAAATAATGAGCTCTCGACAGTACAGTTTTGTTATCTCTGGCTTTTCAATGAATACGATAATGCTGCTCATCTGTATAGTCCCGTGTGTGGCCAGCAATGTTAGTTAAGACAGATTTTTGCTATAATTTACATAATCTTCTTGGTCTGACTTCTGATTTTCAAAAGTATTAAACTAGGAGCTTATCCTGTAGTAAACCCTTGACATATATAAATAGCACACCTGGAAACTCCCCTCTTTCATTTTGCCAGTGTCCTTGTGAAAAAAAGTTTTTCATGAAATAATGTGAATTTGCAACAGTGCAAAAGTTCGCATCTGGGAACACCTTTCACCCCATTTCTTGGTCTTCATTCTTCTAGATTCCCACCACCCCTGCTTTCCACTCCCTTACTCCTGCCAGATTTATACAATAAAATGTTGGAAATGTGCATTTTCCTACTACCCAGGGCAGGTAGCTATGGGTCATATTTAAATCAGGTTTACTCATGCTGAACATTAATCATGTTTTCTAGTGATTTAATGGGTTTTGTTATATAAATGTGTAACATGCTTACCTACAGGGGAGGTGCATAAAATGCATGGTTAATGAGATAAAAATATAAATCGTTTCCTTTCTCATAGAAATTGTACAAATTAGCCTTGGAGGAATTGAAAAAGAGAGGTTGTGACTTGCGTGTTGATGCCATTCCAATCCAGGCTGCCAAGGCATCCAGAAATATTGCCAGTGAAGTACGTAACCTTTTTGTTATATCTACAGGGACATGTTTCTTATGGGAAAAACTTCAGAATTTCTGCTCTATAATTTTTCCATGTAAATGCTTTTAAATTGTACAATAGATTCTATTGCAGTCCAATAATTATAGTGCATGCTTCTTGCTTCTGAAAAGAAAGCACCATATCAAGATCTACAGTGATGGATGCCTTAGACATATACATTGCAGTGATAAAATAAATAATATAAAGCCTAGTCCTATGCCCATTGAAGTGTTTCCATTGAGTACAAGGGTGTTGGATCAGGCCCATTGTGAGATTATATAAAGTACCTATTTACTACTTTTTGAGATTAGAATAAAATGCTTCAAAAGTCCCCCAGGAAAAAAAATATTAACAGTCCTAAACAATCCCCTTTTTCTGCCATGAGAAGATTTTAATGCTGCTGAAAAGTTGTATTGAAAGCCCATGTGACTGAAGTCATCCATGGAACAGATATGCCATAAGCAATGACAATAAAGTCTCCCTTTCACTACTCTGCCAGTGTGCCTCACCTAGGGCAACACCAGTTAGGGGTTAGAAGGTAGTTCACTCTCCAGGCTGGTTTTGTCCTTGGCATCCCTAATTAAATGGAAGATAAAGGTGCCAGTTGATGTTAATTTGTCAGCAGATGTTGTATGATAAAATTCTTAAGGAAAGAGCACATCCTAAAAAATTAAAAGGATGTGAGACCACAAACAAGATAGTAAGTAGATAGTTGTAAGGGATAAGGTAGGTAAATTTAGTAGTAATATGTTTATGGAGATAGCAAGATAGAATATCTTAAAATATTTTTCTCTTCTTCTGAATGAAATAAATAAAATAGCATATTAAAGAAAGTGTAACACGTTGTTTTCCAGC
This sequence comes from Mauremys mutica, assembly GCF_020497125.1. Classification (NCBI taxonomy): domain Eukaryota; kingdom Metazoa; phylum Chordata; order Testudines; family Geoemydidae; genus Mauremys; species Mauremys mutica. The sequence continues at coordinate 27,035,533 of NC_059081.1, read as the reverse complement.
ATGAGGGTATGCATGTTCTAGTTAAGTTGGGTACATCATTTCTGAATTGAAAACTGTCACAGTGAATATAAATATATTTTATTTTAGTACAAATACAAAGAAGGGTATCGCAAGCAGCTTGGCCACCATGTGGGAGCCCGCAACATCCAGGATGATCCTAAGATGATGTGGTCAATGCATGTAGCCAAGATCCAGAGTGACAGGGAGTACAAGAAAGATTTTGAGAAATCGAAGACCAAATACACTAGCCCAGTGGACATGCTGGGAATCGTGCAGGCCAAGACATGTCAGACACTGGTCAGTGATGTTGATTACCGCCATTACCTGCATCAGTGGACATGTCTGCCAGACCAGAATGATGTGATCCAAGCTAAGAAGGCCTATGAGCTACAGAGTGATGTGAGTGCACAACATGTGTAATACATGCAACAGGCCCAATTTTACCCTGACATGCCTGCACACAGATGTATGTTTAACATGCCAAGAGTGGAGCCCCATTGTGCTAGGTGCTGTACCAACAGAGAGTAGCAGACGTCCCTGACCTGAAGACGAGACAGACAGAGGGTAGGGGAAGGGGTAGAACAAACAAGCAGAGTAAACAATGAGATGGCAACAAATGTCATGTTAATTCCATGATTTTTTGTGGGGATGGGGGTTACTTAGGAGGGGATCAGCTAAATCAAAAGAAAAGGGAAGGGGACGTGGTCAGGTGAGAAGATGGTAAGAGGGGGTAGTGTGGAATGAAGCTCAGGTGAAGAGACTGGGAGGTGGAAGGAGAGGGTTGGAGCAAACAGCCAATCAGTACAGGCCAGAGAAAGTCTAGTCAAAACTGTAGAAAGTTTTCCGAATGTCCAGAAGTCCAAAGATCCCTTCTTGGGCTGCTTCAGCCTCTACCAGCTGGAATCTCTGGCTGTCTCCTCTCTGCAGCTCCCTGATGTGGGGAGTGAAGGGGGAATTGAGATAGGCACCGTCTGGGTCCTAGTGCCCTCAGGATGCAGGGGTGTCTCCTCTGTGCAGCTCTGCATCCAGGGGAAGGGTGGCCTCAGCTGGGCCCCAATTTCTTCACTTCTTCCCTGTGCAGTGGTCCCTGCTTTGGCTGCTTCTACCCTACTGGCTTGTGAAATTTTCCATATACTGTTACCAATCCTTTATCACCAAATCTTTGCTGTTTTCTTGATCTTTGATCTGTCAAAGGTGCCCTAATAATGCATCTGTGGAGTCCTTTCATTTTCCCATTGGTTGTGCTGTGTAATAATTATTTTATCTATCTTGGAAGAATGAGTGTCAGAATCAAATGACCATTTTGTAGTAATAGATAATGTTACATGAAGTGAGTAGTGTATAAATCAGTTGCATTTATTCATATATTCATTTGATTGTTCCTACAAATGACTGATTGAACGTTAATTAAATTTTAGGCTGTTTACAAATCAGACCTGGAATGGCTGAAGGGTACAGGCTGGGTCCCCATTGGTTCCATGGATGTTGAGAAGGTTAAGAGAGCTGGAGAAATCCTGAGTGAAAAGCAGTACCGCCAGCCCCCAGACCAAATCAAATTTACGAGTGTGACCGATTCCTTGGAATTGGTTTTGGCAAAGCAAAATGCTGAGACAATGAACAAGGTGAGTCTCCCAGAAAAATCCCCAGGTGTTACTGACTCTGAGGGTTGGTTCATGGAATGGGCAATGCACTTTGGTTGAAAGAGGTAAGTGTTCCCAAAGAAGCGAAATGTCAGACAGCATCTGCTGCTAGGTTGCTGTGGTTACCAAGAGTCCTTTAGATCCTTTGCACGTGGTAAGAAGGTTGGCCCCTTTTCTTTCAGATGTAGGGTATCTATGTTTTTCCTCCTCCAGACTGGATTTCTTTAATGCAGTCTCTGTGCAGCTATACTTTAATTGCAATTTCCAAATGATTTAATACAGGACACAGAGGCCTGCTGATGAAGTGTTGTTTCCTACAGAGGAGGATGTTCACTCCAGAGCCTAGGTTCCACATGTGACACTCTACACACCTTATGCTTCATGTGTTATGGTCTTAATCTGGGGGTTAAGTGGTGCCTAGGACTATGTACAAGGCCTGTAACTGGGATTAGAGCATTTTACCCCAGTGCTCTGTTATCTGCACTGGCTGCCTAATAGAGCTGGTCAGAAAATTGGATCAAAATCAACCGTTGATTAAAAACAGAAATAAAATTGTTGGTGAATTTCTATTCCTCCTTCTCCCCACCAGTTTCAGATTGGCTGTACTGTATAGGGTTTTTTATTTTTAAAAACTCTCCACTCAATGTATGCCAGAACTCCTTTATGGAAAGTGACCTACTAAGCAAGGCTGAGGCTGTTTGCAGATTGCAGAACCATTTCAGACAATGCTGCAAAACATGCAAATATAGTGTCCCCAAATAAGGGACATGGGGCACACCCATCTGGGACAAGGTGCAATGCTAAGCAACACATTGCTGAATGATTACTGGAAGACACTCAGATACTACAGTGGTGAACATGGTATCCGAACCTATATGGAATAGTGAGACATCTGTTATGTATGCTATTGTGCTGTATGGTGTAAACTGGAGCACCAGCTCCTGTCCGCCAGCTGAGAGCTCAGAGGCAAGAGCTTGTGTCCCCTAGGGAATAAGGCTGCCTCCCATTTATAGTAGCCTGGGTAGGGTAACTAACATCACAAATTGTCTCTTCCTCCTTCTCCCTAAAATATATATTCCAGAGAGTCCCGGATACAATCCTTCTCCCAATACAGCCTCCCAGCAATGCTGAATCAGCCAATTAACGTTGCAGAGCAGATTGGGGCATAATGAGGAGGAGGAAGTCACCCAGTTGGGTTTTGCAGTTGGAGATCACAATGTATCAGAGGATTAAAGATTTCCTCAAACTGTCCCTGTTGATTTATTAGGGTATTTTCAGTGGGTGGGTCTTAGTTTTGTAGGTATGTGTTCAGAAGTTGGCTATATATATGCCATGTTCTGGTTCAAGGCTTTGGTTTTGTAGACTTTTGCTAATTGTTGCTTTCAGTTTTACTGTATTTTTCTCAAGGTGTGCAGAATTCTTTGGGCACAAGCAGGCAATGCATATCTATTACATACCTTTAGCTTTCTTTGAGTCTCAGCCCAAGCTCCACAGTTTTATTTATCAGGGACCTGAACCAAAGCTCACCATAATCAATGGGAGTCTTCCCATTGGCTTCAATGGACATTAGATGAGCTGTAGGCTAATTGTGCTAAATGTATTGTACAGCCATACTTTGGCTATAAAGGCTGGCTGATAAAATTATTTGATATCAAGACACATGGGAGTAAGTTCACCTATAAGCCCAATTTATTTTTTGTTTGAAAACACTGTAGATTTAAAGTATGAAATCCTTCCACTTGCAAAAACTGTGTTTATTTAAATGTTTCATTAAAATCTCTTTAAAAATTATTTTTCCTCCTTCCACAGCGTTTATACACAGAAGCCTGGAATGCTGACAAAACCACAATTCACGTCATGCCAGACACTCCGGAGATTTTGCTGGCAAAAGCCAATTCAGCTAACGTTAGCCAGGTAAGACTATTTTAAAAAACATATCAAACAAATACAAAATCAGAAATTAGGGAAGCATTCATTTCACTTTTAAAGAACCTCTTTTAATGTATGGTTTCATTTTCTCTATAATAATTTGTATAATACTGTATTTTCATCTCGCATATTTTGTCTTCCTCTCTGTAGAAACTTTACAGACAAGGTTGGGAAGAATCCAAGATGAGGGATTATGATATAAGAGCTGATGCAATTCCAATTCGAAGTGCAAAGGCATCAAGAGATATTGCTAGTGAAGTATGTGCTTCTTCTGCTAATCTATCATTTTAACTATATATTAAGGGTTTTTCTCTTTTAGTAAACTTGTGAAATAATTGTATATAATAATTAAATATGAATTAAATGTGAAATAATTAAAATATGCATTCTTTCAAATGACAAAACATAGGAACAGAATAATAAATAATTTAAAAATAAAAGAATATCAAATTCTGGTTTAAAAAATGAACACCATGGAAACAGATAAGTGCAGAAAAATATCCAACTTCACATTGAAGAGAGTGTAACATTAAAATTATTGACATTAAACAAACCAACCTAGAAATATATATTATAAAATATTAATACATCACATGATATTACTGATATTCAGGGAGTGAGGGGATATTAGGGATTTCAACCTCTGAATCAAGGATATTTGCCGATGATAAATTATTTTTGTTCTTATATTATTATTAAACTGAGACAGTACTGATCACTGATGATTATTTTGCTATCTTTACAACTGTGTGTTAATTTGTATTCATTTTGTATCAGATTTGCCTCATGTTAAGTAGGCCATGTCCTCAGCTGATATAAATTAGCCTAGCTGCTTTGACGTTAATAGAACAAAACTGAATTATGCATCTGAGGATCTGGTCCATTATTCACTTTTCCATGAATATATAAAACATAACTGAACTGTTTCTGTTTTCAATAGTATAAATATAAAGAAGCATATGAGAAACAGAGAGGTCACCATATTGGAGCCCGCACCATACGGGATGATCCAAAGATGATGTGGTCTATGCATGCAGCAAAGATCCAGAGTGACAGAGAGTATAAGAAATATTTTGAGAAATCAAAGACCAAATACAGTAGCCCAGTGGACATGATGGGAATTGTGCAGGCCAAGAAATGTCAGGAACTGGTCAGTGATGTTGAATACCGCCATTACCTGCACCAGTGGACATGTCTGCCAGACCAGAATGATGTGATCCAAGCTAAGAAGGCCTATGAGTTGCAGAGTGATGTGAGTAAAAAACCAATGCAAAATAAGTCTTTTAGGGGTGTGTGTGTGTGTGTGTGTGTGTGTGTGTGTGTGTGTGTGTGTGTGTGTGTGTGTGTGCGCGCGCAAATATCTATTCAAACATTTTAGAGTAAAATTTGTCCATTATGTACCTGATCTTGCAAACAACATTTTTTTTGCTCCAAATGAGGATTAAAAGTCAAATGTGAAATTTTTCACAGGAAGGAATTTCCAGAAAAATACCATTTGGAGAGAATCAAAACAGATTTTTTTTCTGCTTGCTGGCCTTGCCTAGAGGGTTCTTGTCAATTTCACTTTCTGTCCCCAGGCAAAAAGTGAAATTGTCCAGAGCCTTCCAGGCTGGCACCCAACGAGCTGTCATTTTCCAGCAAAATTTAAAGTTTCCCCCAGAAATTTTTGAGTATGCGAAAAGAGCATTTTCTGTCAGAAAATCATTCTGATTGAAAATTCCTGACCTGCTCCACTTGATTTCCAGGCAAGTTAGGAGTGAAAATGTGCCTGCAAAAGGCTTGCTTTCAAACACTGCACCCGCAGAGCGTTTTATGTGTAACTGTAGGAGTGAGAACTCTGGAGAAACCCTATTCTGTATTAAAAATGTACTGGTATGGAGCTGCCAAATTAGTCCTGACTATTAGGAAGAGTAAGACCTGAGAGTGAATTGTATAATGGATGTCTCCTTTGACACACCCATTCTCTAACCATATTCTGATCCATTTTTTCCTGTGCTTTTGAGAGTGAGGTGGAAGGTGCACAAGTAGCTTGACAGTTCCACTTAGTGCAGAGGTCTATGCCTAGTGCTTAACTTTGCTTGCTCCAACTCACAGACTTTGCTCCCACTCACACTGGAACACAACAAGCTTAGGCTCCCTGTTGTTGCACACAATGTTAGGACTAACAGGATTAAGGCCAACGTGCTTTTGTAATTTTGAGCTTAATTTGTGCATGCATTTCCCATGATTACACTTGCCAATTAGTAATTGCATGTGCAAATAGATTAATGGTGAATGCTTGTAAAGCTATGGATGCTTCTCTTCAGTTGAGAGCACTCTAGAATATTAGAATCTGGGCTTCTCCAAATTCCAGTCTCTCTTGGGGAGCCCAAGTTCAATTGTGGGTGAAATACTCATATTTGACTGTTGAGGTGGTAATTGGAATTGCAAAACTTTATTCAAATTTACCAGTTGCCTGAAAAATTATGATGATGGGGATGCCATCCTAATTCTGCTCTAATTGTTGGATGCATAGGGGACAGATTAGGTTTTGTATCTGAATATTTTTCTGTAATAATAATATTAATTTGTTTGTTTGTAGAATGTGTACAAGTCAGACCTGGAATGGCTGCGAGGCATTGGCTGGATGCCAGATGGCTCTGTGGATGTGGATAGAGTGAAGAAAGCCCAGGAGCTCCTGAATGAGAGATTATACCGTCAGCGGCCAGACACATTGAAATTCACCAGCATTGTTGACCCACTGCCAGTTGTCCTGGCTAAAATCAATTCTAAGCAGATCAGTGAGGTTAGCTGGCTTTTATGTTACCATAAGTTTTCTGCATTCATGCTGTCATTTTTGTTTATCCTTCACTTGCGTTAAAAAATCATAAAATGAGAACCCCTAATGTACATAATAGTTCATACCATGAGATCAGTTAATTACAAAGTACAGCATCTTTCACACTGTAATTGAATAATGATGTCTTTACTTTCTCATTAGCCTCTCTATCGTGAAGCCTGGGATAAAGAGAAGACACAGTTCACCCTACCTGCTGACACCCCTCAGATGATGCAATCCAAAGTCAATGCTCTGAACATCAGCAGTGTAAGATCTTAATTATAATATGTAATGTTTATTGAAATGAACATTGCCACATGCATCATTTTTAGCCAGCCCTGTTTCAGAACTCTTATTAAGAACTTCCTGGTTCTGACATAAGCACAGATTTACTTTCTTTGTTTTTTATACTGTTTTGTATTTTAGAATGTAGATGAAGAACTATTATGATTCATTTAAGCAGCATAATATGGTTTAATGAGCCCAATGTTCATGAAGCACAATGGACCAGATTAATTAATCGGTAGTCAGTGGCATTCCTCTCACTCTCCTTTTGTTCACCCACTTATGCCAGCAGTGATTCTGACCCAAGATCTAAAACACGGACTTGTTGCCTATTTGTTATTCATAAATAGAGTGTATCACTATAACATCTAGATCACCATATTGACTGTCTAGTTAAACATATAATGTATTGATAAGAAAAGAAAGAAACAGTGGCATTTTAAAGTATAATATATACCGTTGCCTGAATTGTCCTCTTTATGACAACTTCCTTTGGGAAGTTTGGGGTTTGAAAAAGATATTATAGGCCAAAATACCATGCAGCAAATATCAGTGTTGCCCACAGTGTGAATGGATCTGATATGCTGCATCTATGGCCACATTCCTGCAATATGCTATGTGTGGGGGTATCCTTCTACCTATCGAGTCTCACTGAAGTCAGTGGGACTGCAGATGGGCACAGGACTCTGTGGATCAGAGTACGGGTTTGGAATCTATATAATCAATCATGACGTGTGCAGTAATTATTAGTTAAAGAGATAGGAATAATTTTTGTAACCTACAGAACTGTAAGGATCAAATTAAAAAATCCATGCTATAAATCTAGGGAAAATGTGATTTATGAGAAAAATGATTTCTAAAATTGTGTCTTTGATTTTGATTACAGAAACATTATCAGCAAGCCTGGGAAGATGCCAAGATGAAAGATTATGACTTAAGAGCCGATGCCATTTCTATCAAACATGCCAGAGCTTCCAGAGACATTGCTAGTGAGGTACAATCTCTGTTCCCTCCCTTTAATTTCTGTGAAAGGCCATGGCCCATTCATCCTCGTATCAAAGACAGCAGACAACTGTGTAGCTAGCTAAGCTCAATTCAAAGCTGTTGTGTACTCATATATGAACAGCATACTGTCTTGTATATTTGCATTATTTTAAATCCTGTCTTGACCCTCTCTTTCTAATAGAACTTAAAGTTTGCTACTAGTAAAATATTAATGATAACAGAACATTGTATTTTGTATTTGTGGTATCAAAGTAGGTTCAGAGAGTTATTTTGCAATACACTGTAAACTTTTAGCCACCATTTTCAGTAATTGAAGCACAGACTATATTGCTGCTGCTTCCAATACATAATTCAAGGATGTTATTTTTGTCATTTCTGCTTTCAAGTTATCTGTTCAAATCTAAAATGTAGCAGTGCTTATAAACCTTACCAAACAATTGGAATAACTGTGTATTGTAACTAGTGAGAGACTTCTGAAATATTTTTCTTTTATCATGGTTTTAAACTGTTAAGATGGACCACATTTTCCAGAGTCGTTGGTGATTTGGAGAATCGGTTTTTGGGGGCCCAACGTGAGACACTGGACAGTGGACCTGAATTTCAGAAGTGCTGATCTAGTACCCTTTAAAATCCCTTCCCAAGCTGGACACTCATAAACACTAGTTGCTTTAGAACATGTAGACTGGCAATTTATGACTATTTCTGCTAATGGTTTACTTTCTATGTTTATTAGTACAAATACAAGGAAACCCATGAGAAACAGAAAGGCCACTATATTGGATGCCGAACTGCAAAGGAAGATCCCAAATTGTCATGGGCTGCACATGTAATGAGGATGCAGAATGACAGAGAGTACAGAAAGGCTTATCATAGTTCAAAGGCCAGGGTCACTATACCAGTTGATATGGTGTCTGTCCAAGCAGCCAAGCAATGCCAATCATTTGTGAGTGATGTTGACTACCGTCAGTATTTGCACCAGTGGACATGTCTGCCAGACCAGAATGATGTGATCCAGGCAAGGAAGGCCTATGATCTACAAAGTGATGTAAGTAGGAGTGTACAGTGTATATATAAGTTGGGGATGCTACGTTAGTAACTGTTGAGATATAAGGCTCTGTAGGCACATCAGGGTGACATGATGATAACCACCCCAACGCTTTCTGCAGGTTCTCCTTCCTTCACCAGCTCTTCAGTGGTTGTATTCTACTGAGTTTGTGCCTATGTGTGGAGGAATGTGGTGTGAAGACTGACAAGGATTTGTATGCTTTCTTTGAAGCATTTCTTTTGTGTCTTAGCAATTATGTGTCATCAATGAACTCTTCACTACAGAGGGATCATGATGCTGATGCAGCATCTGTTATGAGTCCAGTTTATCTATTTCCAGTTTTGGAATGTTCATGAAATCCATTTGTAAGAAAGCAGGGAGTGTTTTCAAGAGACTAAGAGTCAGCGTTATTTGATTACAGTCCTGCTGTGTGACAGTCAGTTCCCTTTGTGATTTGCTCTTTGGGCAGTGCAAAGTAGCCCCTGGCGATGCGCTGAGAATAAACTCACATGCTAGCCATATATTATTAATAATGCAATTATGTTTGTAGAATGTGTACAAGTCAGACCTGGAATGGCTGCGTGGCATTGGCTGGATGCCAGATGGCTCAGTAGATGTGGATAGAGTGAAGAAAGCCCAAGAGCTCCTGAATAACAGATTGTATCGAACGCGACCGGATGAATTGAAATTCACCAGTATTGTTGACACACCGGAGATCGTGCTGGCGAAGACTAATGCTTTGAATCAGAGTGGCGTAAGAAAAGTGTTACATTTGTGCTTGAGTGTCCCTGTGCATATTGTGTTTTATTATTTAAAATAAAAAGAGGAAACAGTATGTTTTATATAGAATTTGAGCTTAACATTTAGAAGTAGGCGTTCCCCAGTAACTATTAATGAAGGAATAAACAGGGTAATGTGAAACCCTGTCACTGGTAAGGAATTCAAATCATTGCACAGTATTTATTTCAAACAAATAATCAAACAATTATTAAAACAATCTAACAGTTCCAGACCATAGTTCTGACTATCTCCCCCTGCATTTAGAGTCAAATATCTCTCTCACTGAAGTCAATGAGAGTCTTTCTATTAATATGGAAGTGAATTGGAATAAACCTTCAAAAAGGAAGATTGAGCAGTTTATGGTTTCTCTATTGCATAAAACTGGCTCTCCACTTTAAAGTGTTATATTTATAAGTAATATAAAATAGTGTATATACCGTATTTATCGGCGTATAACACGCACTTTTTCCCCCTGAAAATAGGGGGCAAATGATGTGTGCGTGTTATACGCCGATATAACCGGCGTATAACAGGGCCGGCTCTAGGATTTCTGCCCCAGGCAGAAAAGAAAAGCGCCGCCCCCCCCCAGCGGCGCGGAGCGGCGCCCTAGCCCCTGCCCCACTCCCGAGCAGCGCGGCCCTAGCCCCCCCCCCAGCGGCCCGAGCCCCCGCCCTCTCCCCCCCCCCAGCGGCGGGGCCTGAGCCCCGAGCCCCGGCCTGCGCGAGCCCCCACCTCCCGAGCGGCGCGGCCCGGCCCTAGCCCCCCCCCGAGCGGCCCTAGCCCCCCCCCGAGCGGCCCTAGCCCCTGCCCCCCTCCCGAGCGGCGTGGCCCGACCCGGCCCGAGCCCCCGTCCCCCTCCCGAGCGGCCCGGCCCGAGCCCCCCTCCCCGCGAACGGCCAATCACGCAGCCTGCCTGCTCCTGCACGCTTCGCGGCGCCTTCCAGGGCTCATAGATGTACTCAGCGGGGAACTTCCGGAGGAAAGGGAGGTACTTCCTGCAGGAGGGTCAGGCCCCAAAGGAACAGGCAGGGTGGGTCAGTCAGCCCCAAAAGAAACAAGCCGACATGGGAATTCAGGGCCGAGCCACAGGTCCCTCAGGGCCAACCGCCTTCGCCAGTGTGTCCTAGCCAGCCCAGGCTGAGGGGGCTGGAGCGTGGTACGGGATCTTTGGCCCACTCATTTCCTTATAAGTGGTAATAATATTAATAAAACAAGTTCTGAGCTACCCTTATTTTGCTTCAAAGTCCTTTATTTGAAATTTAAGTTTTTTTCCTGAAATTTCCCCCTTAAAATGAAGGTGCGTGTTATACGCCTGTGCGTGTTATACGCCGATAAATACGGTATGTATAAAATGAATTTTTAAAATAACTTCAGTGCTTCCCCTTGTGAACAGTGCAACAAAATGAATGTTTATTTATTTAAACACATTAAATAAAGCAATCACCTCAACTAGAAGAGGATCCTGCCAAAAGCAACCTATCAAACCCAATAAAACACTTGATCTTAGCTCATAGAGCTAATACATATAGTTTAAAACTGAATAGCTAGTCTTGTCCTTCACAGTACAGCTATGCCAAAGAATGGATGAATTTACTTCCCAATCAAGTGTGAATTGGAGAATGAGGGAAAACTTTAGAGTGGAACATTTTTTGGGGAAAATGAATTAACCAAAAGGAGATTATTCAGAATCCAAAAAGGCTTAATTTAGACCCAATGTCTTTGTTCAATTTCAGTAAAAAGTAGCCTAGTCCTGTTTACATTGCCTCCGTGGGAGTTTTGCCATTGGATTCAATGGGAGCTGGACCAACTGTCCAAGACAAGATCCGATATATATCAGAAAGGGTGAAGATAAGTTTCTCAACATTGTACTAAATATCTCTGTGACTGCTTTGTCCTTAGGCTTTATATCGGGAGGTTTGGGATAAAGAGAAGACCCAGTTTACCCTTCCTTCTGATACCCCTGAGATGTTGCAGTCCAGAATCAATGCTCTGAACATCAGTAAGGTAAGATATTAAAGTAAAAATCATAAATGCATTTCTCCAAAAATACATATCAAATTCCACATTGCAAAGTGAGATAATGTCCACTCTGTCATAACTCAAGCCAGGGTCTGACATGTATGTTCTAATGTAATTCTCTATCCTATTCAAAGCTCAAAACCTGCTCCATTATAAACCATAGAAGTAGCTAAAGTAAATATCTAAATTGCAAATGAATTAACTTGTAAGAGATATTCATCAACATAACACGAATTATGTGACAGGTTGGATCATAGAACCACCCCTGGGAGCTGCCAAGTGATGTGCCAAGACCACTTCTGCCCTTGCCTTCCTGCCCTGTCAGCTTAGGACTTTAGTGCCCTGCCTGGTTTGAGCCAGACTCACTAGCCAGACCCAGGTCTGAATCACATCCCCTGACAGCTGTAGGCTTACCTGAAAGCAGATTACAGAAGTGTTCTTCTCTTTAACACTCAGATGCCCAACTCTCAGTGGGTTCTAAACCCAAATAAATCCATTTTACCCTGTATGCAGGGTAAACTCATCAATTGTTCGCCGTCTATAACACTGATAGAGAGATATGCTCAGCTGTTTGCTTACCCAGGTATTAATACATATGCTGCGTTAATTAATAAGTAAAAATGATTTTATTAAATACAAAAAGTAGGATTTAAATGGTTTCAAATGGTGACAGACAGAACTAGAGGAGAGGGTTAGCTCAGTGGTTTGAGCATTGGCCCTCTAAACCCAGGGTTGTGAGTTCAATTCTTGAGCTGGTCATTTGGGGCAAAAATCTGTCTGGGGATTGGTCCTGTTTTGAGCAGGGGGTTGGACTAGATCTCCTGAGGTCCCTTCCAACCCTGATATTCTATGATTCTAACAAAGTAAGTCACCAAACAAAATAAAATAAAACACACACGTTTATGTCTAATTAAACTGAATACAGATAATCTTACCCTTCAGTAACTTTTTTCTTCAGACTGGACACCTTCCAGGCCTGGGCACAATTCTTTCCCTGGTACAGCTCTTGTCTTGTTCCAGCTCAGGTGGTAGCTAGGGGATTCTTCATGATGACTCTTTACTTTGTTCTGTTCCACCCATTTATATATCTTTTGCATAAGGCAGGAATCCTTTGTCCCTCTGGGTTTCCACCCCACCCCCCACTCTCTCTTCTCAATGGAAAAGCACCAGGTTAAAGATAGATTCCAGTTCAAGTGACATGATTACGTGTCATTGTAAGACCTCAAGCCTTCATGTCTCCCAGCCTGGCTCACAGGAAGGCTGCCTGCAAACAGAGCCATCCACAGTCAATTGTTCTGGTTGATGGGAGCCATCAAGATTCCAAACCACCATTAATGGCCCACGCCCTCAGAGTTATATTTTATATTTCTAGTTTCAGATACAAGAGTGATACATTTATACAAATAGGATGACCACACTCAGTAGATTATAAGCTTTGTAATGATACCTTACAAGAGACCTTTTGCATGAAGGATATTCCAGTTACATTATATTCACTCATTAGCATATTTTTATATAATCATATAGAGTGCAACATCACAGAATAAACTGGGGTCATTGTACCCAAATGAACTTTTGGGAAGAAGGTAACTTCCTACCATATAAAAGGGACACATCACTGATTAAAGAACTAACAGTGTTGGGCTTGATCTGTAAGCCTTAGCGTATGGCTACACTTGCATCTGTACAGCGCTGGGAGTTAAAGCTGTCTTCGTACAGCTGTGTAGGGAAAGCGCTGCAGTGTGGCCACACTGACAGCTACCAGCGCACTGTTGTGGCCACATTTGCAGCATTTGCAGTGGTGTTGGGAGTGGTGCATTATGGGCAGCTATCCCAGCGTTCAAGTGGCTGCAATGTGCTTTTCAAAAGAGGGAGGTGGGGTGGAGTGTGACGGAGCATGGGGGAGACAGAGAGAGTGGATTTTTGGAGCTGACACTGTGTCAGCTCCCTGCCTTGCAAGTTCTCATCCCTTCCCCCACCCCTCTCTCATTCACTAAATGCAAATAGCCTTCTTTGTTTTTTTCCTCACGGACCAGATAAGCAGCTGCTCCGAAACTGACCTCCCCTCCCCCCGCCCGCCATGCTGCTTCTCTCCTCAAGCAAACACTAGCTATGGACATTCCAAAGGGATCCCCCTGCCTGCCTCATTCACAGCAAACAGTAGCTGTGTTTATTTTTTAGATAAGCAGCTCTGTGAGCCCCGAGTTCACAACAAAACAAACAGAGGCATCACAACAAACCAAAGAGTGTTATCTTTACTTAAAAGCATTATGGGAAGGTTCCGGAGGTCAGTTACAGCGTAGTAAGATTAATCACTGTTTACATTGGCACCCCAGCGCTGCAACAGCAGCGCTTTTCTCTTTATTCCTCTCGTCAAGGTGGAGTACAACCAGTGCTGTAGCCAGGGAGATACAGTGCTGTATGTGCCTTGCCTGTGTGAAGGGGAGTAAGTATTGCGCTGTAAAGCCACCACCAGCGCTGTAACTCTCAGGTGTAGCCAAGGCCTTAGTCTCAATGGTTTAGTCTTTGGATAGATTCTTTCTTTTCACTTAGGGCCAGGTGTGTCTTAGTAAATGTATTTTAGCACAAGTAAACCTTTGGTAACCATAACTTATGCTCCCTCACAGGCAGCTGTGAGAGTGATCCACATAGAGGAACAGATTGGATTTTCAAGGGGATTTTTTAAATTTAAAAAATATATATACAAATTTTATATTCCATTATGAGTAATTTGAACTAAATTTTTATTGATTACTGTCTGTGAAAAATATTTACACTATTTGATATGTGCATGTTAACATATTCACTTCATCCACAGAAACTGTATCAACTAAACTGGGAAGAAGCCAAGGAAAAAGGTTATGACTTAAGAGCTGATGCCATTGAAATAACACATGCCAAGGCTTCTAGAGACATTGCTAGTGAGGTACAGTCTGACATCTTATTTATTTATTTTGGGTAAAGCTAATGTAGTTTTCTTATTAAAAACACTACAAACGTATTTATAGCAATAGCCAATTCAAAAAATTTTGTTTTAAAACTATGCATAGGTTTTTAACAATGAGTAGTATTTTTTATATTATTTATAATCTTAGTTGCATCTTATAAGGATTTTTAAAATGTCAAATCGTAGCAATTTCACACTAAGTACGGTTAATTTAAGTAGATCATAAACCACCAGTGATTATGTAAAAGTGAGAGTTGATTGAATTATTTTCAAAATAGTTCAGGTAACTAAATATTTCTCTCTGTTTTGTAGAGGCTCAGGTAAAGTCCTAAAATGCGTCAGAAGTCTTGGGTGTTTCTCCAACCCTCTGAAACTTTTGGATCAGGAAAAATGGGGAAAAATATTTTTAATATGTGCTTCTTTCCATAAAACACATGCAGAGCTAGCTTGCAGCAATTAGGACCTGATCCAACTTCTACTGAAGTCAGCTGATAGATTCCCAGTCAGGGGCGGTTCCAGGCACCAGCACGCCAAGCGCATTCCTGGGGCGGCAAGCCACAGGGGGCGCTCTGCCAGTCACCGCGAGGGCGGCAGGTAGGTTGCCTTCGGCAGCATGCCTGCGGAGGGTCCGCTGGTCTCGCAGCTTTGGCGGACCTCCTGCAGGAGTGCCGCCAAATCCGCAGGACTGGGGACCTTCCGCAGGCAAGCCTCCAAAGGCAGCCTGCCTCCCGTGCTTGGGGCAGCAAAATACCTAGAGCCACCCCTGTTCCCAGTGACTTCAATGGAAGCAAGATCTGGCCTTTAACAAGGGGCTTTGTATAGAAACAATCCTTTTAGTTTACTTACCATTTTAACAACTGAAACAAAACATAGACACTTTAAACTGCAGTTGCAGAAACATTTATACATATTTAGATGCCTGATGAAAACGCTCATTTGTTTTTATTTCTTTGATTTCTGTTTTTTACAAATGTATGATTAGTACAAATACAAAACAGGTTACCGCCAGCAATTAGGCCACTATGTGGGATTCCAAAGCCTTCAGGATGATCCCAAGTTGGTGTGGTCCATTCATGCGGCCAAGATCCAGAGTGACAGAGAGTACAAGAAATATTTTGAGAAATCGAAGACCAAATACACTACCCCAGTGGATATGCTGGGAATCGTGCAGGCCAAGAAATGTCAGACATTGGTCAGTGATGTTGATTACCGCAATTACCTGCATCAGTGGACATGTCTGCCAGACCAGAATGATGTGATCCAAGCTAAGAAGGCCTATGAGTTACAGAGTGATGTGAGTATATCAGTATAGTACATAATAATTCCCAAGAACTACATTTTGTCTAGAAAGAGGATACCCAAACTCACACTAGATTTTAACCTTTAAAGACAGATATATGTGATGAATAATTTGCCAGGCATTTACCATTGGAATATTTTTACTTACATTTTAAAAAAATGTTTCCCCTTCTGTCTGACATTTTCTGGCACTTTCTGGTTCACACTTGGATGCTTTTTATCTTTTGCAAAGCAGGGTGTGCCAGAGGCATTCATTTAGGGCAAGGAGCCTTTAAAGGAAGGTGCCACATAAAAAGCATCACTGAACATTATGTGGTGAATTTAAGACCAAAACAACTGTTTTTGTTGCGCTGTTCCCTGCAGGGAAATTATGTAGCAGAAATAAAAGCTGGTGATATAATTCATTTAGATTAAACTAAGAGAGTACAAATACAATTTATTTTTCTACTTGTCTGACTTTCTCTTGTATGGCTGTACAAGAGAAATTATTTATTTTGGGCAAGAATGTGGCTTGTCCTGTGCTCTGTTATTTCCCTGTGAGGACGCTCTCCATCACTGGTCACAGCATGGTAGAGTGAGGGAGGGAGAAAGCAGCCTGCTTCAGGTCACTACCTCTTTTCTAATTTAGTGGGCAGGCAGGGACAAGGACTAAGTGGAGCCTTAATTCCATTCTTCCCCCAGATTCACTGGCCAGAGCATCTGTATCGGTTTATACAGGTAGCAGATTAGGTCTTCCCTAAAGTAAGGGGAAATCCAAGAGGAAATTGTGACAATGTGAGTTTGACAATTGTGACAATTGTGAGTTGTGACAATTGTGAGTTGTGACAATTGTGACAATTGTGACAACTCTGTTTGATCTGCTCCTGGAGCAGTGCAGTACACTACCTTGCTAGGCACTGACAATAAACTCCCATTCTTGCCCTATATAACTAACAGAACAATTTGTTTGTAGAATGTGTACAAGTCAGACCTGGAATGGCTGCGTGGCACTGGCTGGTTGACCCAAGACTGTGTGGATGTGACTAGAGTGAAGAAAGCTCAGGAGCTCGTGAATGACAGATTATACCGGCTGCGGCCAGACGAATTGAAATTTACCAGCGTAGTTGACCCCCCGCCAGTTGTCTTGGCTAAAATCAATGCTCTGCAGATCAGTGAGGTAAGATGACCCTTATATAACCATATATTTTCTATATTCACACTGATTTTTTTTGGATCTTTCTGTTGTGTTAAAAACACTTCAAAAGAGAACAGTAACATATATATTCTAGTTTATACCATGAGATCAATTAATTTGAAAATAATATAATACAGCATCTTTCACACCATAATTGAATAATGCTGTCTTTACTTTCTCATTAGCCTCTCTATCGTAAAATCTGGGATAAAGAGAAGACACAGTTCACCCTTCCTGCTGACACGCCTGTCATGCTGCAGTCCAAAATCAATGCTCTGAACGTCAGCAACGTAAGATGTTTAAGTAAAAAATATGTAGTGTTATTGAAATGAACATTGTCATATGCAGCTGTAGTTTTTAGCCTGCCCTGTTTTAGAACTCTTATTATGAACTGCCTGGTTCTGACATAAACATAGATATACTAATTTTATTTTTTGAATTGCTTCTTATTTTACAATGCAGATGAAGAATTATGATTTGTTTAAGCATAATACATGGTTAATGAGCACAATGGGCCAGATTCATTAATCTGGAGTCCGCGGTGTTCTGTCCTCTCTCATCTTTTTCTTTGAAGCCAATGGAGGTTCACCAGCTTACTCCAGCAAGGATTCTGGCCCAAGAGCTAAAACATGTACTTGTTGCCTGTATCTATTATTTTCATATAGAGCCTAGAGGCATAATCATTTTTGTCTGGTTTAATACACCATGTGTAGCTAAGGAAAAAAAATAGTATCCATAAAGATAAGCACATTGGTCTTGCATAAATTGTCCTCTTTGACAACTTCCAAAGGGGAACTTATGGGTTTGACCAAGATATTTTAGGCCAACCTACCATGAAGAAAAAATCAATGACATTCTTGGGCTTGGAGGCCCAGAAAATTGTCAATCTATGGAAGAATGGGAAAACACTTCAAGCTTTTGTTTCCATCTTATATATTAATTAAGTTCCTTTGAATATTGTTGCTTCTTGCAGCCTCATTTGGACACCTAACATTATTCTTACATGCTTTTTATTTTCAACTTCCTTGATTATTTTTCTTAATGGTAATATGACAATAATTGTTTCAAAGTGATTTTAAAATCTTTTAATATTGCTTGCATTAATTTACAACAGGGGTTCCCAACGCGATGCCCGCAGGCGCCATGGCACCCGTGGGGGCATCTAAATGCGCCCGCGTCCTGGCCGGCGGTGGAGCATCCGCCGAAATGCTGCCGAATTTCTGCGGCATTTCGTCGGCGACACCTCTCAATGACGTCACTTGTTGGCGGCAAGTGGCATCATCGAGAGGTGTCGCCGCCGAAATGCTGCAGAAATTCGGCGGCGACGCCTCTCGATGATGCCACTTGCCGCCGACAAGCGACGTCATTGAGAGGCATCGCCGACGAAATGCCGCAGAAATTCAGCACCATTTCGGCAGGTGCTCCACCACCACCACGGTCCTTCGTCTGGCGCCCGCCAGACGAAAAGGTTGGGGACCACTGATTTATAAGATCATATTAAATGTTAAGTTTTCAAGAGAAGTGCCAGAGGTAATGGGCCTATTACTGAAGTGGGTGGGTGACATTCTGTGGCCTGCAATATGCAGGAGGTCAGACTAGATGATCATGGTGCCCCCTTCTGGCCTTAAAGTCTGTGAGTGTATAAATACAGCAAAACTTCTAATGAGGTTATTGATCAGTGACTTCTCTGTGAGACTAATACAATGCATAATTCAAAAAACATTGAAGAAAATGAGAATCTTTCATTACTTCAGTAGGCTTTGGACCAGGCTCACAGTGTGAATGGATGCTGCGACTGTGGCCACATTCCTGCAATATGCTATGTGTGGGGGTATCCTTCTACCTATAGAGTCTCACTGAAGTCAGTGGGACTGCAGATGGGCACATGACTCTGTGGATCAGAGTACAGGTTTGGAATCTATATAATTAATCATGACATGTGCAGTAATTATCAGTTAAAGAGATAGGAATAATTTTTGTAACCCACAGAACTGTAAGGATCAAATGAAAACATCCATGCTATAAATCTAGGGAAAATGTGATTTATGAGAAAAATGAATTCTAAAATTGTGTCTTTGATTTTGATTACAGAAACATTATCAGCAAGCCTGGGAAGATGCCAAGATGAAAGATTATGACTTAAAAGCCGATGCCATTTCTATCAAACATGCCAGAGCTTCCAGAGACATTGCTAGTGAGGTACAATCTCTGTTCCCTCCCTTTCATTTCTATAAAAGGCCATGGCCTGTTCATCCTCGTATAAAGACAGCAGACAACTGTGTAGCTAGCTAAGCTCAATTCAAAGCTGTTGTGTACTCATATATGAACATCATGCTGTCTTGTATGTTTGCATTATTTTAAATCCTGTCTTGACCCTCTCTTTCTAACAGAACTTAAAGTTTGCTACTGGTAAAATATTAATGATAACAGAACATTGTATTTTGTATTTGTGGTATCAAAGTAGGTTCAGAGAGTTATTTTGCAATACACTGTAAACTTTTAGCCACCAAACATTTTCAGTAATTGAAGCACAGACTATATTGCTGCTGCTTCCAATACATAATTCAAGGATGTTATTTTTGTCATTACTGCTTTCAAGTTATCTGTTCAAATCTAAAATGTAGCAGTGCTTATAAACCTTACCAAGCAATTGGAATAACTGTGTATTGTAACTAGTGAGGGACTTCTGAAGTATTTTTCTTTTATCATGGTTTTAAACTGTTAAGGTGGACCACATTTTCCAGAGTCGTTGGTGATTTGGAGAATCAGTTTTTGGGGGCCCAACGTGAGACACTGGACAATGGACCTGAATTTCAGAAGTGCTGATCTAGTACCCTTTAAAATCCTTTGTGTGTTCCCAAGCTGGGCACTCATAAACACTAGTTGCTTTGTTTAGAATATGTAGACTGGCAATTTATGAGTATTTATGCTAATGTTTGCTTTCTATGTTTATTAGTACAAATACAAGGAAACCCACGAGAAACAGAAAGGCCACTATATTGGATGCCGAACTGCAAAGGAAGATCCCAAATTGTCATGGGCTGCACATGTAATGAGGATGCAGAATGACAGAGAGTACAGGAAGGCTTATCACAGTTCAAAGGCTAAGATCAACATACCAGTTGATATGGTGTCTGTCTATGCAGCCAAGGAAGGCCAATTATTAGCGAGTGATGTTGACTACCGTCAGTATTTGCACCAGTGGACATGTCTGCCAGACCAGAATGATGTGATCCAGGCAAGGAAGGCCTATGATCTACAAAGTGATGTAAGTAGAAGTGTACAGTATATACAAGTTGGAGATGCTATGTTAGTAACTGTTGAGATATAAGGCTCTGTAGGCACATCAAGGTGACATGATGATAACCCCGGGGGATTTGCCCACCCCAACGCTTTCTGCAGTTTCCCCCATCCTTCACCAGCTCTTCTGTGGTTGTATTCATTTTTTCCCCCAAATGTGGGTCCTAGCTGTGAATTCCCACAGTGCTTATTTGTGTTTACTTTTAACATACTTGAACAGTTGCCTTGGTAATGCTGTTGTGCTTTTTATGCATTAGTAAATTTCTACTGAGTTTGTGCCTATGTGTGGAGGAATGTGGTGTGAAGACTGACAAGGATTTGTATGCTTTCTTTGAAGCATTTCTTTTGTGCCTTAGCAATTATGTGTCATCAATGAACTCTTCATTACAGAGGGATCATGATGCCAATGCAGCATCCGTTACCAGTCCAGTTTATATCTACTTTCAGAATGTCCATGAAATACATTTTAAGAAAGCAAGGAGTGTGTGTAAGAAATTAGGAGTCATTGTTGCTGGGTTCCAGGTCTAGCCCTGCTGTGATAAATCCACAAATCAATTGATCTCTCTTTGCTTGAATTTGCCATCTGCAAAATCATGGAAATAATGTGACTGATTCCCTTTATGAGCATGGGGAGTGCAGTGTAAACCCTCAGAATACATGTGAGTAGCTGCACCAGAGGGAATATTTTACCCCAGGTGAGGTTTACATTTCAAATCAGCATATTCTGGAATCTGGATCAATACATCTCCTGTCTGGCTCCACCCACTCCTCAGCCACTTTTAAGGTTATGTTGGCTGGCTCCAGGCCCTCTATTCTGCATAAAAGGAATAAACATCATTAGTTTATTCCTTTTCATCCAATAGTATGGTGATAGGTGGGAAAGTAGTTTTTGCAGCTGGGCTGGTAAATTATTATGGTGATTGTTCAAAGCTAAGTTACGAACATATTGAGGGGAGGATTCTTTGAGTATCTTTTTACTTCACTGACCACCTTCATAGACCTTGCATTCTGATGGCTTTCCCTCTAGATAAGCTCATCAGTCATACAGCATATGGTCACTTGAGAGAGACATGACAAAAACGCTCTTCTCAGAGGCAGTTTCTGCCCAGCATTCTAACTACGTGTTTATCTGGGAAGCAAACTACACAAATTCTGATCCTTGCATTTGGTATATTGCACTGAAAAGGGTCGATAAAAACTAATGATTTTTTTTTTAAATTAGATTTTTTTATTTTGTTTAAATTATAGTAGGTTTATTGTTTTAAAAATAAACCTGTTTAAAATTAAATCTGAATTTGATACAAAATATATTAAGGCCTAAACTTCTTATAATCTCTTAAAACATTTATATAAATAATGAATATGCTGAATCCATGAAACCCTATCAAAACCTTTGCGTTAAAGGCTACTTTTTTATATAAAGAAATAATCAGGGGGAAAGTATCTAACTTTTGAGGTCAAGCTTTATAAATATGGCACAAGAGGTCATGTAGTATATTAAAGACTTGATCCTGTAGGGCACCCAGACATATCTGAAAATTTTCCCAGGCTGACCTGAAGTAATCAACTGCAGTCAGTGAATTAAACTGATTCCTCTGTTTAATAAATCATTTAGTTATAAATATGAAACATGTTTTGGTAAGAAAATGTTATTTACATGACATTTAAGGTTGTTTTGTTGAATAAAAATACATTTTATATGGTGTTTTATGTTTAATTGAATTCCAGTTACCATTCTAATGCAGCTCGACACAAATCATGAGCAAAAAGTTAATTATCTAGTAATCAAGCAATATTTCATTCATCATTTTCTAACATACTAAAAATGTAAAATGTATAAGAATCTGAAAATGTTAATATATAACAACTGCTTAAATAAATGTATCTAGTTATAGTGTACCCTCATAGGTAGCTAAAAGAAGTTCCAAGTCTCGTGTAAAGGCTCTATTTAGTTGTAAATCAACATGTTTGAATGGTTATATCAGTTAATGAGAATGCACCTTTCTTTAGAAAATAGTTGAAAGACAAACGGAAAAGTTGATTAAAATCGATTATTTAAATTGAGGTTTTCCACTTGGTGATTTAAAATCAATGATTTAAATCACTTTGGTTTAAACCAATCAGCCCTGTCAATAGTATAAATTAACTTTATATAAAAGTCAATAAAAGGGAGTTCTGTCTCCAGCTCTAGAGTGTTTAGTATTTTCCTACCTATCTACATTATTTAGTATGGATTAAAATAAGGAAGGTATTACTTATGACAGTTATGTTCCTCTCTGACCTTATCTGTCACAGGCCTTATATAAATCTGACCTGGAATGGCTGCGTGGCATTGGATGGATGCCAAATGGCTCTGTGGAAGTGAAGAGAGTGAAGAATGCCCAGGACATCCTGAGTGAAAAGATGTACCGCACACCTGTAGAAAGTTTGAAATACACCAATATTGTTGACACTCCAGACGTTCTCCTTGCTAAGACTAATGCTGTGCAAACCAGCCTTGTATGTTACTTCATGCTTATAATATAAAATTATTTCAGTGCAATATATAATTAAAGAAAACCTCGCTGCTAAAATGTTAAACTAGTTATTTGTATTTTAAGTTAACCTTAGAAGCGTTCCAAAAGTTTAGACTTTTAGTGTACATAATTCTGGGTGGACTTTTGGCCCACTGTGCTGTGACGTTATACAAAAGGAATGACATATTTACAATATATACAATCTCACAATTTTTTATTTTCATAGTCCAAATACAGAGAAGCTTGGGACAAGGCCAAGACTACGATCCATGTGATGCCAGACACACCTGAAATCAACCTAGCCAAGGCGAATGCTATTCATGTTAGCAATGTAAGTATATCTATAGGATTTCTGTATCTTTTGAATTTTAAGATTCTAAAGTATTTTCAAAACACATGATTTAGCCATGTGAATACCCACTGAAGTCAGTGGGAGAGTCACAGGTTCAGTCCTTATGTGATGCTTTGAACATCCCCCCACTACGAATATAATTTTTATAGTATTTAGACAATTTTTTGAATATTTAAGTAACAACTACTAACAATGCTACCCATGATAATTTCCTGCTATCACATTAAATATTGGCAATATAATGCATTATTGAAGCCACACATTTTATTGAATTAAGAAAACTGCTAGGACTTACAAACTTCTCCCAAATCTTTACAAACGCACTTTAGTTAAGTTCTGATTGCAGTTCCTTAAGCTATACCTTCAGAGTACTGGAAGCACTGCATTGTATTTGCAGTAAAGGAACAGGAGACTTCATTTACTTCAGAACTTGGCTGAACAATGCACAAAAAATAAGTGACAGTGATTTTTTTAATGTGACTACTTTAAATGCACAATTGTTTTGCTGATTGCAAATGTAAGAGTACTAGAAAAATGATGGGCCAATTTTCTGTCTTCACAGAAACTTTATAAAGAAGCTTGGAATGAAGTGAAGATGAGCTGTGATTTTAGGGCAGATGCCATCCCAATTAAATCAGCCAAAGCCTCAAGAGAAATTGCCAGTGATGTAAGTATGGAAAGAGGGCACTTCTAGATCTTCACATCCATTTCTAAAGCCTCAGAAATGTTAGTAATTTACATGGTGGTCTTTGCTCTGTATCCAGTATAAATACAAATTAGATCACGAGACGCAGAGAGGACACTATATTGGGACTCCAAGTGCAAGAGAAGATAACAAAATACGATGGGCCCTGCATGCAGCCAAGCTTCATAGTGACCTAGAATACAGGAAACACTTTCAGAAGTGGAAGACAAAGTGCAGTATACCAGTGGACATGCTTCCCATTGTGGCTGCCAAAAAATGTCAGACTTTGGTCAGTGATATTGATTACCGTAATTACTTGCATCGGTGGACATGTTTGCCAGATCAGAATGATGTCATACAGGCTAAGAAAGCCTATCAACTGCAGAGTGATGTGAGTTAACAAATATTCATATTTTATCTTCTATAATATTGCCTTCTCTATATGGGTCTACTCCAGCTCTAACTGAAGGCAACAGGAATTTTTCTACTGAACTGAGTTGGAGTTAGATTGGGCCTTTTATTAGTAGATATATAACTTTAAGCCATTATTATTACTACTGTAGCACATAAGTACAGTATATGTAGCTCTCTACCAAACAAACTAAAAGACAGGGTCCATAAAAGATCTTACATTCAAATTCAGACAAGCACAATACATGAGATAAACATTGGGTCGCAGGCACTGTAATTCTGTAAATATAAATGCATTAATTTTAAAATGAAAGGGCAAGGTAATATCTTTTATTGGGCCAACTTCTGTTGGTGAGAGAGACAAGCTTTTCGAGCCACTTCTCCAATATCTTGGGACCAACATGGCTACAACTACACTACATACAATAATTTAAGCAGTGAGACAAAAAACTAAATCATTGCTGAGTAAGCATAGCAATAGTATGTATCAGATGACCTTATAGTGTATAAATGCAAAGGCAGAAAGATGTTTACCACTTGAGAAATACAAGAGTTGCTTTGAAATTGTCTTTATTTCTACCTGGGGTGCCATATTACTGTTACAAATTGGAATGTATAAACTAAGGAAATACACTTAATCTTGTGCATTTATTGATCATTACATGCGTTGCTTTGGTGCCATGGACAGCCAGTGTCTAGACATTTAAAGCCATCTAATAACAAACTGTACTGATCTCATATGAATTAAGTTTTTACAATAAAAACATGTTTAGGTACAGATGGTCAATATTTAGCTTCTCTGGTTTGAATGGTAAAAGACAGAACACTATTAAAGAACACTATATATAAGTAGTTGGTGAAATAGATTATTGAACTTGGTATAGCTTAATTACCATATATACTCGTTCATTAGTCTGTTCGTTTATAAGCCGACCCCCCAAGATGGATAGGTAAAAATAGCAGAAACTGTATGACCCTTTCATAAGCCGACCATATATTTCAGGGGTTGGCAAACTTTGGCTCCTGGCCCGTTAGGGTAAGCCACTGGTGGGCCTGGAAGTTTTGTTTACCTGGAGTGTTCACACACACACAGCCCCTCAGCTCCCTGTGGCAGCGGTTCGCCATTCCCAGCCAATGGCGCCACTTCTCACAGCTCTCATTGGCTGGGAATAGTAAACCATGGCCACTGGGAACTGAGGGGCTCCATGCCTGCAGATGCTCCAGGTAAACAAAACGACAATGTATTAGATATTCAATTCAATGGTTTCATAGAGTTTAAAATCATCAAATTTTGGTGTAGACCCGTTTATAAGACGACCCCCGCTCTTTGTGTCACTTTTTTACCAAAAACATTCGCCTTATGAACGAGTATATACAGTACTTACCAGACTTAATGCCATGTTTAAAATATGGTGAACTTAGAGATCACATTGATATTAAGCCCAATAATGTTCACCTGGAAATCAATGGAAGTGAAAGATGAGCAGGGTCAGACCTGTTATTTATGAAACTAACTGTATTGGGCAGAAAACTCAAACTAAAGACATGGATTCTGTTTTGTCTCCACAGGCTGTTTACAAATCTGATTTGGAATGGCTACGTGGAATTGGGTGGATGCCAAATGACTCTGTTGGAATCAACCATGTCAAGCATGTCCAAGATCTCCTGAATGAGGTAATTATTAAGTATAAGTGTTAAATATACATGTGTGTTTATAACTGCAGGTATTTGTAATTTGCAAATGCATCAAAATTTTACTTTTATTGTAATTTTTGTAATAAAAAGCTGGATCTTTCCACTATATTTGTCTTGCATTGGCTTGTAAATTAATTCTGGTCTTCCATGTAGCTTTTCTTTTTAACTTTCTAAATGGGATTGTTCTGTTTGGGTAGAAGGTACTGTAATACAATTATAATTCCATTGTTTTTCCCTTTTACAGAGAAAGTACCGTACAAAAGCTGAAACTCTCAAGTTTACTCCAGTGGCTGACAGGGTTGATTATATCACGGCAAAACAAAGTGGTGAAATTCGGAGTGATGTAAGTGTATATTGGTTTATTTTTGAGCTATTAAATGTATCTGTAAAACTTTGTCTTTAAAAGGAAAAAAACTAATCCAGACCACATTCTGGCCCAACACCTGTGGATTCCTTGAATTTGTGGGACTGATGTGAGTATTGCTGAACTCATCCACTTACTTAGTGCTGAAAGGGACTGGTTTCTGAGGAAGAGTGATCCCTCCCAACCATTGTGAACTTTGCAATATGAGGCACTCAACAGTCGCTTCACCAGCCAGGACAGAAGGCCAGCATATGAGGAGTTGGCCAATGGGCATGACATGACCCGCCCCTCTATCCATGAGAGCATGCACCTTTTATTCAATGTGCCTCCCACTGGAAGAGAATAGGCCAATATCAACTTTTTATTTCCTGCACCAGTACAAATTGGAACATGCTTTGTACCATGATCCTGGAGTTGCCTTTAATACGTAACTTCCTCCATTCTTTAATGTCTCTCTGTGTGGTTGGGTGTCTTGTGTGAATTTGGCCCTGAAAATGTCGACAATAATAATCCTTATAAATCATTTCATATGTATAATTGTGGTCTTGATGTTACATTTTCTAAATGTTGTGATGACCTTACAATGCATTTATTCCATAAATCATTTTTTGCAGATTAAATACCACCAAGACTGGAATGCCATCAAGTCAAATTATACTCTAACAGACACGCCACAGCAAGAAATGGCCCGAGAGGCAGCCAGAATTCTTAACCAGGTATGTGTTCACCACCTGGAAATACTTGATCATCTGACAATTTGTAGTCACATTAATAACTTACTAGGAGAATGTCTTTCTAAGAATGTTCTGGAGTCAGAATCTCAGCTTCTAATATTGTTTATGGTCACATATCCATAGAAGGAGTGATGGTTATAGTGGTTTTATTCTTGGTTTTAACTTTCTTTCATGTTTTATTTCTTACAGAACCTATACAAGGAAAGCTGGGAAAAAGTGAAATCTACTGGTTATCTTTTACCTCCTGATGCTGTGCAGCTTCGTCATGCCAAGCACTCTGGTGATGTCCAAAGTGAGGTAAGGGTGTTTTTTTAGGTAATCACGTGACTTCAGCAGGAGACTACTTGGGGCCCGGCAAACCTGCAAACCCGCAACTCAACAATTTATATTCAAAAGGCTTCAGTGGGAGCCAAACCCTAACTTTGTTTCAGTGATCTTCTCCAGGCCACTGCCCTCTAGCTGTTTCTAGTATCAACCTTGTTTTATTTAATATAGGGGTATTGCTGGCTAAGGGTCAGGTTCTGATACACTTACTCACATTACCACCTTACTCCATGAATAGTCCCTTTGAAGTCAACATAGGTAAGGGCTTCAGAATCTGGCCCAAGAGAATAGCGAATGCTTTGATAGTGTGTAAATGTGAGGGCCTGCAGGTGTGCCCCCACCTTAATTTCTCCAAGTAGAGCAGCAGGAGATTCAGTCCAGGGCAAGGAGAAGCTGACACACATTAATCAGACACAATGGTCCCATCTAATAAACAGTTCGTCAGGCCCCGGATTTAGGTTCCCCAAACTTACAATCCTCACCCAATTCTCTGAGTCAGGTTAGGCTTGTCTCCTGGTGCCTGAGAGAGCAACTGCCACCAACTACAGTCTGTCTGGCTTCTACTCCTCTCTCCCTCCTGCTCTGCTTCCTGTTCTTCTTTATATAATTGAGCCCCTCAGAGGAAGAGTCTCCGTGATGATCTCCAGGTTGTAGATTCCAAGCTGTCCCTTAAAGAGATGCTATCCTTTTCCCCATACACCCTTTCCTGTAGTGCAGTAGGTGGAATTCTGTTGGCCATCTTTAGGAGTATAAGAGACTTCGTCATGAACAATCTGTAAGATCAAATACACCACAAGTATTTTGGCATAAAGTACATACTGAATGTATTATGTGATTGCTTGTCAATAGCTGAATATGCACATTTCCAAATAAAAGAAGTAACATTGCTTAGGTCTGGTCTAGGGGGGGGGTTGAACTAAGGTACACAAGTTCAGCTACGCAAATAGCGTAGCTGAACTCGAAGTACCTTAGTTCGAACCACTTACCCGTCCTCACAGCGCGGGATCGAAGTCTGCGGCTCCCCCGTCGACTCCACCAACGCCGTTCGCAGTGGTGGAGTTCCGGAGTCGACGGGAGCGCGTTTGGAGTTCGATATATCGCGTCTAGATGAGACGCGATATATCGAACTCCAAGAAGTCGATCGCTACCCGCCGACCTGGGTGGGTAGTATGGACGTACCCTTTGAGCAGAATTTTAAATACAGCTTGGCAAACTATTGATGCAATTTTCAAATTCTTTTTTTCAAACTATTTGCAAAGCTATGGTTATATGCAAATGTGAGCAAAGTAATTGCAAGGTGTTCTAGTTGTGCTGAAGAAGTTGCTGTATCCCCTGTTTAAAACATGGCAGAAAATTAAGCTGGATAGTAGCATTGCCATTAAAGAGGAAGGAATATATATCCTAACATTATCACTCACCTCATCCTATAGTATATGTATCCTGGAATGCACTGAAAATTGAGATGTAATTAGCAGCACATTGCCTATATAATCGGGTTCCATTTATTCCTGATGTTGAAGAAAACATAGATTTTACAGGGTAGAAAGAGAAGAAACAGATTTAGTTGTGTTCAGTTCAGTATTCAGTTCTGACATTTACATATTTTTCTCCCCCCTTGCCAGCTGCAATATAAAGCTGAGTATGTTAATCACAGAGGTCACTATGTTGGTGTTCCCAGTATGAGAGATGATCCCAAGCTGGTGTGGTTTGAGCATGCAGGCCAGATCCAGAATGACAGATTGTACAAATCAGCTTATCACAAATCAAAGTCCAATATTAACATTCCTGCGGATATGATATCAGTCTTGGCGGCCAAGGAATGCCAGACATTGGTCAGTGATATTGATTATCGGCAATACCTACACGAATGGACGTGTCACCCTGACCAGAATGATTGCATCCAGGCAAGGAAAGCCTATGATCTACAGAGTGATGTAAGTGATTTCCCTTATTTATATTACATGATTTTGATTCTTTGCAGGTTTATGTACATGGCCTGTACCACGTAAGCTTTAAAAAAAAAGGATTTCTCTTTAGTTTAACTCATGCATTTGTCTATATAATATGTATATTTCTTTGCATTTGTTTTCATGTTTTCAGAATATCTATAAATCTGATCTGGAATGGATCCGGGGTTGTGGGTGGATGCCTTTGGATTCAGTGGAACATAGGAGAGTTAACAGAGCCCAAGAGTTAATAGATAAGGTGAGTGAAAGTTTTCACAAATACAAATTTCCCTCCTATTTCCAGTGCATGGTATTTAAGAAGATTTTGTCATCTCTTTTTGCAGAGAGCCTATACGAAAGAAGCCCTTGATAACTATTCCCATTTCACAAGTGTGGTTGATACTCCAGACATTGTTTTGGCGAAGATCAACTCTGTCAATCAGAGTGATGTAAGCATTTTTTTTTGAAACTATAATAATGTATTAGCAAAATTATTAGCTGGCTTGATTATTACTGCTAGGATGGGGTCTATAGTTAATATATTAATGCTGCAGTTTTGTTTGGTAAAAGTGTTACATAAGTGAGCAACACAATATTACTGTACCATTACATTTTGCATTTTTAAAGAAAATTTATGATCTCCAATAATCATAGTCTCTATACATTTTGCTTAAATTATTAAAAAAAATTAGTCCTGTTCTGGGTGAAGCCAGTATAGTACACTGGCTTAATTTACAGAACACCTACTAAAATATTTCTGCAGATCAAGAGTTTTCATATCCTTAGAGTAATGTATGAAATTTTTGATGAACCATTATGATGATACTTGCCTAGGTCCCAGAATGACTGATATGCACTAAATAACATAATTCAGATAAGGTAGTGCAAATGGGTGTAAATGCCTGTTTCTCACAAGCGGACCAATCAACTAATTCATTTCCTATAAGTCATTAACACAGTCTTTATTTTCTTCTTTAGCTGAAATACAAAGAAACATTTAACCTTGATAGAGGCCACTTCATTGGTTCTGATGACACTCCAGCATTGAACCACACCAGAGAGATGTCTAAGCTCTATAGTGATGTAAGATTTGGTAAACGGCATATCTAACTGACTAAACTTATATTATATATTAATGTGAACTGTAATTGCCCAGTGGATAGCACACTAGACTAGCACACTGTACTAGGACTAAGGAGACTTGAGTTCTATTACAGACTCTCCTACTGGCCTTCTGAGTTACCTTGGGCGAGTAACTTCCCTTCTGTGTCCCATCTATAAAGTAGGGATAATGGTACTTACCTTCCTTTGTAGAGTGCTTTGAGATCTACTAATGAAAAGTGTTCTACACTGGCTATATGTATTATTATTCTAAATATTTTGCATGTAGAAAAATGTTTTAGATTTTGTGAAATATCTGGATATATTACTGGTGAAACTTAGTTTTATTTACTGCTTAAAGGCCAGATTGTGAACCCTTTATTCACATTGCTGAGCAGTTACCCATGTGAGTAGTCCCATTAACTTTAATGGGTGAGTAGCTATACCTGCCGGGGTCAGTAACTGCTCATCGATACAAGTAAAGATTTTACAGTCCAGCCCTAAATTATGTTTATAGTATTTAAGATATGTTAAACATCTGTCTGGAAAACACCTGCCACGTAGTGAGGCTACCATAAATAAATACTAATACTAGGACTTGGCAGGTTTGCATGTTTGTGAGGCGTACGTCTGGATATAAATCTTTTCCAATTCCAGCTAGTGCTTTAATACCAGGCTTCCTATTGAAATTATGAAAGGGGGATATCAATATTAGAGGCCAGAGCCCCAAATCAGGAAAGCATTGTTATTTAAATATGAAAACAAAATTAAGCTTTGTTGTATTGGGACAGAGATTCTGATCCATTATTCACACTGAAGAACACCTTCCTTGGTGAGTGATCCTGCTGACTTCAGTGGGGCCATTTTTGGAGTAAGATTCTACTCAGTAAAAAGGGAAGAAGCTGACACTACATATTTTGCTAATGTGGTATGTTTACTGGAAAATATACTGTATGTTTAATCAAAACCTACATATGTTTTCTTTGACTAGAAACGATATAAGCATTCATGGGAAACTGGTAAGGCCATAGGCTATACTTTGCCTCCAGAGTACATCCCTATCGTTGGAGCTAAGCATGCTGATTATATTAACAGTGAGGTTAGTATGAATCTTCTTTTAATTATATCCCACATATATTTTTTTTGTGTGTGGCATTGCTTATTTTAATGATCTCAACAATTTCCATGTGAATGTTTTGCAGCTTAAATACAAAGAGTTCTATGAGAAGCAGAAGGGCCATTACCTGGCTGGGAAGCATATCTCCGAATTCCCCAGTGTCGTTCATTCTCTAGCTTTCCAAAAACTAAGGAGTGCGGTAAGGGTTTTTTCTCTTTTCCATACTTAGTGTGTGCCTAACTCTGATCCTACAACCCTCCCATGAGGGTTTTGTACATAAAAGGCCTTTAAGATTTAACATCTAGCTAGTATTACTGTATTGATGAAATCAAAACATTATTTTATATTGGCATATCTTTTTCTGAGCCATGGGTGTTTAGCCAGGGATAAACAATTATATATGAAACTAGGAAACTAAGAGGAGAGGTAATGAAAGAGGTAATTTTCTATACATTAGAATAGAAAAAAACATAAGCTTTTACTGTTTGCCGTTTACTCCTGGGGGAATTTTGCACCACTGTGCATGCGCAGAATTAAAGTCCCGCTCAGATTTCTTTGCTTCCCTGCAGAAAATGACTTTCTGACAGCGAAACAAAGGGAAGCTGCAAAAGAAGTCACACATCACTTTCTAGAAGCGCATGTACAATGTTTTAGGCACCCAGAGCAGCTGGTGGAGAGGTAAATCACTGCGGGGCTGGGGACATCCCAGCCAGTGGTTCCTACCCCGAGCCAGGATCAGCTGGTAGTCCCGGCTGGGCTGGAGGCAGGAGAAGATGGGACTTCCTTTTACCCTGCAAGGAGTGGCTGGGGCTGTGTCAGACCCACCCCCAGAAACCTCCCCCGGCTACAGGAAGCTCAGCATTCTCCCCTGCTTCCTGAACCCATCACTCCTCAGCTGAGGGGGCGGGGAAGGAGTCACTGTTCAGGAAGCTGCTCCCCCATCCACCAAACCCCTGGCCATCCAAACCTCCCATACCCAGACTCCCCTGCCAAGCCTCACCCGGTACATCCAGAACCCCCCTAGTCCTCCATACCCAAATCCGACCCCACTGAACCTCAGTCCCTGCATCTGGATCCCCTCTGCACCCAGATGCCCTGCTTTGGGACCCCTCACCCCTGCACCCAGACCACCCCCCACTGAGCTCCCTGCACTCAAGCCCCCACCCTGGTGCCCCACTTCCTCCACCACCCTGAGCCCGAACATCCAGACCCACGCCACTGACTGCCAACTAGTTGCGCCCAGACCCCGACCCCACCAAGACTCACTTCCCCAGCACCCAGACCCCTCCTGCTGAGAACCCACACCCAGACCCCTCGGCTGAGCCCTAACAACCTTCACCCCTGCAGAATCCCATTGCCCCTGCACCTGGAACCCCCCAGCAAGCCTCTGTGGATCCAGACCCCCCCAGTCCTAGACACCACACTGAGCTGCCTGCACCCAGATTGTCCCACACAGAATCCTCTCAGCCCACACCTGGATCCCCCCCCACTAAGCCCCTCCACACTTGGAACTGCCTGGTTGAGCCTACCTGCCCCACAACCGGTGCACCTAGCACAGAGGAGCATGGCTCCAGGGTGTTTCTAGGGCAGGCCCAGGCCTTATGCTGTATCGGGTGCAGCCTCACCACTGAATCCATGTTCCTGGGGGTCGGGGGACTGCAGGGTGATCTCTGACCTTCGTGCAGCCAGTGGCCTTTGCTCCCCACTGCCATGCTGGAGCCTCTGCATTTATTTATTGACAAATAAAACTTGCAGAATTTTGCAGAATTTTAAAATATTGTGTGCAGAATTTTTTGGCACATAATTTTTAATTTTTTGGCGCAGAATGCCCTCAGGAGTAACCATTGTGTGAAATCTGAGCAGAGAGATGTACTGTATTGCTCAAGCTACCATAGCTTAATAGAGGATTCTGATTAGAGTTCAGTGCTAGCTAGCAGCACTTGGTGTAGTAATAGGCCTGTTAACTCTAGCAGGGATTTAACTAGACAGTGATATACATAATGGTCAATCTGTTACCACCACCACCTCACCACTTCACGCTCACAATCTCGCAAGACACACACACAGTTACAAACAAATACAGTCACTAATATTGTTCATGCAGTTAGACAGGGAGATCTAGCTAGCCACGTGCTAATAAAAGATCTGATGAAGAACAAAAACAGTGCTCATACCCACAAGAAATGTTATTTCCCCAGCTTCGGAGATTAAAAGTGGTAGCTGGAGTTTAGGACTGCTTTTACAGTAACTCCTCACTTAAAGTTGTCCTGGTTAACGTTGTTTCGTTGTTACGTTGCTGATCAATTAGGGAATGTGCTCGTTTAAAGTTGGGCAAAGCTCCCTTATAACATTGTTTGGCAGCTGCCTGCTTTGTCTACTGCTTGCAGGAAGAGCAGCCCGTTGGAGCTAGCTGGTGGGGGCTGGGAACCAGGGCCGGCTCCAGGCACCAGTGAAGAAAGCAGGTGCTTGGGGCGGCCAATGGAAAGGAGTGGCACATCTGGGTCTTCTGCAGCAATTCGGCGGCGGGTCCCTCAGTCCCTCTCTTCCTCTTTGAGCTGCCACCGAAGTGCCGCCAAAGAGGAAGAGAGGACTTGCCGCCGAAGAATGGAGCAGCATGACTGAGCTGTCGCCGAAAAGCCGCTGATTGTCTCTCCCCCCCACCCCTTGGGTTCACTGCTTGGGGCAGCAGAAAAGCTGGAGCTGGCCCTGCTTGGAACCAGGGTGGACCAGAAGCCCCCCAATCAGCTCTCCACTCCCCTAAGTTCCCTGTGCTAGCAATTGCCTGGCAGTTCAGCTGTCCACTGCCGTGTGCTGCTCCTGCCCTCTGCCTTGGAGCTGCTCCCGGGAACGTCCTGCTTGCTGTGCAGAGGGGAGGGGGGAAGGGGGACCTAATGTCAGGGTGTCCCCCTTCCCCCACTCCTGTACCTTATCTCCACAGAGAAGGGAAGGAGGACACGACAGGGCCCAGGACAGAGGGAGCTTGCTGGCAACACTTGTTATCTCAACTTGCTGATCTACTTAAAAAGGCAATGTACTTAGAGTAGGGTCAGCGTACTTAAAGGGGCAATTTATGTCTCTCTCTCACACATGGTGTGTGTCCCTGTCTCCTCTCCCTCTATTCGTGCTACCTTGTAGAGCGTGAGGCTACATTAACAACATGTTAACCCTTGAGGGCTCAGCCAAGTGCTAGTTCATCATTTAGCAGTAAGGCATTCCCTGGGAAATATCCCTCCTTCTTTTACCCTCTGACTTCACCACCTCAACCAAGGTTCACAATCACTGTTGTGTACAATATTAAATTGTTTGTTTAAAACTTATGCTGTGTGTGTGTGTGTGTGTGTATATATATGTATATATTTATATACACACACACACACGTATATATATATAGAGAGAGAGTCTTTTGTCTGGCGAAAAAAATTTCCCTAGAACCTAACCCCCCACCCTTTACATTAATTCTTATGGGGAAATGTTTGCTTAACATCGTTCTGTTTAAAGTTGCATTTTTCAGGAACATAACTATGACGTTAAACGAGTAGTTACTATACCTCAAAGTCTCATGCATTTTCTAACCAGCTGTGTGAAACTAACAGGACAAGGGCCACTCCTTCTCTTATAGCACTCCAGTAGAATTAATTTTAAACATTTAAATTTAATAAATAAGTATTTCTTCAGCATTATAGGCTCAGTCCTGATCCCACTGCAGTCAATGGGAGTTTTGCCATTGAGTTGAAAAGGTGCTGGATTAGACCCTGTGATATAGCTCTGTTTCTAGTCAGAGCTGTGCCTGAAAAATACACATTTTTACTCTCTCCCCTGTCCCCCGTACTTTCTTTCCAGCTGGCCTACAGAAAGAATTATGAAGACACCAAGGCAAATGTCCATATTCCAAGTGACATGTTGAATCACCTGTTGGCTAAAAAGTGTCAATATATCCTCAGTGATCTTGAGTACCGAACCTACCTCCACCAGTGGAATTGTTCACCTGAAGAAAATGATGTTGTTCTGGCAAAGAAAGCCCAGGAGATTTTGAGTGATGTATGTACCCTGTTTAGTCATTCTAAGTTTGGGTAGCTTCACTGCCTTCTGGCAAAATTACTTTTTTTTTAAAGTAGTTATGTGAAATTAATAACTGCTTCCAAATTGCTTAATAACATCATGTAATTGAATCTGCCATAATGTTCAGTTGGGCTTTAAACAATTTCTCAAAGGATTTTTCGTGAGCTTGTTATTTATTATTTTGTTTGAAAATTGGAAAAAAGCTTAAGATTTACAGGCCTAATCCAAGTCCACTGGAGTCCACATTTGTTATTTTTTCCTATTGCCTTCAGTGAGCTTTGGGTAAGGTCGTACAGAAACATACAAACCTGACTTGCGCAAGCATGCCAGTAGCTTCTAATGACTAGGGTTGGTGTAGGAGGCATGTTGGGAATACAAGATGTGGTCAAAACACTGCAGCACTGCAGTGATCCTCAGGCATTATAACGCTCCCTTTGGACTGCTCTAACTTACACTGAGGCCAAAACAGCTCCCAGAAGCTCCTGGAATCAGAAGAGTGCAAAAGTGGTTTACCTCTGCCCTGCCACCTTTGGGTGCTGCACCAAGGACAGGGCTCAAAGTCCAGTACACTGGTACAACTGACCAAACAAGTTGGAATGCACTGGTTTAGTTGACCATATAATTGTTCTATTAAATCAATATGAAATGGTCCTTTTTACCCAAGAAGGTCTGATTACATCTGAATAATCGGACTCTACATGATGTGGGTTGCCGCTTTGTTCTACTTTTACTTCTCATAGAAATTCCTGTAGAAAAAGCTGAAAATAACAGGGACTAACTGTGATATTGAACACTTTTCTTCATTCTCAGATATAAACTTTCAAAACTGATTTTAATCGGTGAATAAGACTGGGTCACAGCCTTGAGTAGCACTCTGCCTTGCTATGTGGGAGACATTGAGTTGGTATGGGGAAGGTGCAATTACCACCTTTCAGGTAGGATGCACATTTTCTAGGAACTGATTTAGTTTTTCTTCTTTACAGGTTGTGTATAAAGAGGACTTAAATTGGCTGAAAGGACTTGGATGCTATGTCTGGGACACCCCACAAATCCTGCATGCTAAGAAATCATATGATCTCCAAAGCCAAGTAAGCAAATCTTCCTCAAATAAGAAGAGATAGTGGGCCACATTTTTATTTCATTTACATGCCTTGGGGTTTACACCACCATAGCTGAGAGCAGGGCTTGATTCTGTACAGTATGCTTTAGATCAGCCAAATACAAAAAATGCAACGTAGTCTTCCAGGCTTATCTGATAGAGACATCATTACTTCCTCTTGTTATTGAGAAAAGCAGAGAACCAAGGGGAACTGGAAAGGATAGCAGTTTAACAGAGTTTGAACAAGCAAGTTTATTTTAGTCTGAAGATTACGAGATTGGTCTGCTTATATGTGAACTTTCCACTGTTGAAATATCTTCATGTGGAGTGATCAGCTCCCAAGACTTCTTGCTGTTAACATTTCTGAATAAAAATTATAATATACAGTATAGAGGCCTATTTTAACAAAGGGAATAGATGGCTGATGGACCTGGAAAACATGATGAAGTTGCTAGAGAAGCAGGTCTAGTTATTCTTAGAACACTTTTTGTCTGTGTTTTCTTAGCTGAAATACACAGCTGCAGGAAAAGAGAATTTGCAGAACTACAGTGCCGTTACCGATACACCGCTTTATGTGACTGCGGTCCAGAGCGGCATCCATGCTAGTGAGGTGAGTCATTCCCCTTTTTCCACCCAGAAACTTTCCCCCATTCCCACAGATAGTTAAAACATAGTGAATTAATCACTATATCTTTCTTAAAGGTGAAATATAAAGAAAATTATCACAAAATTAAGGACAAATATACAACTGTGGTGGAAACAGTGGATCATGAAAGAACACAAAATCTGAAACATCTTTTTAGCAATGTGAGTGTTTTAAACTCTTTTGTTTCTTTCAAGGAGCTGGGATTGATTTTGTTTTTTCAAACTCCTTAGTTCCAGATGTTAGGCAAAATACAGTGTATTGATAAGCTGATTCCATGTGTCAAAGCACAATTGGGGACCAATTCTTGCAGGAGACTGGGCCCCAGTGGATGAACAGCTGGCTTTTGTCACTCATGGAATGAGCTTTTGGGCCTGGTGGGTGATTATTCTGAACCAACATTCAGTCTATCGGGCTTGAGTAAGAGTTCAGAGGTCTGCAGGGGTTTAAGTTAAGATACAAATGATTTTGATTGCTTTCCTATACTGTGCGTTATGTAAGAGTTTTGAAAAACATATTCAGAGATCTTTGTATTCCCACTCAGAACCTGTACAAGGAAGCCTGGGATAAAGTGAAAGCCTCTGGTTACAAAATGTCCTCTGATTCCGTCTCTCTGTCTCGTGCCAAAGAACTGAAGCATAATGCTAGTATTGTAAGTGAACATAATATTTTAAGCGTCTCTATCTTTGCAGCTCATTAATGCTAGCAATAAAGCCCTTTTCTGCTTTGCATTTACATAGTACTATTTATTTTTATTTCAAATGTGTGTCTGTGAGTAGGTACACAGTCATTCATGCAATTAATTTCTTCTCTCCTGGCAGCCTTATTATCTGTTGACCACAACTTGGTTCTTGCTCGAAACAAGAGCCTTCTCAATCTTTCTACCAAATACTTCAATAAAAGATTGTCTTCTTATATCCCTAGCCAAAGTTTGCTTTCAGCAACTTCTTCACTTTTTATACTTCCAATTTTTAGATATAAGACAATAGGATCTAA
The DNA here is from genome assembly GCF_020497125.1 of Mauremys mutica. Taxonomy (NCBI): domain Eukaryota; kingdom Metazoa; phylum Chordata; order Testudines; family Geoemydidae; genus Mauremys; species Mauremys mutica. The sequence continues at coordinate 26,997,250 of NC_059081.1, read as the reverse complement.
ACCTCTGGCTAGATTTGAATTTGAGATACTGTTACATTTCATGGATTTAACCACACAGGTTCAACTAAAGACATATTTCTGTGATTCATCTTTTGATGAGCAAAATTCACGATATGTAGTACTGTTGGAAAGCTCTTCCTGACAATCACTATACAAGACATATGCTAGATGGCCCTCATTCAGCAATCCATCCTATGCAACAAAGTACTTAAACATGTGCTTGAAGTTACACATGTGCTTAAGTGCTTTGCTGAATATGGATGGATTCATGCACATGCTTTGCTGAACTGAGACCCATAAAAGATAGTTCCCTTCCTGAACATTTTTATATCGACCTCTGGAAATACAAAGAGCTGGAATTATTTTCCTGCAATAAATTAATCAATTTGTTTATTCCTGCTATTTTACAAAATTCATCTGGAAGCTGTCATTATCTATATGGCATCATAGGTACACCTAACAAAACAGAAGACAAGACCTTGCCCTGAACTGCTTTCAGTCTCCACTGACCTCAAAGGAGTTGTGCCCACTTCAGTCACCAGTGAATGTGGCTCTAAAAATGTAGTTGTGTTACTGGAGGAAGTCATTTTTTCTCCTTGTCTCTGCTTAGGTCAAGTATCGGGAGGAATATGATAAGTTTAAAGCACTTTACACTCTACCCAGAAGCGTTGAAGATGATCCCAACACAGCAAGATGCCTTAGAGTTGGCAAGTTTAACATTGATGTAAGTATCTTTTTTAAAATTTAAGTTCTCCTGATAGTCAAAGCATCCACATTCATTAATCAAGATTTCATATTTAAATATGTTTGGCAACTATTGATATTTACTAACCTTTCTCCTGAACTTTCTCCAATATGTATAGAAATATGTTTATGTTCGTTCTGCTACATTTTCTTTTGTGGCTAAGCCTTTGATAGTGTATCTGTAGAACAAGGTCTACCCTACAAAAACTATAATGCTGAGGAACCTACTTATAACATGAAAATGTTTGTTCTAACTTCTATTGCATAAGAAAATCAACAATTGTAAATGATGTCAGACTCTTTTCTCCCATTATTAACATAATATTTTAATTTCACAGCGTCTGTACAAAGAAGTCTACGAAAAGAACAAGGCCAAAATCCACATTCTTCCAGACATGGTAGACATTGTAGCTGCTAGGGCCACACAGAAAAAAGTCAGTGAAATTGATTATCGCCTCCATCTCCATGAGTGGACCTGCCTACCAGACCTTCAGATCAACGCTCATGTTAGAAAAGTCACTGACCAGCTCAGTGAAGTAAGCCTACAAATTATATTATGTCACTGTTCAACTTTCAAAGAGATTTCTGTTGTTAGATTCTGTCTGTAATAGGTGAAATTGTGTTGCAGAAAAAATGTTGGAGCGTCCTGAGATTGCAATATTTGTGCATTGTTTTATGTCCGCACATAACATCTGTCCAAGACTGTTTACAAACATTGCTTATACCACAGGTGTTTAGCTTAGATCAAGCTGAACAGGTACAGTCTGGTTTCTCCCTGGTATGAACATCAGACCACAGCACTGCAAGTCTAGTGATCAGACAGTTCTCCAAACTCCTTCCCAGGTTGTGTTTATAAATTACCCAAAGTAATTAATCAATAGTGCAAGGTACTCTGGAGATTTTGATGCCCCAGGTGGGTTTACCCATGTGGTAAAAGGCTCTCTAGGATTGCTCCAGTATGGGGGCAGGCCAGAGGAAGGGCCATAGCTTCTGTGTTTCTGCAAATCCAGTGATACCAGGAGAACATGCAAGTGTTATTTGTGGGCAGTAGCTGCTACTCCATCAACTATTTGGGTGCAGTCAGTTACTCTGTCTATATGCAGGTAAAGTGAATTTCATCCACAGAATAGATATGCATACCAAAAAAGTTCAGAATTGCAGCCTTTTTTCAGTACTTCTTCTTTTTATTACTGTCTTTCATACCAATAAATATAGCTGCTGGAAACAGGGACTGTGAGAATTCCTTGCATTAGCACAGGTTTATGATCTTTCTGAAGATTTGTGTTTTCTGCTTAGTTTCAGAAAATACAAATTTTCACACAGTTGCTTAGATTTTTTTAAAGTATGTTTTGGTTGTATTTGCTTTTAAAAAAAACACACTCAGATTTTGAAAAAAAAAATGCCCAGAATCTGAGAGAGAAAGACAAATCATTTGTATTTGGCAAAATTCCCTGGATTTTGAAATGCCCTGCATTATTTCAGCAGCAATGCATCATTATGCAAAATACAGGTTAGTTGAAAACCTTCCTGTCAAACTAATTCTAATTGTATAGGCTCCCTCACCCTGCACCCTCAGTTCAGTTAAAAGCTAAAAGAACCAATAGTGCTTGTTGTATCAGGGTCCAGGCAAATTAGTTTCAGAATATTGGAAAAGATATTTACTATTGAAAGCTGCCATCTAGGGTTAATGTATAGCTAAGGGATTAAGCTATAGTGAAATTCTCAAACACTTCCTTGTTTTCTATAATACTCTAGATTGTTTACAAGGATGACCTTAACTGGCTGAAAGGCATTGGCTGCTTTGTTTGGGATACTCCTGAAATTCTTCATGCCAAACATGCATATGATCTTCGCAGTGATGTAAGTCTGAATTGTCTCTAATTCGGTTCTGCTTTTCAGTTTCCTTCACATCTAGTCTCACTCTTTAAACTACCATGGGGACAAAGCCTGGAAGGGCATTGCATTTCCTCCTTACACTGAAATGTTCAGATTGAGTTCTTTAAATTTTATTGATTTGCAATAATTAGGTGTTAGGAGGAGACCCCCCTCCCCCACAGGAAAGCACTCAAGCATTTGTTTAGTCCATGCATATTTAGAAAAGTGCTTAAGAATGGGCTTAAGTCTGATTGACGTTGGGATATACATGCTGAGATGCTCTCCAGGAATGGGAATGCTTTACTGAATCAGGGCCACTGATTGGATGTGGGAGAGGGCACAGGACTGGGGCAGAGAGTTGAGGTATGGGCTCTGGGAGGGAATTTGGGTGTGGGAGGGGGCTCAGGGCAGGGCTGGGGAGCAGGAGGGGGTGAGGGGTGCAGGCTCTGAGTGGCACTTATCTCGGGGGGCTCCCCGGAAGCTGCGACAGGGCCATTGTGCTTTGTACACAGTACAGCAGCACTGAATGAAAATCAATACAATCTAGAAGTGATATGTAATTGATTTTGATGAGTCAATTTTTTTTGCAGGCAAAGTTTTCTTACCCATTATTAGTTCAGGATTAAGCAGTTGAAGTAGTTGTAGATAATGGTTTTGATTACAAAGAACACATCTTCTCAGGAGTTTTTATTTAGAATATTGGGGATTCATGTTTTTTATGGTACATACAAATATTTAATAACAGAATAGTTATGTTATTGAAGTATTCTAATGTTCCCCGAGTGTAGTGCTATGACTGTTTTTATCTGGTCAAATGTCTCATCTGAGTACTTTTTTCTTTTCTTTTTGCTTAAATATAATTGACTTTACTGAATTACTAATATTGTGCATAAGCAAGTTGTTTAATTAAAAAAACAGACTTACAATAATCAAATTGTTTTCTTTCTCTCTGCAGATTAAGTACAAATCTAAGGCAGAGAAAATGAAGAATGACTACACCATGATCACTGACACTCCTTATTATGTCCAGAATGTCATTAGTGGCAAGAATCTGAGTGATGTAAGTCTTTATACCACATTTCATCCCTGTATGATATGTATCATGTCTCAATAATTCCAATAATGTGACATTTAATGACATGTTGGAATCACTTCATGCTAGTCCAGTACCACCCTTTGCTATACCATCAATAGAATATTAGGCAACAGCTGCTTTCAGCAGCATGGCAAGCATGTTCTACACAACATACCCTGAATGTGAAGCTTTTTCCCTCTACATATTTCAAAAGATGGTCCTGATAAGCCAGCAAACACTAATTGACCCACAATAAGTTAGACCAGGAATTCTTAAACTTCATTGTACCGTGCTTCTCTTCTGACAACAAATATTACTACACGACCCCAGGAGGGAGCCTATAACCTGAAGTCCTCGGGCGGTGAGGCTTGGCGACCCCATTAAAGCAGGATCGTGACCCACTTTGGGGTCCTGACCCACAGTTTGAGAATCACTGAGTTAGACAAACACATATCACAAAATGGTATCAATAGGCTAATTGTTTTTTTCTTATTTCCTAGGCTGTCTATCGCCATGCATATGTGCATAATATTAGAGGCAAAATGACCCCCACCGATAAAACAGTGGACTTGGTGCGGGCAAAGCATGCTCATAAGATACAGAGTGAAGTAAGTATCAAGTTTTCATTTCTAAGAGGATACTAAAGAATAATGGCCAACTTCTGCTGTTGGGTGTCACATACGCTACTTCAACAATGTTGGGAGTGTATATTTCCAGTTTACAAAACTCCAGGGAATTCTCCCCATTAGAACTGGTTATGTTCTCTGTGATTGTTCTCGGTGAAGATGCCAGCTCTGAATGCAAACCTTTCAGAGCCAGCAATCCAATCTGCGAGGCCGTCATTCTCTTTGCTGCACTCCAAGACTGGAGATCCAGAATACAGTCTGTTCAAAACCATCTGGCTTTTTGAAAGCCATCTATCCAAGACCCAGCCAGCATTTCTTCATTGCATTCTGGGTTTAGCGACAGAGTCCATTTTCTCCAAGCCTTGTCCTTGTACCCCAAACCCAGCTTGTGTGATGATTTCAGCTTTTCCTCTGGCCCATCATGGCTAGTCTTTATTGCTCTGAAATTAAACTAAAAAATCTCCGTGAATGTACAAGGATACCTGATGTAGCTTATTATCTGCATGCCTCAGATGACCTCAGTGGAGTTAAAAAGGGAAGGATTTGGTCCATTGCAAAGAAGATACTAGCTATGCAATACCAACAAACTCCCTCACATATTTTATGTAATTGTAACTTTTTTACTTTTCCTGCAGAATCTATACCGGGGGGCTGGCTTGCATGCCCTCCCCACTGGATACAAACTCCCACCAGATACTCCAGGCTTTAAGCTTGCTAAACATGTCCAATACATAGGCAGCGATGTAAGTAATATACTAAGTTCTTTTAAGATTTGGTTTGCAAGAGAGTATTCGGTGATCTCTAGGCATCCTATGTGAACGTACAATATTGCTATAAGGAAGTTGCTATTCAGCTATGCAGCTCATTGTGTTTGCCCTGAGTATCTGTAAAAGCTGATGAACTGTACAGAAATCTGAATATTTTGCTGTCATGACATAAATTTCCCTCTGATATTTATACCTTATCAAATGCATGAGAAGTGAAACAAAATCACTAATCTCAATAGAAATAGCCCCCCAAAGGTTAGTTTCTGCTACATCACAGAATCCAAATGTGTCATGAAATCTCTCAAAGTTAGCATATGTGTCTATTAAAGATGTGTGGCTTATTTTCCATAGTTCAGGATTCATAAGGGTCACATTTTGGGCTTGATTTAATACTATGTCAGTGGGAGCCACCTTGTCCCAGGAAAAATTAACCCCTGAGGAAGGGCAGGATAATCAGGATGATCTGGTGGGAGAGCGTGGCCTTGATTTGTGCTGGGGTGTCCTTCTGGCAGAAGCTCTCACAGATCTAGTTGAATCTGAACATCCTTTGGAGCCCTCAATACACCACCTACCCATACAGATTTTTAAAAGTTTAGGTGCTTACAAATGCATATAGATGCCTAGTAGGATTTTCAGACGTGCCTAGGCACCCACTCTCATCTGAATACCTTTAAAAGTCTGGCTCTTTGTGCTGTATAGAAGCTGCCAAACCTAAATATAGTCCTTTCTTTATATTGGCTGTAAATAGTAGTAGATAAACAGGCATTTATTACAGATGCAGTCACAGCCAACATCATATATGATTTTTCTTACACCCTTTTATTTTAAACCTTCTTTTTTAATTTTACAGCTTAAATACAAAGAAGCCTATGAGCACATCAAGGCTAAAGGCTACACTCTTGGACCCAAAGCTGTTGGCTTTGAGCATATAAAGAAAGTGAATAAAGTTCTTAATGAGGTACTGTAAATGTTAATTATTGGTATATATGTTTGTATTAATGCATCATTATTTGATATTTCTGGTGTATACTAAAATACATGACAACATCATTTCATAAAACAATCTAGCTGCTTTTTAATAAAAGCTGTTGGGAAACTGATAAGTCTCTTTGCTAGTGAGAGCCATATTTTCAACATTTTTTGGCCCAAAGCTTGCAAAAAACCCCACACACTTTCTTAACCATTGATTTTAAAATGTGCTTAAATTAAGCATATACATGATTTTTTGCATGATCTGGGCCTTAGATTCTCTGTAACACGTTTCCAAGATGTTAATAAAATAGTTGTTGTGAAATGTCTTTACCGTATAAGAACCAAACCTTTCTATTAAAGTGGTTCCATTTTCTCCTGTCCTTCTGTACTATCTAGTGCATGGAAGTAGAAGGAAGTCTGCGATTAATAGAGCAATAGCTATTTATTTTCTGCTAACCCAGATGCAGTGTGGTTTTCTTTCAAGAGTTCTGTTTTTAACACATGGAATACTCTCTCCTTTGGTGCAGAGGCTGTATAGGGAGATATACCACAAAAATAAGGACAAGATTCATACCACCCCTGACACACCAGAAATTCGCCAAGTCAAAGCCACACAGGAAGCTATCAGTGATGTATGTCTCATTTTTCAGTTTTATAAAAAGGAGATGCTTGGTATATTCAGCATGATTAAATATATGTAATATTTTCCCTTTTTCTTTCAGCTGATCTACAAGGCAGATTTCTTTAAGATGCAGGGACACTTGATTTCCTTGCCATACACCCCTCAAGTGATCCATTGCCGCCACGTTGGAGATATCACAAGTGATGTAAGCAAAGATACCTTGCCTTTGAATGTGATGGGCCAAACTCTTTTCCTAGTCACACATGTGCAGATGTTACTGGGAGAAGAATTTGACTTGACATTTAAATTGTATACAAGCTAAAATAATATGATTGTTTGATTATTCACTTTTTTCCAAAAGGATCAACTTTTAATTTTCTGTTATTATGCTTGCTTCACAGAATAAATACAAAGAGGATCTACACTGGTTGAGGGGCCTGGGTTGCTTCCTGTATGATACTCCTGATATGGTCCGTGCTCGTCACTTGCGGGAGCTTTGGGTATGTTCTTTTTTCTGACACGTAATTTAATATTGATTCATTATTTACTGATGCACAGTTGTCAAGATGATCTGTGGTAAGTGCTACGTCAGAATGATTAAGGAACTCAGAGTGTTTCGTGCCATGCTGCTTCAAAACAGCTGATTCAAAGTACTAGCAATTGAGCGTGATGCCGCTGTATCAGCCGTTACCCATGTTAGGCTCCCCTGTACATTTTCTATACACTGCTGAGAATACTGCAGCTTCAATATGTGTCATGTTTATTCATTTTCAGTCTAATTACGTATACACCAATACGGCAAAGAAGATGCGGGATAAATACAGTGTGGTTCTGGACACTCCCGAATACAGGAAAGTTCAGGAGCTGAAGGCACATTTGAGTGAAGTAAGTATTGCATTATTTTATCTGTTCAGGTTGGCAATGATCAAAAGAAGCTCAGATCATCTCACTGGCTTTCCTGATGTATTTTAGACCTTATCCTTTCCCAGCTTTGATTAACTAAATGCTAATTGAATATTTGTAAGAAAGAAAATAACTGCCAGGCTTTGTCTCCTTCTAGGTGGTTTACAGAGCTGCAGGCAAGAAGCAAAAGACAAAATTCACGTCGATCCTTGATACACCAGATTTCTTACGAGCCAAGAAAGGACAGAAAATACAGAGTCAGGTAAAATTCTTCCTTAATAGAAAAGGGGCTGGGAATCTGTGCTGATTGTTGAATCCATCTTACTACAGTGCTCCCCACAACCCTTCTCAAGTCAATTTAGAAATCTTAGAGATGACTTGTAATAATGATTAATACACATTTTCAAATGACAATATGATTCTCAAGCTCATGATGTTTCTTTAACAAACATGTCCAGTTCTCTTCATCTGAAGTAGCAGAAATCTTTATTAAACCCCCATACAACTGCATTCAGATTCTCTAAAATCCTAACCCAGGTAGCCAAATAAATCTGTCTTTATTAATGGGCGCATTAGCCAGGTAAAATGATGACATTTTTTAATTGATGTGCAGTCTGCCAAGTGATGTGAAAAACCTGCATGTACAGTTTAGACAAATAGGTAGGTCTAGCGTGTGCAGGTGTGTGTGTGTGTGTGTGTGTGTGAACACAGGCAGAAGTTACAAAGAGTTCTTCTCCCTTAGTGATAGGGGCCAGCACAATAGGGTTTCTTGCATTCACAGTGTGTAGAAGTTGCCTAGAGTGGCTGCAGCACTCAGTGGCTCAAAATAGGCCAGAACCAGAACCCCTCCTGCAACTGCTAGCACTCAGAGGCTAGCACAAGGTGGACTCCCCTCTGTACTTCTTTAAAGGTATAATTCATACATATGAGCAGTCTCCCCTCAGTGCCCCATGAGGTGCTGTGCTTGCCTTTGCCCTCCACATGTAGAATGTGTATGCAACACCTGGACGCTGTATCTCCTGCTATCTCCACTGCTGCATGTGGTTGTGAAAGCCAGAAACTTGCTTTTAATTAGTGCATCCACCATACGTGTTACTAATTTACACCTGGGTACGTTCCCTGTAGTTTTTCCAGTAAAGGTGAAACCATGGTCTTGTAAATAATCAGTAATGTTTTTTAAAGATGGCCCAGAATAAAAGCTCTTAATAAGGGCTGTGTGAAGGCCATTGCTATTATGCTCCTTTGGGATTTTGATTCGTAAATATTTTGCTGGCATTTATGGAGTAGCCAGAGTATTGAGATGGAAGAAGGATGAGGTGAGAGAGGGCCTGGAAGACGAATGACTGGATTACATTTTCATGATGTCTGTGTGTGCGTACGCATTTTCAGCACAGTCATTTTGTAGGGTTCCCAAGATAAAGTTAATTAGAAACATATATTTTTTGAACGTTCTGTTTTTCTTTCCTTGTCACAGTACTTGTATGTAGAGCTAGCCACCAAAGAGAGACCCCATCACCATGTTGGTGATCAGACCCCAGCCTTGACGCTTGCAAAACACGTGAAGGACATGGTCAGTGAGGTAAGATACCTGCTCCCATCTTCAGCACAGTTATACTATGTGACGGTTCCAATTCTAACATTGATAGGGGTGGGGAGTGTAGGGGTAACAGAACACAGTTTTATTTATTTTAAATCTTCTGATTCTTAAGTATTACATTTCCTTGTATGATCGCTGGGTATTTTTTCATTTAATATATAATTCTAACACAGAGAAATGTTTTATGAAAGAGAAAAATCATCTGCTTCTAAATGCATATTTGTAATATTCAGACTTATGAAGCCATGGAGGTAGCTTTAGCATCTGCCCCCTTGCCCCCACTAAAATAAAATAAAATAAATCCTTTCTGGGCTACATTAATAAATAAATGAAACACTGAATTTGGAACAGAAGCTGGTTTATGTGTTTATTAAAAGTGGACAAACGTTGTCATGGTACAAAACTATTCATTACAGTGATGTTCAACAACTATTATTTTTAGCTATAGTCCCAACCCCCAAAATAAAAAACGTGTCCACCCCTCTGTAAGGCATCATGCAGAGCAGATTGGTTAGGGCCTGGTTCTACATGGTGCTGAGCACCTTTCGGGAGCTGCTGAGCAACTTCAGCTCCCATCGACTTCAGTGGAAGTTGAATGCACTTAGTATCGTGCAGTAATGACGCTCAGCGAAGTGTACTACATGTAGCTTCCCTGGGTGCTAACACAGCATCAGCTGGGCAAATATCTTTGTAACTAATTATATTTTTGTTCTTTTCCCTCCTGCCATCTGATCTCAGAAAAAGTACAAAGCCCAATATGAGAAGATGAAGCACAAGTACACAACTGTCTCTGACACTCCTATCCTCATCAGGGCTAAGAAGGCTTACTGGAATGCTAGTGATGTATGTATCCTGCAGACACCATCACTGACACTTTCTCTCATCTTTCGATAGAGCAGAAAAGGCGCTAGGGAAAATGAACATATGGCAATATATAAAATAGACTGCCCGTGCATCCAAATCCCACTATGGTGCATGCTGTATCTGTCACTCTATCTCCATGCTGATCATAAAATGATGTCAGTGAGATTCCTATGTTTGGACTGAAGGCACCATATATCTTTTTATGTTTGTCTTTTTCCAGCCAATCTTGTGTTCAAATGTGCTAGTCAAAAAAAAAATTAAAAAAAAAAATGAGAGGATGAGAGAAATAAATCAGGACAAAATGAATTGCCTCCCCATGTGACATTTACAAATAATATAGATTAGAGTGAAAGTACTGATGCTGGAAGCAAGCACAGAAATGCTTTTATCCCACTTCTTCATCTCAGTGCTGTTTGAGGAATAAATCTCAGTCCTCACTGAGAGTTCATTCCCTTTTACTTAGAATGCAGATTCGGAAAAAATCAATTTCTGTCTGAGCTGACCTGGATAAGGATCTGAGGATGAAATAGGTTTTTGTTTCAAGTGTGGAATATTAATTTAAAATTACTTGTAGATGTGTTCTGCTATATAATGAGATCTGTGGTGTACCTTTCTGATTGCAAATTACCGCCTGGGCCATTAAAAGTCTGAAAGGTATTGGGCTTATGTATTGGGCTGCCCATCAGGTCAACTTGTTCAGTTACACATGTCCAAAATAGAAAGGCAAAAGACCTCAGCTCTGCACTGGTGATTGCGAGCTTTCGTGCTGCGAATGAGCTTCCCAGGTGTCATACAACAGAACTTCTGTGGGGATCAGGGTTTCTGCGCTATGGAGGTTGGGGAGTTTCCAGTAAACTTAGAACTGGAATGACCTTCTTGCTTTCCTCCATTCAGGGCATGCCTGGGGAAAAGGATGGATGTTTTTATACCAAATCCAGCACTCATTGCTGTTGTAAGGGTACTTCTGTGATGTACGGTGCCTTTCTTCTTCATCTTCACTCTTAGGGCACGTCTACATGTACAGCGCTGCAGCAGCACTGCAGTACCGATATAGCTGCACTGCCACCGCTGCAGTACGTGTGGTGAAGACGCTCTATGCCGATAGGAGATGGCTCTCCTGTCAGCATAAAAAAACAGCCCCGCGAGTGGCAGAAGCTGTGTCGGCGAGAGAAGCTCTCCCACCATCATAGCACTGTGCACATGAACGCTTAAGTTGCTGTAACTTATGTTGCTCAGGGGGGTGGAATATTCACAACCCTGAACAACATAAGTTTTGCTGACAGAGGCTGTACTGTAGACATAGCCTAAGGGTGAGCAGGGAAAATCCCTGCTTTGATAGGCCTAATCTTTCCTCTCTGACTGAGTTCCAGTTTGGATCTCAGTCAGGCAGTTAATTTTGGGCAACAAAGCTTCTTAAATTTTCCTAGGCTCCACATTAACATGATGGGAGATGATGCATCCCCCTGTGTCATTCTCATGAGCCCAATTTCCATAATGAACCTGGGTGAGACTTCACCTATGGCAGTGTGTGACCCTTTCTAGAAGTGTGAAGTGTTTTTGTTGAGAGACCACGGAAGGTCAAAACCAAGTTTCTGTGGGCAAGCAGCTACGGAGGCAGTTCTAGACTTAAGAGAGGCCTATACATTTAGCTTTAATAATTGCTGGCAGACTATATAACTAATTTGTTCATATTTTTCTTCTTATCAGCTGCGCTACAAAGAGACCTTTGAGCAGGCAAAGGGTAAATATCACACAGTGAAAGATGCCTTGGATATTGTCTATCATCGCAAGGTCACTGATGACATCAGCAGTGTATGTATACAGCACTTCTAGTCCTGATTAATATTTGTCATTAACTGTATGACACTAGAGCTTTTATATTTAATTCCCTCCCAGTGAAAGATCCTGGGTCTAATTCTCATTTACACTAAGGCCACTTCGCATTACTAATGTGGTGTAAAAGGTTAGTATAAATGAGAATCAGGCCCCACATTTAAGTACGTCTTTGGGGAGAGTCAGTAGTGAGAAGTAGGAATGGCATAAAATTGGGTGACTAATGTGTTATGTTTTCAAACTGTTTTACATCATTTACAACTTTCTTTTCAACTCCTTTTGTAGGTGAAATATAAGGAAAACTATGTGAGCCAGTTGGGAATCTGGAGATCTATCCCAGACCGTCCGGAGCACTTCCATCATCGTGCAGTCACAGATGCTATCAGCGATGTGAGTTTGAATGGTTATTGTATATTAGACATTGCATTTTTAAAGCAGGTGTCCAAAATGGAGTGTCACTTAACTCCTCTCAGGTATCGTCTGCTGAAATGAAAGAGTGATCATTTTCGCAGTTGCCCGGCATGTTTTCAGAATCAACAGAGCAAATCAAGTGAATAAGGCCACTTCCTATTGAAAGCAGTGACAAAATTAGGGCCCAATTCAACTTCCACTGAAGTCCATGGCATGGACTTCAGTGGAAGTTGAATTGGGCCCTAATTTTGTTGCTTGAACTTGTTTGTCACATGACAAGCCCCTAGCAACACTTTAGCAGTCTTCCTGGCTTATTACAACATGTGAAAGACACTGGTACTTTTAACTATCTCAGTGGTGATTTTTTGTGAGCATGTTATTGAGACATAAAAACAACGTTCATTTTTTTTCATGGCTTATATTTAATATGTGAAATCCTGTGGAATCACTCCCACTGGAGTCAGGATTTAACCCAATGACTCTTCTGGGCTTGCTCTCAATTACAACTGTGCAACCCCAATGATTTAACTGAGGTTACAAGCTGGCCCCCTAATTGTATAAAAACAAATGTAGTTAGCAAGGTAATTGATGCAGGAACTCACATAACTATTACTGTCATGTGTTAGACTTAGATCTGGATGGTATTTCAGCATTAATAGGATAATATTTTTTTTTGCTAACTGAAATTATTCCAAGTTTTTTAATTTATCTTCTTACTTTCTTTCTACAGTTTAAATACAAAGAAGACTTATCATTGCTTAGAGGCTTTGGTTGTTATGCCTGGGATACTCCTGATCTTACTCTGGCAGAAAAGAACAAAGTCCTCTACAGCGGGGTACATAAATCTCTTCATGACTTTTGGAAGAATTGTTTTAAAGTTTGGTTGTGTGATGATTATCTTTTAGCTAAAGGACCAAATTCTGCCCTCCGATATGGATATGAATATTTCAGGGCAGAATCTGGTGCAACACATTTTAAATAATCCAAGTTACAGTATCATACAGATCAGAGTAAAGGGACCTTTTAGTTAATCCTTTCTATCCACTGCCAATGCAATTGTTCTCTACTGAACATTTTTTAGTGTTTCCAAGTCTAATTTCTAATGTCTGAAGGTTTGATGTTTCCATTGCTTTCCTTGGAAGACCATTACAAACAGTAGACTTCTATATCTACAGCTACATTACCCAAGTAATATTTTTCATTTTTAAATGTATTTATATATGCAATAATTCCACTATTCCTTTGGTGTAGACATTTTTTCAATTTATATTTTTTCATGGTCTTTCTTTTAATTTTATTCTGGAATAACTAGTTTCTTTGTTTTCTCCAGTGTAAGTACAAGGAGTCATTTGAAAAGACGAAGTCTCAGTTTGAGTATGTAGCAGACTGTCCAATTAATAGGCATTTTAAACATGCAACTCAGCTAATGAATGAGGTAAGTACGATAACAGACCTGTATAGCATATCATGATGAAGTGGCATCTCAAGGCCCGTCATTAAATTAAAAGTTCATCTGTCCTGCATAGTGGAAAATACATTGAAATAAATGAAAAGCTACTGAAAACAAATGTGTCTTAAAGTTAGACAAAAATGAAGAAGGGCAGGGATGTTCTTGATACCTATGGTGATGAGTAAAGCAGGTGTATAATAACTAAAACAGAGTAACCTTTTGACCCACATTTTAGCAGTGAAAATGCAAAGAGCTCTCTCAGTTGCTGACCAATAAAAAGTCAGTAACTCCGAAAGGTATCAGTTTCCTTTTTAGAAACAGGGTTTTAAATCAGTAAAACTTAACTTGTGATTTTCATGTGAAAATGGTAAAGAATCACACTGAATAAAGAACTTCATTAGCATTAGGAAAACAATACTACCCACAAAACTATTCTATCCAGCTCTGTGTTTCAACACAGAGCTTCAGGCTAGAATTCCCCAGCTCTTGCTGCAGATTTAAAGAAACAGTGCACAATGGTAACCAATTGCAACTGGGCCAAGATTAAAGTAATCTGATAATGTAACCACTGTGACTCCTAGAACAGATGCTGTATTTTATAAATGATGAATTAAGCCTTTTTAAAACTCTGTTCTAGACATAGTTTTTGTCAGCCTAAAGCTGGCATACAGATCTCCAGTATATAACCAAACTCAACCTCTAGCACTTTTTGACATGACAGTTGATGTTCAGAATATAGCATCTAGATATTTTATTTTACTCAGCTGACATCTTCTCACAGTGTTTACCATTAAAATGTCAACATTTAGTAGCAGATGCAAAACAGTATTTCTTCTTCTAAGTATAGAAAAAAATGATTGTATTTCCAATACCACTGTGTCATAATTGTTCACAATTGCAGATATTACAAAGAACCAGCGCATGCTATAAGGGGCCTCTTATATCATAGAGTTATCTTTGTTAAACAGCACAAATGAGCTATTTTAATGTCAGGCATAAAATATATATTTTAATGCAGTTGCATGTGTTTAAATAAGCTTGCCATAAGTGTATTTTACAACATGATTTATAGTGATACATCCCAATGATATTTACAGAAATGTGGATGATATAACATTGTATTGAGTAGTGTATATTTGTGCAGTAGGGATTTAATTTTCAATATATTGACCATCTAGGGATGATTCTGAAGTTCTTTTGAATGCAGAATGGGTATTACAAGGCAGCTTAGGAGAGAGTTGCAGAAAGGGGCTGTAGTCTTTTTTTTTAAGTTTTACCTTGTATCCTTAAATATAAATTTGGGCATTTGTTTTATAGATAAGGCTATGATTATGTCATGGAGGTCACAGAACTCAAGAAATCTGTGACTTCCAGAGACCTCTGTGACATTTTCTGCCCCAGGCTGGAGTTCCCAGCTGGCCCCTCCACAGCTCCCAGACCCCGCTCTGGTGAGGGGGACCCTGCAGCTCCCAGCTGCGGTGGGTCGACCCTGCAGCTCCCAGCCGCAGCAGGCAGTGGGGGAACTCCCGCAGAGCTCCCAGCTGCTGTGGCAGGCAAGAGGACCCTGCAGCAGCCCAGTCCCCATGGCGGGGGACCCTGGAGCTCCCACTTATTACAGGTGGCAGGGAACCCCGGAGCTCCCAGCCACCATGGGTGGTGCGGGGCCCAGAGCTGCTCAGCTGCCATGCAGCGGGATCCCAGAACTCTTACTCACGATGGCGGCAGGGACCCTGGAGTCCCATTTTGTCAGTGATATTTTTAGTCGGAGACAGGTCACAGGCTTCCATGAATTCTTGTTTATTGCTTTTTAGAGCACAGGTCTGGGCATCTGGTTTCTTGGTTTCTCTCTCTGGGTTGGCCAGTAGCTTTTGTGTTGCCTTGGATTAATCACTGGGGTCTGGGAGCTGTCCATGACTTTTACAAAAAATATCCGTGACAAAATCTTAGCCTTATTTATAAATTATCCATTTTTCCTCTGCTTTTTCTTTATTTTTCTAATTTGGGTGAGGTCCTGAACAATATCCTTTTAAATATTAAATATTATGCACAGTAAGGTGTCAGCTTTGAAGCTGTTATCTCAGTGTTTCTTTGTGCCCTCGCCTTTTTACTTTGCTACAATTTAACATACAAATCTGAGTATGAGAAGAGGGAAGATCATTATAGTTTTGTTGTGGATGAGTCTAGAATCTTACTGGCCAAATGGAGAGATGAACTGTAGCAATGCTGACCAGTGCAAGCAAAATGTGGCTGGATCGCACACAACACGTCTTTATCTGCCTGAAATATCTATAGCCAATGATGTCATAGTCCCACCTATGATATTACAGTCTTCTAATTTAGTGTTATCAGACAGTATCTGTTTTGCCACCCGAAGACCACAGCTGCTTTTTGAGTTAACTAGTTTATGTCATTTCTCTATGTATTCTCATATATTGTGCATCAGTTGATACTTGCATGACATATTTCTCAGAGACACAAGGTGGGGGAGGTAATATCTTCTATTGGACCATCTTCTGTTGGTGAGAGAGACAAGCTTTCAAGCTTACATAGAGGAAGTTGGTCCAATAAAAGATATTACCTCCTCCACCTTGTCTCTCTCATATCCTGGGACAGACAGGGCTACAACAATCCTGCATACAACTTTCTCACCTACAGTCTGATCCAGTGCCCATTGAAATCAGTGGAAAGAGTCTGATTGACTTCAGTGGATGTTGTATCATGCGCTTATTCTTGACTATGTTTCTTTTTTTTAAATGATTTTTACACTTATTTTTTCCATCTAATTGCAAATATAAGGCAACTGTGGACTTGTTCGATTGGTTAAATGCCCTTTTGGTCTAAGATTCTTATTTTCCAAAAGGTGTTCCAATGTTCTGATTGTTTTAAGAAGTTGGTAAATCATTGCAAGCCCTACAAATTGGCACCATTAATTAAAAATGTGTGTTTAAAATTGTACGGCTGCATATTGTCCAGGCATGCAATGATGTGAGTACACATACTATGCTTGCCTAAATCTCATCACTGTGAATGTGACTGTGATCTAAAACTGTACTGTTCATTGACTTCACAAGTATCTTTTGTGCTTCATTGCTCTTTTCATGGACAGAAAAAATACAAGTCTAGTGCCAAGTTGTTCCTGCAACATGGATGTAATGAAATTCTGAGACCAGATATGCTGACAGCACTTTACAACACAAACTTGTGGAGCCAGGTAATGTGAATGGTTTCTGTTGGAGGAAGGCATTATACACACAGTTTAGCTGCTAGAATGTTTAACATTTTAATATTTATGAATTCTCTGAATTTCTACTGATCTTGAGCTCTAATGTTTCCCCGGGCATTTGCTACTCTTTACTTGGTAATGGAGCATCTGAAATTACACCTGTTATTCCCTGGGCCTGATTCAGCTCCCATAGGAGCCTGAACTGGTTTTCCATTCATCTACTGGGCCATATTATAACCCTCAGTAAAAAATGTTAATCATGAATATTTCCTAATGTAGTTCATCGGCCAAATCCTGCAAATTCTTACATATGTGAGTAACTTTACTCATGTTCATAAGTGTTTGGAGGATGAAACTGTAAAAGTGGCATTGTATCCCATCCATCACTCATATCACCCAGGACCCAGTTATGCCATCCTTTCTCATATTGAGTGTTACCTTGCCCTGTGCACAGTCCCCTTGACAGAATTGGCTCATGAATGTAATTTAAACCTAAGGAAGCATTTATTTTATGCATTTATCAGCAGCTCTGTACTGAAAATGGTATGGAGTCCCACCAGCCCAGGTGGAGCATTGGGAGTCATAGTCTCTCCAGAAGACCCATACTTTTCAGAGCGCTACAGTAGTGCAAGGAGTAATGCAGTGTACTCTTGCCACTGTGTGTGGGGGGGGAGAGGGGGACACGAGGGAATTGTGGCTCCACCTACTCCATGCCTCAGCTTTTCTTTTTATCCAGTTTAGTTTCCAGGCAGTCCTTCTGCAGGCATGCAATGGGGAGAAGCTCTTTATTCCTTTATGTTCATATTGGGCAGAGGGGAGCACAATTTAGCTATTTCATTATTACAGAACAAAGAAAAAACAAACGCTTTTAAAATTTTGATTATGAAGAAAGGTAAATTCATCAACACGGAAATGATTCTAATATTTAGTGTTTAGATTTAGTTTTCCAGACTCATCAAATCTGGACTCCTACATAGTTTCTGAATGTACCAGGCGGATGTTAATGCAACTCATTCCAGAGCTGTTACATATTTATACCTGTACTTGAGTCAACAGCATTTGTTAATGTTTAAATTTTGTAAAATTCCATTCTGTGTCCTCATTCCATACATACTTGTTACCCATGTCATTGGCAAAAAAGTAAACAAAGCAACAACACCACAAAAACCCCATCCACAACACCCTTTTCTAATAGGCCAGCTAATGCTGTTCCTTTTCAGCTACACATGGAAAATGTAATATTGCAAAGCAATTACATGGGAGCTAATAGACTGAGACTATATCAACATTAATAAAATCCCACAGCACAGCACTAAGATGGCAAAGGCATTTGTTAGACAATTTCTGTTGAATTCAGCAATGGAATTCTATTTATTTTCTTGTTTAAAATGTTGCCAAGTAAACTCTGGCATATTTGAAGTACGGAAAATAAGCACTCAGCCTGACCTGCATGTTCACATGAGACGAGTCTGTTCTGAGTGTTGTTTGTATGCTCTTTTCTTTATTTTGTGTCCCTTGCTGTTCTGGTCTCTAATGCATGCATTATTTTCTCATTTTTTAACCAAAATATTCTCAGTTTGGATGATTCAGGGAATAAAGTGAAAGTTAGTTTTTTTTAACAAACTCTCAATTTCCTCCACCATCCCTAGCCCATCTGTAGTAAATTTTCATTCTTAGTGCCCAGTCCTGCTCTCATTGTATTTCATGAGAACAGGATTAGGCCCAGAGCTGGACAAAATGACCCTCAAAGAAACTATATACACATATTTCAAGCATTGTTATGTTTTGGTGCCCCAATATTGTTTGGCACACAACGAAATATTTAGAGGGGTTGCTTGGTCCAGTCTGCCATGTTTATATTTTCCCAAACCTTAATTAAAGTCTTTCAGTCTGGTACTGATTTTAAAAGGGAATCTTGTCCAGTGTGATTAAAAACAAAAGCAGCACTTTCACTGACCTTACAGAACTGCTTAGAATCCTTTTTAATCTCAGAGTTCTATTTTACACCTTCAGGCCAATGTACTTGCCGTGCCAGACTGTGGAGCTCTTATTCATGTTGGAATCAGCATGAGACCACATGTGGGAGTAACTCACACAAACAGGGCCAGATGCTCCAATATGAATAAGGGCTTCTTTCAGTCTGGCTCATAGGGCCACATTCTGTCTATGCATGCATGCCCAGCTTCCACTGACTTCAGTGGGAGATGGGCCCATACATTGCAGTATGCAAATTTAACATGATTGTGTCTCTTCTTGAAGATGTTTTCTTGTTTCATATAGTTAATGTCCTCTTCTTTGACCCTATTAGTTTAAATACAAGAGGCAGTATGAAATGCAGAAGGACAAGTTTACTTCAATCGTGGATACCCCAGAACATCTGAGGACTGCAAAAGTCAACAAGCAAATCAGTGAGGTAACTATAATTACCATAATATCATAATGCTAAATATATCTTAAGTACATCTTCCTACTCTGAATTGTGACCTTTGAAGTATGCTAATTAAAAAATTGAGTCCTCCTCAGCCACAATAAAATATTTTTCAACTTGATTTTTTTTAAAACACTTAAATTGTACCTGCTTACCCAGAATAAATATGATTTAACAATTTTTACCCTCAGATTATTTACAAGATGGAATTTGAGAAGGCCAAGTCTAAAGGGTACACCACAATCCATGACACCCCTCTCTTACTACTTATGCGCAAGGTCAAAGACAGAATAAGTGATGTAAGTAAACTATGCCTGGCATGTGATATCAGTACGATGCATAATTAACCTTTATTTTACTACACAATACTGTTTGTTTCTGCCTTGTAGGTAATGCTTCCATAACGACTAGCCTCTTATTGAATTAAAATAATATTGATATATTCTAAATTTCCTCCTGTCGCATCTGACACATTCACAGGCAATATAACAATGTTTTGAAAAGCTATACTCATTCATGTAGCTTTTCAGCGTAGTTCATGGGATAATGATGGGTGGACTAGAACAGTTCTTACCTGTAATGAAAGCTGCAGGTTGAGCTATTCTCTTTTGAGAGCACAGGTCTGGGCATCTGGTTGGTTTCTCTCTCTGGGTTGGCCAGTAGCTTTTGTGTTGCCTTGGATTAATCACTGTCACGCCATTTTCCCATCCATACTGTGGGGATAATAAATACCCCAGAGCAGTGTGGCTAAATTAATTAATGTATGTAAAAGACTTTTGAAATTCTCAGATGAATGGTGCTATAGAAAAGAAAGGATGAAAGTATAGGAGAGCAAGGCTGGTCCAATGGCTATAGCACTACTCTAGGAACTGAGAGCTCTGGGTACAAGTCCTGCTTTGCTACAGACTTCCTGTGTGACCTTGGGCAAGTCATTCAGTTGTTTTGAGCTTCAGATCCTTATCTGTAAAATCAGAATAATAGGATTTCCCATCCTCATAAATACATAAAAGATTGTGAGGTACATGGATACAACAGTAATGAGGGCCATATAGATGAGAAGTAGAAAGTATTAATATTGTCTAGTTGCCCATACACAATTCTGAAGGACAAAAATTTTCAAGAGTGACCAGTGATTTGGAGTATCTACATTTTTTGAAAGCTCAACTTGAGCCCCCTTAAGAAGCCTGATTTTCAGAAAGTGCTGAGCACCCACTCTCTGAGAATCAGGCCCCTTTAAAGTATCTTGTAGTAGGCGCCCAGAATAATTAGTCACTTGAAAATCTTGGTCAAAAGCTTTAAACACAAGTTAGTGTGGACCGTGTATTTCATGTTGAATTAAATTGATACATCTTTATGTTTCCATGCAAATAGAACTCCAGCTGAAGACAGTGTATCTTTTGTGTGTGGAATGCCTGAAAACAAGATCTATGGATGCTTCTTCCTTTTCTGTTATAATTTTTAATTAAACAATTAGGGGATTTGCCTAAAAGTAGAATTCCACATGCTGTTGTTGTTTTACTTTCATTGAGTTGTAGCACATGAATAAATACTCAGAATATGTTTCTTTCACCAGCTGAAATACAAAGAAGTTTATGAGAAGAATAAGTCTCACTGCAACGTTGTACCAGATGCTGTCCATATTAAAGCTGCCAAAGCTGCCTACAAAGTAAACAGCAATGTGAGTTCAGTGCTATTATTGCTTTTCACTGTTATTGTCAATGGCTGGTATTTCAAAGGACTCTATGGGAATTAGGCACTCACTTTCCATTGAAATTCATTGGGACTGTGGGTCCCTTTATGTTCTTTTTTGAAAATCACAGCCAGTATATAGAAAATATTATTCGGAACATCTCCATTTAGTCTGGATTTTGCTGAAACCCCCAACATGGTCTTTTGTGTTCTTTTGCTTATCAGATAATTTTGATGATCTTTGAAGAATGTGGTGTTTTATCACGGGCTGAAATGAAATGCTGAGTTTACAAAGCATTATCCATACATACAAAATTTCCAACATGTAGCACAAACACCAGTTATCCTCAGGCACCTCCTAATTCCTCAGGCATGGAGGTGTAGGTGGTCCTAGTATTTTCCATGCTAATTTATTTAATCTTGTAGCTAGCATAAGTTCTACGTAGGAAGGGCTGAAGGCCTTCACACCATTGTGTGGGTCCAGGATGCACTGAGATGGCTAGTGAGATAACACATCAAATTTCTTCGAGGCCATGCCCACTTTTCAATCCTGCATATGCTCCTTCAACCTGGCAGGGAAAAAGATCAGCACAAATAGACTTCCTCTGCATTGTCCATGACTCAGAAGAGAAGCATATCCCAAAAGGGCTGCTTTCATGGATGTGTACTTTTCCAACATTACTTCCTTCCCTTTCCCCCAATTCTCATGCAGTTATTCAGGCAAGGGGAGAAATAGGTTCTGTCTATATTGAGTTTATGAATGATATGATTTTCATTAATGTGTCTTTTTAAACAGCTGGATTACAAGAAAAAATATGAAGCAACCAAGGCTCATTGGCAATGGACTGTTGATAGACCTGATTTTCTCCAAGCAGCCAAGGCATCCCTGCAACAGAGTGATGTGAGGAAACTAGAAAATATTGTATTAGCTTATGCTCCTTCCCTCCCACACTCCATCACTCTTTCACAGCAAAGATTTGGGGGACTTTTTGTCAGCTTTTCTTTTCTTGTCTGACAGTATGACTACAAGCTAGACCGAGAATTCCTTAGGGGATGCAAACTATCTGTCACAGATGACAAAAATACAGTTTTGGCTTTGAAGAATGCCATCCTGGCAAGTGATGTAAGTATTTGAACTTCTACTTTGTTTATTCCTTAGCTAACAGTTTACATGCTATTTAAGGAACCTAAAACCTATGTTGTATGTCCAATTGTTTTTGTAAATATAATACCATCAAAATGGAAACTCTGGAGTTTGTGAATGTCATTTGGTAGAAATTTGTTGCAGATAATTTTGTCTGGGCATAGTTTCCGAACCTCGGTTCCTAAATGGGAGTGGGAGTTGCTCAATATCTCTGAAAAACATGCCACTTCTATTTAGGCATCTAAATAAGGACTTAGGGAATCTAACTTTAGAAATCTAGGTTTGAAAATTTTGCTCAGAATTTCATATTTCATTATTTAGGCTTGTTTGTTCATTTTATTAACAAATTTACAAAATCTGGGATGGTTTTGGTCTTGCAAACCTCATTGGTCTGGTTGGTTGATTTGCAAACATAAACTAGAGGCAGTTCAGAATTGTGGCCCTTTTTATCCAAATACCCAATTTTTATGGTAAATAAATTATTCTGGTTTTGACACAGGTTTAAACTCTATACACTGAAATGCACGCACTATGTGTGCATCTTAAAACCAAAGCTGCTGCTTTCATTTGGGCTTAGTACCATGACTATAGAATAAATGTTGGCAATACAGTAACAAGATCTGAGTTTAAGCTCTAGTGAGATGTGTAGGAATATATAGGCTGGAGCATATTAAAGTTGACAAGCAAATCAAACTATGGGCCTAATCTTGAAAACCCTTACTCACATCAGTGGGTTTGCAAGGCTCTGCCATATATAGTAAGATGAGTATATTTGAAGCCTATTTTTAAAGTCAGCATAAGACAAATAAATTGCGTAAAATAACATCTTTTCTCTCCTCCAGGTAAAATACAAAGAGAAGCATAACAAAGCTAGAGGAACATGCCTTGCTGTCCCAGACACACCTCAGATCCTCCTCTCTAAGTGTGTCAGCTCTCTTGTATCTGAGGTACCACATGTAATATTTTGTGTCTTCATAAATAGTTCCTTCTTATACCCTATATTTCTTTCAACTATTTTTTCTCTGTGCATTCAGAACAAATACAAAGAGCAAAGTAAGAGGCAGCTTCCGCATGGTTCTTATACAACCCTGCCTGAGACACAGGACACTGTTCGTGTCAAAGAGGTGACCAAGAATGTCAGTGAGGTGCGTGACAAGTATAGTGCAACATTTATTGCTCATGTAGAATTTTGCTATTGCTACATTCACAGTATTTATTTGATCAAATGAAGCATTTTTTGTAGATCCCTCCATATGCATTTTCTAATTTCTGTCTAGTGAGACATTTGAAAGCAATAGAACTGCTCATGACCTTAAAGTTAAGCATATGCTTAAATGCTTTGCTGCATCAAGGCCCAAAACATCACATCTCATAGCTCTTAGCTATGAGGGATCCCTACTCAGACATGCTTTAGGTAACCTTTGATGCTGTAAGTTGCTTCTAATGTATTATGCATTAGCAGGCACTCTGGATCCTCACTTTTGCTAAGTGGTTTAAGATTTTGTTGGTGGCGATAAACAATGTCCCTTTGGCTGGGGTAATATCTTTTAAAATATTTCAAGAGACCTCTTTCTGCTATCAGTCTTATTTCCATTTCCAGCTCCAACACATTGTCTTCAGGCTGAATTGGAGAACTGCTGTTGAGACTGTAAACTGTAGTGGGCAGGTTATGGTCTGTTACAGGGGCACATTCACTGGCACCTGTTAACCTCTTACCATTCCCATGAAAGGATGGAGTGTTGGAAGACGCTACCACAGAAGCCTTTGATTAGACAGGAAAGACTGGAACCATTTCAGGGCATTTCCAGTCAACCCTTCAGTTTCCTAGAGGTGGGATAGGGATATCTGGTGATTGGAGGTATCAAATGCTGCTGAGGGGTTCAGCGGGATGTGTATGGATATCTTCTAAACACTGCAGGGAACCAGGTTTCCTTGTCTCTGCTGATGCATGTTTAGAAGAAGTAAGTGATATCTCTGGCTAGCTCAGTTGGCTTCTGTGAGGCGTTATTGTGAATGTCAGAAGAACACAGCTCCTTGTGGGAATAATGAGTGACATATAATACAAACCCTTTTTCCTCCACACAGACAAACTATAAAAAGAAGTTTGTGAAGGAGAAAGGCAAGTCCAACTATTCCATCATGCTGGAGCCTCCTGAGGTGAAACATGCCATGGACGTTGCTAAGAAACAGAGTATTGTAAGTTTGTCCTGCATTTACATCAAGCAAACAGCCCATATGACCATTTTCAATTAGAGTCATTCTCAAATCAGAAAAATCAAATTGGTCTGATTTTGCAGCTGGATGTCTCCCCAACCTCCATTTTGCAAGGGAAATATGCATGAAATTATGTGTAGGCAGAGAATTTCACCTAGAGAAATAAAGGCCATCTCTGGACAATGTGATTGGGAATTAAAATAGTTTGCTCACAAATAACAGTGACTCCACAATAATGTTTTCTTTCATTTTTTTCCATATGCTGTTAAAATTGCATTATATTTATTACTTCATTTGAAAACGACTTACAAAAGCTGGTCCCAAAGATCTGTTCCCAGTGAAATCAGTGGAAAAACTCCAACTGACTTTCACAGCAGCAATACTGGGTTCTCAGTGGCTAGATGACACTAAACTGGGAGGAGTGGTAGATATGCTGGAGGGTAGGGATAGGATACAGAGGGACCTAGACAAATTAGAGGATTGGGCCAAAAGAAATCTGATGAAGTTCAACAAGGACAAGTGCAGAGTCCTGCACTTAAGACGGAAGAATCCCATGCACTGCTACAGACTAGGGACCAAGTGGCTAGGCAGCAGTTCTGCAGAAAAGGACCTAGGGGTTACAGTGGATGAAAAGGTGAATATGAGTCAACAGTGTGCCCTTGTTGCCAAGAAGGCTAAAGGCATTTTGGGATGTATAAGTAGGGTCATTGCCAGCAGATGGAGGAACGTGATCATTCCTCTCTATTTGACATTGGTGAGGCCTCATCTGGAGTACTGTGTCCATTTTTGGGCCCCACACTACAAGAAGGATGTGGAAAAATTGGAAAGAGTCCAGCGGAGGGCAACAAAAATGATTAGGGGGCTGGAACACATGACTTATGAGAAGAGCCTGAGGGAACTGGGATTGTTTAGTCTGCAGAAGAGAAGAATGAGGTGGGGATTTGATAGTTGCTTTCAACTACCTGAAAGGGGGTTCCAAAGAGAATGGATCTAGACTGTTCTCA
This sequence comes from Mauremys mutica, assembly GCF_020497125.1. Classification (NCBI taxonomy): domain Eukaryota; kingdom Metazoa; phylum Chordata; order Testudines; family Geoemydidae; genus Mauremys; species Mauremys mutica. The sequence goes on along the minus strand of NC_059081.1, from coordinate 26,971,809 downwards.
GTGGTACCAGATAACAGAACAAGGAGTAATGGTCTCAAGTTGCAGTGGGGGGAGGTTTAGGTTGGATATTAGGAAAAACGTTTTCACTAGGAGGGTGGTGAAGCACTGAAATAGGTTACCTAGGGAGGTGGTGGAATCTTCTTCCTTAGAGGTTTTTAAGGTCAGGCTTGACAAAGCCCTGGCTGGGCTGATTTAGTTGGGGATTGGTCCTGCTTTGAGTAGGAGGTTGGACTAGATGACCTCCTGAGGTCCCTTCCGCCCTGATAGTCTATGTTTCTATGATTCTATCAGTGAACACTAGAGTAATCCACTTTCCTCTCTGTTTGTTTTCATTGATTAGGTTCAGTACAAAAAAGATGCTAAGTCACAGCTCCATTACACATCTATAGCAGATCGACCAGATATTAAGAAAGCAACCCAAGCTGCCAAGTTAATCAGTGATGTGAGTATTTTGTAAATCTCCTGTGCACCTCCTTAGCAGTATTTTTCCTATAGCAAACTGTATCAATATAAATTATTAGAACAACATGTGGAGATGTTTGCATTTTATCATTAAAAGTAAAAGTACATTTTTATGTACTGATTGTTTTTCTTCAATAGATTCAATACAAAGCCAAGGCTCGAGGAGAGGCTTGCCTTGGTGTAAGCATGCTGGGACGTCCAGATATGGAACTTGCTAAGGAGGTGTCCAAACTTACTAGCCAGGTAATAATAAATGTTTGCAAATTTTGGAGCAGTGTGAATAATGGCATGAGTTCAGATTCTTCTGGAACAGAAGTCAGTAGACTTTTTCAACCACTTCAGAATTGAAGATGGAAATAATTCTAGATAATTTTAAGGGGAGTATGGTAACTTAATTTGAAAAAGGTAACTCATTGGGCAGAGTTTGTGTGCTTTATTAAAAAAGCAGCAAATGTTTGTCTAAGGGGTATTCTGTGTATAATGGGACTGATATAGCTTTCAGTGATGTAAGTGGGTCTTAAGTCACCATTCCCTTGCATTTTAGTCATTCACATCTGTGCAAAGTGAGCATACAAGATTTTTGCAAGATGGCGGAGAATCATGCCCAATGGCTAAAGCTCAGTTGACTTCAATGGGAGCAGAGCTGAGCCTTGGAGAGATGGTTTTTGGGAGCGGGGAGGTTGGGCTTTGCTTCTCTTGTGGTTTCTTTGTCTGTCCTCTTTTCTCCATTCTTCATTTTTCTTGACATAAACTTCTTCTGTTTCCATCTTATGAAGAATATGTCACTTGTAGTCCCTCAGAAATGTTCAGCATAAAGAACTTTACACAAGAGGAAGTGTATCTTCAGGGAAACCTACATGTAGAAATCAACGCCAAACATCTGAGTTGCTCTGTTGGTATTAGAATTTGGAAAATAATTATTGAATGCTGAGGACAAGGCTAAAATTGGGCACCCAAAATTAGAGCCCATTTTTGAAAACTCACTCTTTGTGCTTCACTTCATCCCGTCTGTAAAATGGGGAGGATAATACTGCTTACCCACCTTTGTGAAGTACTTTGTAATGGACAGGTCGTAATAATCACTATATATACAAGTGCAAGTTATTATTTTACATTAGAGATTTCTACTATCCTTTCCATTTGACTATTCAAGATAAGGAATTATTTTAACATATGTCTTTCAATAATTCATTACCTTTTATTTTTGAATGAATACATCATGTTAGTATAAACTTCCTTTCTCTGTAAAATAATGTGGAACATCAGTTAGTGTGGATTTTACTCTTGCTGTTTCCTGTGGGAATTTTTCAACCAGAACCTCACCACCGCTTGGTTCTCTCACACAACTTTATGCTTGATCCCTGTGATGGTCTGCTGTTCTGATCTTGCTATCTTGCTACGCATTATAGGTGGAATACCTCAAAGGACACATGAGAGGGCATGGAGCAGCATCTTATGATACACCAATGATGAGACACGTTAAGAAAGCTAATGTCCTAAGTAGTCATGTAAGATGGATTTAAGTGACACAAAAGGGCATGTCCCTTCTCTATATCTTCCTCTATGTTGTATATGATCTGTGTCATTCCCAGCACAAGATAATCAGCCTGAATTGTAAATGAGTTTATAATGCACCAGTTGCACTGTTTTTTCTGCAGTCTTTGTGTCAAAAATGTGGAATGCACCAAAAATTTGTGAAGCTGACCATTTGGCTAACACCTCTTTTTTTCCAATGCAAAGACTGTGCATGGGACTCTGTGGGTGGGGAATTTGACTAAACCAATTTACAGTGTGGAGAACTTGAAGCCAAATTCTACCCTTGCCTTTCGTGCAGCTTCCAGTGATTTTAATGGATGTCTCCAACACACACAGCCGAGGCTGGAATTCTGCTCTTAAGATTTAAATTGAAAAAATGCAGCTATATAAGCTGAATTTGGTGGGGTCTTGGGCACTCTTGAAGACAACATAGGAAACGGGAAAATATGTGCCTTTGGATGACAGTGCTTAAACTGAAAGATACAAACTCACACTGAGATGGAGTTAAGGATCTGATACTGAACTGCAAAAGCAAAGAAGTCTTAATCCCTCGTGCATTTAGATTTTGCAGCATATATTTGTGTTACTTTAGGTCACTCAGCAGTTTGTACACACTCTTCTACCTAGGCATAATGGTCAATGAAAACAGTGTGGAGTCCATTGCCTTAATGGGGATTTTAAAAAAGACATTCCTTTACTGTTTTTACAGTAATCAGAAAAACAATAGGAAACCCTGATACCTGCTCCCATGTGCTCTGACTCAGTCAATGAGATCCTCTGCCATGCTACAGATCATTCATTGAGGTCAGATTGTTTCCTTCTGCACTGATCTGGTCAGAAGAGGGTTTATGTGAATCCCTGTAATGTGCTCCTGTTATTTCATTGGAAACCAAGAGAGATTATTCAGTTGCTGGCCCCAGGATCTGTACCCCAGACCTGTTGTTGGCCCCACCTGAGGATCAGGGTCATAGGAAGTCAATGGAATTGTGCCAATTTACACCAGCCAAAGTATTGTCCCATTGTCAGGAATGCGGTGATGATGTATGTCATTTTCAACACACACATAATACACTGTGGATGAGGTTCACCCATTCACTTAGCTTCATGGTGTCAGAGTGGTACAATGCAGCCAGTGTGTTTCTGTAAATTTGGCCCCAAACCTCTGGCAAAATAAATTCTGATTGCAATTATTTCAGGGCACATATTTTCTAATATGCCTTCCCACCTCAGAAATCATGGGTATTATGGCTTTGTCACAGGGTGTGAAATGACAGTGCACAGATCCTATTTTACTCAAATATTTCCAAAGGAAAAAAGGGGTTTTACTGTTTTTCATGTCTACATGTGATTAATGCATGCAATTGCAGCATGTCTAAACATCACCTACTATATTTGTCAGGTAATAAGAATCTTTCCTTGGAGCTGGGGGTCTATTAAGCCCACACTTGCTCCATAAAAGCAGACTTTACGAGGGAAAGAAGAAAAGCAGCATAACTCATGAGTAATGAACAGCACTCCTTTTTATGTGTTTTAGCTTCAGTTCTGTTTTTAAGTTAAGACCAGACCTTCCTTTAGTCTTTGAGTAACTTTTTTAGCTGGCTTGATTTTCATCTTGAAAGAAACCAAGTTCTTTGAGTCTTGAAACTGATGTGGCATGTCTCCATGGTTGTCTTCTTTGTCGTGTTTACTTTTCTGGGCATTTCCTATTAGAGAAGCAGCATCTCACCCATCTTGTTATCCTACTTTTACAAGACATGTACCCATTTTGTTCTCTAACCATTCACTCTTTTTTGTTTTCTCTGTGTATCTGTTGTAATTATTTTTAATTTGGAGCTATGTTTAGTTTCTCCTCTCTGTGATCATTTCTTTTCTTATGAGTTCAGCAAAAGTGAACTACTCTACTTTGACATATGGGCCTGATTCTGATTATTACACCAGTGTGTCTCCATGGAGTTTAGTGCATTTACACCATTGTGATATCAGAATCAGACACTAAGTGTTGCTCTTGAATGGCAACAAATATTGATGTTCTTTGTTTTCTTACAGCAAGTATAGAGCTGGTGTAGAGCATGAGACTGTATGGATAAAATATGCTAAAGAATTTAAAAGCCAAGAATAAGTGGAATGTGATTTATCTATGCATTGAAGCACCTTTTGCGTTTACTAATATGGAACTGTATGCTACTATTTCTGTAAACGTGTTTAAAGCATAGGTATCATTCCCAGCATGATCCATTCCTTTCATCAGTTGTGTCCATCATCTCTTCTGTAGATGACTTGTTTCATTTTGTTATTTGTATAAGTAGCACTTGTGGATTTATTTTTACTGGAGAATTATTGATGGCTAGTGCTGAAAAGGGCCTCCTGTCCCTGCCTCACTTGCCACAGTCTCTTACCCTCGCGCAGGATGTGTCTGTGGGTTAGGGGAAGGAGGTGTCATTGCCTCATCCCCTTTCCACACCCACCTGTGGATCAGCAAGGGGCAGCACATAGAATATCTCTGCTGGCTGCAGCTCAGTTAGAATGGCCACACACCTACCCACACCTACAATGTGGGCTCTGATTGTAAAAGCCAGACTGTAACCCTAAACTCTTGAGAGCCAACTAGTTGGAGTTTTGACTTCAGTGGATCAGAATTTGGTCCTAATTGCAAGAGCTCATGTACACTTTAAGAACTCTGCTGAAAGTACCTCAGCAACCCACAATGGCAAAATGACTTTCCTGTTCAAAACGTGTCCCTAATTGGAGTGCAAAGGTCCCTGTCCTGCGTATTTGTAGACATTGAGAACAGTGGTCATCCCCTGTAGGTCCACAGGAAATAGTCATCTGCATCTAAACCTAGAGCCAGTGAGAGAGAGCAGATCACCATGTGTGAAATCTTGGTCCCATTAAAGTCAGTGGCAAAATTCCCATTGATTTCAACAGGGCCAGGATTTCACCTTATGTCTGCTGAACTTTCATGGGCTTTCACTGATGTTCATGGTTATGGTTTAACCTGAGCCTTCACCTTAATTCAGGGTGGGTCTAGGGATCTTGCTTAGCCTGTTGTGCACCCCAGTTCCTAATGATTAGTTTAAATTTACCCTTTCTGAAGATGTGACCACTCTCCCTTTTTGTACGTATCACCTCTTTTTGGTTAAGATAAATTGTTGTATCTTCATTATGCACCTGAAAATATTTCTGCTGCCTCATTTATGCTACTACCTCTTGAGTATTTAGGTAGTTTTCGTATCTCCCTCTTTTCTAAGATACACATATTAAGCTTCTCTAACCACTCTTTGTACAATTGCCAGTTGGTCCCTTTGGGTCAGATTCTGCAGTCATACATGCCTACACAACTCCCACCGATATGAACATTGGCCTATCTTATTTAGCTATTCTTTTGTCAACTTTTAAAAAAAAAACTTCTTCAATGTACATTGAACTTCTTTATCTGCATGTGAGGAGCTAAAACCTGTGCATTGAATGAAAGCTATGAATGGTGTCTTGTAAAAACAGAATGTGCATTTTCTTTCCCATATCAGGTGATCTCTAAAAGATCTTTTATTCCAATGGATGTCTTAACATTATTGCATTTTTTGATCCTCTGTTTGCCATCAGACTCTTTGTGAATGTGGGCTTCTTCAGTCTCTGGCACAAGACAGGCTAATGTTCAGGAATAATTGAAATGCGTTGTTGTTTTCCATTAGTTGAAGTATAAAGCGAATTTTGACAAGGAGAAGGGTAAGAGGCCGAAGTATGACTTGAAGGAGGCCAAGATCTACAAGACCTTGAAAGATGCTCACAACATTGCTAGTGAGGTATGCCTGCTCATTACAATCTTTTGCATTTTCCAGGGGTTTTAAAATTTTTTGACTTTGACTAGCAGAGTCTTACTTTGTGTTACTAATACATTATATGTTAAAAGCTTTATTTACAGTCTTCTTTCCTGATGTTGTTTGATATTTCATTCCTGTAGGTTAAATATAAGGCAGATCTAAAGAAACTTCACAAGCCTGTGACAGACATGTCAGAATCGCTGATAATGAACCATGTCCTGAGTACAAGTCAACTCTCCAGTGCTGTAAGCTCATTAACTAACCTGAGATCTAATTGATTTTCTATTCTCATTCTGTATTGACCTCTGCTAACAATTTCTATAACAGCTCCCTCCTTTACTGTTCCGAGGACATCACCTGGTAGTGATCTCTTCCTCTCCTACCTAATGATTATTACCTAGCCAACTAGCAACATTAATACATCCAGCCTTTGGACGCTGAAATCTATACATGTAGAACTGCTACCATTTTAAAACCTCTAACCATTTTTTAACTGTAGTCATTTTTTACATTTTTGACTGATCATATCTCACTAACAAATACCAGGTTTCTTTTTCATTTTCTCCTCTTTTTTTTCTTTGCAATTCTTTCCTATTTATTATTAATTGTGACTTTCTTTTTTACTGTTTTAATGGGATTTTTGTGTTTAATATCACCCTGCTGTAGTATCACATAATGATGGCTATGTCTAATAGAGCACTTCAGAATGATATAAAAGATCAGTCATTATTACATGGCATAACCCCATTTCTTTTCTTTTCCTGGTGTAAAATAAAATCTTGAACCATTTTGAGATTATCAGAAAGGACAGCTGTCCATCCCAAATCTTTAGAAATAAATCTATTTGGGGGTTGCTTTCCCCCCACCTCCCTTGTGTTGTTAGATTTCTAATTGCTATTTGATGTGCCATTGAAGTGTTTGCATTAGTTGGGCCTAGGAAGTAGACCTGATCAGGTTTTTATTGAGGTGGTACTTGATGCCTTCCCTTCAGTACCAGTACAAGAAGCAATATGAGAAGAGTAAGGGTCACTACCATGTGGTGCCAGATAACCTTGAACAGCTTCATCTAAAGGAGGCTACAGAACTACAGAGTCAAGTAAGTTGGTCAAGTGTTTCTCATTCATCCATTTACTTTCAATACCAAACAGTCACTGCAATTACCCCTAGAGGGCTCTCTGATACAGAATGAGCCCTGTGCCAACCTGCTTTATGCAAACTATACAAGCAGGAACACAGAAGTCAGGTAAAAACATTTACACATCTATTCCTATTGAACGCTCACTATATGTATGCATGTTTTTGACACAATAGCAAGTCTGTCCCTTCCATGTCTTTAACCTGTGATGGCAGTGGATAGGAGCCCTGTGCATTTCAGTGAGAGAGCCAGAGACTGCAGTTCGTTTTCTAATGGAAGTCCATTGACTGAATGAAATAGACACCTATACCAGTTCATGGACATGTATAGGTCCATGAGCTGGTATAGCAGCTGCTTCTCTGGTAATTCAGAGCCTAACTTGGGTCTCCTGTTGTCAGGTGAAATACAAGGAGAAGTATGAAAAGGAAAAAGGAAAAGCCATGCTGGACTTTGAAACTCCAACATATATCACTGCTATGGAATCTCAGCACATGCAGAGTGAGGTAAGATGCTTCATCAGTGAACTCAGTAGAGTTAGATTTAGGACACCTCTGTATACAGCTGTTTCATTGTTATGTTTTCACAGTGAACTGAAAATGGTTGGGGGTAAACCTTGAATGGTATTGTGCCCTGTAAACTATAATTACATTGTAATGTAAGTTCCATTATACCTGCATTACCAATGGAATCATACTTCGTTAATTCAAGGGATTTCAGTGTGTAACTATAAAGGATGTACCTCTGACACTCTACCTACATCAACAAACTGTAATAAAATAGCCCATACTTGACCAATAGCTTTGAGCCTATGGGAGAAATACAGTGTGAGATCACCATTTCACTGAAGGTCTTGCAGCAGAATGTATTGCGTGAGTTATCACAGTCTATGGGAAGACTTTTCAAACTGTAAATGTAAGTGCTCAGGATATCATTCTTATTGGAGACCTATATTTTTCAGCAGCTCTGTTTAATTGCTGTTTGTCTCTGATGTCACAGTATTTTTCATTGCCCTGTCATTCTATCCTTTCAAGCAGTTATTTCTTATCAGCTTTAAGTTTTGATCTTGTTTCGTCACATTGAGAAACTTATACATGTTGAAACACACTTGTATAAGGTGGTCAGTCATGCTGTTTGAGTGCTTCCATGGATTGTTTGAACTTCTTGCCATACACAGACAATTAGAAACACTTCTGATATAGAGTCAGCTCCAGCTTCCATTGAAGCCAATGAGAGCTGTTTCATAGACTTCAGTGGGAGCAGGGTTATGCCCACAGTTACCTTCCTGGAGATAGAACAGGAGTACTTTTGGCACCTTAGAGACTAACAAATTTATTTGAGCGTCTTCCTGGACATGGTGACACTGAAATCAATGGAGATAATTAGAAGTTGCTCTTTTGTCCTGGTCCATTTATTTTGAAGCAATATGAAAAAAAGTAATAAATATTTGCTTTTTTCTCCTTCTTCCTACTCATATTAGAAAGAATATAAGAAGGACTATGAAGAGTCCATTAAAGGCAGAAACCTTGCTGGCCTGGAGATTACACCATCTTTCTTACATGCCAAATATGCAACCAAAATAGCAAGCGAGGTAGCAGCTACTCTGCATTTACTTCCTCTATTGAGCCAAATAATTCCACTAATTAATCTCACCAGTATATTCCCTCACTGCTTACTCATGTATGTTAAGTATATTTTCAGATGTCTTTGTACCATCATGTAATTTGTTGCATATGTTAATTCCACTAATTGTTAACTGTATTCACATTTATTGTGTCCTTTACATCAGCATAATTGTTCCTGTGTGTGTGCATCCATAAGAGTTTAGACTGAGTTCTGATCTCAGTCTTTAGAGAGTGTATAACTCCAAACAATATTCTTTGTTACTTAAAACAAAACAAAAAACAAAAACCCTGTTCGGCCTCATTTTTTCTTTACATCAGAGTAGCGGAACGATGTTTGCAGTTTCCCCTTCTTTTTTTCTTCCTATAGAAAGAATACAGGAGGGATCTAGAGGAAGGTGTCAGAGGTAAAGGTATGACACTCTTAGAGGAGACTCCAGACATGTTAAGAGCAAAGAATGCAACTCATATCCTAAATGAGGTAAGTCAAATAGCTAGCTGGAATAAGGCCCGACTGAAACTAGAACCATTCCACATTATTAATGCACAAGGTGACTTTAACAAAAAATGACAAATGTTGCTAGACATGGCCTTTGGGGAAGGGAAGAGTGTTCCAGTGAGCTGGAGAATGGGAGACAGCACTTGTTGAGCACTGTTCATGACTCTGCAACTGACTTTCTGTATGACCTTGTGCAAATCACTTTAAGTACACTGCATATCTGTAATAAAGGTATTTCAAGTAACTGCTCTCACAGGAAGCAGCAAAGAATCCTGTGGCACCTTATAGACTAACAGACGTTTTGCAGCATGAGCTTTCGTGGGTGAATACCCACTTCTTCGGATGCATCTTCGGATGCTTCTTCTTCTTTGCATCCGAAGAAGTGGGTATTCACCCACGAAAGCTCATGCTGCAAAACGTCTGTTAGTCTATAAGGTGCCACAGGATTCTTTGCTGCTTCTACAGAACCAGACTAACACGGCTACCCCTCTGATACTTGCTCTCACAGGAGTAGCTAAGTTAACTCATGTTTCTAAAGGCTTCACCACCACTGGATAAAAGGAGACTTCCAAATACAAATTATTATTATTATTTATTATTATAATTATTATGGTATGTCAATGCAATACTTCAAATTAAATCTACCTGATAACTGGCAAAGGGGATATTTGAATTTGTAATATATCTGTATTGACGCTGCAGCAAATTTGTGCAGTTAAAGTTTATTTTATTACCATAATTTATATTACAACTGATAATGGGCCAAATGTAGCAAAGTTTCTGGTGTAAGTTACACTGACTTGCACCAAATAAATCCTTTGAACCCCAGGGAAGAGTCACCCTAGTGTTTCTGGTATTGTGCTTCACATAGTTACCATTGGGAGGCAACATTAATTCCAGAGGTTCTGAAGCCGCTATAGTACATTTTCCAGACAGCACTAGCATCTAATTGCCCACCTCCTAGCACAAGTGGCTGGTCCCTACTTTCCACAACCGGGTCCCCTAGGGAATTTCTGCCCTGAGACCTTGTTTCAAGGTTTATGATGCCACCGTCAGCAAACCTTGAAATAAACCTAGCTCATGACATTTGTCCATTTACTGCTGTATTGTGTTGTCTGTTCTGAGCATTTACATAGTTTTTATGGAAAATAAACTGCCATGAGCTAATATATTTGAATTTAATTTTGTGGTTTTGTGTGTATGATTGTCATATGCCATTTCTAGATGATGAAGCTATTTTGTAATGAGACTCTAGTTAAAGTTGCCAGAGCCATCCCATTCTACATATATTTTTTTTTCAAATTATTATCTTCACCCATAGAAAGAGTACAAGAAAGCACTGGAGCTTGAAATCAAAGGAAGAGGTCTGACAGACCTGGCTTTGGAAACACCAGACTATATGAGGGCAAAGAATGCCACTGACATTGCCAGTCAGGTGAGTGTGAATAGCGCAGACATAAAACCGGATGATTTTTTAAAAAGAAACCTTATGAAGAGTATTTTCTGAGTAGATGAGAGAAGGCAGTGGTCATAGATATGATTGAGGGTCCCTAACAGAAATGTTTTCCAACAGATTAAATATAAGCATTTGGCAGAAATGGATAAAGCCAATTACACCTCTGTTATCGATACTCCAGAGATCATTCATGCCCAGCAGGTCAAGAACCTTTCAAGCCAGGTAATGAGATTTAAAGAGTCATGGTTGTTGTTCATTCCCAGTGAGTCTCTCCCTTACTTGATCATTAACAGATACTAATTCAGAGCAGATTTTGTTTTAAAGTGAATTAAACTAACTGGCTGTAACAAAATTCAGGAGAGAATGCTGGACATATGCTACCAAAGAGCTGTCAGACTAGCATCTCTGACCGACATTAACGTCAGTCAACATTTAAAAAAAAAATCCTGCATAAAGATTATTTTATGTGTTTGTATCATCCACTGAATTGCTGCTGTTTAAACTTGCATTAATCAGCAATAAATAATGCTATACTATATTTTAATTATCTTTAACAGAAAACTATTTTTTTTTTAATTGATTTAACAGAAAAAATATAAGGAAGATGCAGGAAGGACCATGTCACAGTACCTGGCTGTTGTAGACACACCTGAAATGCTGAGAGTCCGTGAGAACCAAAAGAACTTTAGCACTGTACGTATACGTACCAAGCCATTGTTTATTGTCAGAGAACAGAGAACATTTCCCATCTAATTAGCTTGTTCCTGTTTTAAGACCCCTTATCCTTATGGCCCTACCAAATTCACAGTCCATTTTGGTCAATTTCACGCTCATAGGGTTTTAAAAATTGTAAATTTCTTGATTTCAGCTATTTAAATCTGAAATTTCACAGTGTTGTAATTGTAGGGGTCCTGACCCAAAAAGGAGTTGTGGGGGAGGGGAGGTTGCAAGGTTATTGTAGGGGGCGTTGCGGGACTGTTACCCTTACTTCTGTGCTGGTGCTGGCGGGGCGCTGCCTTCAGAGCTGGGCGCCTGGCCAACAGCTGCCAGTCTCTGGCCACCCAGCTCTGAAGTCAGTGCAGAAGGAAGGGTGGCAATACTGTGACCCCCCCTAAAATAACCTTGCTGTGTAGTTGCGGCACCAGCGCTGGGAGAGAGCCCAGCACTGTAAAACCACCCCCACAAGGGGAGTAGCTAGCTCCCAGTGCTGGTGCACTGTCTACACTTCCACTTTACAGCGCTGAAACTTACATCACTCAGGGGGGTGATTTTCACACCCCTGAGCGAGAAAGTTTCAGCGCTGTAAAGTGGCAGTGTAGACAAGGCCTCCGTTTCTGAATTTACTGACAAAAGCAGTTGTGCATTACTGTAATATTTACTCAGAACATGTTAGTCTACAAGACCTTAGTTTAAAATTTGCTTTAAAATATTTCATTAGTGTGTTGCTGAAGATTATAAAATCACATCTCTAAAAAATCCTTGCACAGATTTTTAGATGCACAATCAGCGTATTCATCTTTAGCCTTAAATGCTTGGATCTTCAGATGTATAGTTTTTTGAATAAATCCTTCAAAAGACCACCCTCATCTAAAATACACATACAGGCCTGGGCTGCCATTGGGCATAGGGGCACCAGTTTAATAATACTGCATAGGGCCCCATAAATCCTAAGAATGGCCCTTCCCACAGCATCCTAAAAAACACAGTTCCTATACTACAAAATACAAGGAAGGAAGGTGTGGCTGCATAAATGGAGCAAGAGGGTCCTAGGGTATGTCTACACTGCAGCTGGAAGCAAGCCTCCCAGCCCAGGGAGGCAGACTTGTGCTAGCAGGCTTGATCTAGTGTGCTAAAAATAGCAGTATGGATGCTGTTTGGGCAGCAGCTTGGGCTCTTAAGCCCATCCAACACCCAGGGTCTGAACTCGGATGGCTAGCCCAAGTCTCTGCTAGAGCCATAATGATCACACTGCTGTTTTTAGCACACTAGCTTGAATCCTGCTAGCCTGAGTCTCTCTACCTGGGCTGGGGTGTTCACTCCGAGCTACAGTGTAGCCATACCTCAGTGGTTCTCAACCTGTTTACCATTGTGGCCACATATGCAGCTCTCCATGTGTTATGTGGACTGCATCCACACAATATAGCTATACTACCCGTATGGCCCTGAGGCTGTCACATGGGCCACAGCTGTGTGCTGATTGGGCCAAGGACCACGGCCATACCCCTAAAGACGTGGGCAAAATTTTAAATTTAAAACAGAGGTGAGGAGCAAAGCAATCAACTCCCAGCTGCCTCTGGCTGGCCAATAGAAGGAAGAGAACCCCTCTCCTGAGGAAGACAGATCACCCCTGCGTTCCTCTAGCATTCACGCCCTCCTGTTTCTTGGGGCTGTCCACCTCACTGCTAGTATTAAGTTTCCCACCCGTTGAGCCTGGTGGATGGCATTATTTTTCAATGGTGTGATTTTTTCTCTAGTTCTCAGTAGTCACCTTTTTGGAATTTTTTTATTTTATTTTAAGACTCTATAACTAATTTTATTCTGATTAACTGCAACCCGGGAGAGTATCTTTTACATTCATGGACTGTAAAAAATCCCACCACATGTGATGATGTTTAAATGTCTCCTCAGAATATATCCTTGACAAATCTTTTATTTTCTATCTTTAAAAAAGAAAGCTTTTAAAAAGACAAGAGTAAACTCTTATGGACTAGAGTTGATATACCAACCACATTTTTCTTTTCTTTTTTTTAATAGCTTCAGTACCAGTTGGATGTAATGAACAGTAAAGGAAAAGTTACAGTGGTACAAGATACACCAGAAATACTGCGTGTTAAAGAAAACCAAAAGAATTTCAGCTCGGTATATTTATTGTACACATTTGCAATGCTAACTCAAATAATCAATTTTAATATTTTAAAAACACTTTTTAGACCTTTTCTTGTATGCACTTATATCCATGTGTAGCCTTACTGACTTCAGTGGAGCTACTTATACTTCAAATTAAGCATGTGCATGAGAATTTGCAGCATCAGGTCTTTAGTGTTTCATACTAATTTTACACTTATTATAGTTAGCTGACTTTTACTACCTCTCATATCTGTTGCTGCTTGCCCAAACTTCTCACTCACTTTCTGTTTTGACAGTTAAGCCATCCCATGTGCAGTATTATTAGTGTTCACCCTTATTTTGTTATGTGGCCATCTAGTGCTGTGAGTTTGTAGTATAACAATCCTGATGTGATGCAGATGTCATCTTTTAACAGTAAATGAACTATGTCTGTCCTGATTTGTTCCACATCTCACATGATTTATCTTAAGGAGTTAAGTATTTCCCTCGTGTCATGTTCACATTGCACATTTAACAACAGAAGTCTGTCCAAACTCTGGAGAGTGATACATTTCAGTCTTAAACTAAATGCTACAAAATGGAATACTATTATCCAAAAAATGTGATACTGCAAATAAAAATGATCCAAACCCTTTGTTTCCACAAGGGTCACTGCTTGTAGTAGGAGGGACTCTTCAAGGTAGGCAAAATAAACTTTACTGACCTTATTTTGCACCCGTTACAGAGAGAGCTCAGAATTGGCTCTGAGCCTGTACCTTTGTATATTAGTTTGGCCCACCCACTTTCAGATGTTTTGTAGTCACTCTCTAGGAGGGACAATATTGTGTTTTCTGTGCTTAACTTTGTTGTCTTGGTTCTGAATATTAAGATTTTATATAAAGAAGATATTGGAACAGGAACAGCTATTGAAAAGACACCTGAGATGCAGAGAATTAAACGAACCCAGGACGCGATTAGCACGGTACAAAACAATGGATTTCTAACACTCTACCTGTGCTAATACAACTCAAATAATTTCCCCTTCCTCACTCATTTCCTTATCCAGTGCTAACAGCAGTTTTGGAATTACTTATGAAATTAAGGGTTATCTTAGAGCCTTTGCCTATTACTATTTGTCAAAAAATAGTTTCCTAACAAGCTTTAAAAAGTTTTATTTTCTTCAATATTTGTGGTATTAGGAAAGATTAGGAAAATCTTTCTAATGATTAACAATATGCTAATTATAATCCTTTTCTAAAACATGGAAGCTCTCATTCTAATTATAATCTCTCCCCAAACATGTAATTTAACACATTTTTATATCAAGTTTACTTGACATAAAAGTTTTAATATTCTAAAGTATGAATAAGGATTTATTTATGCATGTTGGCAAATGCAATTTTAAATATTTAGCCTCCATATAGTTTATGCTTTGAATGCTGATGTCATATTAGGGCAAGGGATACTAAAGCTTGCCGCTATTCAAATGTTTGCTTGATGATGGTGGAAGAAATTTGTTCAGGAGAAAGTTGTTTTTGCACCTTGTAAAAAAAGGAGACAAAACTGATTTTTTTTTAAAATAGGCTCTTGTATGCAGCCTCACCCATGTTGGATATTATATGTTTCATAAATCCAAAACTTGAACACCTACATTCATATAGAAAGCAAGTAGCAAGGTTACAGATCTGTTCAGTGTATTTAGATTTATGCTAAAAATCAATTTCAGTCCACAGTATAATAAAACTGAGCTATTAATGGTAGCTTAAACTATAGCTGAGATTCCCTCTGCTTACAGCTTTACTGTGTAGAGGACTGGAATGCTTTAAAAGTAGATACCTGCTTTTAAACTGGATGGCTGTATTGGTCAAAAGTGAAGAGACATCTCTGGTCCTATTGAAATGAATGGGATCTGCAGGTTCTCAAAATCTTTGGAAATCAGACTAAATCTGTTTGGGTAGCTAAATATGGATTTAGGTGCCTAACTTTAGGCACTTAGGCTAAGATTTTCAAGTGACTAGCAATTTTGACAATTCATTTTTTTGGTGCCTAAGTGATGCATCTCAAATTAGGCCCAAATTTTAGCAGTCATGTGATCAGCACTTTCAAAATACCATGCCCTCTTGAGGTGTCTCAAGTTGGATGCCCAAATCTCGGGCTCAGGTTTGAACATTTTACTTTAAGAAGCTAAGATTGTCTGCCTCTTTACTCTGGGTTCAATTATTGGTTGATTGGTTTTTGATGCCATGGCAACTCTGGCTTTTTTAAAGACTTGAGAGCCAAAAGATTCATCATCTGTGCCCTAGAGAAACCCTCTGCTCCTGTCTATTACATTAGAATTTATTGAAATCTGGGTCTCAGAAGGAGATGGCTCCCTATGAAGGGAAGATAAGATTTCTTTATGGACAACTGAACTTTATTGAATACACTTGTTTAAAGATGACCAAGGTCATCTCACTTATGGCAAAAACAGGTCCCCAGAGTGAAGGATCCATGTCTGAACCCACTGCATGTCCTAGCCTTTTCTCTAATTTATAGTATAATGTGTATAACAATTATTTTCAGCCTGAAGTCTCTTGATTATCATCAGTGAAGCTATAAGTGGTTAATATCATACAGAATATCTTGTTTATCTTGAAAAGATCAGACTATTCAAATACATTTTCAAAATGTATCTGCTGCCATAGGGTTAGGGTGGATGCATGCTGGTCATAGTTATTTTTAATCACAATGAACTGGGAGACATTCAGGGCATAGGCTTCAATTCCCATTGCATTGTATGCAACCTGTTTACCTTTAGACACACTCAGGGGCGGCTCTAGGAATTTTGCTGCCCCAAGCACGGCAGGCAGGCGTGCCTGCAGGAGGTCCTCCGAAGCCGCGGGACCAGCGGACCCTCCGTAGGCACACCTGAGGGAGGTCCACCAAAGCTGCGGGACCAGCGGACCCTCCGCAGGCAAGCCGCCGAGGGCAGCCTGCCTGCACCCTCGCGGCGCCGGCAGAGCACCCCCTGCGGCTTGCCACCCCAAGCACGCGCTTGGCGTGCTGGGGCCTGGAGCCACCCCTGGACACACTGAGATGGCTTAAAGTAGGCTGATAATGCAGATCAGTTTTGGCAGAATCTTCCTTGAAGACTGTCCTTCCACATGGGTGTATGTAATGCTTTAAGTTTCAATAAGTTTTAAATGATCTGTTTCTTTGTTCTATCATGTAATTGGGTACCATATGCATATGTTTAATGAGCTTTAAGTATTTTTGTTTTTTGAATGTATGTGACTTTGCAGATTAAATATAAGGAAAGTATTGGAAAAGGAATTCCAATTTCTGATCTTCCCGAAGTGAAACGTGTGAAGGAGACACAGAAGCACATCAGCTCGGTAGTGGCTGATATTTTCTGCACTCATCTGTGTGACTTGCACAGTCATAACACTATGCTTGCATTACTAAATAGTCCTCCTTTCCTTTCTAATAAATACTGTTGTTTCCAACTAGGACTCTCAGGAAGGTGTATGCCCTTTGCAGAGCTCAAGCTTTAGCCTCCATTAGCATTAATGGCTGTTGCTTGTTGAAAGGAGACTGAACCTCTCAATCTTTATGATGAGCACCAGCAGGGCACTAGAATTCAATTTTCTTCACTACTCAAGCTTGGAGCATGATAAACTCAGCCAATTAGCTGATTTAATGCTAAATATGTGATTAAGAACAAAAAATGGTCAGGTAGTTTCTTAAACAATTCTGCAGTGTTGTGAATGGTTGGAGAAAATCTCACCAAAAGTATCTGGAGCCATATTAATTGTCACAAAATCCAGTTACAGTTCTGAGTATAAACAGCAGCTTGGCCTTCTTTGTTACTCTGTTGTTAAAGAGTCACTGATTTTTAGGTGACATTCCTCTTAACTTCAGTGAGAGTGTTGCATGTAGACTCATGAGCAGATGTGGGCCTTGGTACCTCAGTTATTCACTATAAAAGAATTATCTTGAGTGATGGCAAAGTCCTTATAAGTGAGTGTAAGTAACCTTTAAGTAATAACTTTCCCTTTCCTGTCCTCTGTCCCACCTTTTCCCTCTGAGCTTCTTCTGATACTAATTGGTTTTTACAGTTCAGTTTTGCAGAATCTGGTTATATTTTCAAACTACACTGGTGTTTGCTAACCTTGGATTTATCTCATCTCATGCTTTGAATGCCTTATTTACCATCTATTCTAACCATTTTCTAGTTCTGGTGGCATACTGAAGGCATATAATGCAGTATGTACATCCATTTTAGTGATTTACAAGTTACATCTCTAACATAATTGTAGTTCTGGTTCTTATGATCAGACTTCAGACTGAAGCATTTTATATGCAATTTTCTTTCATGAAAATGCAAGCAATTATTTGATCAAATAATTACAAATGAAGATGAATCTAACTGTATGAGAGCTGAAATTCAGATGTGCTTTCTCATCAGAAAACTAAAACAAAATGGAGGCACTTGAGTATTATTAATAGTTAAGACACTGTGATAGGGTAAATCTTGAAAGGGGACTTCATGTGAAGTGGAGCCACATTGCTTAGTCTCTATATGTGCTTTCAAAATGTACTACACAGACCTCTAAGAATTTTAGCCATATGTTGACACTATAACATAAAATATCTATCTCTGAAAACGTTAATTACAGGAAAAGTAGCACATGGGAATTTTCAAAACCAAATCAACGTGGTTTTTTTAAAGAACTGCAACAGTTTTAGACCCCAAATCAGCAATGTATTTAAGCATGTGTGTAACTTTAAGTGGGCAATCCCATTGACTTCAGTATGT
The DNA here is from genome assembly GCF_020497125.1 of Mauremys mutica. Classification (NCBI taxonomy): domain Eukaryota; kingdom Metazoa; phylum Chordata; order Testudines; family Geoemydidae; genus Mauremys; species Mauremys mutica. Next base: position 26,953,660 of record NC_059081.1, on the reverse strand, counting down.
TCATGTACTTAAAATTAGATGCCTGGCCAACTACCTTGTTGAACCAGGGCCTTAAAAACACAGACCTGCAGCCAAAATAAAATGTGCACATATTTACATGTATTCCAAACAAACTACATATCCAGCTTCAGTTAGGTTTCTGTGAAAAGTGAGCAGTGTTCTCATCACTTCTGTGGGTGCTTATGTTCTTTCTGCAGGTGTTGTACAAAGAGGACCTCGGGACAGGAATCCCAACACCTACGACTCCAGAGATAGAAAGAGTCAGACGCAATCAAGAACACATTAGCACGGTATTTCTCAAAGAAATAAAACAACTCATCCTTTCACAATAACATCCTAACAACCATTCTTTGTTTCTTCAATTATTTAGAAGAAAATTACCGACATGAAATATTTAACTCATCTCCTGCCATTTCCATTGTGTTTTAACCTTTTGAGTGATTTACAATTGTATATGCATAAAAAACAAACAAACAAACATCCACCTTGAAGTCAGCAGTAAAATTAACATGGCATTTTTCCTCTGCATGTTTTTTTTAATTTTAACTCACCAGCTTGTGAGTATTTATGAATAATCAACCACCATGCATCTGCCTTTAGTATTCACCTCTAGAAATGTGTAATAGTCAATACTATTACTAAACCCTGTTCACCACATAGCCAGACTTAATAACCTCGCCTGGTTTGAGTACTTTTTTGGATACTTTCTTGTACCTCACAGGTGTTGTACAAGGAGGGCTTGGGGACTGGGATCCCAACATCTGTCACTCCAGAGATGGAGAGAGTCAAACGCAATCAAGAGATCGTTAGCTCGGTATTTCCAAAAGAAAACAACAATCCCGTTAACTCCTCTGTTAACTCCTCCATATTAAATTTCTTCCTTTAACCCTGCACAGGGCTTTGAATCACAGCCCTTTTTTTTTTAACTGAACCACTAAACCTGTCACTATCCTAGTACAGTATTTTAATTTTCCATCCCAGTCTAACTTAGTTCTAAATAGTTCCTTCTGTGAAATTTTAACCATATTTACCCTACCATATTTACCCTACCACATTTCTCCCACTGAAAAACATGTGATGTTCAGAGTGGATTCCCATCCTCTTCCTCAATAACATAGTAGATGTTTTTAACAGCCTTTGGCATCACCATGTTAGTGCAGTGCAAATGTAAAATAAAACCTAACCTTTCTTTAAAGCAATAGAATGTAATTAGAACAAGACATGTCTTTCTTTTGTTGTTGCCGTGTTGGATGCTTTTCTTGTATCCTGCAGGTCTTTGTAAACAGACCCAGGGCAGCATTGCTGTCGTTCCAGAGAGGAAGAGAATTACATACATAATGAAGATTTGTTATAGTACTCACAATCCCCTAGGATAAAGTCTTCTGGTCCTAATATATTACATTTGAATTGCCATCTATAATTCATGAATTTTACGTCATGATGCTTTTTTATTATTATTAACTTTTTTGTGTCCCTGTTTATATGGGGGAGGTTTGAATTCATTTTACACCTACTCAAACACCATAGTTTTGAAATTCTGTCCTGACTTGAGATTCTTACGCCGCTTAGGAGAATACAATATAGTTACACTTTTTGATACATGTACTTACCACAAGCTACTCTGATCTCATTTAAACTGGTACAAGTCTGGAGATATCCATTAAAATCAATTTAATCACTCCAGATTTACAATGAAGCAAATTAAATCAGAATCTGGCCCACTTGTGCCTTCATATTTCCCCACACATCTCTTATTAATGGGAATTGTGGGTGCATAGCTGAGGTCACAAATACTGCATAATCATCAATATTAGTTAATTTTCTCTTTAACTTTTTCTAGTTTGGGGGTCAGGACGGATATAGAAAAATTGGATTCTTGATGCTTAACGTGTACATGATGTTAAATGGAGATTTGTTGACTTGCTTCTTCTTTTTCTTTGACACTTCCTTGTTGCCACACAGGTGTTGTACAAGGAGGGGTTGGGGACTGGGACCCCAACAGCTGTCACTCCAGAGATGGAGAGAGTCAAACGCAATCAAGAAAATTTTAGCTTGGTATTTTTAAAAAAGAAAATAGCTACCTTTAACACCATTTCAGATGAACTTTTAAACATTTATAAAAGTTCCACCCTTTTCCTTTCCTCTAATCAACTTATAAAAATAAGACCATCCTCTTTCCAATTTTCAGTAATTACTACTTATTTTTTTTTGTACTTTTCATGAGTTATGTAATTCTGAGGAACTCCTAACCACCATTTCCACCCCTCTATTTTCCAAATCCCTGTTTAACTTTTAAAAAACTAGAACTATTTTGAATTTTTAATATAGCACTAGGTTTTTGATTAGCCTCAATCCCTTTTTCCCCCCACTGTAGTGCACGTAAAAAATAAGACACGGTATTTCTGCAAGTCTAAAGAATTCTATCCGAATTGATCACAATTCCTGTATAACACGGATCTTAGCTGGCTTATTCATTAACACTTCCTGCTTTTTTTTGTGCAGAGTGGATTTGGTAGACATAAAAATTGTATTCCTTATGATCAACACTTACCCTCATCAAGTGGAGTATTACTGACCTTTAAAAAAAAATTTAACACGTCCTTGTTACTCAACAGGTGTTGTACAAAGAGAACCTGGGGACAGGAATTCCAACACCTGTCACACCAGAGATTGAGAGAGTCAAACGCAATCAAGAAAACTTTAGCTCGGTATTTTACCAAATGAAAAAACGTTTCCTTTAACTCATTTTTAAATGTTTTAACCTTTACCAAAATAACTATACTGCTATCCTTTCCCTATAATCAACTTATACTGATAAAACCATCCTTCCCCCCATCTTTTTCTGCAATTTCCAGTGATTGATATCTTAGTCCTCTTCATGTTTTATGGTTTAGATAATCCTGAACGTTGCTATCTATTTTTTTTTCTTTTAATAACAGGCTTTTTTTTTTTAATTACCTCAATCCTTGATTTTTTTTCTGGTTTAATGCACATATCAATTAAGACATGTTTGGTCAAAACCTCAGCTGATATAAATCTGTATAATTTCAATGTAACTACACCAATTTAGAGTGCTGAGAGTCTGTCTCAGAATTTCTGCAAGGGCTAAAGAAGCATTTAGTTAGTATTTAGAGCAGACTGCTTCTTTTCTATCATGTCAGATGCCTTTTGCCCCATCCTTACCTATTTCTCATGGTGCAAAGACTCTCAGTTGAATCTTTATCTGTGTAAACAGGCATACCTTCATTTGAAGCTCTGGTCCTATGGGTCAAAATTGCCAGCATAGGTGCATTTCTTAGAGAGAGAGAGAGAGAGAGAGAGAGATTTCACATGCAGTCAGACCGCAATGTTAAATAAGTATTTCTCAAGTACCATTCCCAGATGCACTCTTTATAATGTAATCCCTGTGCCTTTTTCAGATGAAGGCAGCAAGATTCCTTAATCTTAACTCTGGCACCATTTTATTGATTTTTTTTTTTAGGACTCCTCCTCATTGCATATGTTATACAAAGAGAATTTAGGGAAGGAACATCAATGTCTCTCTCTCTCCAGAAACACAGGGTCAAATACAATCAAGAAAATGTTATTTCATTATTTAGGAAAAATCCCTTCATTCCTTTTTAAGCAACATTTTTAACCTCTAAAATAGCCTTCAAACCTAGATATTTCACGTGATCCACATATAAAAAACCCTCTTTCCATCAAAATTGATCACAATGTATTGTATATTACACTGCCTCTACAGCTTTTATTTCATTAATTTGTCTTGCTTTTAGTTCAGGGTCACTGTGAAAAATGTTTATCCCTCACACTTATCCCTTTCTGCCAGCACACGGGATATTATTGATGCTTGCTTTGTGTGTGTGTGTGTGTGTGTGTGTGGCTATTTCCGTGTTACCCCACAGGTGTTGTACAAAGAGAACCTGGGGACAGGAACCCCAACACCAGTCACTCCAGAGATGGAGAGAGTCAAACGCAATCAAGAAAACTTTAGCTTGGTATTTTTGAAAAGACAAAAGTTTCCTTTAACTCCATTTAAAATGCACATTTTAATCTTTATAAAGAAAACAAAACCCACACACCCTATCCCTTTCATGTAATTAACTTATACCAGTAGGACCATCCTCTTTCCATCATTTTACTGCAATTTTACAGTGACTGTTACTTAATCTTCTTCCTAACTTGTACGATCCTCAATACTGTTAACCACTTTACTCCTTGTTCGAACCTCTTTTTTGTCTTTTCTCCTGTTGGATATTTTAAAAAATCTCTATTGTATCTGTCACTCACCATGCAAGGAACATGGATCTGAATCTTCAATAGGATAGAGTGAGAGGTAGTCATAAAACTTTCTCATGTAATCAGATTAAGTTTTTGATCCATGTTTGCCAAGAAAACCATTCTCTGATGGATTCAAAACATATTCCACAATAAGACATTAGAATTATCTGGTCTTGAACCCATACTTACCCACACAGCCAAAACTTTCATGGCATTCAGCCAGTATAGAAAAGTAGAATCAGACCAACCAGACTTAATACCTGACATAATGTGGCACTTTATTAATTGTTGCTTTTCTGATTTTTTTTTGGATGCTTCGTTACCACACAGGTGTTGTACAAAGAGAACTTGGGGACTGGAACCCCCATACCTGTCACTCCAGAGATTGAGAGGGTCAAACGCAATCAAGAAAACTTTAGCTCGGTATTTCTGATAAGCGAAAAGTTCCCTTTAACTCTGTTTCAAAATGAACTTTTTTAACAAATGACACTGACCTCCCACTATTTTAACCTATTTTTGTTTTGATGTTGTTGCTTTTTAAAACATTTTTAATGCCACATTTCTAATCTTAAGAACTTTTAACCATTTGCCCTTTTTCACTTTTCAATCTTTCTTTTCTCTGAAACTTCTATGTTAATTTTTTTTTTACCACCACCCATTTTCATAACAGCCTCAACTACTGCTTTTTTGCGGTCTTGTTAAAACACAATATTTGTTCAAAGAATTGTTTTGTGGTTAAAAAGCAATGTTAGATCTGTATTTCCCCAGATGCATTCTTTTAAAAACGTAACACCGAAGTCTTACAACAAGATAGAACATGCCCTAGGGTTCCAACTTGTAAACCAACAGTTTTATTTATTGCTGCTTTCTATGGCTGCTTTCTTATGTCTCACAGGTGTTGTACAAAGAAAATGTAGGGAAAGCTACCCCAACACCAGTCACTCCAGAGATGCAGAGAGTCAAACGCAACCAAGAAACCATTAGCTCGGTATTTTTAGCAGGAGAAACACTCTTTTTAAGATCTGACCTGTTTAACCTAACACTAGAGGTTTTAACAATCCATGCTTTCTAACTTTAAAATGGATGTGAATTCACCTCTTGGCATAAAATTCCTACCTTTTACACTTATAAATAAGCTACATACTCATCTTTAATCCTTTGGTACTAGGATTTTATTAGAGCAACAATTTAATTGACTTTCTTTTTTCAATAAACAGTGGGTTTTTTTGTTTTGTTTTTGTTTAAACCTTCCAGACTCCTTATTCTACTAAGCTATTTTGCTTCCATGAAGTGCTGATTCCTTAATGGAGCCATTCCTGCAGCCAATTAGATCAATCATAAAGCACTTATTGATTTTACTGGAAACAGGAATGGGCCCCAAAAATAACCCTTTCTAAATGTGTTAATTCAGAAGCTCTTGTTTTTATTGTCATTGTCTTTTTATGATTTTTGGATACTTCTTTGTATCATGTAGGTTTTGTACAAAGAACACGTGGGGAAAGCGACCCCAACACCAGTCACTCCAGAGATGGAGAGAGTCAAACGCAATCAAGAACACATTAGCTCGGTACCTATAAAATAAAGTTTTTCCCCCTTTGCTCCTAGTTTTTAATAAAATAACACTAACGTATTTCAGAAAGGCTTTTTTAGCTTAAAACATTAGCTATGGCTCTGTTTGCATAATTATTTCTTTTGCTCTGAAAAATAAACCTAGCTTTAGTGTTAACAGTCTGCTCCTGGAATTTTAAGATTGTTTTATAACCCAGCTCTGTGACTGTAGGGCTCTATCCAGATATTATCAGTCTCTGTGGCTGCTGGCCTATACGAGCTCAGCAGCATTTCCTCCCTATTCTTCCACTGAATCCAGTTAGGAACTGACCTGGTGACATACTCGAGACCTCTGTGGGAGTTGGAAGTAGTTGACAGTATCTAGGAAACATTGAGAACCACATGGGCTTAAACATTAGGCCGTGATCCAGAATCAGTGGGAGTGTTTCCATTGCCTTAACTGGAATTGCACATCTGTACAACCTGCCCCTTTTAAGGGATGAAGTCTCAGATTGCCATATACAGCAGTCAGGGCCCTGGGAGTGATGCAGTGAGATTTACAGAACATCTGCCCCTGGAGTTGGTTTTTACTTTGGCTGACTGCTGTCAATCAGCCAGAGAAATAAACATCTCTGGCTGACAGCTTCAAAACAGAGACAGAGAGAGAAGAATCCTTTCCAAATGGTGATTTAGTGGAGAAAGTAGTAAGAAGGGATGTCTTCACTGGGGAAACCTCCAACCACACCCAGTGATCATACCCTGGCAGCTGTGGGAAGGTTCAGTCAATGGAGTCTCATTTGGGTTGGGATTCAGATTACAACCAGTTCAGGTGATTGAGAACTGAAGACCCTCTTACCAACTGCCCCTCCTACAGCAATTCCTACTCCAACCCTAATCTTAAGGTTTGCATACTACATGAAGGCAGTGATGTGGTGCATGGGAGTTAGGGAGTCATTTTTCAGGTCTTCTGGAGCAACCGCTTTCTTGACTAGAACTGCCCAGGGCACAGACAACTTCCCAGAGCTTGTACATCCTGCAGTACCATAAATATTTGCAGCTGGATAGAGCCCTTCTATTTTAATATGAAAACTTCATTTTTAATCTTTTGTTCCAGTTTTTTTTTCTTACTCTTACACATCCTTTTCCCTTTAGATGTTTGGCATTCATGTAGTGCTGTGTACCATAAAAAGGCATGATTTTTTTTAAATTTGATAAGTAATTTGTTTTTTCTGGATACGTCTTTTGTATCCCGTAGGTATTATACAAAGAAAACTTGGGGCGAGCAACCCCAACACCTGTTACTCCAGAGATGGAGAGAGTCAAACGCAATCAAGAAAACATTAGCTCGGTATTGTCTTGAGAAACTAAAATGTGATGTGACAGTGCATTTTTAAAAAATACCTTTAATCTGACTAGTTTTTTTTCTCCCCACATTTTTAAATGTAATTTGAATTGGCTTTTTAAAAAGACAAGCATTGATTTTATTAACTTTTTAAATAGTTTTTCCAGAGGGATTTTTTTCCTATTAACACAATAAACTTTACTATTACAAAAGTAATAGTTTAAAAAAATTCACTTGTACATTTTTTGTGATTTTTGGATACTTCTTTGTAACCTGTAGGTTGCGTACAAAGAAAACGTAGGGAAAGCAACGCCGACACCTGTAACTCCAGAGATGCAGAGAGTCAAACGGAATCAAGAAAACATTAGCTTGGTATTGAAAGGAACATCCTTATATTCAAAAAATAACAAGCCTCAAAAACTTTGTTCTGCTTCTAATTTTACCCCAATTTTCTCAACTTGCCTTTTTTTTCCTTTTGAAATAATTATTTTACTTTTTGCATAATCAGATAATGTTTTAACTGCTTTACTTCCTGATATCCCTGCAGTGATGAGTATGATTAAACAATAACACCATTTACACCATGATTCATCAACAATTGTCTAGTCTTTGACTTTTGGACACTTTTTTTGTGTGCTATAGGTATTGTACAAAGAGCACATGGGAAAAGGAACTCCGACACCTATCACTCCAGAGATGGAGAGAGCTAAACGCAATCAAGAAAACATTAGCTCGGTATTTGCTAGGACAAATAAATAAGCTACAAAATAACGTTTTAACAGTATAAATCATTTAGTCCTCATTCAACTTAAAAACATCTAAATATTAACTTCCTTACCTAATTTTGAAGTTATGATACTAAAATATAACTCTAATTCCTGGAGCTGACCATTCCTTGTTTTAACTGGCTCTCTATTTTCATCGGATTCCTTGTTTTAAATAACAATTTGACTGCAAATAACAAATTTAACCACCTAAATTCCTGGTAATGTCTTCTGTATTTAAAGCGTGTATATGGTCTGAGCTGCATAATGGCCTTCTTCAGCATTATGGGTATTTTCTATTTTTTGATAGTAGCTTGTAGTCTACATAAAATGGATTCATTCCTACAGGCAGTACCTCCCCGCCCCCCATAAGCTGTTTCTCAAGACAGCAGAGACTTTTCATGTCCTCTCCTGGCAAATGCTTATGCATGCAAATAGTTTCACTGAACCTATATGGCCCTCATCAACACAGTATTTGAGAGCCTAATGTCCCTCCCTCCCCGCACTGTAACTGAATATTAGAAGGATAAGATGGGCCTAATTATTTTCTCCACTACTCTCTGATAACTCCATGAGGTCAATGAGTTGCATGTCAATAAATGAGAACAGAATATGGCCCAAAATACTGTCTAAGGTTTGGCTCTGGCCTTTGTTTACCAAGGCAGCACTTTTTTACATACTCATTTAACAGGCTTTCACCACTATTTTGCCTTTACTAGACTTTAGAGATCAGCGTAAAAAATCTTGTACTTAGTGAAAAGAAAGTTTGAGGCATATTCTTATACCGTGCCTCTCAAAAGCCAGTGCTATCCATGGCTCAATAACTAAACTAGTGTGGTGGCCTAGAGGCTCTCGCCAGCATGTCCTCATTCATTTTGTCTCATCTCATCATGCCTGTGCAAAGTGTCTCTGAGAATTCAGAGGCAGACGTACTAATCTACATTCACGTCCTGTTTCTCATTTGTTAGGTCCTCTATTCAGATAGTTTCCGGAAACAAGTGCAAGGCAAAGCAGCCTATGTATTGGATACCCCCGAAATGAGGCGTGTGAGAGAGACCCAGCGACACATCTCTACAGTAAGGCTTTCTTTTTTTTAGAAGGTTGGCAAGTGATGTAATCAAAATTTAACTCAGTTCTTGAGCAATCAGAGTTGTCACATCATGGATAATGTGTCTATGGGATTCTGGTTGCTATATTTAAATAGCAAAAGCCGAACTGAGTTTATCCCTTATAGAATCCACAAGGGATACATATTTAGGATTTCCCTGTCTCTTGGCTTTCAGAAGTCAGACATGCCAATGCACATCTTTAATAGCTATTAAATCAGGGCAAGCAGAAATACCAATAGTAGCTACCCTACAGAGGAATGGACATGTCTTTTTTTTTTTTAATTGTAGGTGAAATACCATGAAGATTTTGAAAAACACAAAGGTAGCTTCACGCCTGTGGTTACTGACCCCATTACAGAGCGTGTGAAAAAGAACATGCAGGACTTCAGTGATATTCACTATAGGGGCATTCAAAGAAAGGTTGTAGAAATGGAGCGAAAACGAGTGGACCAGGATCAAGAAACAATCACAGGTATTCAGCGCTCACACTGAATAGCAGTACTGAGAGCATTTCTTCTGCCCCATGTAAAACTCAAACAGGCCTTGCAAAATGGTCATGAAAATTTACCATCCCAAGCACTTTTCACAGATTCCAAGCCCCAAAGGGACCATTGTGATCATCTAGACTGATCTCCTGTATAACACAGGCCATGGACCATCCCCAAAATAATTAGTAGAACAGTCTTTACCTGGCCAGCTGCTCCTAGGACCCTCTGTGGGGGAGGGGAGGCTTATGTCAGGGTGTCCCCCTCCTCCTTGCCCATGTACCCCTTCTCCACAGAGCTAGGGAGGGGGACTGGGGCTCAGGAGCAGGAGAACTCAGCTGCCACAGTCTGAGCCTTCTGGTGTGAGTGCCTTAAAGAGATAGCACACGGTCTCTCATAGACTTCCCCAGCAGCCACCAGAATCTCACAATCTGTCTTCGTGTCTCTCACTCTCACAAACACACATATACAGTCTCTGTGCCTCACACACATCCCAACACATTCTTGTCGTGGTGGTGTTACTACTTGGTGTTTCCTGCAATGCACATATATGCACTGTAATTTTGTTCTTTCAAAGTGCTGTTGCTTTAGTTTCTTGACTGGGCTATGCATTTCATAATTTTATTTCTCTCATGCTTAAATTTAATTCTTTGAGTAGTGAATTCTAACATGCCTAACCTGGCCTGACTGGAGTATTTATCCCTATGGTGACTTTACACACAAAAAAAAAAGTTTTTGTTTATGTTGGTGGCGTACATTCACACATTATTGGTGAACATAAAATTCATTCCACACATGGATAGAAAAAAATTAGAGGGAACACTACTCATGTCTAGTCTGAATTTGTCTAGCTTTAACTTCCAGCTGTTGGATCACGTTAGATCAGTTTGATTCATTCAGTCACTGTTACTTTGAGCTATTTTAGTCATCCTTCAACAAATTAAATGTTGCAAAGCTCTCTTCAATGGGCCATATTAGCTACACATTGTGCAATCTAGAAACCTACTGTTTCAGCCAGGTCTTTCTAAATTTAACACACAAAGATCATAATTCATATTGATTTAAAATACTTTTAATTTCTTTCTAAGGACAGATGGACATATCCTTGTGACGTGGTTGGCAAATTTGTTACTGTACAATGGCATTACTTGACAGAGGACAATTATCTGGTCGGATAATTTGAGAAGTATGGTTTTAAGTTCTCTTCAAACTTCTCTTATGGCCTTCCAACATATTCAGCTCTAAGAGACAAAATTACTGCGTATTGAAACCTCTTATGTTCCTATTCCTTTTGCTATTCAAGATGTAAGTGGACTTTTGGCTAGTTGGTAAAAACAGGACATTTCTCTTTCAGGTCTTCGTGTGTGGCGCACTAATCCTGGATCAGTCTTTGACTATGACCCAGCAGAAGACAACATTCAGTCTAGAAGCTTACACATGATTTCTGGTGTGTCCCACAATAGCTGCCGTTGACCAGATGTTCTATTCAACAGTGTGTGGTCAAATGTGTAGTTACTTGAAATGTATGTTTTTAGAGACAGGTCAACTCTCTACCTACTATCCAATGAAGACTGATTTCCATCAGCAAGTTAAGGAATACAACTGAATAGGCTTTCATGTTGACTTCTGGAAGCACGTTATTAAATATGGCTGGGATTTTCAAACCCACCTAGGGACCAACCGCCCACTGAAAGACAACAGGACTTGCCTTTGAAAATCCCAGCCTACATGGCTATATGTTTAAACTTATCTAGTTGCACGCATAGTTAACTGGATATTTGATATTGCTAATCTTCAAAAAACACATATTATTCAACCTCAAGTAAATATATGTATGTTATGCTTTTAACACAGCTGCATTGGATTGTCTACTGCTGGCTTACATAGCTGTATTATAGTTTGTTTATCAAATGTGCTTCTTTCATTATTTATCTAAAATGAAATGGATGCAGAGCTGCCAGTCTTCTTTTTCTTACTCCCTTTCATTTATAGAGAAACGCTCTGTACTGCAAGCACCAATAAGAAAAATGTTCAGCAACCTTGAACCAGCTTTGTGTTACTTGGATGGGGGGGTGGAGGTTGATTTATGAATACATATTGCATCCTCCATGTTTTGGAAAATTCCAATCTAGTAAGAGTGACAACCAAAAGGGAGTTGTGTTCAGCTTCAGGTTTCATTCATGTTTATAAATGGCTCTGCTAATTTTTACTTATTATGTTAACTTAACTGAGACAAAGTGCTTTTAAAATACCACGTTTTGCTTATCCAAAGACAGTGATAGTTAAATGTTGGCAGTGTAGGTACCATCCAACCAGATACAGCAAAGGGAACATGAAGAGAAGTAGAGCAGCTGCCCTATAACTAGAGGGAGAAATAGGTGCAGCAGGAGAGAATGTTGGAAAATAAACAGAATAAAAATATTGCTCTTTGTATTAAAATAAAAAAATTAGGAACATCACAATTGTGCGTATTAGATTACAATTCTATCATGAAGTCCTCAGTGCACCTTCAGTAGCACTGCAGCTGTATGTGTAGTTGAGAGGCCCTAATTCTGTGGTTTCTTCATTAGCTTTCTAAGTAGCAGTAATATAAGTAACGTTTGCTTAGCTGCTTGTATCTACCATGCCAGATTCTCTCCAGCTTACTGTACACCAACATAACTGCACGGATGTCAATAGCAATGCAGTGGTAGAGTAAGATATGGCCTTTGGTAACAGAGTACCACCGAGGTAAATAGGGCCAGGCACTCAATCTGGTTTCTGCTTGTTCTCCTCCAGTCCAAGCCCAGCGGCGCAGCCGAGAGCAATCCCGCTCTGCCAGTGCTCTAAGCCTCAGCGCCGGGGATGAGAAATCTGAGCATTCAGAAGGTGCTGATCACCACCTGTCTTATTACAGCAATGGAGGCCTCTTCACCACAACTACAACAGGTAGGAAGGGAACAAAATCTTGGAAGATCGCAGGATAAAAAAAAGACTTGGGTAGCCCAGGCTCACGTCTCCTTTGCATTTTGTAAGACAGCTCCCTACCTCATTCTCACTAGTGCTTCACCTAACCTGCAAGTAAATGTCAATAGAGCTATGGATGCGTTAACCATTAGGACCTTACCTGATTCTGAGGTATTTAACAACATAGGGACAGGCCAGTTCTTAATGGCTAAAGAAGTACCAAAGTGGGATGACAGGAGCCTTGCCTGGAGAAAGGAAGACATTCTAGTTGGACTATAGTGGGATACTTGCCTGCTGCGAGTCCTGATGACTCACTCACCTATACCAGGAACCCTTTCTCCCTAAGCCTGTACTTCTCACATATCATGTCTCACTCTCTTGCTGTCCTGGAAGCAGCAGGAGAGGTGGCGGCACATGTTGGTTGAATGGACTGTGAGAGGGAGAAGCTGACACACAGCTTACGCTATGGAAGCATGGGGTCAGTGATGGAGAAAGTCTCTCTCTCCCCCCGTTTTGGGGGTAGGGGTTCTCTTCCAGAATTTTGTAGGAAGGGGATGGCTGGGGAAAAGGGGAGGGATTATATGAGTGAGAAGAGATGTTGAACTCCTACTGGGGAACTTTTGGCTCACATCCCTCAGCTTTGAAACCTCAGCTATTACAGTGTGTCACTGCAGTACTTCAGAGGTGGTTAAAGCAATAGTACTAAGTCAGGACTCCTGGGTTCTATTCCCAGCTGTCCGACATATAGCCCAGACACATGAAACAACTTATCCAATCTTTGAACCTCATAAGCCTGTGCGGTAGATATTAACGGCCCTTTTAAATATCTGAACACCATTCAAGATACTCAGATGAAAGGTTTGATTGAAAAAAACCTAATACATTTTAGCCATGACAAAAACATAACTACACAATTTTGAGACAGTGGCTGAGCCCTCAGCTGGTGTACACTGGTATTGGTTTAAATTAAATGGTAAATGAGTTGGAGGATTATTTTTCTCTTTCTCCCTCCCCCATTCTCAAGGTTTTTCCAGAGCTGAGAACTTTGCATACAAATAGTATTTTTAACACAAATAAAGATACTTGGTCAAATCAGTTTAATTTAAACAACCTTTTCTTTTCCAGTGGCTTACAAACAAGCTAAAACTATAGAACTGCCACAACAAAGATCATCTTCTGTTGCCACCCAGCTGACAACTGTGTCTTCCGTTCCCTCTCACCCATCTACCACAGGTGTAAGTAAAATTGATCACATTGTTAGTGGACTGTCAGTCCCAAGCTGTTTTACTAGCTACAGTAAAATGAATGGTGGTGTGATTTTCTTTAGTAACGTTCAACTTTTCTCCATGGTGGTCATACTCAGTAAACAGGCTCAGTTTAGAGCTAGGGCCATTTATGCACCTAAGGCCTTCTATTGACAGCAGCATCTGAAATCTCCTGTGATTTAGATGACAGGCTTGGCTTCTCCAAGTTTAATAGTCTGGTCAGATATCACACGTTAAACAAAACTGATGAGCACTAAGGCACACCACATGCAGAAACTGATTCAGTAGCAGATGTGCCACCATGCCACACTGACAGACAGTGGAAGGTCTGGGCAAAATGATGCATCTTACATTAGGAGGAATGGCATGAGCTCCAGCCCAGACCTGAAAATTACATCGTAGTCTTCTCACCCTCTAGGGGCTGCTTTTTAAACCTAAAGCCAGGGACCACATTTATTACCATTAGCTGAGGCTGTGCAAGTTAAATTACAAGTTCTAGCTCTACCTCGGGGGACCATTCCAGGGGGATGCAAGCTGTGTACAGGGCTGCTCTCAGCAAGAGTTCTGCAAGGGGAGGGTGGCTTAAAATTGGTGGATAGAGCTCCATACAAGTCTGCCATTCAGAGTTGCCCAAATGATACACTAAGATAGAACATCCCCATTTTAGGCCCCAGCCTCCTTCCTGAAGTAGACATTATAGACTGTGCTGTGTGACCTCCAAACTAACCTCTTCTCCCACCCCACATTGTGCAGGCATGGAATACATGGCTGGGAACTAGAGCTGAATCTACCCTGCAAACTAGAGTTTATTTATGGGGGGAGCGGGGAATCAGGCTAAATATGTACAGACAGAGAGTATGAAGTTACATCCTTGGGTGGTACACTGCTGCCTTATAAGCTGTTGAACAATTTGTGGCAACTTACGGCTTTTTTTTTAACCTCGTGGTATGACTTTTTTTTTTTTAATAGAAGACCTACCGTGCCATGTATGACTACATGGCAGCTGATGCTGATGAAGTTTCCTTCAAAGATGGAGATGCAATTGTAAATGTCCAAGCTATTGATGAAGGCTGGATGTATGGGACTGTACAGAGGACCGGCAAGACTGGCATGCTTCCAGCCAACTATGTAGAAGCTGTCTAAATGAAAGTTAGGTCTTCCATGAAGCATATTGACGTGGTCAAAACACACAGGCACTTTTAAACCCCAATCAGACTGGTCACTATAAATTAAACCCCTTTCTAAAGTGCTTATTGTTTTCCCCAAGTGATGGTGTCTTATGAATTGTCATTCTGAAAAAAAAAATAGAACAAGATGTTTTAAAAAAACCACCATTTACAATTCATTTCTGAGGAGAATGTTTGCTAACACACTAGTAGTCCCTAGAGCAGTGTGTTCTTCCAAACTATCGTTTTAGGACTGGACTTGCTCATCAAAACCTATTACAATGCCATCATCCCTGAGTTATTTTTATGCAAGCAACATTTTGACACAAAGGGTTCTGAGTACCTTTTGGTTTGGAATCTAGTTGAATTTCACAATATTCAAATATAATTTTTAAAAAGTATTCAACTTTGGTTTTATTGGTTTTCCTATCATGCACCCTAAGATTTTTCTATGCTGTTCTAAAAATGTTTGAATATATTTATTGTTCTCAATAAGCAACATGTAAACTTAACATCTCAAACCAGCCAAATGTAAAGCCTGGAAAAAGCCTCTCCTCTCTTCTGCTTGCTGAACGCTGATGCATGTTTTTTTCATCCGATTGTGGTGGTGTCAATAGTCACTAATTTACAGGGAAACAGCTTTCTAAGTTCACATCTCTGCAGTATGATTGATGTATTAACTTTGGGTCAAGAGCAATGAAACAATCTGCATATTAAACAATCTTGCTACACAACAATCTCGTCTGAAAATCCTTGAGTTATACATATTCAAAGATCTTTATTCCACTGTTACAAGATATAGTTGAGGCCAAGATTTTAAACAGAATTCAGAAAAGAAATGGATGCATTCATGTGGATAACGAGAACTTCGGTTACATTAGTATGATTTTTTAAACCAACAAGTTTGAAAGGCATATAAAACACACAAAATGCTTCAGGACATTAGCTAAGCTCTAACTGATGGGTTTGGGAAGAAATTATGGGCAAATTAAATTAACTTCCCCCCATCTAGTCCTGGCCCATCAGACAGAATACTGTAGTACAGGTACCAGTGGTCTAATGATCCAATATGAAAAAGTCTGTTATATTTATCAGCAGGTTAAATTATACAGCAAAGTGGTCCTAGCAGCCAGACTAATATCTCTAGAAGACCAAAGCCTCTCCTTTGGCTATGTTACCTGTGTATTTTCAGCACAAACTCACTTATGTTCTGGGGACCAGTGGTTTGCTGTTGCCACACTATGACATCATGGTCCTGGAGAACAGAGCTTTCTTACCAATAATTTCCTTTGTTAATTGTCTCTTACAATTCTTGATGTCTGGACTGTTCTCTCGCTGCAGCTCACAGAGGCAGATTAGAGTTTTGGAGCTGCATGGTCTGGCCATTGCTCCCTCCACTCACTCCATGATGAGTTATTTCCAAGCTGTAAAACTTGCATAACATTAACAAATATTCCAGAGATAACAAAATTACTATGTATATTGGATCAACAGTTGTATGGTAATGTTTCCACTTAATATCTGGGCAGAATTGTGGGAGATGCTGCTAGCAGAAAGAATTATCGGTAAGAAATTTTCCATTCTGCAGCTCTGTGTCTTCCACAGTTCTTGAAGTCTGAAGTAGCGAGCACTGAACAGATGTAGGGAGGGTTTAGAAAAGGTCCAAAAAAAAAAAAAAAAAAAAAAAAGGAAAAATGGTATCCTTCCCCATCTGTATTATTTGCTCGGAGGGCAAAAATCATTTACAGGCCACCACCTGCAGCATTTTCCAGCCAAAGGACGCCTCTGCAGAGGATGGGAAGTCCACCTTGTAGTGCTTCACAAACAAGTGTCTGCTGTGGATGAATTAGCTGCTTCTGCTCACGAAGTCGCCAGAGTTTGCATAATGTGTGCCCTGATCCCTTCTGGAACTGGACTCTCCAGAAGCCTTCAACACTTCCACAATGTGTGATCTAATTACTTGCAATAGAGGACTTGGAAGCAATGAGTCTGTGCCATTTTGAATGGAAGGATACAACAGAACCCCTGCTCTCCTCATGGACTCTAATTTTGAGGTACATTTTCAGAGTACCTCCAACATTTACCATGTGCCACTTCTTGGTGGGGTACTGTGTCCTTAGACAGAATGAAGGTAGAACCCCCTTTTGGGAAGCATGGAAAGAAGAGTTCACCTTTAGGATAAATGATCCCAGAGTTCTGAGCTCCACCTTGACCTCACATACCATGCAGTAAGGTTTCTGCATAGAAAGCGCCATTAGCTCTGACATTTGCCTGGCAGACATGATGGCTATCAGAAAGCAAGTTTTCATTGACAAATAAAATGGTGACACTGACACCAGTAGTTCACAGGGGTGTTATCAGGGCTCTCAGTACAAATGGCAAGTCCCACTTGGGATAAAAAGGTCTAGTTGCTCACTTGGCTAACTGAACTGCCCTAAGGAATCTACCAGGGGGTTCTCTACCAGACAGCCTCAGAATCCTGCAAATGTCACACTGCTCAGGGCAGACACCTGCCATGCATTGGCACTGGGTTGGGACCTTTGTCAAAGACTTATGGCAGAAAATTAAGATAGCAAATCCTAGAAACCCAGGAATTCCAGCTATGTGTTTCTGGCACAAGGTCGCAAAATTTTGTCCAGTCAGGAATATGCTTTCAAGGCTGATACTCTTAAAAGAAAAAAATATTCTAATGACTTTGAAGGACAGACCTAATGATACTAGTGTTTCTCTTTCAGTAGCCAAGCTGTTAGATGATGCCTGTTTGGGTCTGCCTGAAGCAGAGGACCTGGTGAGATATCCTACTTCTTTGGGAGCTGTAGTGGGGGGTCCTAATTTCAGCTCTACCAAGTCCAAAAACAGGGTCTCCTCAACTACTGTGGGATTACCAATATTACTGTCAGATGTTATTTTATTTTCTGGACTACCTTCCCTAATAATGAGGAGGGTGGAAATGCGTACAGGAGGTCCTGCGGCCATCTGTGAGATAAGGCATCTATCTGAATGCATCTGCGGTTAAGTACTTTCATCTCTTTGTGTTTATGTGGTTTGCAAATAGGTCATTTGAGGGCAGGCCAAACAACTCGACAATTAACTTGATAACTTTCTGATTCAAGCACAACTTAGAGATGTTCACCTTGCACATGCTAAGCCAGTCTGCCTTCTGGTTCAGATTTCCCTTTATGTGAACTTTCCTGTGGGACAGGAAAGAATGCTCCACCCACTGCATGATTTCCATTGCTTTGGCACATAGTGCTGGGCTTCTTGTTCTCTCCTGGTTGTTCACATATGCAACCATGGTCCTGTTGTCTGATCAGGATGTGGTTCCCTTCTAGGCTGGACTAGAACCTTCATAGTGCTAGCTTGACCACTCTACAAGGTTTATGCTATGAGTCCTTTCCTCCATGTTCCAGATGCCTTGAGCTGTTTGAGACCCCAGGTGTGCTCCCCAATGCTTCAGGCTAATGTCAGTTGTGAGGATCAAGGGATGTGGAAGGCACATGGATTCACCCTTGCAGACAATTGCCCTGGGCTGACCACCATTTTAAGGAGTTGACCTGCACTGGAACTCACTTGATCTTTCACGCACTCCAGGAAGTGGTCTCATACCTTTAAGATGAAGCCTGGAAGGTCCTTGATGTGTGACTGCACCCATGGAGTAATTCCTATGCTTGATACAAGAAGGTCTAGCAGTTGAAGGCTCAGAGCAATAGTGTCTTGCAGTTCCAAAACAATGCGAGGTCTTGAATCTTCTGGAACCTCTCTAGAGATGGATTTGTCCTCGCTATTTAGGTTCTGTGGGCACTGTGATGGGAGTTAGTTGGGTGGATGGAACCAAGGAGCTTTTCTCGATACTGATGACCAAGCTATGGGCCTGAAGGAAATTCAAGGTCAAGGATGTAGTTGTGTGCGCCATTGATGAGGATAGAGCTCATTAAGATGTCATCCAGGAAGTAGTGCAGATGGTTTCCCTGTGACCTGAGGAGTCTGAATATGATTTCCACCACCATCTTTTTAAAGACCTAAGGAGAGCCAATGGCAAGCTGAATGGGAGCATCTGATACTACTAATGCTTCCTGCCACAGACAAAACCACAGGATCCTGCAGTGTGATTGGGAGATGGAGGTGTGCCTCTGCCAGATCCACTGAAGTTAAAACAAAAAACAAAAACAAAAAACACCCTGAAACAGGGATGACACCATAGACATTAGGACTTCATCCAGAACTTTGTTTTCTTCATCCACTTGTTAAGCCACCTGAAATCTAGAATGGCTTAGATTCCTCTTGTACACTTCTGAATGAAAAAGATAGATGAAAGATTCTCAGAGTTCTGGTTCTACTCCAAGTGAATGATCTCCTACTCCTATATCCAAGAGGTGAGAAATCTCATTCTGTATTAGAGCATATTTTATGGGGTTGTTCAAGGCAGGGAACTAGATGAAAAATGATAGACTGGAGCCTAACTTGATGGAGGAGCCCTAGTTCATTATCTCACTGACCCCCTGGTCTGTGGACCAGAGGCACTGACTTTTGTTTTTGCCAGTGGGTGCTTTTGAAGAGGGGTGTGCCACTCTGCCAGTTTTGGGGAGAGGCTATTTTCAGAATACTTATACACTTTTCATATTCTAGTTATTGAAGGTGTATCATTGGTAACTTTACTATTTTAATAATGATTCAGTTATGAACTACATAATTACATTATCATGAATTACAGTATATTAAAGTCATTGCAATCACAAGCTGTCTTCACTAACATCCCAGTTTAAAGACATTATGTCTCTCTGTAGCTTTCTGGATGAAACTGTCAGCAATCTTAGGGTAGGTCTACACTTACCTGCCGGGTCGACGCGTAGAGTTCGACTTCTCGGAGTTCGAACTTCTCGGACGCGATAGTTCGAACTCCGAACGGGCTCCCGTCGACTCCGGAACTCCACCGCCGTTCGGAGTCGACGGGGGAGCCGCGGACTTCGATCCCGCGGCGTCTGGACGGGTGAGTAGTTCGAACTAAGGTAGTTCGAGTTCAGCTACACGAATAGCTATTCGCGTAGCTGAACTTGCGTACCTTAGTTCGACCCCCCCCTCCCCCCAGTGTAGACCAGGCCTTATTTACATCTAGGTTCCCTAATTTTGTTTTGATGCACGTTAAGGACAGTTACATTATTGAGTTACGTTTGTCCCATTGATGACTGGAGATCATTTTTAAGTCTTCTGAAGCTGGAGAATGAGTTCAGGATGATACAGGCACAGTGAAAGGATTCTTATGAATGTGCAGTACTCTGGAAACATAGTGCTTCCAGAGAACTGCAAACGACTCCAAGATCTCTTTCTTGATGGGTAACAGCCAATTTAGGCACCATTGTTTTGTATGTATAATTGGGATTATATTTTGTCATGTGTATTACTTTGCATTTAACACTGAATTTAATCGCCATTTTGTTGTCAAGTAACCCAGTTTCGCAAGATCCCTTTGTAACTCTTTTGGACTTAACTGCATAATTCTGTATCATCTGCAAAACTTTGCCACCTCGCTATTTACTCCTTTTTGCAGATCATTTATGAATGTTGATCAGCACTGATCCCAGACCAGTACAAGCCCCTCGGGCGACATTACTTCTCGCCATTCTGAAAATGGACCATTTATTCCTACCCTTTGTTTCCTTGGAATGCTTGCAGGATCATCTAAAGAGCCTTAATTTAATGACAAGACTTTTGTTATCTTAATCACCCTGCTTCTGTTTACAAACTCCCTGCCCCAAGAGCAGACGCTGTTAGCAACATAGAACTCATCACATTCCACACTCAATCTGGCTCACGGGTGCTGAGCACCCACTATTGCCCTCCCCACCGTGGTTGCTTGAGCACCGGATCACCCACGGAGTCGATGCCTATGCTGTGGACAAAGCAATCCATTCCTACAGGAAATGGGAAATTCTGTTCCCAAGCTCCAGCTCTGGGCAGAGACTTATGCAGCCTGTCATGAAAAGGCTTTGGGAGCTACAATGTTTCCTTGGGGATTTCCTCCCAAGCCACGGTTCCACAGCTTCCCTCCGGAGAACCTGCTGGTATTCTTGCGACGATGAAGGCTGAAAGGAACACATTTGTCGGAAGGCTGGTCTGTATTCTCTTGTAAGGCATGCTGGGGTGTTGGAAGCGACCGTTAGATTTTTGTGGCACTGTCCACTTTCCACGGATGGAGCCATAGGTCACTGAGCTGGAGGCCATGGCTTTAGCAAAGAAACTCATCGCGTCCCCTAAATTCTCAGCAACTAAACTGTTGCCAGGGGAACTTTCTTTAACATAGAGCCAAAGTCAGGGTGGTCTCTAACCTTTGAGGGCTCTGATCTTCCAGCCAGGAGATGCCCTCACAAAGCACATAGCTGCTAAGGATGCTCTTTGGGATGCTGAGGAGGCCTTAAAGATTTTTTTGAGAGTAGCCTCCATTTTTCTATTTATGAGGAGCCAGCATAGAGGCACTACAGCTGAGGATCTGAGGGGTTCCAATAGGTAAAAAACTGGCCCAGGTGAAGGAGGGGCTGTGAGGGAGATCAATGCTCACTACTAGCCCAACGTTTGACAAAAAAGTCCCTTAGGCACAGTGGTTCCCAAACTTTAACAACCTGTGAACCCCTTTCACTAAAATGTCAAGTCTCACAAACCCCCTCCTAAAAATGAATATTTCCAGGGATTTTCTCCTTTATCTGAGTATAAATTATAAAAGCAGTGATCTTGGAAATATAAAATTTATCATTACAGTATTTTTCTTACATTATGAAAATGGCAACACTGTTCCAAGATCTCACTTTCGTACCTTGCATCACTTTGAATAAGCCTGTTATAAGACAAGGCTCCTATATTTCCTCAAGGAGTATTAGATGTGAAACAGCATGAAGGTATTTAAGAAGCCAACTCAAAGAGTTCCTCCTACACAAGCGTTCAGGTCTTGAGCAGTCCAGGCAAACAATGCATGTTAAAACAAAGCTTAAACTTGTTCTTCATAATAATTTTAAACACAATACTAGCTGCCTATTTAATTTTAAAAACAGCAACAAATATCCACCTCCCTTTCCATTGCTTATAAGGAGTCTTGAAGTTTTAATCTCCTCAGTGTGATAGATATGCTTGCTTTGACCTGCTTAGCTCTTGGAAGTCCAGGGGCTCCGTACTGCTGGCCCCGTGCTGCCCAGGGTCCCTAGGGACAGCTCTGTCTGCCATTAGGGAATTTCCCCCCCCCCGAGAACCCCCTGTAACATTTTGCAAACCCCAGTTTGGGAACCACTGCTTAGGCAGATGCAAAGGCAGGAGCTGTAAAAATCACTATCATAATAAGCACTATTAAGAAAAGACTGAGGAGACCCTTCAGACACCATTTGCCAGGAGAGTTCTGACCACTGCCTGAGACATATCTTCAGACAAGTTTCACGTGCATAATACTTCTTGTTCAGCATACACTAAAAACATGAAATATGAATTTCTATTCACAAGAAAGAATGCATTAACCGTTAGAGAACTATTCAGTGTTTTATTTTTACATACAGAAGTCCTAAAAACAGCTGCAGTAATCACATTATGTGACTGTCCATTCCGGAAGCTACAGTACATTATATACAAATTATATTTCCAAAGTAAAACCCAAGAACTCTCACTAAACAAAGTCTTTGAGAAGCAGCAGTGCATTCCATGCAATCAAAATTCAAAATCATAAATTATAACCAACATCTGCAACCATAAGTCTATACAGAATATACAAAATTGTGCATATCAAATCTACTTCTGTGTAAGATTTTTCCAGTGGGACATAACACTGCTGCATATAAAATTGTAAGGGCACATGGAAGGAGCCTGAGAAATTCTGCAGCAAACCCTTATGACCTCATAAGCCAATTCTATCATTAGCTTTGCCTTTTGAGGTCTATAAAAATGCATGCAAAAACAGACAACTCAGGTGCTTGATAACTGGACCTTACTGAGATGTGAAAGATACTACTATAAGGAATTAGTCAAGCATAGCACATCTCTATATGTAATAGGGTCTAAACCAGAAGGAATCCCTCTCAAAATATCAGCAATTTAAAAGAAAAATCACAGATGCATTAGGTAAAACTGAGCAACACTTTCTGGTTTCACTTAGAGTTCTGAGAAATATAACCTTTTACATTTAATAAGGCTTCACAGGAATAAAAACACTTTACATTTGAAAAATATTTAAGATACTATTTAAGTTTCACAGTCTTTGCTATTGCATATCTTAACAAATTTACTTTTAAATTACTTGCAAGACTATGAACAGCTATAAAACAAATACTTTTAGCATGGAAATGATCCCACAAATTAAAAAAATTAAGCAATACACCATGATAGACTGTCTCTCTCTGTGTTAAAAAGTTTGCCATTGCATGAATTTTCAGTTTTTTATGGAACAATTCATATTATCAGTCAAAAATAAAAAACTGGCTTTCAAAAACTGCTGTATATCAAAACCTCCTGCTTGAAAAGTGTTTCAAGTACAAATGACTAAACAGAGCTTTCATGGGGTGGTGACTTCCAACGGGACTGCAGATTTTTCATAATACAGTTTGTCATGCTACCAAGTTTCTCTTGCATTTCAAAAAGTTGGCTCCCTGAATAACTGTGGAGATCTTCAGAGGTTAGCTGTGCAGCAAGTGCACTGACCTGGCTCAAGAGATCTGTTGTGGGCTGTCCATCTGTGCTCAAGGCAACTGGTTCACTCAAATCTAAAAAAGAAACAAACGTGATTAATATACACTGTTGTAAATGTATCTTACTTTTAACTTGAGTGAAATTCATCAGTATGGAAATGTTATGAGCTTCTGCATCGTATTTATGGCACCAACATAATTCAGCTGCTGAATGCGGAAAATTTAAAAACATTCCACTTTGATATGAATTCGTTAGCATGTTTATTATAAAAGTCTTCTATTCGTGTTCCAACTAGTATCAATGACATGCAGCAAAGTACTGATAAAGGTGATCACCTCCCAAAACCAGTGCAATTCAATTACACAGCAGTTTTAGGAAACTACCATCACAAAAGGGTATTAACTGAATTTGTCACCCTACTCAACCTAAGCAAGCTACAAGTTACACTTATATTATGACAAGGACAGGAAAGCAAGTGACAAAACACAAATGTGAAATCAAACAAGATAATGCAATGTTTACCAGTTGCAAGTCTTTCTTCATCTGTGGAAAAAGGTTTCTCATCTATGACATTTTCTGTCTTCTCTCTGTCTTCAAGGACTGCAATTTCATCAAATCCACGAGCCTTCACCTACAGATTTAATTAGGAAAAAGATCAGAAAAAAGAAAAGATTTTTCCCCAAAAAGGAGGCAGTCTGAAATCACATGGTGGAAAGCACTTATCATAAATTTAAAAAATGTAATTTTAATTTCACAATTTTTAAACACAACTGCTGTTGTCATTACCTGTGTGATACTGGCAGCATGCAAACTCTATACTAAGCTGGTTTCCACCACACTTGAATATTGCTTTGATAGACAAGTGTTAAAATTGTACTTTAAGTGAATATTAAAGCATGTATAAGATTGGGAACTCCCATATTATTGGCATCACAAGTTACTTTTTTAATTCAACCAGTCACTGCCAACACTGTGCTTAGAAACTAGCTGTGTTTCAAATTTTAAGACACCTAATTTTATCGACATTCAGAAATCCTTCTCACCATGTGAACTTTTAGGCTTCTTGGCGAAGGAAAAAAGCATACTTTTGTCATAATGAAATATTACCATCACCAAACAGAAAAATGACTGAGTTGCAAGGCTTGACAATTTTAGACTAGCAATGTTACTAAGCTTGAAAATTTAAAATTAAGTTTCACATTGGCTTTAATATTGTATTTTAGCTTTTTTCAGGAAAAGGCTTATATTTTTAAAAAATGCAAATCTCCTGTGAAGAAAGTTAGCAATGCAGGACTTTATGATACTATTTCATTATAGTACTTAAAATAGCTTTACCTGTTGCTCATGATATCCTCTAAGAGCCTTTTTAACATTGGAAACTTTAGGAGAACGGATAGGAAGAGTTTTGATTTCAGCTGCTGTCAGAGTACTCAGATCACCCACTGTCTTAATATTCTTTGCTCGAATGAGCTGCCCCAAACCTCTTGCCCTAGGGAAAAAAGGGATTCTGTATATTTATTCTTACTAAGACATGAAGAGGTGTTAGTAGGATCATGTGAGGAAAGATTAAAGAGGCTAGGACTCTTCAGTTTGGAAAAGAGAAGACTAAGGGGGGACATGATAGAGGTATATAAAATCATGAGTGATGTTGAGAAAGTGGATAAGGAAAAGTTATTTACTTATTCCCATAATACAAGAACTAGGGGTCACCAAATGAAATTAATAGGCAGCAGGTTTAAAACAAAAGGAAGTTCTTCTTCACGCAGCGCACAGTCAACTTGTGGAACTCCTTACCTGAGGAGGTTGTGAAGGCTAGGACTATAACAATGTTTAAAAGGGGACTGGATAAATTCATGGTGGCTAAGTCCATAAATGGCTATTAGCCAGGATGGGTAAGAATGGTGTCCCTAGCCTCTGTTTGTCAGAGGATGGAGATGGATGGCAGGAGAGAGATCACTTGATCATTGCCTATTAGGTTCACTCCCTCAGGGGCACCTGGCATTGGCCACTGTCGGTAGACAGATACTGGGCTAGATGGACCTTTGGTCTGACCCGGTACGGCCTCTCTTATGTTCTTATGTTATGTTTCCTTCAGCGGCTGAGATGAGGAGGAAGGAGAGACAAGAAATTTGCTGGAATGCATACTCTTCATATAAAAGGAGAAAAAAGTCAAAGCAGATGACGCCTTTCTGCAGAAAAGAAAAATTTTATTCTCCGCAGTTTATTGAATTATCTGTAAAATGAATGGCTTTTAAATCTAATTAAGTAACATGAATGGAAAAAAGGAGTAAAACCAGGTCATTCTGAACAGGTCCTGTGGTAACTCCAGAAAACTTGTCTTTTGGTATATGTTTTGGTATATGTTTTGAGATTCAAAACACAAAAAAGCCAAGTTAGTTGAGCCTTGTAAAGCGCTGGAAACACTCATCCAAGTTTTTGTAAATCTGAAATAATGCTCTCTGTACAAAGCAGCATTTGACAATTTTTAATAAAATATGCAGATAGGTCAGGTGGGCATTATCAAGCATATTATATCGGCTCTGTTGAAAGGGCTGACATTCAGAATACTCACTCTCTCTCTCGAGACAGAGAGAGAGAACGCGCACGAGTGTGCAAACAGTAAAAGAAAGGTTTCAAATACTGTAGAATCATAAGCTTTGTAATAAAATCTTGTTTAACAGAAACCGTGGAACACGTTCTTGTTCTAGAACACTAAAAATATATGAAATAAATATATTATAGTAAGCTGGAAAAAAAACCTAAGTTCATGCATCTTCCATATCTGAGTACAGGCAGATAATGCAGTGGTAAAAACGCTAGCAGATGAACCACAATAGCGCGCCCTCATTGCTGCTTTTACAACTGGGGATGCCCTTGTGCATTCTTGAAAGAATTTGCCAAGGCCTTTTTGTATTCTTAGGACAAGAATAAAAGACTTGAGTACTTCTGCTAGATGCTAAAAGGAGACTAAGTTTGACAGTACAATCTCCTTTTTTTTTTTTTTTTTTTTTTTGCAGAAAGTGCCTCCAATGGATGCTAGAATTAGAGATCAATACATCCTAACAGAAAAGTTTATAAAAACCATGAAGGTGTATTAAGAGTTTAAGTCTTGAAAGGAATAACCACTTACCAAATGTTTGATGTAATCTGAGGTAAAATTATGTCAACTGGAGCTTTACAACCCACCAGTGCAGGGTACACACACTCTGTAGGACACGGCAGCGACTCCTTGGCCATTTCAGTGATCTTGAATAGTATAGAAAAATTATTAAGTATCACACAACTGAATACAGGAGAAAATAGAGAAGAGATACATGAACTGAAGCACTTCTTACTAAACACTTCTTTGAGCTCTTAAATTTAGCGTTACGAGATCCTGGGGACAGAAGTCCTTTGGTTGGGGTGGTAATATGCTGGATAGAAAAAAAAGAGGAAAAAAGATCTCTCAGGATCGTAGATATTTAAAAATAGTCATAGGATTTTAGTTATCTCAACATAAAGCTCTTCATTTCACAAGTGAAACTAGAATCAACCAGATTACAAAAGTATTTCTTTCATTTACTAATTCTAAAGCCTGTTCTCTATATTGGCCATTCTTGGAACTGTTTACCCTTAAATACAAGTTTACACTGGAGTAAGACTAGCTCTGATAAGAAAGGCATAGTTATGGTATAAAGGTTGTTATACAGTTGTACTAATATCTAGAAAGAACTATTCTGAAGAAAACTTAAAACAATCACAGTTTACCTTGGCTTGGGTATTAGATGAAGTTTTAAAACTTCGCAAAGATGGTGAGCTATTCGAAGAAGAATGAGACCTAACAACGGGACTTCTCCTATCAATGTCATCTGCCAATCCTTCTTGGTAAATTGGATTTGCAAAAGAGACTCGACGAATCTGTTTTTAGAGATTAAGTGATTTTTATAACCAAACTAACAGAATTTGTATTGTTACAACTATACTGTCAAATTCATTTCATACCAGATAGATCTAAAGTCTGAGGGTTCAAATTGTTGCATTCATCAGATCTCCTGATTCATACAGTTGTGTTTCACTAAAGAATATTTAAGACCATAATAGGATTCGGGGGGGTGGGGAGGAGGTTAGAGTTAGGGTTACTGCTGCAGGAAAGGTTACAAACTTTATAAAGAATTTCCCAAGGAATACAATAGTGAGGTGTTGACTGTACAATGATTTTGCACTAACCGTTATTTTCTTTAATAGTGCCAAAGCCTTGCTGCATTACAACTTGAGTGTTGCTACCATGCAAAGACTAATTAGGAGAGTGGCATAAAAAAGTGCAAACAAGAGAATCAAAAAATAAAGGGAAAAGTGCATAACATGTGTGCCTGAAAGGAGAGAGTGGGAGTGAAAGAGCAGCAGTAAGACGACAAGAGAGGGAAGATGCAGGGTTGAATCAATGGGACAATAAAGTGTATTTTATTTGGTAATCTACATTTTCATCATCCAGTGCATTTACTTTTAGACAGATTCTTGATGAGATGGGAGGTGGGAGGATCGGGGGGGGGGGGGAGGGAGGGAGGGAGGGAGGGAGACAAACAATATAAATATATACACTATATACTTCCTTGCATCTTTGGCAAATAGACATTTACCCTAATCCTTTCCAATACCCTGATCCTTTCCAATACCCTGGAAGAAACACTGATTGAGAACATTCTGGATCACTGAATTTCATATTCACATGCTGGGTATAGGAGTCATACCATTAGAATTATTCTAAAACATTGAAATAGCTGATTATTGTGGGGAAAACATTAAAGTTATTTAAACCCTGGACATGCAACACTAAATATAAACGTCAACTCGGGTCCAATTTGCCTCAGGTTCCACAAAAATTCCACCATAGAATCGGATCATAAGGGGCATGTTTCCAGGTGTTAAAAATTGAACTTATAAGACAAGGTAGTATCAGCTGTAACCACTGTAGACACTATCTTTCCAGTAAAAAGGAGAGTGTTCAACAGTTTTTAAGAAATTAAACATCTATATTGCAGGGCTCCATTGTTGGAGTTCTGTACAGAAAAAATGAGAGTCTCTTGGCCCAGAGCACTTATATTTCACAGCAAGTCACATAACCAGTGTTAAAGTAACCTGCAAAGGGAAAAGCTGGGCTTGTCTCCCCCTTCCATTCTGCTTGTTTATGATTTCATAGGGCCTGAAATGACTGCTTATTTTTTAAATGGAAATTTTGGTCCTGTCTAGTTCAGAAGACTATGATGACATGAGGAGGAGGACATGATATCACAAGAGCCAAGAATGAAAGTTGAACAATTGATAAGGAAAGAGATTTTTAGTCAGACAATAAAAAGTAAAGTTTCATTTAATATCTATTTAACATCAATGACCACTAATTTGGAGATAGAAGCTTTTATTAAAGATTCATGGCCCACACCTTCAATTAAGTGTGCATCCTGATCATCCTGCCCTGCCAAACAAATCCTCCAGCAAAACCAAAGAAGGTAAGGAGTGGACAATATATATTTCCAAGGTAAAAACATGCAGAAAAATCATTTTTAAGATAAAACCTGTCAGGACTTAAACATGAGAAAAAAGCCTAAAAAAAATAAAATCTTTGCAGGTCATCATTAGCACTTCTACAAGATCACGTGGTAATAGCATATATGACATCCAATGTACTCAATACACTCTCTATATACACTTACAAGTGCTCAGTAGTACCTAAGACTGAACTACATCACAATACCTTGTTAGCAGGTGATGGGGAATCATCTTCTTGATGTCTTTTTATTCCCCTCTTTAAAATACTGGTGGATGGAGAAGCAGAAGGAGACCAAATGCAGCGTGTCTGCACTCCATTGGGGCTTTCATTAACTTTAACCAAACCTACAGAATCAAGCTCCTTCAATTTCTGAGGAGAATCCACAGGGTCACTTTCTTCTGCACCCTCCTGGTCTGAGGCTACATTTTCAGGCACTGTAGCTGCCACTGCAGTTTCAGTGAATATTAAACCTTCCTCCTTCATTTCACTATCTTGAGGGCGGTGTGTTTCTATAGGGGTGTTCTCAGTCTTTTCTGCATCATTCTGATCATGTTTTGGCTCATTTATCTTTGTTTGGTCAGGTTTGTTAACAGTTTCTGTATCAGATATCTCCTCCATTTGCCCATTTTGACTCATTTCCTCCTCTTCTGTAGCTTCTGGCTCTGTGCCATTCTCCAAAGGAAGACAACTTTCTATGGGCTCTTTTGAAACACAGTCAGTTAAACACTGTTCAATACTGTCAACTAGATTGGTGGGCTCTGGTTCCTGCTCCTGAATGACAGAGTCACAAGTTTTACTTTTGATATATGACAGTTTTTCAAGATCTTCCTCCACTGGAATAGCATTTCCTTCCAAATCATTCTCAGATTTTATTCCTCTTTCTGAATCCTTAATGAAACTAGATTTCTTAATGGGGAGCAATGGTGTACTCATTGCACAAGGTTCCACAGACAGCCTTTCTTCAAAATGAGAATCATTAGAAGAAGTTTCTAATGCAGTCATAGTTATCTGAATACATGTGTTTTTATGCTCACTTTGTGCATGGTTATCTGTATTTTTTAATTCAGTGAATGACTTTTCTTGCTGTTGAGAGTTTTCACCACAGCAATTGTAGCTCTTTGATCTTCTCATCCTCTTGCTTCTTTTGTGCTGGCACTCAACTATCTGCAAAGGTTTTTCATAAGCAAGAACTTCATCTGAAGTGGTAGTTACTGCTGCAAATTCAGACAGAATGATTGCAC
This sequence comes from Mauremys mutica, assembly GCF_020497125.1. Taxonomy (NCBI): domain Eukaryota; kingdom Metazoa; phylum Chordata; order Testudines; family Geoemydidae; genus Mauremys; species Mauremys mutica. The sequence continues at coordinate 26,923,334 of NC_059081.1, read as the reverse complement.
TACAGCCTTCTACACTTCTTTGCTTATCAAGTGATTTATTTGCCTGTCTTGTTTTCAAAACTGGTTCAGATACGCATGGGTTCATGAAGGGTTCTCCCAATATGTTGGTTTTATTTTGTTCTACATTTGTGTTCTGCCCACCAACTGAGGTCTTTGCCAGGTCTATAATTCCTGTAGATTCGTTAACAGCTGTATAGCTTTTTTTGTTTTTCTCTTCAGATACCTGAGATATCAAAACAGTATCTTTGTCCACTTCAGAACTTGTTCCACCTTTATTTTTTACTTCAGACAGATTCCTAATTTCAGTTACTATTTCTTGTGAAGAGAGCTCCTGATTTTGGCTCTCTTTTTCTTCTTTCACTTTGCTTTGAAGAGGATCACTTTTATTTTTCCATTTTCCAGATCTTTTCCTCTTGGTACTTTCTTCTCTTGTCTCAGAGCTATCAGACTCAGAATTTTCTATACTAGAAAGCAATCCTTGTGAAGCTCTTCTTGTTTGATACCGGGTGCGCCCCCTTGTCTTTTTCTGACCTGTTATATCTGAACCAGAATCTTGAACATCTATTTCAGATTTCAAGTTATCACTTTCAGATTTCTTGGCATTTTTGTTCATTTCTTCTTCAAGACCCCTTGAAGTGCGAGACTCCTTTGGGCCAATATCTTCTGCAGCAGTCTTCTCATGAAAGCTGCACTCTTTTTTATTTGCATTTTCTTTTGCATCTACAGCTTTTTCAGGAACAGATTTCTGCTTTTGGGATTCATCCTCTTTAATTTGTGGCACCCTCTTCTGGAAATACTTTTCATCATCTTTACGTTTGTCCTTTTTCTGGTGACTGTTTTCTTTATCTTGACTGCCTGTTGTATTTTCTGGAATTTCTGACCGTCGTCTTGAAGAACGTCTTAGTGCTTTCTGATTAGGAGACATTTGTGGAACTTGATTGTCATCATTAGATATCTGATCAGTAGATACAGCAACCACTGGAGGTGTATTTTCTTTAGAATCTAGATTGGGTCCTATACATTTTTCTTCCTCTTCTACATCTACAATTTGTTTTTGCTCTACTGTTGTACTCTCTATCACTGCAGAATTGGGAGTCTGTGTCTGAGTATCTAGAATGCATTTTGTTTCTTCCGTTTGACTAGGTGTTCCAGATTTATTTTCCAAATGGGAGGCAACATCAGACTCCTGTATACTTTTCTCCTGTTCTAATTCTGTTAACAACTTGGATTGAACAATTTCTCCATGCTGTGTTTTATTTTGCCTGCGACTCAACCTTTTTATCCCAGTAACTATTCCTTCAAATTCAGATTTTGAAGAACTTTTATTCTCCTCTTTAGGGTTTTCTATTTTGGAGGGAGTCTTTGGTGCATCTATGCTTTCCTGTTTTAGAACAGCAGCAGTCCCAGATAGTCTATTCAGTGCAGAAGGGCTAAAGGGTCTGTTCTCTGAACTATCAAACTTTTCCAAAGTAATAAAGGACTGTCTTCGGCTTGCAGGTTGCGGTGTTCCAGAAATAACATCACTAGAAGATGAACTGCTGCTGACATTTGAAATGTTTTCATTTCCAACTGAAGGCTCCTTCGCAACTGTTTCAGTTGCATGTTTTTTTGAATCCTCTCCTACTAAAGACTCCTTTGCAACCACTTCAGTTATACTTTTTTTAAAATCCTCCTCACAATTTAAATCTGATCTTTCTGGAACATGAGTGATGGATTTGTCTTCAATATTCACAGAATTCTCAAGAGCTTCACTTGACTTGCAGTTCCCAGTGATTTCATGTGTACTATTGTGCACACTGCTCTTTGTTCTCTCATCCTGCAAGGACAAATTAAGTGGTATTATAATAATTTTGCTACTTTCACCATAAACCCACAAAAAATGCAATCCCATTTGGATTTGAAATAAAGTAAAAAAAAAATACTGCTCTGCCTAAATAATGACAATGATTTTTAAACCATCCCACCCACTCGAAATAATAAAAATTTTCCTCTCTTAGCCACAGTTTAACTGTGTAACTTTTCCAGTGTAACTGACATGCTTTATATGGCAATATTTTATTTGTTTAGTCCAAAGAAAGGGGAGCAGTAGAAAGACCTTGTGAAAGTCTGTAGACAAAGAACAGCAGTTAACTTACTATTTACCGGGTTTTGTTTCAGTTATTAAATAGTACTTCATATACTGTTTACACTGTTTTTCTTTACATTAATGTAAAGATTTTCTAAGCATACGGTACAGTACTTTGTGAAGACAATTAGGAGTTGTTACTAACATCTAAATTTAGGATTCTGGATACAATACAATGGCCATGGAGTCTGACCAAGTAATGCTTTCAGAAGAGTTCTAAAGAGATAGAACACTGGCCTTAAGGAGTTAAGTAAGGAGCAGGAAAAGGAAGTGTAACAGGTGTGCATAATCTGTACACATGCTATATTACACCAATTTTCCTGTGTCCTGAATTCTATGTCCATTTAAATGTTCAGTGTTAACTGTGTGCCCTGTTCAGCCTGTACAACTTCATCCAGAGTCAAAGTTTATATTGCTAAAAAAGCCTAAGAGGATCTTTCTTACAGATTACATAATTTATTATAAAAGCTACTGTGATAAGAGTAAATAGTTTAGCCTCAGGAATTACCTTACTATCTAAAAATTACTTTGAAAGACTATGCAGACTAAATGATGTCTAAAAGGTTAGATGGAAACTCCAAGATTTTTTTGTATCCTAATGAAGTTTCAGGTCCAAACTCACAAGCAGACAATAAAAAACATTTACATTTTAAAATAACCAGTGAAGAAGGAGAATGTGATGTGGAAGTCATCAAAAATAAATTCTTGGAAAAAATAAGATGGGCAGGTGAAATCAGTTCATGTTTCAACTGTGGGACTAACCGAAATTCAAGCACTGAAGAATTTCTCAGAACAATTCTATAATATTTTTAGTATCATATATACTCGTTCATTAGCCCGTTCGCTTATAGCTGATCCCCCCCAAAATGGATAGGTAAAAATAGCAAAAACTGTATGACCCTTTCATAAGCCGTCCCTATATTTCAGGGGTTGGAAAACTTTGGCTCCCGGCCTGTCAGGGTAAGCCTCTGGCAGGTTGGGATGTTTTGTTTACTTGGAGCATCTGCAGGCATGGAGCCCCTAAGCCCTCTGTGGCCGCAGTTTGCCGTTCCCAGCCAAATTTTGTTGTAGACCCGTTTATAAGCCGACCCCGGCTCTTTGATGCATCACTTTTTTTACCAAAAATATTCGGCTTTTGAATGAGTATATACGGTAAGTTACTGAAGACATCTTCTATCAATTTTCTGATCTGTCTACAAGGTGGGTTGTTTTAGAGGCTCTTCTTGCTGTACCTGGTAGTTACAGGAATAAAAGCACTACTTATAGTTACTTGAATACCTAACTGATGAATCATGTAATTATATGATTAACTAAACTCAATCAGGCAGAGACTCACAAATTTAGTACGATTATGTTCAAATAGCCACGGTGGATACAATCTTGCATATGTTCTTTTCCTACCACCCCAAACCCTGAGGACTTTACTGTAAATCACAAGCAAACATGTTATGGTTCTCTGTTGTATTTGGAATTCATCTCAAATTAAGTAATTTGAACCAATAAAGGCAATTAAAAAAAACACTAGGCACAAGACTATCAGTATGCTTTACACAATCATATGATTTCTGTGGTTGAAGTTAATCTAAGACACTAAGGAAACTGAATAAAAAAAAAAATCTAAATTAAATTACATTGCAAGAACAAACAAAATTAGCAAATGTTCTCAAAACTCTGAACTTACTAACATGTCTTTCTCTTTTAGTTTTTATTCCTGGACCCAGGACAGCCTTACCAGATATTCTATAAAATGGAAACTCAAGTCCTATAAGAAATTTAGAGGTGCTCTTTGTTTTAGACTTATCAAGCTTACCCTCCCCACCACATATCAACTTTGGTCTGTGATCAGAGAAGTTCACTGTCACCATATTAGAACTGTTCCTCAAACAAACAGATTATAAATAAGCATGACAGAATTTAATTTTTTTTTAAATGATTACAATGCATATCAATGTTTATTCTTAACCTTTTTTAATTTTTATTGATTTAAATTTTACAGTTGGGGAAAATTATGGGGGGGATCAGACAACTATTTAATGAAAGTAGACACATTCAAAAAATTAAGAGCTTTATAACTGTTAAAAAGCAAACTGACATCACATGCCAAAATATATAAAGTAAATATCCTCATTAGAATTGATTTAAGTTCTCAAGCAGCATCTTTCTACCTTGTCTATCTATAAATTTTGATTATCGATGGAAATATTTTTGTTAGCTAGTGTGTGTACACTGAAATCAATTTTTACCAACAAATTACTGATAAAAATCTAATCCTTCCAAGCCTATTATAAAGCATCATAAAGGTAGTTGTAATACTAGCATCTCCAATACTATTAAACATGGTGAAAATACCTGAGGTTTCTTTTCAAGATCTTCCTTCTGCTCTTCTATTAAAGATGTTTTTAATCTAAAAACAAGACCACCCAAATTAGAGCTGTTGCAACAGAACTTAGAAAATATCTTATTACCACAAGCCCAGTTGGTATATCATACTTACAAAGACTCTTCCTGGCCCTGAGTATATTGAGAAAATAAGGCAGTATCTTGGGATGCATCCAGATTATTGTACATAGCAGGAATATCAATTCTGGAACCAAAAATATAATTTCAGGTAGGTGTAGCTTTATCTTAGAACTGCTAGTGAGAGACACGTAATTTAAAAACAGTTTCAATGCTGAAAATTCTCATCAAGGAAACCCTACAAAGACTGAACTGCCAAGTCCTCACAAGATTATTTACCCTTCTAAATCACTCTGTGATATGGAATGAGAGAACTCTTGCAGTGAAAGTGCAATTTCAGCAATCAGTGCTTGCTATGAAGGAACTGCTGTTTACATATGGGTATAAAATTCTTTTTTGATCTTTTGATTCCTGTCTTCAGATCATACTGCCAGCTAAAGACTTTCCTTATTTCAATTACTGAAAAATGCCATCTTACTAGTTTTAGCCTAAAAGCGAACATGAATCATTGGGTGATGTTCTACGGCCTGTGCCATGCAGGTAAAATTAGACAGGTGGTTCTCAAACTTTTGTACTGGTGACTCCTTTCACATAGCTAGCCTCTGAGTGCGACCCCCCCTTATACATTAAAAACACTTTTTTATATATTTAACACCACTATAAATGCTGGATGGAAAGCGGGATTTGAGGTGGAGGCTGACAGCTTGCGACCACCCCCCCATGTAATAACCTTGTGATTCCCTGAGGGGTCCCGACCCCCAGTTTAAGAATACCTAAACTAGACAATTATGGTCAGTTCTGGACCTGAAACACAATCTGTGAATGAAGTATAAATCAGAGATTGGTCCTGTCCCTTTAAGATACTGTTTCTCCAAACAACTATGATGTCTTTAGCCAAAAGATCTTTTTATGTTAGCTTCAAGCTCTGGAGCTTGCATGTAATAGCACAAGATGCATAATTAATATCCTATTCAAGTTTGAGGACATTAAACAAATTAAATTTAAAATTTGTCCTGATCAATTCATAATACAACCACTCTTGTCAGTGCTATGGATTACAAACCTCTTTGTCCTAAGAACTTCTTTTTGGTGTTCTGTCAATAATCTCTCTTTTGTTTCCAAAGGAATAACCACAAAATCAACAGATTTCTCCTCTTCCAAAAGTATCTCGCTTGATTTTGTCTTTGAAGATGAAAATTCTAGTTTCAGCTATGGAAAGGAAAAAAATGGTTTAAAAACCAAGATAAAGGAAATACTATTAACGATATTTCTGTACCCCAGGTACACCATCCCAAAACAGAACAAATACTAACCTACAGTAACTATGGTTCTTAGAGATGTTGCATTCAGTATTGATCCTACTATAGGCACATATGCACCTCATGCATAAAAGATTATTATTTTTTTAAAAGCTATGTGAGGGATATGTATGTCCCCATATGCCTCCTCATGCTACCATGTGAGGGTACAAAAAAAAAAAATGGACTGGCCATGAGCCTCCTCCAGGTCCCTTACAATTAAAAGCCCATGTTAGCTAACTACTCTAAGAGGAGGGGATGGAGAGTAGGACATGGGATCTACATGCATGGCATCCTAAAGCAGCAGTTACTGTAAGATAAACAACCATTCTTTTTTGGAGCATGTGTCAGTATGGATTATAGTGCAGATGGCTGGCATGCAATATGCACTCAGAATGGTAGGAATTGGGAGCTCCAGAAGCATCAACAGAGATTGTAACATTGTTCTCTCCAACTTTGCATCTGACCTGTCAGTTATTTGCACGGCATAGTGTTTGACAAAGGTCAGTGAGTTACTCCATGTTGCTGCCTTGCAGATTTAATATTGGCATATTAAAGCAGGCAGAGGATGCAGCTTGTGACATGGTGGAGTGAGCCTGGATGTTCAGTGGGAGACGTACATCAACCAGGTAGTAACACAGGCCTGGTCTACACTAAGCGTTTAAACCGGTTTTAGGAGCGTAAAACCGATTTAACGCCACACCTGTTCACACTGAGAGGCCCTTTATATCGATATAAAGGGCTCTTTAAATCGATTTCTGTACTCCTCCCTAACGAGAGGAGTAGCGCTAGTATCGGAATTACCATATCGGATTAGGGTTAGTGTGGCCGCAGATCGACGGTATTGGCCTCCGGGCGGTATCCCACAGTGCACCACTGACCGCTCTGGACAGCAATCTGAACTCGGATGCAGTGGCCAGGTAGACAGGAAAAGCCCCGCGAACTTTTGAATATTTCCTGTTTGCCCAGCGTGGAGCTCCGATCAGCACGTGTGGTGATGCAGTTAAAAATCAAAAGAAAGAAAGAGCTCCCGCATGGACCATGCGGACGTGATTGCTGTAAGGGCAGGCAAATCTGTTCTATCAGCGCTCCGTTACAGAAGACGAAATTCAAAATCATTTTTAAAAAATCTCCAGACAGACGCCATAGCAGGGACTCAGCGCACTGCTGCGTGACAAGCATAACGGAAAGCCAAAGAATCAAATGGACGCTCATGGACTGGAGGACTCAAGCTATCCCACAGTTCTTGCAATCTCCGAAAAGCATTTGCATTCTTGGCTGAGCTCCAAATGCTTCATGGGTCAAACACAGTGTCCGCGGTGGGTCAGGGCATAGCTCGGCAATTTACGCACACCCCCCACCCACCCCCAGAAGTGAAAGGGAAAACAATCCTCTCTTGACTCTTTTACATGTCACCCTATCTTTACTGAATGCTGCAGATAGACGGGATGCTGCAGCACTCAACACCAACATCCTTGCTCCCCCCCCGCCATGGGTGGCTGATGGTGCAATATGACTGATATCCATCATCATCATCAGCCTATTAGCACATGGGGCAGTGCAAAAGGACTGGTAACCATGCCGACTAGCATCAGTTAGGTCGATCAAGGGCGCCTGCTCCTAATTTTTCCTGGTAGATGGTGCAGTATGGCTGGTAACCGTCTTCATCATAGCAACAGGGGGCTGAGCTCCATCAGCCCCCACCCTTCATGTGTAAAGAAAAGATTCAATTGCCCCTGGACTAGCAGCGGGATGCTGGGCTCCTCTCCTCCACACTGCTTAATGTCCCGTCTGGACTATCATAGCAGCTGGAGGCTGCCTTCCACTCATTTCTCACTAACAAGTCACTGTGTCTTATTCCTGCATTCTTTATTACTTCATCACACAAGTGGGGGGACAATGCTACGGTAGCCCAGGAAGGCTGGGGGAAGAACGGAATCAACAGGTGGGGTTGTTGCAGGAGCACCTCCTGTGAATAGCATACAGCTCATAATTTCTGCAGGATCTGACACAGAGCAGCTGTGCTCTCTGGTTCTATGATACAGTGGTTCTCTAGTACACTTGCCCATATTCTAGGCAGAACTGATTCTATTTTTAAATACCAAAAAGGAGGGATTGACTCAGGGAGTCATTCCCAATTTTGGCTTTTGCACCACTGGCTGATCTCAGCCAGGGGCACTTACGACAGCAGCAAATGGTGCAGTGCAAAAGGACTGGTAACCATGATCATCTTATTACCAATTTATGGTATGGTAGATGGTACAGTATGGCTGGTAACCATCTCTGCTGTCATGCAAAAGCAAAAGCATGCTGCTGTGTAGCACTGCTGACTCGCCTCTGTCAGCGGCATCTAGTACACATTCGGTGACAGTCACAAAAGGCAAAACAGGCTCCATGATTGCCATGCTATGGCATCTGCCAGGGCAATCCAGGGAAAAAAGGCACGAAATGCTTGTCTGCTGTTGCTTTCCCAGAGGAAGGAGTGACTGACGACATTTACCCAGAACCACCCGCGACAATGATTTTTGCCCCATCAGGCACTGGGATCTCAACCCGGAAATTCCCAGGGGCGGGGGAGGCTGTGGGAACTACGGGATAGCTATGAGATAGCTACCCACAGTGCAACGCTCCAGAAATTGACGCTAGCCTCGGACCGTGGACACACACCACCGATTTAATGTGTTTAGTGTGGCCGCGCACACTCGATTTTATACAATCTGTTTTGCTAAACCGGTTTATGTAAAATCGGAATAATCCCATAGTGTAGACGTACCCACAGTGAAATACATTTTGTTATCCATTTTGATACTCTGTGAAGGGATGGCCTGACCTTTAGAACATCTGGCTATAGCAATAAACAGATAGGATTTTAATATGAATGGTTTGTTCCTTTCCATAAAGCAGAGCCCTGGATATGTCTAGGGTGTGTGGTTTCTTTTCTTTTACACAGAATGAGGTTTTGAGGCTGATTGACTGGTTTAGAAGAAAATCTGAGACCACTTTATGAATTATCTTCGGGTGAAGCCTTAGAACTGTCTCGGCCCAATCAAATGTCATTAAGTGGGGTTCACCATAAGTGCCTGAAGCTCACTCACTCCTCCTGGTTGAAGTGATAACCTATGACGAAGTGGGAATGTTCAAGATGTGTTATGTGAATGCTGAGTGGGGAGTATTAACCTGGGAAGGTTGCAGGGGAGTTGGGACTGCCTGTATTGGGGAAGGGAGCATACCTGAGCATGTAACCTGAGAACCCAGGAAGGGGGTTGGAGGCCAGGTAACACCTCTGCCTGGGAAAAATGGACAAAGGACACAAAGGCTGGGGGAGGAGCAGGGGGAAGGCTGAGTGAGAGGCTGGAGGAAGTTTCAGTTTGGAGCTGGCTGGGAAATGGAGAGGGGTGCCCCGACGGGCCTTGGGCTTCCCAACGGGGCTGTGGCCTCCCTGGGGCCCCCAGATGGACCTAACTAAAGGGGGTCCTGTTGTCTGTACCGGCAAGACCTGTTTTGGACTGTGTTCCTCTCGTCTAAATAAACCTTCTGTTTTACTGGCTGGCTGAGAGTCATGGTGAATCGCGGGAACCCGGGGGTGCCGGGCCTAGTCTCCCCCCACACTCCGTGACATAACCACTAAGAAGATTTACTTCAGAATGAGGTGGTGAAGGGAGCATTCTGAGAGAGGCTCAAAACAGAGGATCCATGAGCCTCAGGAAGATTATACTGAACTGCCAGGTTGAAGTAGGTTCTCTGGTCAGCAGGTCAGAGTGTAAAAGCCTCTTGAGAAACTTTGATTCTGTGCATGTCGACTTGAGTATCACGATTGTTTCCATGATGGGTAAACTGGCTGTCTGCTCTGAAAGCATGGGTGAACCAGTTGTTTCTTTTGAGACTGGTATTTGCAGAACTTCTTATAGGGGATTGGTGTACAAATCCTCAGTGACCTCACAGTGGCCCTCGAGTCCTTCAAGGTGTCCTTCATTGTTCTTTTGGTGAAGAGCTCTAATCCCTTGAATGGGAGGTGTCTCATGACCCTGAATCTCCCTCAGTACTCTGGATGCTAATTGCCAGGACAACCGCGGGCATGTTGGAGGAGCCCATGACTACCTGCAAGGCTGTTTGGTCTTCCCTTAAAGGAGATTATAATTCCTCCCTAGTGTCCTGTGGCACTTTTGCCAGGAAAGGAGTCACTCTCTCCCATATCAGGAAATTACATTGGATGAACGATGCCTGGTAGCTTGCCACATAGAACTGCAGTGAGGTGGATGAATAGGCTTTGAGCCCAAACAGAGCTAGATTTTTGGGGGTTATCCTTGGACATGCCTTTTGTCAACTGCAATTTGTCCTACACTTCAGCAACTACTAGTGATCCTGGATCTGCTGGGATTAAAAGCCTTCCAAATTTTCCGAAGGCACCTGACAGAGCTTCTCCACCTGTTTAGACACAGGTTGGAAGGTAGCCAGAGTGTGCCAGAGCACTTTGCTAGCTCCCATGTGCCCTTGTCACAATATCCCCAGTATGGATAGGTTGGCATGGCATGTGGGTACTGATGTAGTTGCCGCAGGTTGACCCAATGCCACTCATGTCTTTTTTGAGGCAGTGCTCAAAGACAGTACCACCTCTAGGGTCACTCTCAGAAGGTAACAGAGCATCACTGTTTGTTGCTGAGATGAAGAAGTAATCTGGCAACAAAGATGTACTTTGAATTGCAATGCTGTAGCGTAGTGTCATTTCCCCATTCTGGCACCTGCTACTGCACCAGTACCAATGATGTTCCCTGGAGGGAATCTCAACAGCTCTCTAAGATGTACCTTAATCCTATAATAGGTGCAGCGGTTGGCATATATGCCTTTGTCAGTGCAGATGCTGGCAGTCCCAGCTTACTTAGGGTCACTTCCTTGGAGGAGGACTAGGCCCCTATTCTTGGAGGTCTGATGTCTCTCTTTTCTATGGGGAAGGGTATCTGTCTGGTCTCCACTTGCCCTTACTTTTGGCCTAACTATTGTATTGCGGTGCTGATGCCAATGATGATGATGTCAGTACCAGAGAAGCAAGTGCCAAGTCTGCCAGTAATGGTGTCAAAGCAGCTGACAGCACAGGTGTTGGGAGTAGCATCGGCTAACACTGAAGGCTTTGGTGTTGGGGCGATGAGCACCAATGTAACCAGCTTCTATTTCTAAGATGTTTTCTTCCCTGCCTTCTTTTGCTGCTGGGTCCTCGGATGGGGTGTCTGCTCAGAGGGGCACTCGCTGAAGATGACTCGTTAAGATTTTTTTGGAGATCTCTTCCAGGTCTGAGATAATGCGTATTGATTGTGTGTATGTGTGTAGCTTCAGCCATATTGTCCTCACCTTGCAAATCATCGATGAGAAGGATTTGCACACTGAATACTTAAGAGCAGATGCCTCTCCCCTCAACAGAAAAGGCATCCAATCTGCCCATTAACCAAGAAAATAAGTCCACTGAAAGTCAGTTAGTGCTTATACCGTGAAGATTTAGAGTCTGCCATTGGGGGCTGGCATAAGGCACCTCACCCTCAGCCAGCTCCACAGGGGTGTCTTTCTGGGACTTGCATCCGAAGAAGTGGGTATTCACCCACGAAAGCTCATGCTGCAAAACGTCTGTTAGTCTATAAGGTGCCACAGGATTCTTTGCTGCTTTCTGGGATAGTTTTTTAGGATTGTCCACATTAAAGTATTAATGAAGATAAGGAGGGAAAACAGGATTTTCTTCACAAAACTAGTCTAAAAGATGAGCCTGAAGGTCAAAGTAGTGGGTTGGACACTTACCAGGTTCCATCCTGCTACCCAGGCAGTAAGAGGGAGCTGGGGAAGGTCCTGGCTGGTGGCACAGGGTACATGCATGGCCCTCATGGACACTGCTAGTCAAAGCAATCCAATCTCAGATGCATGAGGTGCATGTGCACCTACAGCAGGATACATACATACACACACACAAATACTTTGCCATGGTACACAGCCAAAAACAACTAATCACATCTTAATGTTCAGCATCCTGCTGGCTGCTCTCCCTTATGCAGCCTCTGCTGATTAAACTTCCACTGCTTATAAAACTTACCTTGCCTTAAGTTTCCATAGCAATAACAAAAAAGAAAACTCCAAAAATACTAGACAATCTGAATAGAGAAAAACTAACAGCCAACTGCTATTAGGCTGGCTTGCTTCAGACTGGTGGACTTGAGATACAAAAACAGCATACCTGATAGTTTCTTGTGGAAGACAGACAGCATAAAGTAATGTTTAATTTTATTACATCCATTTGTATGCATCTTACCTTCGCTGTTGTTACAGGAGCTGTGGTAGTCTTGTCTTTCAGACCACTGGCCTGTGCCAGCAAGGAATCCCTTTTTCCACCTGATTTTACTTCTATTCCACTTATCTTTGCATCCCACTGGGAATTTTCTGTCTGTTTAAATAGAAATAAAAATTTTGTTTAGTGTAAATAGATAAAGTAGATAATTTAATGAAACTTTGCATAAGATTCAATTTCACTCATGACTTTGAAAAATATATGTTTGCTTACCTTCCCCTGTATATTCCTCTAAAATGTAAAGATTTTTGCAGATATGCTGCATAAGAACAGGCCAATAGTTAAGGTAAAATCCTAGTTATTATTTACCAAATGCCATCTCAGCCTAGGCCCTTCAGCCTCTGGTTATTCTAATTTAGGATATGGTTATTACCTCAAACACTAATCAACCTCAAATCATTATAGAAAATCTCAATTACTGTAACTCCATAGGACACTGTTACTATCTCCAACACAATTCCAGAATTGTATAAACTACTCATAAGTAGTAGCATAATAGGTACTTACAGCATCAGAAAATGGACCACTGGATTCTTCCACTATCTCAACACTTTCAAAACCAGGTAGTAAAAGCAGAATTTTCTTTTTGGCCTGGCTTAATATGGATCTGTTTAAGGAAAAAAATTAAGAATTATGGAAAAAGTGCACAAGATCGTTAAGTTCACTACTACTTATAATAAGCAGCTCACATACAGTGAAGCAGAATGAAGGTCAAGGATTCTGTACATCTATAAATGTACTTGTTCAAGAAAAGGTATTTTTTAGACCTGAAGCTTTCTACAAGCAAAGAATTCATTTGTGAGGACTTCCAAACTATCCTGATAACCAATGAACACCTTTTCCTTCCCTTCCAAAATTCCTAAAATAAAACTTCACATTTAAATTCTCATTCCATACAAATTCACTCCTATATTAGGGATACATTCATGACTTAATCACAATTAGTGGTTTGATTATTTTTTATCTCTATGTACTTGGCCAAGGTTAAATCCTGAATTTAGGAACAGTTTTCCCTACTTAACATCTTATTTATAAGTAGTTATGATTTTCTGATGTTTATGGCCAATAACAAATTTAAAAGCTTATGTTATCTTGGCTTGATTTATAAATACTCTGTGATTATGTAGCAAAATCAAACATAACAAATATACAAGAGAGCATCTTACTTTAATTCTTCAGGGTATGTTAACACAGTAGCTTTAGCAAATGTTGCATTCCAGAACTGAGCACTTTGGTTGCGTATCTGTTTACTCTTATGCAGAAAGATTACGCACAGCAATGGAGAGAGCTGCTCTAACAGGTCACTATCATAAAATCCAGTATAATGGGATTGTAAACATACAATTATCTCTCCCAAAAGTTTTTCTAACTGGAAAAAAAGAGAAAGGTGTAAATAATTTTTGAATCATATACATATTCTAAAAATTAAAATAGTGAAATAAACAAGATTTATATAGTGGCAGTTTATGTGGATATGACAAGAATATGGGCTAAGAATAGGTCTGGACTCAGTTCCACAGAAATACTAAACCTCTGTATATGAAGGAGCCCATAATATTTAATTCAACACAGGTTTGAACTTCACCCTAGCCAGTTTTCAGTTCAAGTTTGCAGTACACCTTTAAGCGAAATGCTTACTAGCTTGCCCTAATACAAATACCATTTTGTTTTTAGAGCACAAAATTCTCAGATTTAAATGTCATACAGTATTAGTTCTTTCCTAGACAATTTACCTTGTTGCTGAGACTACTGTACACTCTAGATACATCAGCAAGCCTATGAAAGAAAGAACACAGTATGGATGAAGTATTAATGAAATATTTCTTAATCATATTTGTTCTCAACAACATTTCCAACGATGTTGATATATGACACTTCAAGGTCTCACACCAACATATGAAGTTGCATATTATTTTAATAGCTACATTTTGTAATTTACAACCCTTCTTGATTTCCCCATAATGGCCATAAACAAACTTTTTAAGCTAATGAGCATGACAATTGAAAATTAGTTCTAATAATCCCCACATAGTTTACCGATCCATACCTAATTGTTTTCTAATAGAGTTAATTTCTGCTACCTTCCTTCTGCTCCTCTTGGTCTGAGCTACACCGACTCTGCAAGCAAACTTCCCTAACTAACTTCAGAGAGATTTTTGCATACATAGCTGCAGCAGCACCTGGAGTTTAATAGGGTATCCAATAGGCTTAACTTGCATGGTGAAAATTAAAACAGATTAATAGTTTTCACCTCCAAAAATAAACATTTTTAAAGGGTAGTCTTTGGAAAATACAAAGGAATGCAGAGCATTGCAAAAATATTTCAAAACCTTTATATAAAATTTCCCACAGCTTAAACATTTTAGGCTTTTACTTAAGTTGAAAACATATGCAACTATAAACTTGGTTTCCTTATTCTTGTGATAAAACCCATCCATTTTCTGCCAATCTTAATAGAGTACATCTTGAATACATCCATGCAACTGTAAACTGAATAAATTAAAAGACATCTTTGTGTTTTTCTTTATACGCTATGCTATACAGTTTTAAAGTGAATTACTTAAGATATCGTATATTCCTATTGGAATCTGTTTAAGGAAAAACAAATTGCAAATAGCTCTTCAGTTGGTAAGACTAGATAACTGCAAGTGTGTGTTAATTTGCACATTAAAGAAGATTGGGGTTTATAAATGCTATTTTATACAGAAGTTTATATTTTGGATAAATATATTAATGTTAAAGATAGTCATGATAAACAGGATACTTTTAAAGAGTTAAGTTTTTAATGTGAGGGTTAACTGGCGAAGCAGGATAGGGATTCTGAGGTTGACACTACGTACATTCTGGAGGAACAACATTGTTAAAGACAACCTTCAAATTAAAGCTATTACTAGCAAGTCCTTATTTAGAATCCCAGGGAGACCTCACTGTCCAACAGTTTATGCTCAACGTAACTACAGAGCAAGTATGCAGCAGTTCTGAAGAATGGAGTCTTCAGAAAATCGGTTACCAATATTCTAGTAGTAGTTGTGTATCCAACTTTTACAAATTCAAACTTGATATCTGAAATTCAGGCTGAATTCTATAAGGCACAGGGCACCCTCAAATACCATTAAATTCAGCAGAAGCTGTGGAACTTAGTACCTCACAAGACAGCAGCTTTGGGTAGCCTGATTTATGGGCTATATTTTAATATAGCATGCTGCAGATGCCACAGTTTCACCAATATGCAGCAATAGTACAATGTACATTTATCTAGCATCCCATAATTTCTGAAATACTCACTTTATTTTTTCATAAAACACTGCAAGTGGTTTTGACAGATTTGCAAACATAGTTCTGATCATTGAAGGCAAAGAAATGTGGCTGATGATGTTGTGAAGAATAGTAATAACTGAAGTGCCAACCGAGATCAATGTTTCTGACTGGGTATCTTTGGAACTGAGCATATGGAAAGAGTTTATCAACTTCACTAGAAGTTTAAAGAGGGAGGCCAGCTTTCCAAGAGGTTCCTTTTTCTTCTTAGACCAATCTGTAGGTGTCTGTGGGGCTAAAGCAAAAAATAAATCCATTAAAGATAGTGACCTTAAACTTTCCCTTCTGCTTTATACAAAATTCAAATCAATATTGTCTGACATAAATTAGAATGAAATAGCTCAGGATTAGAATGAAATAGTTCAGGGCAATATTTTGGACTCTTAAAATAGCTCATCGGTATAAATACACTATAACCAAACAAACATTCTAATTTAGTGCAGTTGCTGTGGATTTGATTCCAATTTGCCATTCACTCAGCCTCATGGCCTGGAACTGATGCAGGAGCTTTGATACTGAGTGATCTTACATACTCTTAAATTCTACGTGTAAAAAACAGAAGGGCGATTCTGATACACTTAGTCATGTGGACTAGTACTCAAAATTGGATAAAACTGAAAACGTTTCAATTAAAAGTTTACATCACATTATTTCAAGGGGAAAATCATTTCTCTTCAGCTCTAACTAGTACAGAGGTGGGCAAACTATGGCCCGTGGACCACATCCTGCCCCCGGGACCCTCCTGCCCAGCCCCTGAGCTCTTGGCCCAGGAGGTTAGCGCCCGGCCCCTCCCCTGCTGTTCCCCTTCCTCCACAGCCTTAGCTCACTGCGCCACTGGCGCAATGCTCGGGGCGGCAGAGCTGTGGCCTGAGCCAGTGCTGTGCTGCGAGGTGGCATGGTTAGTTCCAATTGGGCAGCATGGCTGCCTGTCCTGGTGCTCTGGGAGGCACGGCTGTAGCGCCACCAGCCACCGGTGTTCCAGGCAGCGCGGTAAGGGGGCAGTCAGTAATGAGAGGAGGGGTTGGATGGGGCAGTGGGTGACAATCAGGGGTGGGGGGTCCCGGGTCAGTCAGGAGACAGGGAGGGGTGTATGGGGCAGGGGTCACGCGGGGCCCATCAGGGGGCAGGGATTGGGGGGGAGAGGAGGGGAGGAATTGGCCACCCCAGGACTCCTGCCCTATCATCAGGGGGCGAGAAACGGGGAGGGGGAGGGGGGTTGGACAGGGGGCAGGGACTAGGCCGCACCTGGCTGTTTGGGAAGGCGCAGCCTCCCCTAACCAGTCCTCCATATAATTTTGGAAACCCGATGTGGCCCTCAAGCCAAAAAGTTTGCCCACCCCTGAACTAGTACCTCCACTCCTTGAGTAGTCCTCCCAGATAGCTGCATGTAAGATACTACTCAATGTGTGCACAGATGGCAGATGCTACAGTAAAAAATTTAATCAATTTCCATTTGTAGTTCCATCTTTAAAATGATGTTCTAGTGTTTACTTCAATTTTAATGGCTATGAACAGGGGAACAGGAAAACCAGTAACATCGTGTGCCCAACACCTTCTGTATTTATATATCAACAGCGCAAATGAAATGTGGAAAACAATTTCACTAACATAGGACTTTGGGTCAGTGATATGGGACACAAAGCTACTAAAATGTAATGCCCATTTCAATTGCAGCACTGATAAGTGTTATGAAAATTAACCACGTGCAGAAACTTTTATGTTTTAAAGTTAATTGCTTAATGTATAAATTCTTCAAGGCACATTATATGTTAAACTAAAACTGGAAACTGTAGAGTAATAATCAAGTGTTGCTTTTTTAGGCTATGTTTCAACAAAGTCGTATGTGAAATGCAGGAGTTTTTGGACGGCTACTAAAATAAAATGCCTTCGTAGACTTAAGACTTTAAAAAATGAAATTATAATTGAACCCACAACTAAATTTTCCAAATTTAAAATAATGTTTGTTTTCAATAATCCACTAAACAGGTAAAAAATTGGCTACTGTCATATACCAATCTATATCCTGATTTTCACATGTGCTGAGCCCCAAGGAGCTTTTACCAAGCTTACATGGGAGCTGCTGAACGCTCAATACTTGCGAAAAATCAGACTTAAGTGCCTAAGTATGGATTTAGGAGCTTAATTTTAGTTCCCTATTTTTGAAAATCTTGGACTCAACTCTTAAGAAAAATACCTCAGAGGTGGACTGTTAAGAATGTACAATACCTAATTTATCACTTGCAATAATTCTAGTTTTCAACCATTTACTCTTTGAAATCACAGAACAAATCCAATTGTTGGAAATTTTTCTTACATCTATTTTTTGGCTGATATTTAGTACCATATGGTGCAAAGTTGATGCAGTCAACCATAACTGACACAATATGGGTGAGACCATCCACCATTGACAGGCTCTGAGGGGGAAGAAAAGCAAAAATCATTAGCAAAGCCATGGGGGTAGAGAAAAATGTGAAACAGTGTTTGAAAGAAACCTAGTAGTGATTGTGGGTAACAATCTGGATACATGTTCACAACTATAATACGTGGCAAGGAGACCAATGCAATTTTAAGCTGCAAGGAAGAAATAATCAGGGCCAGGTTACCAGCTAGTCTAACTCAGCATCACTCCAGTGAATTCAAACAAGCAGATTTACACAAGCTGAAAATCCAGCCCTCTAGCTTTATCACATGTACTACTGCATTCAACTCTGACACCACATTACCAGAAATACCTGCAAACGGAAGGAGTTTAGAGAGGAACATCAAAAATGATTAAAAGTCTAGAGGTATTGACCCCTAATGAAATATTTTATCATATTGCAATGTGTGGCTAGCTGAAGGACTGTCACGCTAAGGCCGCATATTTTTGGTTCAAATTTTGTAAACCTAGCAATAAGATCTGCATAACAAGGAATACCATAAAGTAATTTCAAGGGGCATATGATTAGTCAATTGCTAATAGGAACACTAAGTTTAAGAGAGAGCATTTCCCTCAACCCATCTTGTTTGCCTAAAAAGAATTATATTTTGTTTAAATGTTTGTGCCAAAACTGTTCAACTTTCATAGAATCTGTACTTTGAAGTTCTTCAATTTAAAGTAAGTCTGAGTGCAACAGCTATTACTGAAAATAAGAGTCAGATGCAAATTTCCTATATTAGAATGAAGAGATGTGTAGTATCAAGAGGGAGTTTGACAAGTGACAAACTTGTAGCATTGCAATTGTGTAATTCAATTTTTCAGGCTTGACCTTTGTTGCGTTTTTAAGGAACAAAATGTGGTTAACAAATTACAGTTACATTTACAAAGTCTACAATTTTATGACAATTTAGTATATATTTACATGTACACAAATTGCCGGCCCCCCGTTTTTCTTGTCTGATGTTCTTATAAATAGGAGAATCAGTTGAAACACAGTAGAAAGAGCCAGCATGGTTGCAAACAAAAACAAATGCTGTAAGCCTTGTTTGTTGGTCAGGCTACCCACCTGATAAACTGGTAACTGATTAATCTTCCTGATCTTATTTTACAAGTTGACAAAATTATTAGTTGGGTAGTTCAGGTTTAAGGTTGTCAACCTCAGTGTGAGTTACCATTTAAATATGTGGCATGTCAGTCGCAGTGGATTTAGACTACTGAATAAAGCTGATCACATTACATTTTTCTCTAATAGACTTGTGGCAAGTTCAACGTCTTACTATACTTCAGTACTTAAAGCCCAAATCCAAAAAGTCCTGTAAAATGCAGTTTTACTGATAAAGCATAATCACATAATATTTGTATTTGTATAATTAAGTGTCCAGATTTAGTCAACTGAAATTGCCTCAAAACCTCCTGTGCAGCTTACAGTTTGTATAAAGTTCTATGCATATGTTCAGCGGGATGGGAGGCCTAAGGATGAATCACAGACACATTACTTTGCTACTTTAGGGCTTATCCACATTTCAAAAAGGACTAGATCAAAGCATATACATGAACCGCTAACACACATCAGCAGGTTCCACATGGACAGTTAATCTGCAGCAGGCTAGTGTAAGGTAGATTCACACCCCAGCTTGCTACAAATTAAATTGTTCAATACGGGAAGTCCTCAGAGCTTGTCTACATGATTATAAAATTATATTTCTGTTCAGCTGGAACAGCATTCATTTTATGATTTCAAATTTACTGAACTGTGTATTTAACAACCATATTAGGGAGCAGAACTTTCACTTCATGAAGCCATCTCCTATTAGACAATGTAAATTCCATTCATGATCTGTAAATGGGTTAAAACAAAATGCTTGTTAACTGTATAACTAATGTTGCTGGGTTATGTAAAATCTAGAAATTTGCTAAAGACTTAATATTTTGATTAATGCTTTATAAAAATTTTTATAATCTATTCGTGTGCGCATTACTTCAGTCTCTGAATCAACTCCTTTTCCTACAGAAATTAGGATTATGTATTTTTCACCTGGTTTGTGTAAATAAATCTGACTCTACTGTACTATTTACTGTAGTTTATAATCAGTTCTACATTGTTAAAGCAGCAGCTGACCTAGGCTGAAGGGCAAGGTGCCACATTTACAATACTATTGCTGCATGTGCTAGCTTCATTAGAATTAGCACACATATGCCTCTCTGTACTACAATCCCACCTTCACCTACAGTGTAGCCCTAAATTCCCTTTAAGCTGCATGGCCACACAGCTGCCTATTAAACCCCATGCAGGGTCAGGGCTGCGGCGGGGAGAGGGCGCCTCTCCCCGCTGGCCAAGGCATGGACCTGCCCTGGACTTGGCGCAGCATGGGGAGAGGTGCCTCTCACCCAGCCCTAAGCTGCTGCCACTAGAGGTGCCTCTCACCCAGCCCTAAGCTGCTGCAGCTAGAGAGGGCTGGGGGGAGTCCTCTCTCCTCAACATAGCCCTGAGGCAACCTGCACCGCAAACCCTTCATCCCTGGCCTCACCCCAGAGCCCCCACCAACCCTCTGCCCTAGCCATGAGCCCCCTTCTGCATCCCAAATCCCCCATCCCTGGCCCCACCCCAGAGCCCACACCCCAAGCCAGAGGCCTCATCCCTGCACACCCTAACCCTCTACCCCAGCCCCCTCCCACACATTGAACCCCTCGGCCCCACCCCCACCACATGAATTCTGTTATGTACACCAATATGGAGGTGATGTGTCACACATCACCTCCATTTTGGTGCACATAATTCATTTCAAATTAGAGGGAACACTGGTGCAGACATACTTTTATAATCCAACTCCTGATGTTTAGGTTTGACTAGGCTTATAACAAAGACTGATGGTTACATTTAAATTTAACTGAGTAAATGCAAAACAAAAGTTAAAGTGGGAGTATTTTTCCGTGTGCAGACTGCACCAGCAGGAGTTTTATATAATTTAATATTGTGATTTATACTTACTACTAGGGCTTCATCTTCTAGGCCAGATATTTTAGCACAAAGTTCTTCACAGCACAAATTTTCTTCTGCCGTTGCCACTAACGAAGCACAGCGGGCAAATGTTCTATACAGCTCTGACCAGGTGCGCAACAAGGACTTCATAGTGGGCTTTAACGACCAAAACAAAAGTTATACATATAAAAATCAAAACAGGAGTTTGCACAATTTTTCCTTTTTTCTGTATGTCAGAAGTCAAAGTGAGCAAGCTTATTTGATTTTCTTCCTGAGCCTTGGGGAGAGATCCACCAAATCTAATCTTGATTTTGTATTTTTATATTCCTTTCTCTATTTGTCAATAGAACTATACCAGGTAACTGAAACCTCGTCTATATTTTTCTAATACAGGAGTAGGCAACCTTTCAGAAGTGGTGTGTCGAGTCTTCATTTATTCACTCTAATTTAAGGTTTTGCATGCCAGTAATACATTTTAACAGTTTTAGAAGGTCTCTTTCTCCAAGTCTATAATATATAACTAAACTATTGTTGTATGTAAAGTAAATACGGCTTTTAAAATGTTTAAGAAGCTTCATTTAAAATTAAATTAAAATGCAGAGCCCCCTGGACTGGTGGCCAGGATCCAGGCAGTGTGAGTGCCACTGAAAATCAGCTTGTGTGCCGACTTTGGCACCCGTGCCATAGGTTGCCTCCCCCTGTTCTAATAGGAAAAGCTTTTTCACATTTCAATTAACAAAACTGCACTGCTTTACGATATAAATATAGATATGATATAGATAAGAAACCCTGTGGTTTTGCTTTTATCATCAAAAGACTACAAAATGACAAGATATTAACCTGAGGAGTTCACAACAATATAGAACACAAGTTTATTTTTAAGAACGCAACATAAAAATGCACATACTAAGTCAGACCAATGGTCCACCTAGCCCAGTATCCTGTCTTCCGACAGTGGCCAGTGCCAGATGCTTTGAACAGAATAAATAGAATAGGGCAATTATCAAGTGATCTTTCCCACCATATAGTCCCAGCTTCTGGCAGTCAGAGGATTAGTGATACCCAGGGCATGGGGTTGCATCCCTCACCATCTTGGTTAATAGCCACTGATGGACCTATCGTCTATGAATTTAATTATTTTGTGAACCCAGTTATAGTTTTGGCCTTCACAACATCCCCTAGCAACACGTTCCACAGGTCGATTGTGCTGTGTGAAGTACTTGCTTATGTTTGTTTTAAATCTGCTGCCTATTAATTTCATTGGGTGATCTCTGGTTTGTGTGTTATGTGAAAGGGTAAATAACACTTTCTTGTTGATTTTCTCCATACCATTCATGAGTCTAGCAACCTCAATCATATGCCCCCTTAGCTCTTTTTAAGCTTTATATACAGCATGGTGCTCATTTAAAAAATTTCCAGGTAAGTAGAAAAACTAAAAAATTAATAACTTACACTCAGTTTAAAAGTTTCTAGAAAACAAAGAGAAAGATTTAAGAATAGCCAGGTGTGAGCTGATATGGAGCCAGCTTATAGAAGATTCATTATCTTAGACCCAAAGGAAGATTAGCTTGCCAATGTTTAATGTTTACTAGAAACACTGCATTTTTACAGAATCTAAGATTTGTTTTCATTTCTTACCTGTGGAAATTCTTGAATAGGGAAAATGTGGCTTATGGGTAACAGCAGTGCACTATAAACAGCATTAAAGTTGTGTTCCAATGCATCTCCCTGATTTACTTCACTAGTCTAAATAAATCACAAAACAGTAACTTATTAGATAAGCAACCTACAAGGAGCAAAGGACATCCAGATTAAATTTGGTTTCTAGTTTTTTAAATAAAGCTTTTACAAGTTAAGACTAGAGTAATTCCATTTTTTAATTTCAGTGTTTGCTTGAGAATCTAAAATAGGCTATCAACTAGTTGAACAAAAAAACGACCACTCAATTTTCACTGTCAACAAAAAAATGCAAGAGAGAGAGAGTAAACAATCTGTAAAATAGGATTCCAGGAATCATTTTGAAGCAATATAAACCAGTACAAGCATGGTTGAAAGCTATTTTTGTTTACAGTATCACCAGGCTGAATCATAACTGGGATCAGCTGTCTGTTACTGTCCAATTTTTAAATTTGCAGCTATTTTTTATTTTTTTTTTAAAAAGTTACAAATTACACTCGTGACAGCATGGGCTTTTAGCCACTAGTGAAAATCAACATTAGTGAAAAAATGAAATCTAAAAGAATAGAATATTAGTAATAACTAGAAATTTTACTGGTAATTTAGGTGACTTTAAATACTTTAAAAACTATTCATATTTTAAGGCCAGGGGACCATTATGATGATCTAGCTGTACTTCCTGCATAAAACAGGCCAGAGAATTTCAGCCAGTGATTCCTGCATCAAGCCTATAACTTCTGGTTAAAACAGAATATATATTTTAGAAAGATATTCAGTTTTCATTTAAATTCTTCACATGATAGATTCTCCATCTCATAAGGATGGCCATACTGGGTAAGACCAGTGGTCCATCTGGTCCAGTATCCTGTCTACTGACCGTGGCCAATGCCAGGTGCTTTAGAGGGAATGAATAGAACAGGTAATCATCAAGTGATCCATCACCTGTTGCCCATTCCCAGCTTCTGGCAAACAGAGGCTAGAGACAGCATTCCTGCCCATCCCCGCTAATAGACATCTCATTCCTGAGTAAGCAGTTTCAATGGTTAATTACCCTCATTGTTAAAAATTTGCACCTTCTGTCTAACATGAATGTATCTAGCTTCAGATACCAGCTGTTGAATCTTGTTATATCCTTGTCAGGTAAAAGAGCACTAATATAAGTTTCTCTTTATGTAGGTACTTATAAACTGATCAATTCACCTTTTTACCTTCTTTTGACTGAAAGTAAGTAAACAGTGTCTCACTATAAGGCATGTTTTCAGGACCTCAAATCATTTTTTGTAGCTCTTTTCAAAACCCTTTCACTTTGTCAGCACCCTTTTTGAAATGTGGAAACTAGGACTGGATACTGCATTTCAGTAACAGTCTCACTAACGTCAACTAGAGGAAATACTATGTCTCCACTTCTGATTGAAATTCCCCCCACTTATACCTACAAGTAAATACGAGAAGCTGTCTTAGCCAGACCCTCGCATGGGCGATCATTTTCAATGGGTTAGACATAAAGACCCACCCCAAATTATTTTCAGAGTCACTGTTATGTAGGCTGTAGTCCCCCCATCATATAAGTATGACCTACTTTCTTGGTGCTGACATATGACCTTGAATTTGGCAGGATTCAAATGTGTTACTCAAAGGAGCCCAGTTTACCTCAGATCATTTTGTAGAACTGGCCTGTCATTTACTACCCTTCCAATTTGCATCATCTACAAACTACCAGCAATGATTTTTATGATTAACATAATTGGTCCCTTTAATTTTGAAGAGTAGAAAATACTACAACACAAATCAATTATGGAAAGTTATTTATTATTCCATCTACCTGATGTGTAATTTTACTCTAAAAAGTGACTAAATTATGACACTTTATTTCAGTGACCCTACATAAAAATATTCAGTTTACAAAAGTTGGTTTATATAACAAAGCATCAACCTAGACTCTTCTTTTCAATCATCACTAGCCATAAAAATTTTGCAGGGCAAGTTATGTTCTTCATAATATCTGTGAAACTGTATTTTTCATGGCTGTGCTTTTTTTTTTTTTTTTTGGTTTTTTTTGGTTTTTTTTTTTTTTTAAAGAGGCATGAATTTACCAAAATGTAAAAATTTGCTATTTCTTGCCTTTATGTTATCATATTCTCATTGCTGATAAGGCAATCACACACTAAAATGCTTATGAGTATTTCGTATACTACTATACCTGGTTAATCCACTCAGTCAATGGGTTAACTACAATACTCCACATTCTCCAAAGATGTTCCTTATTTTCCACCTGTTTTGCACACTGATTAATAATGCAGAACACAGACTCACTGAAAGCCAACGGAGATGTGGGGCCAGACAAAACACAACCCACAAGGACTTCCAAGTTTAGGAAGAACCTAAAAACAAAACTTTAAAGGTTAGATAAGCAATTATGGAGAGAAGTAATATTTAAAATTCACAGGAAAAGCCTCTAAAAAAAAAAAATCAGCATACTGAGGTACAGAAGAACAGGCTAAGTTTGGTAACAAAACAAATGAACATTCTCAAATAGTTCCAGAATAGGATCACTTACCTCTCATCTGTTACACACCATTCCAACAGATTATTACGGAAAGGTAGTTGAATTAAGAACAAAGCTGGTGTTCCCTTGCAAGAAAAAAAAAAAATCAATCAGCCTTTTGAACTGTATTTTCATTAATGGAGTTTTTATTACACAGTCAGAATAGTGTATAGGGTGGGTTTTTCTTTCAGTTAATGATTCAGAAATGCAATATATAGGAGCTATATAAATTTAACTCCACGGGCCAGCAATTTATTCAGAGTCAACTAAAATTCTGAACTTGAATTCTGTACAAAAAAATGTGGTCACAATTATAACATCTAGAAACAGAAGTTTGGAGGTGGAAAGAGGAGAAATCTGAATCAAAATTATTCAAACACCCTTACCTAGTGCAGAAAACCACCATAAACTGCCAGAGTCCTATACGGTAGATTTTGCATTTGCCAAATTATTGCCAAAACGTATTTAGTATTTGCCAAATATTAAAAAGATTAATCAACCCCTACAGCAGCAACTAAACCTCAAAATCAGATTAAATCTTTTTAAAATTAACTTGGTAGAAAAATTACACCGATATGGGGACAGAGTCCCTCTCCTTCACCTAAATGCACTTTTCTTTGATTCTTTTTGAGAAACATATGCTCTCGAGTGCTTCCATATAGGTTAAAGAGGTTTGTCAGTAGCCACTGCTAACCAGATAATGACTCATAATAACTTGAGTCTACTGTAACTCATGCCTCACCTGAGGCTCATGATGTTTTCTACAAACCTACATTAACCATAGCATTGAAACAATAGGTATCAATAGTATGAATGATGCACTGAGGACACTTATGTACTAGTGCTGCTTTGGATAAGAGTGCAAATCCTCCCAGTAGCCAGCCTAGTATTGACTTCTGAGAGATCTTGAGATGCAAGGACTGTCACCCAATTAGATTTCTCACCTTCTGGCTCTGGAAGAAAGATCTTCATTCTTTGCAGTTCCCTTGTCTTTGTGGGGATTGGAAGACAACTGAAAAGCTACAACTATAGCAATGATCTGATGGACGGAGGAGAACTGCATTGACAGATGGAGGACTTACTTTGAAGATGTTTGGGGTCCCATTACTGACTGTTAACCTGTCCTTGCAGGTGATCACAAAGTTACTTGGGGATCTCAAAGACAGTCAAGAAAGAGGATGTCCCCATGCTTCCCCTGTCAAGCTACAGGATGTTGGGCAGAAATACCTGGCTGCTCCATGCAATCCTTTTGAGGCTTGAGGGGAAATTTATTCTGGGGACCCATATTGACCAGTGAGAGACTAAAGAGAACGCAGCATGTGTTGGATATGAGTGAGCAAAGGGATTGCACTTATATACAACGTGTTTATTCAAAATGAAGTGCATTTCCTTGCCTCTACTAAAGTTTGTCTTCTGTGGATACTGCTTAACCATCTCAGTGATGACTTATCCTTGGCTCATAAAGTAATTTAGAAGTCTAAATGTTTTTTTCTTTGAAATGCATCCTATAATACTAAACAACAAGCAATGTCAGAAAAAACTCCCAAGAGGGCAGTGCATTGTGTATCACATGTCAAATTGCCAATTACTAACATGGCCTTCAGCAGCACATTCATGACGGAATTTGGCCCCAGCCAAGATTTAGTGAATGCCACTTGTTAGCCAACATACATTAAAAATGTATTACTTACGCCACATTAATATGTCTGAAGCACGCAGTATGAATATTGTGTGTATGCATGTTAGGCAGTTATGCCAACTGAACTGTACTGTTTTGCTCAAAATACTAAATCACACTTGTTCACTGATACATCCCACAAAACCTTGGAACATGACAACTCAGTATTTGGCATAAGTGGCTAGTAAACTGTCAAAGGCAAAATACATTAATGTTCTGCCCTGGTACAAGCAGGTGAGGTATCTTTGCAGACTAGTAATGGGAATGCTAGTATCCAAAACAAAAATAAGGAAGGTACAGAATATGTTAAGGAACTGGTGGGCTGACTCTTACCTGACTATGAAGTGCTAACTAGTAAGCAACTGTCCTATAAATACAAATGGTTTAGGGCCTGTTTTGGGAGCAAACTGTGTATAAGGTGAACTGAACAGTGCTGCAAGAAATGCTTCCCAGAAGGACTGGTATCATATTAACTCTTTCCTTCCTGCGGTGTATGGTTATTGACTTTTAGCAATAAGCTAGCTAAGTCTGATTATTTTGTCTCTTGAACATTTTGTGATATACCACACATGTAGTCAATCAATTAGCTAGATTATTAATAAACATACTGCTCCATCAAAAAAGGTTATACAAACAGACCATGTTGTCTATGACCCTTGCAATAAACAGTGTGGTCAACAATATAAGGAGGTCATTTTCATGTCTCTTCAGAATATTTTTCAGACATAAGGAATTGCTAACCCTGTTTCAACTCATTTTAAATCTAAATTATTGATGCAGTTAAACTGTCTATGACAAGGAAATGCTAAACTTGTTCCAGACATTCTAAAATAAAAATACCAGTGAGAACTGTATAATTTCACCAAGATATGGCTCTTTTAACTTACATAGGGTACCATGAATATTCAGTGTACTCCAACTCCTCTCAAAGTATAAACACTAACAATTTTTTAAAAAAAATATTACTAAGGTTTTACTTACATTTAAAAGATCCATGTCAGCAACCTGATATGCTGGTGACCCCAATACTTTTGAAGGTAATTCTTTAATTGTAATTTCTATAAGGGACTGAGGGTGGGAAGCAAACAAGAAAACAGTCAAGTATTAAAAAAAAAAGAATCCTTCAGAACAGACTATGTATAAATGTCTAATTCTATGCAAGAGCCAAATACTAACAAGTAAATGAGAAACCAGATGTTAACAACTGGTTTGAAGTCTTCTGTAGGCATAAAGAAAGCAGCCTTACAAACAATTGCTCTCTGAATTAATGATAACTTAGGAAGAAAATGGCTACAAATGACTCACACCATGGGATTCATGCTGACATTTGATATATGCTTTTGTAGGAACCCTTAAGGAGTAATCTATGTAGTTTGCCAAGAGAACTTAGTAATTTTTAGAAAATCATGTTTTAAAAATTATCAGCTCTTTAGAATCTGAAGTTTTGGTGCAGCCATTGCAAGAAACTGGTATCAAAATCAAGGTTTCAATTATACGGTATCTACTTAACAGCACATAAGAAATTATAGGTTTAATGTGATGTTGTACCCCATAATGCTTTATAGAAACATGCTTATGAGTGTAAATATGACATAACTGGAATATGTTTTATGCTAGATATGTCATGTAATATATCTTTGCAAAGGTTATGTTCTTCTGCATGTATTCATCCTATTCGTATGCATGTATCATTTTTATATCTGAAGTTACAAGCGTTGGCTCTATGTTTGTATTTAAACTGTTTGCTGTAGAAAGCACGTAGGGCAGATTTGGTCAAAATAGTGTAAAGGAGTTATTCAAGTACTTGGGAGAACTTGGCTAACAATGGACCTTGATAAATGCCAATCCACATCTGAGCTTTCCTGGAAACTCCTCTAAACAACTGAGTCATGCATGGACATGAGACTTGCCCATGTGACTCCAAAACTCCATCTTGGATCTGGATACTCCATAGGAGAGTAGGAGGCGTTTGCACCCACAAGAGAAAGTCTATTTAAGCCCCTGGGAAACCCTTTCATTTGGTCTTCAGCTGGCCTCTCCACCCCACGGAGATGCCTGAAAGAAACTGGAACAAAGGATAGTAACTACAAGGGTGTGAGTGATTGCTGGACCCAGACTAGAACGAGGCTAGTCTGTCAAAGAAGCTTATTGGAACATCTCTGAGGGTGAGATTTACCTGCATTTAGCTTCCTACTGTATTAGGCTTAGACTTGCATGTTTTATTTTGTTTGGTAATTTACTTTGTTCTGTCTGACTTTACCTGAAACCACTTAAATCCTACTTTTTGTATTTAATAAAATCACTTTTTACTTATCAATTAACCCAGAGTAAGTATTAATACCTGGGGGGTGAGGGTGCAAACAGTGAACAATTCATGAGTTTACCCTGTATAAGCTTTATACGGAGTAAAAAGGATTTATTTGGGGGTTGGACCCCATTGGGAGCTGGGTATCTAAGTGCTCGAGACAGGAGCACTTCTTAAGCTGTTTTCAGTAAAGCCTGCAGCTTGTGGGGGGATGTGGTTCAGACTTGAATCTATGATTGCAGCAGGCAAGCGTGTCTGGCTCAAACAAGGCAAGGTACTGAAGTCCCAAGCTGCCAGGGAACACTGGCTCAGAGATAATCTAGGCACATCAGGTGGCCATTCCCAAGGGGTGTTCTGTGACCCAACCGGTCACAACGGTATCTACTTAACAGTACATAAGAAATTATCGGTTTAATAAAAAAACAAAACAAAAACAACTTACCAGTGTTTTCTGAACAGGAAGCGTGCTTGAGGTAACTATGTTTTTTAAGGCCTGTAATAATACTGTTAACATTTCTGAACCTTGCCTCTCTTTCTTATTGCCTAAAAAAATAAAAGTAAAAAGCATGATCAAGCCAGAGATAAAGCTACAATAGTGGCAGAACAAAGCATTGATTAGTGGGATCATCATTTAAAAATTATTTTTACTGTAACTAAATGAATCTTAAGGCAAGGGCATTTTCTGAAAAAAAATCAATACATAACGTGGACCGTAGCACCTTATGTCATTTTTCGGTTCCACTCTCCTGCTATTTTGAAGATATGCAATGAACTGCCCAGAGAAACAGATTATAAATAAAATATTTTGTAAGTGTGCTAGGTACTTTACTAAATAATTGAGAGACAATGCAGAGCAGAGGGGATTAAAATTTTTTTTTAATTTAAATCAGATCTACAAATTCTTTACTTTCTTCCCATTTTGTAGTCTTAAATTGCTAGTGTGGATGTTTTGTACTTGTCTTTTAGTTTCCTTTTAGAATTTCAGATTTTACAGAAGGATTCTCTCTACTTAAAAATTCACACTTAAATGCTCATCTATGCTGAAAAAGACATAGCCAAGATCTTAAATTTACTGTGAGCGCATCAGAAAGCGAAAAAAAAAAACCTGATCAGCAAATAATAGCTTGTGTTATATTTGCAACCATCACTTTCTGACATATTGAACCTCTACAAGTCAAGAAAGCTGAAATGCTTTGACCAGGCTACAACTCTTCCATTAGCATTTGCAGTGTGAAGTCAATGCAATTTATGCTCCTAAACTGCTTAGGTACTTTTGAAAAATCCCATCAGAAATTGCATAAATATAGGTTTGTGAGGCTAAGTTTCGGCTCCTTTTTTAAAATGTAGAAAAACTTTTTAAAAGTTCATAACATTGTTAATGTACTGAAGTCTAAACTTCTCACTGTTAACACTGAAGCAATTTTGTTTTGAAATGACAGATTTCATGCCACTAAGTATATATCAAAAATACAATTTTAGCTCCTAATGCTGCAAACATTTAGACAAATGCTTAACTTTAACCACAAGTACTTTAACCATGAGTAGCCCTGTTGACTTCAATGGAGTTATTTGTGTAAGTAAAGTTACATACCTGCTTAAATGTTTGCAGGATCGGGGACTTAATATTTTCATTGTTTTTGCCTATAGCAGCAGAGTTTTGTAAAATTCAGATAAGATACCCTACACCAGTAATGGAATTCTAAAAGAGACAGCATTTACAATTTAGTTCATTACAAATTTTAATCTAAAGCTGCAATAGCCCAAGTTTTAAAAAGCCCCACCTGACTCAAGTTATTTTTTTTTCAAATCAAATTTAAGTAATTTAAATTTGCCTTGATTTAAATCACTCAACCCTGTTTAAGAAAAATGTAATCTAAGACATGATATAAAAAATAATGTGGAAAATGGACAAGAAGTACAGCAGTAAGACCACATGTAGATGATTTTGGTATCCTCACATTTTGATGTTTTAAATTTTTAATATATGATATGATGCATACCCTTATATTATGGGGCTAGGCTGCATAACCCTTACACATGAGGAGAACTTCATTACAAAAGTGGCACAGTTTAGTCCCTTTTGCATACATATTATACATGCATATATTGTACAAAATTAGATTGTGTCTTATAAAAGTGTCCTAGAAATAGTGGGTTTTTACGAAGGATTTTACTGAATAGTCAAATACTTTCAGGAGTATATCCGCCTCCCCACAAAAAAAACCAAACAAACCACACCTCATGTTTTGGTCACAATAGATATGAAATAAACGTTATTACCTGATTCAATAGTTGATTTCACAAAACCAATCATATGCTTCCATATAATATTTAACATGGCATCTGCAAAACAAAAAGTGAAATTTCCATTCACAGAAGTCAGTGAAGAATACTGAGCAAAAGAAATAGCAATGCACATAGAAAACAGGTGTTAAATTATGGACTTTAAATTTAAAATGTAATGCTATAACCCATACATGAAAAAGTCACAGACACAAAACTGGATATGTCGATAAGAAAAATGCTATTTTAATACTTACATTATTACTCTATTAAAAATCCTCGTTTCCCTACTTTTTAATTTTATTTCCCATCATCTCAAAATAAAAAAGGTTATTTCA
Organism: Mauremys mutica; assembly: GCF_020497125.1. Lineage (NCBI taxonomy): Eukaryota > Metazoa > Chordata > Testudines > Geoemydidae > Mauremys > Mauremys mutica. Next base: position 26,891,592 of record NC_059081.1, on the reverse strand, counting down.
CCATAAAATTTTTACCTGGAACCTCTTTTCCAATTGCAATGAAGCCTTCCTGAACTGCATTTATGAGTGTGCTGGCATGCTTACAAAAAAAAGAAGGGCTACTGATCAATGGATATTGAAGAGGCTCTAGGAGAAAATAGAAAACATAAATCTGACATACTGCATGTGGATTTTTTTTTTTTTTACAGTCAACAGTTTTAAAGAGATAGCCTAAAAGAAAAAAATCAAATACAGTGGGTTCTTTAAGTGTTCTATATTAACATGTGATAAAAATAGCTCCTAATATTAAGATTAGGATCTACAATTAATTATTTTAAGTATCTTATCTATTATGTACATCTTTAGGTTTAACAAAATATTACAGAAAATAAAAGTAATCATTTCAAACTACTCTTGGAATCAAGATTGCTTTGAAAAATATAGTGCAAATACCTAGACTAAGTACAAGTTTGTTTTGCTTAGAAAAAGCCAAAACTTCTGGCCCCATCAGGAAGTGAAGCAGCATTTCAATTCCCAAAAGCTGAATTGAGGGGATCACTATGATTCCTGATACACTAGAATTCAGGTTTATCCTTGGAGTGACCGGACTTCCAAATGGATAAGAACCTAAGGAAAAGAATAACACAATTCTTGTGACTACTTCATAACTACATTCAAATGAACCACTTTTAAGCAAAAAGAAAACAGATCCAAACAATATATAAAAATTAAGTCTGACAAGTTTACAAATGGGCAAAGAGAACACTTTCAGCCTCACCACTGTGGTAAGGCCAGGAATACAACCCAAATCTCCATACTCCCAGCTTTGTGTTTTTAGCCACAAAGCAATGTTTGGCTCACCAAAAATTTCCATTATAGTAAGTACCTACTAGCAATGCTTTATTTAAGAAACTATCAGAGTTTCCATTAGAATCCTTTATTTTAAGGAGTTTATACTATGTATAGTCCCTACCAAATTCATAGTCCATTTTGGTCAATTTCACCGTCATTTTTAAAATCATAATTTCATAATTTCAGCAATTTAAATCTGAAATTTCAGGTAATGTAATTGTAGGGGTCCTGACCCAAAAAGGACTTGTGTGGGGCTCATGGTACTGCTACCTTTACTTCAGTGCTGCTCCTGGTAGCGGCACTGCCTTCAGAACTGGGTAGCCGGAGAGCGGTGGCTGCTGGCCAGGAGTCCAGCTCTGAAGGCAGAACCACCACCAGCAGCAGAGCAGAAGGAAGGATGGCATGGTATGGAATTACCACCCTTACTTCTAGGCTCCTGCTTGTAGAGCTGGGCCCTCAGTCAGCAGCTGCCACTCTCTGGCCGCCCAGCTCTGAAGGCAGAACAGAAGCAAGAGTGGCAATACCGTGACCCCCCCTGCAACTCTCTTTTAGGTCAGGACCCCCAATTTGAGAAATGCTGGTCTCCCCTGTGAAATCTGTACAGTAGAGGGTAAAAGCACAAAAGAGACCAGATTTCAGGGTCTGTGACGCATTTTTCATGGCTGTGAATTTGATAGGGCCCTAACTATATAACTATAGAAGTTTACAGGTCTGTCGCATCTTACGTGCATTTAACATGCACGATTTCAGCTTTACGCGGTTGGCAAAAAAAAACCAAAAAAAGAGAAAAATACCTATTTTAATACTGTAACTGTAGTGCGGGCCATTCCGCTCGCCATTCAACTCAATGTAATTTTGACTACACGTGGTTTTCGCTTTACGCGTTAACCGCAGAAGGGAACCCCTGCGTAAGATGAGACTCACCTGTACTTCAGGACTGCTTACCTTGAGGTTTTAGCTCAAGATTCATTTTTTAACAATTTTTCAAAAACTTATTTTAGCCGGTTAAACAAAAATCTGCCTTTTTGACAGATTTGTCACTGTTAACATGTATTTTTGTCAGTCTTGTTTCCCAGGTCTGAAGAGAATCTATTCTCTTCCTATGCCTCATACTTAGCTTTCACTTCCCTTCCATATGAACCCTCCCTACCGACCAGCACAAAGTCTGCTTGTAAAAATCAGATACACAATTTATCATTGTTTAAGGGTGAAGTCTGCCTATAGTGGACAGGAAAATATATTTACTGTTTTATAAGACTTAAGACTGTCAGCGATCAGATCTCTATGTTTCCAAGTTAGACTTGCCTTACCACTAACAGGCAGACTCCAATCTAATATTAATAGTTGTGATATACCAACCAAACGCGTACTGGGGAAAGGAGAGGTTTCCCATGCAAAGCTGCTGCTGACTGGGGCACTGGGGTGGAAGAGAGATATGCGAGGGAAAAAGGTTCTGCTCTTAGGGGATTTGGAAAAGAGAAAAAAAATAGATTGGTGCTTTGATGCTGTAATCTGAAGCATTCATCACCTAATATTTAAGCATGCAAGTTTAATTCTGTATATCACTTAACTATACATCTTAGAACAATTTTTAGACGGTCACGTTTTATCCTCCACTCTATTGCAACTAAAACTATTTTACATAATCTTAACGTTTAAGTCTACTTGTTTTTAAAAAAGCCTCAACTGAGATAGAGATTTATACAACACTTAGAGCTACTAAAAAGAATTGCATGTTAAGGTTAAATGAATGGTTTAACTAGATGTAAACGTGAAAGTAATTTAGAACTGAGAATTGTTTATTCCATCACTGGCAACCATCCATCCAAATTGCATCATGTTATATGCATAAGAGATCTAATGAGGTCCCTGATAAATCCGCTTATGGTTGACAAGTATACCACACAGTATGCAAATGAACAAATGTAACTTAACTATATATAAATATAAAATATAAAAGAATGTTTACAGACACAGGACAAAGAATACCTGCAATCCCTAGGAACAATGCAATGCACCAAGGAATTCTTTCCCGCGTTCTCAGATTTGAATAGTTTTGTAGGCTTAACACAGATACAAAATTTTCTTGGTTTTACTAGCTACTAAATTATTCTAGACCAGTAGACTGATATGAATGTGCAGTATCAATATATTGTTTGCTATTGCTCCTTAGTTAACACAAGTTTATTTTAAACTTAGTTCTAGCATTTGAATTATATTTGGAAGCAGGGCTTATTTTGTACCTGATTTCTGTGCAGATGTTGCTGTGGCTAAACTCTGATTGGCTGCTGCACGAGAGGGAGTTCCTTGAGGTACAACAGAAGAATCTACACTTAAAGTGCTTTGGATTAATGGAACACAAACCTGCAAAGACACCAAACCTCAATGATAGAGTGTATGTCACACATGAAGAGGAATAAGAGTACATTTAGTCTCAAATCTGCATCATACCTTCTCTGAGGAGAAAGTGGAATAATACAAAGACTAAACTGCTCTGTAAACTACTTGTTTTAAAGTTATTTCTGATATATAGCAGCTTCGTTTTAATGCTAACCAAATCAGTAAAATTTTCAATAATGTTATCATCAAATGAAAGTTAAATAATTTCAAATGAGATGTTACTGAGACAGTACAGTTTGCAATTGTTTCATATGATTTTCTAATCTTTTCTATATTAAAAAGATAGATCAAAAGCATAGCTCAATAAGTAAGATTTTCAGTTAATCACATCCTGGAATATAATTTGATAGAATTATGAAACCCAGTGCTAGCAGTTTGTTTCATGTGCTCAGTCCAATTATACTACTCTTTGTAGTTTTCCAGTTATATCTACCAAAGTCTCTAGAATCATTACTAGAGTGAGTCAAAACATGTCAAAAAGGTGTTAAAATTAACCTAACTGAAAAGCCTGACTAATTCCAGAACAAGCCTCACCCCATCACTACCACTAAATCAACCTGTAGGTCTTGCAGGTCCACCAAGTCCATGCACAACTGGATATAGAGAGTGAGCCCCTCAAAAAATACCGTATTGTCCCGAGTATAGGCCGCACTTTTTTCCCCTAATGTAAGTCTTTAAACTAGGGGTGCGGCCTATAATCGGGATGTGGCCAAAAAAACCCAATAAAAATACTTGAAATCCCAGCCGCGGCTGGGTATCAGAGGGCTCTGGGCTGCCCGCTGCAGCAGGGAGCCCAGAGCCCTTTAAATCCCAGCCGCGGCCGGGAATCAGAGCGCTCTGGGCTGCCCGCAGCCGCGGGGAGCCCAGAGCCCTTTAAATCCCAGCCGCGGCCGGGAATCAGAGCGCTCTGGGCTGCCCGCTGCGGCGGGGAGCCCAGAGCCCTTTAAATCCCAGCCGCGGCCGGGAATCAGAGCGCTCTGGGCTGCCAGCAGCCGTGGGGAGCCCAGAGCCCTTTAAATCCCAGAGCGGCAAAGCAGGGGAAAAAAATAAAAAACACAGCGCGGCTAGAGCGGGGGAAAGGGGGACGACGAAAAACTGCGCGGCTGAAACTGCAAAGCGGGGGGGAAAAAACAACAACAAAAAAACTCGGTGCAGCGGGAGCAGTAAAGCAGCGGCGGCGGCAACAAAAACGGCGCAGCTGAAGCGGGAAAGCAGGTGTAAAAAAAAACAAACCGGCAGCACGGCCGGAGCGGTAAAGCGGGGTGGAGGGGGGGACAAAAAACGGTGCGGCTGGAACGGCAAAGCAGGGGAGAAAAAAACCTGCAGCACACCCAGAGCGGTAAAGCGGGGGGGGGGGGGGGAGAACCCCACGGCTGGAGCGGCAAAGGGGGGGACGAGGGGGACAACAGCGCGGCTGGCAAAGCAGGGGAAAAAAACAAAACAAAAAACCCTACAGGGCGGCCAGACCCAGGGTGCAGGGGGACTCCCTGTGCTACAGAGTGCACGCCTGGTCTAGTTGGGGGGAGGGAGAGGGAGGCGGCCAGGGGGAGCAGGGGGGAGAGAGAGAAGGGGGGCGCCCAGCGCTTCAGCAGGGAGCTCACCCCACGGCCCCAATTGCCGTGCTGTCTTCCGGGAGGGCTCCACGCTGCTCCGGTCGGCAGGGAGGGAAGGACGCGGGCTGCCCTGTGGAATTTGCTGCAGGGTGCTCCCCTCCTCCGCACCCTACAGGGCAGCCAGAGCAGCAAACAAAACCAAAAAAAAAAGCAGCCGTGCCGCCCTAGGATTGAGCGGCATGCCGCCCCCTAGAATCTGCCGCCCCAAGCACCAGCTTGCTCAGCTGGTGCCTGGAGCCGGCCCTGGCTGGAGAAGCCCCCAAGTTACCGGTATGATGTCCCTGTGAGGCATCCGTAGCTCCCCATGCTGACTTGGGAGCATTACGTCCCTGTGAGGTATCCATAGCTCTGCACGCTGACTTGGGAGTCAAGGGCGTTTGTTTACTTTTACCGGTATTATCTCGGGAGGATACAGTATATGGTGAGGAGGGGGTTGTGTGATGAAGAAGGGGGCTGAGGGGAGGTTGTTAATAGGGTGAGTAGTGGGCACTGTGTGAGGAAGAGGTAGGCTGAGAGAATAAGGAGGTGGCTAAGAGGGTAAGGAAGGGCTGTGTAAAGGAGAGAGGGCTAAGAGGGTGAGGGGGCTGAGAGTTGAGGATGAGGTTGTTGTTTTTTTTGTACAGGGGCTAACTTAAAATACCAATATGGCTGATCATGTGGAGATTCGAAATTCAACCAGCCAAGGGAAAAGGCAAAGTTACGATTCAAACTTTAAGATAAAAGTCTTAAAATACGCTGAACAAACAAGCAATAGGGAAGCTGCCAGAAAATATGACGTAGATGAGAAAAATGTACGTAGATGGAAGCTGATGCAGAAGAAACTAGAAAACTCGGCTTCTACGAGGAAATCGTTCAGAGGGCCTAAGAAAGGCAGGTATTGTGAAGTTGATGCAGCAGTGCTTCCCTTCATTCAAGAGCAAAGAAAAAATGGAATGCCTGTCATCCGAAAAATCATACAATTGAAGGCATTAGAAATTGCCAGTGAATTAAAAATTCCCAGGCATGAATTTAAAGCAAGCCTTGGATGGTGCTGTAGATTTATGCTCAGAAATGGCCTCTCTCTAAGACGCAGGACAACACTTGCACAAAGACTACCTGTTGACTTCAATGAAAAGCTGCTTGCATTCCAACGGTATGTCATAGAGCTCAGGAAAAAGCACAACTATCCATTGAGCCAAATTGGAAATGCCAATGAAACTCCCGTTTTCTTTGATATGCCAAGTAATACAACCGTGGATCAAAAAGGAGCAAAATCCATTCTTCTGAGAACCACAGGCAATGAAAAATTACGTATCACAGCAATGTTAGCTGTTACAGCTGATGGTCATAAGCTGACACCTTATATGATACTTAAAAGGAAATCTATGCCGAAGGAAAGTCTTCCAAGAGGCTTAATTGTCAGATGTCAGGAAAAGGGATGGACGAGCAAGGAGCTGATGAATGATTGGCTATCAGTTGTTTGGAAGAGTAGGCCTGGTGCTCGTCTTGCAAAAAAAGCAATGCTGGTATTGGATGCATTTAAAGGACATTTAACACCTGATGTAAAAAGTAAGATTGCATCCTTGAAATCGGATCTGGAAGTAATACCAAGGGGTATGACATCCCAACTCCAAGTGCTTGATGTTGTTGTCAACAAGCCATTTAAAGACCATCTACGGCAGCAGTATTCTGAATGGCTTGTGGCTGGAGATCATGCCGTCACACCAAGCGGCAAAATTAAGAAACCATCAGTAGCTTTGCTGTGTCAGTGGATTATTTCTGCGTGGGCAATGATATCTTCAGAATCAATCATCAAAGGATTCAAAAAATGTTGCCTGTCAAATGCATTGGATGGTAGTGAAGATGATGTATTGTGGGAAGATCAGAAAGAAGTGGATCAGGAGAATGATGAAGAAAACAGTGGGAGTGATGTAGAAAGCATTGGAAGTAGTGATGAAAACCTGAGCAGATACCGGTATTGATGGAGAGACAGGCAGTGAAAGTGACTAAAATTTCTCAGAGGGATGACTTAAGAACATTTGCTAATGTTGTTGATTGTTGTGCAGGGGAGAGGGTGAGAACTGTTCTCATCAGTCTCCTTGTTGTCCATTCCTTTTCCCTTCTTTACGGTATTTACAGTATAACTACAAAATAGTTTTCAATATTTCTGAGTATATAACATATGCCGTCAGAAGCAGGACTACCAAAAGTGTTAAAAGTGTTAAAAATACTGGTACATGTCTTCCTATTCATTAAATAAAATACCGTTTTACTGTTCTACTAATGTGTATATTTTCTTTGTTAAAAAAAGTTAAAAATTTATTTTTTTAAAAATAGCACCAAACTTTAAGGGTGCGGCTTATAATCAGGAGCGGCCTATACTCGGAACAATACGGTAATACATCAGTCCAATCCCTTTTTGACTATGGGGCTGTAAACTTCACTCCACTCTATCACAACTGCTGCAGTATCACTTGAGAGACTGTCACTCTCCATGTAGCTAAAGCCCAAATCATTTAGGGTTTTATAGGTGAAAACGAAGACATTAAAACACCAACTTCACTATTCTTAAACATAAAATTCTTCACCTACTGTTACAAACACCTGCATTACTATAATTGAAAGTTTTTTTTTAAATATGGTCTATTTTGTTGTGACTCTGACACACTCTAGTCAGTTGTGCTTGTTTGCATGAGTCTATAGAAAAAATAGGCAGCTGTGATTATAAACCCATAAAAACTAGCAGGAAGACTCAAGAGCAGACATAATACATAAAAACTACTATTTACTTGAAATCTATTTGCATTTTAAAAATAGAGTGTCCTGTAATCTTTGAAAAAGAAATGAATAAGTTCATGGAGTATAGGTCCATTAATGGCAAGATGGTCAGGGATGTAACCATGCTCAGGGCAACCCTTTACGCCTGACTACCAGAAGCTGGGAATGGAAGACAGGGGTGGATTGCTTCATAACTGCCCTGTTCTGTATGCTCTCCCGAAGCTCTGGTACAGGCCACTGTTGAAGACAAGATACTGAGCAAGTCAAACCATCACTGAAAGTATGGCAGCTCTTATTTCACATAGAAGTTAACTGAGAATAAATGCATATCACAAAGATCAGGGTAACTACTGCTCCTTGCTAATAGTACTACTTTATAAACAGGCTGCCAAATACTAGATGTATTTTCTATTTGTCCACAAAATGCCTCTGTGTATTCTGAGCAAAGACAACAGAAGTGTCTGATCTACCTTTGCTACACTGTTAATTTTTTTTATGTCCCCTCTTTGTTACGTTTTCCAAGCTAACAAATCCTGATCTTTCCAGTCTCCTTCCATCTGAAAAATTTTCTATGTGGAGGCAGGATGATGAGAACCAAACACAGTGTTGTAGGAGAGCTGGTTTATATAGTGAAAATGTTACATCAATATTTTCCATTTTATTCCTTATAGAAAGCGTATTTTGTCTGACTATTGGTGTGTATTGAGTAGAGGATTTATCTGAGCAGTCCACAGTTACTTCAGGTAATTCCTCTTGATAGTTAATTTAGAGCTCCATGGGTACCATTAGTACAAATTGTTCTTTTATATTGACCTACCAGCTTAAATTTTTGGAAGCATGTCAGGTTTGGAGTGTACAAGAGTGACAGTATTCTTTTAATAATTGTTTTATGACTAAAGATTAAAGAGTCCAGATAAACCGCTACCGAAAGAAGATCATCATAAAGCAAGTTTAAGTTTTACATGAACAAAACATAGGCTCAACTACTGTGCTAAAACTATTTGCATTTGTTACCTGTTCAAAGTTGGCAGGCAGCTGAGGTCCAAGTCTCACCAGTAAATACCACCAGACCTCCAGTTTCGTTAGTGCCAAAGCCTCTGTTCTTACATGGATAGAGCTCAATGGCTGCATTAGCAATTTCAGCCTTTTTGCACTGCACAATATATCTTGAGGAACAAAGAACACATTTTAAAAGGTGCAATAAAAAGTCTAAATTGTTTTGCAACACAATAAAAAGGGAAATTTCTAAACTGTTTTTTTTTTCAATTAACACATTCACTAATTCAGCAAGAGTCAGTCTTCTCCATCGGAAGATTTTCTAGGTACTCAGTCCTATCAAAAAACTCATTTCCATTTTCTACCAGGAGCCTGCCAGAACAAGTACTTCTGAAACTGTTTAGCAGTTAACACTGAAAAAGTAATTTTATTAAAAAAATACTCACAGAGGAATAAAAAAGGAAGGAAAAATAACTTTTCCATACAAATCCTGGAAGAAAAGAATCCAAGCCTAGAAAAGCTAGTTTTAATAAATGATCCAAATTAGCAGATATTATGTAATTTCTTTTCTACCATTTAACAAGGAATCTCCCTCTTATCTGAATCACAGATTTGGCAAGACTTTGATACAGCAATGACAAATCAAGGAAAGTGGAAAAGGAAAGCTATGGTATAAAAAAAAAACCTGAAAAATTAGGATTTAACTAATAGGGATAATTTATGCAATGAATGCTTAGGGGAGCTGTCTCCTGAAGGAATAGGAGAAAAACAAAATCTAATTTATGCCTAATGAAGGTGTGAATCAGGGCTTAAGTTATAACTTTGCATATTTCTTCTGCTAGAAACAAAGCATTCAGCTCACTCAAAGATCAATATTGAGCTGGGTGATGACTTTCTTGATGTATTTTCAAATTCAGGTGGATATTCTGAATTGAAGCTATTTGACCTCTGTAATTTGGATGAAAGAGCACAGCCTGAAGAGCTCTGGTACAGCTAATCTATGCTCTGAAAGGTCCATTTGTGGGCAGCAGAATTTGAGAGAGATGTTGAAACTTTGGAAGTGAGGCTCTGATGATCATATAGCGTATCAATGCTCCATGTTGTGCACAACTCATTCTTGAATGCAGTATCCAGTTCAAGATCTCTGTCCTGTTATTTAAAGCCTTCTATGGAAATAGCCCTAGCAACCTGAGAATCTCTCTCTCTGTACTCGGGAGATCTGATCACAGCTACATTCTGCTGAAACAATTAAACTGTTGGAGCAATCTCTTGAGAAAGGGAGGCAATTTCCAAAAGGAGCTAAACCCATATTATAGAGCTCGATAACCAAAGAAATTAGAATGACTGCTAATCTTATTCTAACTCTACTGCTCAATTCCTTATGGCTGTCTCCCAATCCCATCATCCTCTCTCTATTCGGGATTAAACTCTAAAACCAAGAGATTCAGGGCAAGAATTTCTAAACCCAATATACTTTGGGTGTCATAAAAAGAAATAGTGATTGCTATCTAACATCAACAGGATGTACTTGAGGGAAAGTAGGAAAATTTGAAGCCTGAATTCATAGCCTTGTGTCTGTGTCTAAGTGCCACAGACAACGTGAGAGTCATTGTGTTCCCCAACCTAAAGGAATGGCATTAGTCATCTGTGTTTCGAGTAGAAGCAATATTTGTTCTCTTGCATACTTATCACTTGAGAAGGTAACTTTGATCTTGCTCACAAAACAATGTCGTGTCCAATATAGGGATTGAAAAGCCAGAGCCTAAGTTTTTCCTAAGAGTGCCTCTTTCAGGAAAAATCAGCCAGGATTTTGCCAAGGAGCCTACTGCAACATCTGTCTTGAAAAAACAAATCATGCTACCCTCAAAATGTTGGATTTATTATCTGGTGGTAAAGATTTATAAACCCTTACACTGGAAAACTGGAAAACATTATTTTATCACCATATTTGTCAGGCTACTGTCCTCCACCTTTCTGAAATAGTTTTACTAGCTCAAATTTGGAGATAGATTCAAGTTGCAGTACTCACTAGCACCTGTTTGCAACTGGTTTTTAGAGGAATTGTTTTAGAAATAGCCAGGTCCCTTCAACTCTAGCATTCAATAAAGAACCAGGATTCACTCCTTAGCTTGAATATCATGCTCAGCATGTTGACCCAGGACAAAAACACTTGCCAGCGAAGGGAAAACAGCATCAGGGTTCAGGGTTGACCAGGCTCAGAAAGACAGAACCTGCCAAATACAGTATTAGCAACGCTATAAGAAGAGTGCTGTGCCGAGAGCACCTCATTGTATTTGGAGTGGGCCTTCCCTGGCTGCTTCAGCATCAATCCACCACCACTCAGCTAAGATGAGGACAGTGTGGAGCCTTACATACAGTGTCTGTAAACAAAGGGAGACCTCCAGAATTTCAAAATATTAAAGTGAAAATACACTGCAACTCGTTATAGATTACTGGCTAATAGGTAAAGGTTGTTAATTTGAAGAAGAGTGGTTAGTAGGGTAGTGCTGCATTGCTGGTTGTTCTACAAACAGAGCTTTCTAATGAGCTCCTGGAAATGGCAGGTGTTTCCCCAAACTATCTTAACTCCAGTAGATGCATGGAGGGAGAAGATCTACTCATATTAGATGTGGAAAGGAAAAAAAGAATCATTCTATCAAATCTGACATTGTAATAGGAAAATAAGACAATGAATAAACTCTACTTGTACATTTTAGCAACTGCATCAGGCTGACAGATCTTAAATTAGATATAGATATGTCTGAGGTCACAAACGTTCACAGTAGCAGTGAAGTGTCTGCATGGCTTGGCTATTAGTTATTTCTCACACAGCTTTAATTTCCCAGTTTAATTAGCCTTTATTCTCTGGAGAAGTGTCAAAGCAAATCCAGACAGTTTTTTCTTGACTCCACATAAAAGCATGCAAAAGAACAGAGAAGATGTATTTAGTCATTTCACTAGTATGGGATAAATACTGTATGCTAAAGAACCACAGAATGCTAGGACTTTGACTTAGATTCCTTATTTGTACTGGAAAAGTAAGCCACATTACCACCAATAATCCTATCTGTTATTTCTTTAGCAGAACTAAAGCATTGCTAAATGATCTATTTTAAATAGCCTTGGAAGGATTAGTTTTTTCCTGGTAAATGTTAATTTTACCATATATACATAAATCGACAAAAAATACTTCCATTTATGATTATCAAAACTTACAGATAGGCAAAGTAAGAAAAATGCTGCTTGAGAACTTCGGAGTCTGATTTAAGGTGGATATGTACTTTGTATATTTTGACATGGGATGTTGACAATTTGTCTTTTAACTGTTATAAAGCTTTAACATTTTGAATCTCAGCATCTACTATAATTGTCAGACCCCCATAATCTGCTGCAACTGTGAAAATTTAAATCAATAAAAATAAATGCTTAAAAATAATCAATATTATCCATATAGATTATAACAAAATTTGAATTCTGCCAAGGGTAATAATGAGGGTGGGGAATAAACACTTCAGAGAGCATTCAAATGAAATTTTACTAATTTAAGAAACTTCCATTTTTGTCTCCTCGTTTCCCTTTGGAATAAGTATCCTGAAGAGTACGGTCCAATCTTGCAAAAGGATCTTTTATAAAGTAGTCAGGATGCATGCTGAACTTAAACAGCTTTGTTTAAGTCCCAGTACTGATTACAGAAGTAGTTTCTCAATCTCCAGATTCCTTAACCACGGTTCCCAGTAAAAAATCCATGTAGCACAAAATGAAAAACTGCAGTGTAACCTTGTGTGTCCTATCTCATTACTATCTGTGCTTGGCCCAATTAAACTACTATGAAAAAAAATGTTTAACTTTAGTAATTCTACCATGCAGCAAGACTGAGCTAAGAAAGAACCATTAATCAGTAGAAATATGCATTTTAGAGAGATAATATTTAACCTGTACATAGTTGAGCACTATAGATTACAATGGATAAAATAAGTGTTTTCCTTTCTCCTGGTTAGCTCAACATAAAACTTAAGTTGTTTAATGTATTTTTATCTACCTGGATTCAAAGCAAAATTATCTATCAGACTCTTCCATGCAATGAAGGCTATTTTCTTTACCACTGGTGATCCACTACGGAATCCAAGTTCTTCCAGTTGCAACAATGAGTTGATAAAACTGCCACTACGATGGAGTGTCTAAAGGTAAAATAATACTGTTTTTTATACAATGAAGCATTTACACTGTCAGTATCTATTGTCATGGAACCTTAAATAGTAAAGTTATTGCTCTTCTGCTCACCTTTCCAAGTAGCTTGACAAACAAAGGCCACAATTTCAACACATAGGTCTCATTTTTTGCAGAAAATAACTTTTGGAGTTCTGAAATTACTTTCTGAAGACAAGAAAAGGTTGTTATATTTTCTTGTGCAGTGAAATACATAGAATGAGCTACAAGTTTTGTACTGAAGATTAACTTAAATACAATTTCTAAAACACAGATGCATTATATTGACAAGAGTTAAAAGGAAGTGACTCCATTGTGGGATTTAACTGTGCTACTTCTACAAAACCTTTTAGAGGCGCAGCACAAAACTTGCAGGTCACCAGAGGTGTAGGAGGGAATATAGTAGCTTTAAGCCACCTTTGCATCTTCCCGATGTTGGGCTGCTCTCGGACTGAAGAAGTCACTGGAGTGACTTAGACAGGCCCATGAGTCTATGAAAATTGCAGCAGCCAACTAGGACACAGTGCTGCAATCAAGCCTATTCACCTTTTTTAAAAGAACTAGTTCTCTCTCTTGACTATGCAGTAGAACAGACAAGCAGATCTCACACAGTCCTTTTCCATTTCTAATATATAACTTAATATAGAAATAGTGGGCAATTATTTAACTAGTCATTGACCAGGACTTCATCATAATAGGCCCTAAACACACACAATAAAAACATAGCCCTTGCCTCCAAAGAGCTTGAAATGATTTCTACAAGGCTTAGGCATAAAGCTGTCATGAAAGTTTACAATCTGGCACAATATTAATTCACTTTCCCTTTAGTCTTAATGATAATAGAAAAAAACTGAAGATACTTTACTCGCATTGGACAAACAGAATTTTGCAAAGGCTGACTAAGATGACTGGTAATATGATAGAGTCATTCATCTATGAGGTACTGGTTCAAATCCAGCATATGTTGATAACAGCCAAAATAGGCTGCCACCATTTGGCTACTGAGTTAGGAAAAGTTAGCTGATAGGTTCATTGGTACTCTCAGCAGACAAACCAAAGAATGAATGGTATGGAGACAGCGTCCCCTCCAAAACTATGTGGAAGCATACTGGGAAACTAAGAAAGCTTGCACTTCTATTTACTGTTCAAGCTGAATATGCCTTCAGTTCTATCACTGTTACCTTCCGTGAACCAAATTCACATTAACAGATGCTTTGAAAAAAATCATAGTATGAAATAGCCTTCCAGTCAAGGTTGCAGAGACAAGTACACAGGGTAATCCAGAAATGTAAATGATATTTTAAGAGCATAAAAGAAAACATTGCTAGAAGTCTTACAGCTTCTCTAAAATCCTGAGAGAAAGAAGTTTTTAAAAGCACTTTCCACTTACAGTAGTCATAAGATGTTCAGTTATGACTGCCACCTCCTGCTGTTTCTGAAGTAACAATGGCATTCCCATCTCCAATGCAGCGGCACCTCGTAACTGCACCTTATGAGCTGAATGGACGACCATAGGAATGATCAGCTTTGCCCACCTCACAGCCTCTTCTCCCATTTGGGTTGGAGTCTGTTCCATTAGACTGAGTTCAACAAAGCACACATGTATTAACTACATATAGAACCACTATACTTACTGCTGGGCTTAACAAAAATATTCTTAGCTAGTGTTATTTAAAATATGCATTTATATTTCAGATGTATTATGCACTAACAAAATGCTGTTCAAAACATTTTCTAATAAATTTGAATTACATTTTGAAAATCTAATTCAGTGAAACTCTACATATCAGTACATCACTGAAGTACCAATTCAGATACTTCCCTCGAAAAGCCTGACCAAGATGATAAAAACCAAAGAGAAATTTATTCTCAACAACTTCCTCTGAACTTGTTTTGTTCAAGTTAAGATTCCAGTTCTTAATGGTATAATCCAAAGTGGCAATTTTCCATTAAGTTAGAAGGGAAAGAAAGCTAGTCTGAAGGACCTCTGAACAGGTGTCCTTGTTAAAAGATTACCTACAACTTGAAACCTAGTAAATTATTTTTAAGTTGCATTTCATTTCGGATCTATACACCTGCAATCTCTGAGGATATCTGCCAATTTTACAATCACATTTTCCTAATGAGAGCTTTTTTTGTCCAGTAGAGCGCTAGCCTCTCTATTGCTGTGTGAAAGACACACATACACCCAAGGGGAAAACTGAATTATGCAAATTAAATTAACAATGCCCACAGTATTGCCAAATATACAACACAGAGAAAAAACCCTCTAACTTTTCAGTTATAGTCATCTTAGGTATTACTTTTAATAACAGTAGGTAAATATTCAAAAATTACTGAGTCAAATGTTTGGCTTTAGTTGAGATGGGTCAGTATGTACTTGTTAAAGACAAACTTGCTTTTCATACGTCAGGAAAATGTAGCAAGTGGACTGTAGTAAGTATTATTCTCTACTTTACAAGGTTTATTTTGGAAGGGCCAAACAACATAGGTAATTAAGTGAACTAGCCAGTTTGCTCTAGAGCGGCGTTTCTCAATGCCCAGACTGTGGAATGACATCGGTCCCTAAGATCTCCCTGACACAGTTTTGAGACTGTTTCTCTCAATCTTTTTGATACCAGGGACCAGCTTGCTGCCTTCCTAATTTGTGACAGGGAGAGAGCTCAGTCCATGGACCGGTCATTCAGAAACACTACTCTAGAGAACTTAAATCAAACTGATTAGGTCTCAAGTAAAATAAAGACTACAATGAGACTGAACTTGCATGCGCACACATATAGTTCAGTGCAACTGTGTAATTTGTCTCTGCTCAATAAAGGACCATGACTGGGACATCAGGATTGCAGTCCATTAGTAGAGATGGTAAGAGTATTTTACAATAAGCCTAACATGCCTGCTTCAAGCCAACGATCTTAATTTTTCACTCTCAGGAATACTAAATTCACTCAGTGTTGATGATAAAATCTACTATTTCTATTATTTCCAACAATGCCAATGGGAGGAACACACTCTCAATAAGTTTTAATCCTAAAATGTAGGCTTTGTAATTAAAAACTAGTACAAAACAGTATCATAATAAATACTATAATGAACTTAAAACAAGTTTTTGGATGTAAACATTCCCATGCAATGCTGGAAACATCTCACTGAATCTAGCTTCATTTTTCAAGGTGACTAAAAGGTGTAGGGAAAAACCAAAGAATCAATTATATAAAGTAGAATAGATTTTTTTTAAAAAAAGTTTAGTAACTTAAGTTGTTAAAAATGGTAGCAATTAATATTTTTTATCGACTGACTTTCCACATCAAAATCAGTGATGACATTATAGGTCTGGAAAGACATTTTGCAAATTAAAATGGTCTAGCAGGCTTCAGAAAAAGCATAAGTAGTTATGACACAGTTCATAAAAAGCCTGACTATCATACTGATTTTTTTAAAATTTATACAGGCAATGTTGAGAATATTACTTAGCATGTTTAACAATTTTAAAGTAGGTCAAATATTGTCCTTAAACTATAGTGCCTCCAACAGATTCTTTTTCAAATGGACTTTTCCAAAAACTCAATATCTGTTTTAAACATTTAGCTTTACAGTTCACGTACCGTATGACAACATTTAGTGCTTCATATTCAACAGCCATGGAATATACATCTCCTTTAGTAAGTATGGTTTCTAGTGTAGAAATTATACTAGGTACCTGAAGAAACAATGGGATGAGGTTAACTAAACTGTCTCTTTAAATTAGAGGCCAAAAAAAAAAAAAAAAAGTTAAGAAGCTCACCTCCTTCCCAACAATTTCAGAAGGAAAGGTCTGCTTAGAGATTACCCAAAGGGCTCGAGTGCGTGTATTCTTGTCTGAAGTTTTTACAGCAATACTGTTCACTGTTGAAAGTAACTCTTGTATTTCAGTTGCTGAAAAGCAGAAACAGAACATATGGCATTGAAATTATGTTTTCACAAATTCTATTCATTTTCTTAGCAGGCTTTTAGGTCACACAAGAAACTTTGGCTTAGGCGCATCAAACGTTAATACAGGACCAGCTACGCAATTCCAAAAACCACAAAAATGTAACTAACATTTTAACTATATTAAATATAAATAAACTTTCCAATAAAGAGTGACTAAAATAGACTACCAATAGGCAAAAATGTGTAGAATAGTACATATCTATGTTGCCATCTACATTACCACTATAGAAAATTGAAACAGTATAAACTTAAAAGTCAAATTTCTGTCTGAAAAACGTATCTATTACAAGAAACACCAGGGACTATACAAATTTCTCTAATTTTCCAGGTTTAAAAAAAAACAAACAAAACACACGGTGCAATTGGTACCCCTTTAGCCACAGTCAATTTCACTGTTTTGTTGATAGTGTATGCCCATCCCAGGCTCTACATGGTTTTAACCATTAACAGAAGCAAAGCTGAAAGTGAAGAGGCTGTTTGTACAGCACTCTGGAAAATAATGTTCAGCGTTATTAATGTGATGATATGACATAATATAAAGTTTGAGAGAGTTTAGGAGCAATGAATTAATTACATTCTGCCTATACCACAGGGCAAGCTGTACTCATCACCTGGAACCAACTCACCAATTAATTCCAACATTTTACTTACAAATCTCTGCCTCGTTCCCTGAAAATTCCTATTTTTAATCTAGAATTAAAGAAACAGATTAGGGCACATTTCAAAGTCAAGATATCAGAAGGAGTTCTAGTAGTATTTTTTTTTTTACCAGATAATTCAGAGGTAATCTTTGAGTTAAAGACACAAAATCCTAAAGCTTGTAGGGCTGCACTGCTCAGCTCTGAGTTCTGACTAGAAATGTGTGCCTGCAAAAAAACAAAAAAGGACATTAAAACTCCAAGTCGTATCATTAATTACGAAGTAGGATTATGTACTGTGTGGCTGCTCAGCTGAGTTAAGATTAAGTCAATGAAATGGAACACAGAACAATAAAAAAATCCCATGCTTAATGAAATCTTATATCTAAATGCAAACTGAAAAATATGTCTAGCTTCCACAGCACAAAGTCACACCTAAAACTACAAAACCTAGTTGGGGTTTTCAAGACACTTCCGTCACCTGTAAATCTGGACACATGTTATTGAATTAAGTTCCAAAACATCTAAGAATCTGCACTGAAATGATTTTTACATAAATGGGGAACAATCATCCATTTTTTTATTATTGTATTTTGAATAAAATAAGCATGACATGCTTAAAATACAGATGAACTGGTTATCAAGAAAAGAAGTCAGAATAAAATGACCTGCCAATAACTTTATATTATATCAGCAGTACCTTGATGATCTCCACTACTCAGGTTATAGGGGTATTCACTACATAGAAAGATACAGATATCTTAAAATTCTGAAATCATTCCATCCATTATGCACTACACACTGACACCCCAGATTACATTATTCTTAGTTTGTTATGATTACTAGTGCCAGCCTACTGTGTGATGCTTCAGAGAAGCGGCATGGATAGTAGGGGTTGCTTTTTAGTTTTAATTTTTTTTTTTTAAGTATTGGTTATAACAATCATAATAGATAGTGAGCCCATGCTGCAAAAACACAACTCGACCTGACCGCACCGCAAGACATCCATGCATCCCAACCAGTCCTTTGTATCCAAGAAATGTTTGTTGCAAACCATTTTGTAGTCAAGAAGAAAACCTCGAGAAACTAATCTTTCTGTAGTAAAAGAAGATACAATCTCCATGATGTGAAGGAAAAGCCAGGAGAGTACAATTTACTGGATACCTTAATTCACAAGGTCAAAATTAGGCTACTTCCTCACCCAGCTTGACTGCAAATTAAATGAGCTCAGTGTCTGAACACAGACCTTGCCTTAAGCTTTGGTTCTTTTATTTACTGAGCCTTGTACAGCAAAATTAACTTTAGGGAACACAACACATACCTTAAATACTTTACAAAGTCGAGGAAAGTGTTTTCCAACATCTGCAGTGAATTCTTTTCCTTCCTCTCCAGTCAGGCGACTCCAAGAAGCAGAGAGAAAAAAATAAGTCATATTTACAAATATAAAACATTTTATTCCTATGATAAGGTTTATATTAAAATACTGTCAAATTATTTATTTTTAAACTAAAAATTACAGTTTCATGAACATCTTAAAAAAATAGTTGAAACATAGCACGCAAATGTTGGGGAAGGAAAGAGAAAAATCACACCTTTAAACATTACAAGTCTATACTTAAGCCTGTGACCATTCAGAATGATTAATATAGCCCACTGCTGTACTGTGAATACAGGATATTAGTATATTTTATATTTTGCTGCTCTTGCTCCTAAACAACTAGAGATTAATCAGCTACTAAATTGAAATTGCTACTGAAAAAATCAAACTTTACAAAACCATATATCAAAAAGAGCTAAAGAAAAATTAGTGTTTCTTTTTTTTAAAACTAACAGCATTAGAAAGAATATATATACACAATAGCTAGTGATCCCCACCAACTATCTGAATGGAAGACTGAACCCTAAATGTAAAGGTCCCACATCTTAACTGAGCCAGTACATTTTAATAGTCACAATTTGAGCCATGTGTGAATAGTTTCTTAAAAGAGAAACAGCTTTTTTCTTAAGTGGGATCACCAAAGGCAACTCTGAGGAAGCTTTTCTTGTGAAGAGTTAAGTTAGCAGCATTCCTTTTTCTCTCTCACCATTATGGCCCCACTCCTGCAAACACTTAAGCATGGAAGCAGTCTCATTAAAATTAAGTGTATAAAGACACCTACATATAGGTGTCTGCAGGATTAAGGCCTATTTGATTTTCCCCAAGAGTAACTTCAGGGAAGGGATGTTGTCTTTGTACTTATTTGTACAATACCTACATTATGGGTCCCCAATTCTCAAGTGGGCTCTCCAGGTGCTACAATAACTTAGTTAAACAGGCTTTCATCACATAAATATTTTGATAAAATATGATATTACAGAAATCATGAAGGATCCAACAATACGAAAACTGAGATTTTCTAACCAGAAAAGCACACTGACCTCAAGAGGCAGGACACTTGTCCATTCATTTCTTGTTAAATTTGGAGCTAGTTAAAGGACAAAGGTAAAGCCCATCTGCGAAATGGCCAAATATTTCTAAACTTTGCAGCTATTCCCCGCCCCCGATCTCCAACTAAAAATGTGCTTGAATTTGTCCGTTCATGAGTGTGCCTTTAGTATCTGCTGACAGTCGTATCGCTGAGGCTCTATCCAATATGCACCCTTGCCTCCAACAGGGTGCACACAGAGATCCCCCACACCCGATGCACCATGCCATTAGCTCAGCGTGTGGCTGCGTACACACGGGCTTCCAGTCATGCCCCTTTACGCGCTGCCTGTAACAAGGTAACACCGCCAAGCTCACACCTGTTACACAACCTCCCTGACACACACACACACACTCCCGCTAACCGGAGCATCCCGGAGCACCCCACTACCCGCACACAGCCGCTCTCACACCTGTTGCACACGCGCGGCTCCCGCATCCTCTCCCAGGCGGACGCACGTGAGTGAGCCCAGGGCAGAGCCCAGGGCAGAGCCCTCCCACACCCCCCCCAGGCCCGTCATTTCGCGGCCCTGACAGGCAGCCGTACCGGAGCTGCACCCCCTCCCCCCACCGCCCCAGCCCGGGGGTGTCCGAGCCCGGGGCGCGGCGGCCGCACTCACTTAACGATGGTGAGGTGCGCGTCCGTGAGCTCCCCGAGGGGGGCGGCCGGGTCCTCCAGGGTCTCCAGCAGAGGCAGCAAGCTGGGGCCGGCGGCGGCAGCGCTCATGGTGCTGCAGGGACAGAGACACGCAGGCGAGCAGCGAATCCTCCCGGCCGGGCGCCCGCTCGCTCCCTCCCTCCCTCACCGGCCGCTTCGCTTTCTCCCGGGCTAAGATGGCGGCGCGCGGGACTCGCCGCCAGACAGACCGGGACTGGACGTGCCCAGCCAATCAGCGCCGCAAGAGGCGGTGCCTGAGGCCGAACGCCGAGATAGCGAGCGGAGGCGTCCCGCCCACCGCGCGCTTTTCCCCGCGCAGCCGTGCCTGCGGTGGAGCGCCGAGTCATCGATCGGGACTCCTCCTTCTCCCCTATCACGGTTCGGTCCATGGCTGCAGCTCTTGCAGGGCCCGCCAGGTGGGGGCAGGGTGGATGTGTGAGCTGCTGCCTGCAATCCCCCTGAACAGAAGCTAGGGGACTCCTGTAACTGCAGCTAAGCCAGAGGAAATGGGCACTTGGTCCATCTGGGTTTACCATATTTTAGATTCCCCAAAAGAGGACACTGCAGGAGGGAAAGCTGGGGGGAGGGGGTATAATTAGGAGTGGCACAAGCCCAGGTTGTAGATCCTGTCTACTATGCCACTGTCGTGCTTCTCTGGTACCCAGAGTTGTGAGGCACCTCACTACCACCTCCCCTTAGTGTGAGGAAGACTTGTTTGTACCTGCCAGGGGTCAACTTTCTGACTATCAGCCACGAGCAACACCAGAATTCCTCTCTAGGTCTTGCACACCCTGCCCTGTCTCGCTACAGGTTGGTGACTGGCACACTCCAACCCCTGAGCCCTCCGAGCATTTCCTTAGAGTGTCCAGCCCCTGGTCCACTGGACACTTGCAGTATTCACAGATTCACTCTTCACCTTACCAATTACTCCTCAGATCACTGCTTAACACATACAACTTAGATATGTTTATAGTGAAAACAAGTAAAAGTTTATTGAACAAAGTATAGAGATTAAAGTCATATCGAAGAGTATTAGTAATAAACAATTACATATAAAATAAAATCATAACAAGCATTCTGGAAGCTAGAGTTACTTAAGTAGATACTGTAATGTCTTATAGCGATTTACAGCCAGAGGGCTGTGATCTTCCATTTATGAGACAAGTCGTGCTGTCAGCTTGCCTCCTGGGGGAAAGGCCAAGAGTGTTCCTCTGCACTCCCAGATATATCCCAACAATCCACTGTCTTTACTCATACATAGGATGCTCTCCTGCTGTTTATTTCTTCCTTTAAATTTCCTTTCTTGAAGATTTCACAATGTCTTGACTAGCATTTGCCTGAGCATGGAAAAAAGACACACATCATGAGACACATAATGACCAGACAGGGATATAAGCATCTCATCTATAGCTGAGGCCTCGTCTGATGAGTAATTAGCATATAGAGGGAGGTCTGATTTCTTGGAGGATAGAATTAAGGAGATAAACAGAATGTTTGTGCTAATCAGGTACCTAAATAGGTCATCAGGTTAAAAAGACAGAATGTCTGAGCCTGTTAAGATAAGCAGGAGAACACCCAAGGAACCATTTACTAACAATGAACAAGATAAATTAGGAATATAGAGATTAGGTAAAGAGTAAATGGAGTATGGACAATGCGTGGACAGAGTATGCTGCACAGAGATTGGCTTGGTTACTATGCAGGAACCAATCCCAAAACGTGTGATGCAAAGAATAGTAAAGGCAATGTATTGTGTAAATGTATATAAAGGAAGAGGTTTTCTGTGTAATTATGGATGTGTGATATGCCCTATACCCACCCCCTACACTTGAGTCTGATCAGCTCAGCATAGCTTTTCTGTATGCCAAATAAAGGAATCTAAAATCCGGAGTCAAACTGATGACTAGAGAACTGGACAAGGTGTTCTGGATAAACCAAGTGGAAAGGTCTCAGAGGAAATTCCAAAATCTGTTTGAGACATGTCAAAAAGAACCTGTTTGAGACATGTCACCTCCTGTTACATATCTTAGGGACATAATTTTCAATATAGATGCATAATTCCTTCAATATTACCCATACATACTTTTCACAATGATTATGATTACCAGGTCCAGTTGGCTTCTGGCTCTCATTAGAGACCTCATATGGCACCCTTTAGTGAATTATTATGCATATATCTGACTCAGGGGATCCCAGTAAAACTCTATGCACCTCCTATGCTCTCTGCCCGTTGGCACCAAGAAATCACTGAGTCACACTGGTCATTAAAAAGAAATAAGAAGGTTACTTACCTTATAGTAACTGCAGTGGTTCTAGATGTGTGGTCCCTCTGTGTATTTGCTGTGGTCTGTGCATGTGCTCTGTGGGCCCATGACCAGAAATTCTTCAATAGCAGTATTTACAGGACTGTACCTGTGCACTACACCTCCCCATGCTGCAAACTGAGGGCATAAGTGGTTGTGCAGATTCTAGATCCTTCACTGCCATGAATCATATGAGGACCCAAAGCAGAGGAGGAGGTCACATAAAGAGCTAAGGGGATGGCGTACTGCACAGTCAGCCACTGTGCCACCATAGCAATCAATTAGAAAGGCCACAAGGTCATCCTCTGGGCCCTTCTTGGTGAACGTCATTGGCATAGCTGGCATCACTATGGCTGGGCCTTTGGGCCTTACAGGATAACCCCCAGTCACCTTGGTAGTTGCAAGAGAATCAAAACTTCTTATGCCAGATGTTGATGCTGCTCCTGAGTCAGTTGCTGTTTTCATTTCTCAGTCATCACTTTAATGTTCACTCTAGGTCTGTATTGCCATAGAACAGCCATTCACCCCCAACCCCCAAGCCTTGGGAGGACTGCAGAACACAGTTATTCAGGGTTCATGGGCAGCCACTGCTCAGTTCCCAGTAAGAGAAAAAAGTTTTTATTTAGCTGTTGCCCCCTTCAGGCAGGGCACTTGCAGTAGTCCTCCCAGCAACAAGCAAAGCATTGGTAGTAAATTGAAACAATAGTCCGACATCAGGATCAGATTCCCTCAGGGAGGGAAACTGCTGACAGCACTTTCTTAAGCAGTTGCTGACCCTAGCCAGGCTTTTCTGACAGACAGAGCTAAAGGTCTGGTTCTCTCTCCCAGCTAGCACCCAAATGAGCTTTTATACCCTCCTTGTTAAGCCTACCAGTTGCAGATGTAATAGGAGAGGGCTGACTGAGGCCACAGCAATTTAGTAAGCCTTTCCTGGATGGTGAGCATACTCCATTACAGGGTGGTCATGTAAATTTTTTGTATAAAAGCTGTTGACCTTCCTACTGAATATCAGAAAGATTTCCCATTTATCAGCTATGGACTTACTTAACTCTGTGTCTGTCATTGAAGACTTTAGAACAGAGGTCGGCACCTTTCAGAAGCAGCGTGCCGAGTCTTCATTTATTCACTTTAATTTAAGGTTTCACATCCTGGTAATACATTTTAATGTTTTTTAGAAAGTCTTTCTCTATAAGTTTATATATTATATAACTAAACTATTGTTGTATTGTAAAATAAACAAGATTTTCAAAATGTTTAAGAAGCTTCATTTAAAATTAAATTAAAATGTTGCTCTTATGCCACTAGCCCACTTAGCCTGCTGCTGGTCTGGGGTTCTGTTCACCTAGGCCAGCAGCGGGCTGAGCGGGGCCTGCGGCCAGGACCCCGGCTGGCAAGGGTCTGGCAGCCAGAACCCCATACTGGCAGCGGGCTGTACGGGGCCGGGACTCCGGCAGGCAGCAGCATGCCATTAAAAATCGGCTCACGTGCCATCTTTGGCGCGCGTGCCATAGGTTGCCGACCCCTGCTTTAGAACCACCCAAGGAGCAGAGCTTTTGACAGTTGCTTCATGGCTTTTCCTACAGTCTGTAGGGTTTAGATGGCTGCCTATGAACCGGAAATGGCTCTTTAATGTGTCTCCTGTGGCTCTTTGCAGCACATGATATTAAAACACTGTGATTTAATTTTATTAATGAATCAGGACACTTTTAGTATGTTAATATTAACCAATTAAGTTATCAACTTGCACTAAGTTACTAACTTATTTGATGTGAGAATAATATATAAACTGAATATTTCCCTGTCATACTGTTTAAATATGAATAGTACTATAATAAATGAAACAATGAATTCACACTACTGGAGCTCTTTTTGGGTAATGTTGATCACTGAACCTCTGAGGTCTGGTTTAGATGCTTCTTAGGGATCCCAGTCTCTGCAATTCATCTAAACTCTTCAGAAACAGATTTGGAACTTACAAGTTCAGCTGGGCCTTAGTCTCTGCAATGTTTGTAAGTTCTACAGAGATAAGCAGGGGTCTTAGTAGCACAGTAACTCTTACATCTCCATGACTGAAGCACCTGTAGAGCTATATAGAAGCCTTTGATGTACTATGATAGAATTCTCAAGAGTAACAAATTCTTGAAAGTACTTTTTAGAATATCACTGCAGTGACAGCACAGCTGTTTGTTGGGAATTGTTTTGTTAGCCTTGGATACTTTCAGCAGATATTTTGATTCTGGCCCACATCAGTTTAAGACTTCAAACTTGTCAGTTAAAACAATCAATATTTTATGCTAAATAAAATGTTAACAGACCCACTTAACACTTTTAGTTTGTGATCAACAAACTACTACTGCTGAGTTTAGCAAAATAAAGAACATGTAATTATAGGAACATGTCTGTGGCCTCATTCAGTCCACCAGAGGGCAGGATTTAGAAATATTATTTATTTAAATTTGATTTTGTTCCTAATAAGTGCATCTTGATTCAATTAAGTATAGTTATATGAAACTTATTCTCCACCAGTACTAATGTGATGCTCATAGTAAAATAATTTGGAATGAGATGCTGGAATAGTTGTATTATTGCTCAACAGAGTTATGAAATTTTTTTTATGTAAATTATAATTTTATATGTAGTGTTCTGTTCTCTTTAGGGGATTTCAGATGTTGTATTTTCTGGGTTACTTCATTTCTGAGTCATTCCCACTGCTACTGATTTGTATCAGAAATGTTCAAAGCATCAGGAACTCTTCTGATAACAGGGTCCATATTGCATCCTAGTCCATTTTTTGAGGTGTTTTAGAAACATATAGGTGCATGTCTGAGAATGACAAAGGAATGATGTATGACGTAGAGATGAAGGAACCCCCAGGAAATAAGAGCCAGAAAATTACGTAACTTTTGAAGAGTTGTGGTGATGAGAAAAGGCCACTTGGCTTTAATTTATTTTAGCTTACTTACACAGTTAATACTACTATATATTATATTAACTTTAGAGAATCCAGATTCCCAAAGGAAAAGAGCTATTTATGATATAGCCATTTTGGCAGCTGGAAAGGGAACATTTATGGATTACAAAACTAGAGAATAACTGGATTTTGTAATGGCTGCCAGCATACAGTGGTTTTGGAACAGTTGAAAAACAGAGCTGTTTCTGTAACTCTCATGTTACATGCTGGCAATGAAAGTGGTCCTTTCCGGTGGATGCTGTCTCTACTCTTATTTACTTGTAGTATGTTTTTGGCTTCATCTTAAAGTTAAAACCAACAAATCCCCCAAACTAAAGTACACTGAAAGTACCCAGGAACTGTTAATGCTGGAGTGTTGAAAATTGTTTGGTGAGAGGGCTGATTAGCCCTAAAGGTCTCCCATTCTAGGTGGGAACTTTTCCAAGGAACAAAGTACTTTGCCATCTGCTCTAACACCTACTGAAGAAGTCAGTGGAAAGACTATAGGCAACTTCAATGGGCCCTGGATTGGACTAATTTCTGATTTATATATATATACACACATACATACATACATACGTACACACACACACTACTATCAAATGAGCCAGCTGCCCCTAATTATTAACACAAAATTCAATAAAAATACCTAAAAGTATCAGAAAAAATAAACAGCACAGATTGGAAACCCTGGACATGATTAAAACAGAGGTAGATTTAATGATATTTTGGGGTCAGGGGGTTAACAGACAGATATAAACTGATATCAAGAATGGATACGTCTATCAATTCAGCATAATGCAGTCTTAGAACTGGTGTGAACAAGATGAAGCCTGTTGACAGGTTGAAAAAGGGTTTGCTGATAGTTGATGGACAATTCCTTTTGGTGCTTCAGTTTCTCATAAACAGAGAATCTTTCATCTTTTTGCCCTTTAATAAATGTGGTTTGAGAACAGAAAAGGCTTGAATAACTCTGCACTGGGTAAGGAAGACAAACGCCTTACAAATCTGTTAAATAATTTATAATCCAGAACACGATAAAATCACAAGGGCAGTGCAATTACAGATTCAGTGCTTTTCATGCAGCTTTATTATCTTCTGGCTCTAGAAGCCCATTACATATGGGTTTGTCAGGGATATATCACAGACCAACTCTCAAGATGAATTTGCACTTTGAAGTAAACTATCATGAGGCAAGACTTACTTGAAAGGCAGTGAGTTAGCTTAAAAATATAGAGAGAGAGCAGCAAGAAAGGAAGCAAGAATAGGGAAAGGAGAATTCGGACAGCAATAAATATACAGGAATGGGTAAAATGAGGAGAGAAGGATTGAAATATCAGGCCCCCAAAACTTCAGCTGAAATGGTGCAAGGGGTGAGAGAAAAAGAGTGGCTAGTGTAGAAAAACAATTAGTTGGTAAATCTATGGTAACAGTGAATCCTTCGGTTTAGTTCAGACAAGTTCATGGAGGATAGGTCCATCAATGGCTATTAGTCAATATGGTCAGGGATGCAAGCAACCCCATGCTCTGAGTGTCCCTAGCATCTGTTTGCCAGAAGCTGGGAGTGGATGACTGGGGATGGATCACTTGATGATTACCTGTTCTGTTCATTACCTCTGAAACACCTGGCATTGGACACTGTTTGTACTAGATGGACCATTGGTCTCACTCAGTATGTCCGTTCTTATGTTCTTAGTTTCACTGACTCCTTGTGATCTAGAAAACAATTGTCTATCATTTAAGCACAGTTTCCTAATTTATTACCCAGTATTCTTTATTAAAAAAAGTTACATAAAGCAGAAATTATAAAAGTCAGAAGGATAAGATGAAAAGCGACTGTGGCTGCTGGCTATCCCAAATATAGTATGATAGCTATAACTTATTGGACAAAACAGGTATCTCAAGTGGTACTTCTACTTAATAACTCTATATTCCAACTGCATTTTCTGTGATGTTGATCTGTCTGTTCACATAATGCCAAATTTTCCAGACAAGAAGTTTGTGTTTCCTTGGGAAGTTGCATTTTTCTCATCATTAGGTTTTGAAGGTGGGTCTACAGCAACGTATTTAATTTGAAAACCACCTGCTGTCACTGAGGCATCTGACAAAAACTTTAAGGTCATGAGATTTCCTAGGGCAAGAGAGAGGGGAAAAAAGTTACTTCTTTGCTATTGAATAAAAAGTGCTGCTTTGGAATTTTTCTCTTCACTCCTCCCTCCCCAAGAGCTATTGAAGTATTTCCCCCAAAATCTTGGATCTAAATCCTAAGATTCTTACTCACTTCTTATTCAGACAACATTGAAATCAATATTGGTGTATCTCATTGAAAACTAAGCAAGGAGCTCAAGATTCACCCACCAATATCAGTAAGAGTTTTGCTTGAGTAAATACTGAGTAAGACCTTCAGGAGTTGGATCAGCATTGCTTTCTATGGGTAGGACCAGTTTAAGATAAGGAAGGGACACTCTTAAATTAGATATGATAAAATAAGCACATTGGCCCAAATCCTCAAAGTTATTTAGGAAGAGGCGGCGCTAGGTGGGGGGTGGGGAAAGGGGTGGAGTGTGGGTGGAGTCTGGAGCAGAGCAGGGGTCAAGCACCCCCTGGGAACTGAGGAAGTTGGGGTCTATGTTAAAAACCCAAAGATACAATGTATTCCCCAATGCCAGACACATTTTTAGACATATTCTCTCTAATATGAGTCTTGCAATCCTGACTCCTGAGTAACGGGAATACTTATTGACTCGATATTATGTATGTGGGTAGGGCTTGTAGGACTAGGCCGTTGATACAGACATGCTATGTAAACTCCCAAATCAATGAAGTTACTTTGATGGAAAAGGGAATTTCGCCTGAGTAAAGCCTACAGGATTGGTCTCTAATTCTTTGTTTAACTAGACTTCTCCAGGATGTCTCTTCCTTTACACTTATTTTTAAGCTAAAGTGTTGACTAAAGTATATGCTAGAAGGTTTGCATGGTGGTTTATGACATATTAGCCATGAAATGGCCATTTAATCTTTGAATATCAGAGCCCCTGGCCCAGTAGGTTGATATTTTTGTCTATGAGCAGTACATACAATATTACCTGTGCTGATGATATCATCTGGAAGTTCATCTCCACAGTACCTGAAAAAAGATTGTAAATGGTTCATGACTAAATGTGTAAATATGCAATAACAAACATGCCACAATGATACCTTAACAGAAAAGGATGGAGTCCCCCTTTCTGTTATAGTCCATAGTTCTAAGTTGTTCTTTGGGGTCTATTGTAACATACAATTATATCATTGGCTTAAGTACTTTTATCTGCACTATTTCACAAATGAGAGTGAGGGAGGAGAGAAGGCAGAAGATGCAGGAAGCAAAATTTGCAATAATTGAAGAAAGTAAATGAAATAATAGAAGGCAAAGAGCTATTCATTTTTATAAGGAACAATGACCTGAAGCTGAGGGAGGACAACCTTACGCTAGACATCAGGAAAATGTATTAAAAGGGATTTGTCAAGGGAAAAAGAAAAAGGGGATTGTGTACTTTCTTTGCTTCTTGATGATGTACAAAGGAGGCATGAAAAGCAGTGAGAATTTTAAGGGTGTTTTTTTTCTTCTCTGTTTTTTTACATTAGAAATTCACATGTTCTAAGCTGGAAAACTATGACTGCGGGGGAACCAGTGAAATGACAACATCACAAGAGCAAAGAGAGTAAAAAAATTGAGCAAGTAAGTGGGAAAGCAATGTTTCAGATTGTCAGTCTGTTTAAAAACTCCTTGGGTTACTGGGTCGTTTTTGTTAATATTTATTTCGCTTCAGTAAAGAACAACATTTTGGGTTAAATCTATTTTTTGCTAATAACTCAACCCCCCCTCCCACATCCCTTCAATTAAGGTGTTAGAGCAAACACTAATTGTGATCTGAGACTTCCAAGAGCTCTTCCACCAAAACCAGGGATGGATGACCATACTTGTATTTTTAAGGTAACAATAAGCAGTTGTTGAGAAAATCTTGCAGGCTTTCTTTATATTTCATAAAGAAGCAAAAAAAATGGCAAAACCCTAATTTTAAAAAAAATCTTTGCAGGTTGCCTTTACTAGTAGTGCCAGAGGAGATGGTTTAGGCAACATCATTGTGTATATTCAAGAACGTATTAGATGCAGGAGTGATGTAGGAAGCACCTCTGTAAATGCAACGTGGTCAACATGATCTTTTTCTGAGTGTACTATCAATTAAATATTATACCATGAACATTTTAACTATATAGCTTGAAATAGATGTATAAAGATGTAGAAATTATTTTTACCTGCCCACAAAGCCAGTGATATCATCATAGCTATCATAGACTTCTAAGAAATCAGCCATGCAAGCAGTGTCATCTTCAACATCAAAATCCAGGAACTGTAGATGAATCCGTTGTCCATACTTTAGCCTAATGTGCCAGTAGCATATTAGTTTATTTTCATACTCGTTTGGGTAGCCTGGTGACTTAAAGATGTGCTTTGCATCTGTGAAGATTCCACCACATTCTTTTGCTAAGAGAAAAATAAAAATAGACTTTAAATGTGTTTTGATTTGTCATGCCTTTTTGTCTGTTAGCTCTTCTGACTGAATCTTATACAGAACCAACCCAGTATAACAGCAGCAAAACTCTTGAGTGCTGTTCATATATTCTATAACCCCATCATTCTGAACTAGTACCCATGGTAGCACACATATAGAGAATATAGTACATATGGAGTTGATATGTTGGCAACTAGGGGCCTAATCCAAAGTCTATTGAAGTCAGTGGAAGTGCTCTCATTGACTTCAGATCAGATGCTAGGTGCTCTGTATAAAGAAAATTGGGATGTCAAGCTAAGTCGATCTATAGGCCTCACAACTGCACTTATAAATCACCCCACTTCCAACCTGGTCTCTCTTCCTTCAAGTCCTTCCTTAAAATACTCCCCATCCAAAATGTTCATAAACTCTAGCCCTCATCCCCATTCAGTTAGGCTGCTTTTTTGTTGTTGTGTCCTATTCCCCCTTCCATTGGGCTTTACCATTCAAGATGTTGAGCACCTGTTCCCATTAGCTTCAGTGGAAGTTGAGGACTCTCAACAGCTCACAAGCCTGGAGGACCAAGCGCTCGGGGCTGGTCTACACTACTGCTTAAGTTGATGTAACTTACATCTTCTCAGGGGTGTGAAAAGGACACCCCCATGCGTGACGTAAATTACGTCGACTTAAGCTCTGTCCACACTGGCGTTATGTCAATGGGAGATGCTCTCCCACCAACATAGCTTTTCCACGTCTCTCGAAGGTGGAGTAATTATATTGACAGAAGAGTGCTCTCCCATCGGAATAGCGAGTCTTCACCAGATGTGGTGCAGCTGCAGCAATGTAGCCTCTAATGTAGACTTGCCCTCAGTTTGTACATTGTCTATTTTGATTGTAAACTCTTCAGCACAGGTACTTGGTCAGGAAGGACTTGCATCCCAAACACAAGCTGTTGCACAATGTACTGCCAACATTGTTAATACATTCAATTAGAGACAACTTAGCGTCCTCGCCTTGGGATGCTGCTCTTTCCCCATGAAGACAGGCAAATCTTCTCAAATCTGAACAATATTCTCCATCAAGTATTAAGAAATTTATTCACAATGGGAGGGACCCAAATCAACCTCTAAGTGTAAACAGCTCTGGTTAATCATGCTGTCCACCGCCCAAAGAATGTATTTGGAAAACATCTAAATGGCATCTCTTCGTGGTATTTGAGAGCTAACATGCAGGAAAAAAAGCAATTGCAATCAGAGACATATTTTCCTTCAAGATTGTGTATTTATAACAAAAGACTAAGATCACCAAACAGTCAGAAACTCCCTAATTTGGACTTCAAACCCAATTCTATGATTTGTATTAAGTCGGAGGTCAGCCAGATGATCAGAATGGTCCCTTCTGGCCTTAAAATCCATAGGCCAGAACCTCAGCTGGTGTAAATCTGCTCCACTGAAGTTAACCTTCTGATCACTGGGGAATTGATATTGTCCCTCCACCTTGTCATAGTACTGTTGGGCATCCATGTTAATGATACATACACATTCTTCAAATCCTTACATGTAAATCAAAATGCCCATCCTTATTTTTAATCTGCTTTTAAGTATAGCTAAACTTCCTTCCAAAGTGTCAGACAATTAAAGGGGATGCTTATTAAAGGGATAATCACAACTCAATTTTGGGCCAAACTGTAGCAGTAACAAGCTTTTACAAATAGAAGACAAATAGAAATTTTCCTTTGGATTTTTTTTTCATACTCCCATGAAAACCATCATTTTAAAACAAATAAATACTCTGCTGCAGTGTGTGCAACCACAAAATAAAACTGATTTAATTGATTTTAGTTTGTACAAGCTGAGAGAAATGTAAAAGGAAAACAGGATAATTAATTTATTAATTACTATAATGGAGATCTTTAACATTCTTTTAATTTTAATGATGTTACCTAATAACAGAGGTGAAATATGTTTATAATATATGATTTTAAATTTTCCCTTTAACATTACTTTTATAAACACATAGACCAAAATATTCAAACATAGGTGGCCTAATGTTAGCCATCTAAATAAAAGTAGCTGCTAATCACCCATGGCCTAATAATAAATTTAGGCACATAAATGTACACACCCAAATTGGAAAATTTTACATTAGAAACATTAGCCACATTACTGATTCACTAGCTAGCAGTCAGTCTATTATTAACCTTAAACATTTATTTTACTTAGTAAAAAGGCATGTAATTAAGCAACATTGGATTTTTTTTAGACACACCATGAGGGTTGTAGCAATAGACATCCCATCTCTCACTTCTGTTGAGGCGAATCCCATAATCAACAATGCCAGTTTTTCCAAAGCCACAGCTGGATCCAGCTTTCACTATGGGATAACCAACTCTGCCCTTAGCCATCCAACCAGCTGCACACACATGGAAACCTGTGACGGAAGGAAAGTATCATAGCTGTTTTGAAAACTCACTTTAAGCAAGAAACATTATAAAAATTATTGCCTCATTCAAACTAACAATATTTTTTCTCATTGCCAAAATCTAGTTTAAGTATAATTAGTTTAATGCACATCATATCATAGTACTGAGGCAATTGCTGTCTTTTGCATGGAGAATTTTGAATGCAGAGTAAAAAAATCACTTCTCCTCCACAATAAATGTTTTTCTCAATGAAAAATAAAAATCAGATGCAGATGGACAGTAAAGCTCCCCATCCTAGAAAATACATTACCGACCATTGTATTCAAATTAGATGTCAGATTAGTCATGTAAATATAATACATTGATTGCTTTCCTTTTTAGTCCCTAATCCTACAACCTCACTCAGTCATTACTCATGTGAATAAGGGTTTTCAGGACTGGGCTCTTCGGGTGGATAAAAAGGTGTATACATAGCATAAGCTAAGGCAACAGAAATGCTTATTGAATTAAAAAACAACCTGTCAATACAATGTTATGGCTGAGTGTTTAAAAACAATAATCAAAACATTCAAAATTATTCACTGCTTAGTACAAAACAGCTCTTTCATAAGCTTACCAAATTTTCAAAGTAAAAAACCAGAACACTTCTTTTGTGGTGGCTTTTAAGTTGTGAAATAGTCACAAACAACAAAATGTACCCTATTATTAATGTTCGCTCGTGCCTACTGCCAGGTTTTGATTCAACAGTGATGCTTACATATTCCTCACAATGGAGGATTTTTTCCAATAACATTCACTCGGAGCAAGATAACACCTTCAATGGAGTCTGCACTCATTCAGCTCTTCATTCTAAACACTTGTCATCACATTGAACACTCTTTCTGCTGGACTATTTGTTCTCAGTATATATGTAGCAAATTTTGCAAGATGTCTTGGATAAAACACTATAAAAACAAGTGTTTTGATTAATTAAATGAAAATTTTAGAAGAAGACATTCTAGAAGAAGTTCCTGAGGCACTGATCATTTTTTAAAGAAAATGCAGTGAAGGGGAATGTCCAGAGCTTCTATCTCCAATAGCACCCCCTTCGTGTAAAGTTAGTGGTGAGGAGATTGAGGGTGAGGCTGCTGCTCCCAAGCTCAAGGAATAGGCTGCTCCATTGTGCTGCACCCGCTCTCGGGCTCCATCCCACACAAAGCACAAAGAGTCACTCTAGCACTGCAAGCAGCTGCTACAACTATCTGCAGTACAAGTCACATAGCAGCCTCTGGCAATCAAGGGGGGAAACTGCATATAGTTCAAGCAAAATTCCTGAGCTGCCTGTGCTTTCTAACAAGATTGCACGAGCCACCCCCAAATTCATGACACTTGCAATAACACAGGTGTTGGCAACACTGAATGTGTGATGTCAGATCCAAGTGACTGCACATTCAAATGCACATTTTCTTTCATACCTATTTTTCTTGCTGCCTCCAGCTGCTGGTATGTGGCTAGTTGTCCTCCTTCATATTCACACACTGCTTTAGCTTCTGCATAGGTGAGCTGATATTTTCCAGACCGGGCCTCCCTGTGGTACACTCCAGCTGCTCGCTCTGTGGGATGAAAGCAATGAAGAGTTTTAGTATTTCGTAGGAATACAGAATATATCCCAACTGGCCTCCCTTCCTGGATGATATCAGACCTCATTGCTGCCAACAGTTGATCAGGAACTGCAGCTTGGGCTATTGCCCAGGTGAGAACATAAACAAGATATTCAACTGAACTTGATGTTATTTAGAAAGCTTCAGGAAATTTGTGTCCCTCCCAACACAGGGGTATTTTAGAGTCCTGCGGGAGGGGGGGCTTTTTGAACCACATTGAGTCAACGTACTTCTGAAATTATTCCCAGAACTACTACTTAGAAAGCAGCAGCTCTAGCAATGGTGAACTCTTGTCAGAAACACTGAGTGTGGGATATCCCACTTAAGCTAAGAGGTGACCTTTCCTGACTGGTATCACAATATACTTTTGGATATAATTGTGACAGATATGGCAATGTCCTGCCGTGTCCTAGACAAACCAAACAGAATTAAGTTAAACTTTATTGAATTAAATTTAAGTATGTTAGGAGTTCATTCTATGAAAAAGGCAAATATGTATGTGTTATTATATGCAACTTTTTAAAGGGGAGACATGACTAATGTAAACCCTGGGAAGTATTATGAGCTACAGAGGACTCTTTTGAACAATGTGCCAGACAAGACTGAGCTTTTTCAGGAAGTTTCCTAGGAAGGAGTGTTTCCCCTCCTTGGGAAAGCAAATTTTTCCCTTTGGACCCAACCTTCTTGAAGCTACACCTTGAGGTGAAATGATTGTCTGGCTGATCTCCACAGATCAAAGACTCAGACGGTAAAAGGAGTGAGGATACATGATAGATATACATATATGCACACACACACACTTATTGAGGCACCATCATGTCTCTATAGTTAAGGCTGAATCAGGTTCTACTTGTACATACAAAACACACATCTGATGCAGTTTATACATCCCAAATACAGGGCCGCCCAGAGGACTCAGGGGCCTGGGGTCTTCGGCGGCAGGGGGGTCCTTCCGCTCTGGGACCCACCGCTGAAGTGCCCCGAAGACCCGCGGCGGGGGCCCCCCGCTGCCGAATTACCGCCGAAGACTCGGCACTTCGGCGGCAGGTCCCGCTTCGGTGGTAATTCAGCAGCTCCGGGGGCCCCGGCCCTGCGAAAGTTTTCCGGGGCCCTGGAGCGAGTGAAGGACCCCGAAAAACTCTCATGGGGGCCCCTGCGGGGCCTGGGGCAAATTGCCCCCCCCCCGGGTGGCTCTGCCCAAGTGAGTGGTTTAATGCTGGCACTAGAGAGCAGGAAGCACTCCAGCTGGAGCTGATTATAGCAGCCTCAAAGGCTATCCTCTGCAGAGGGAGAGGGCTGGCTGAGAAAAATGTATTCTTCCTGGGTGCCTAGCTGAGAACTCTTCCTTGATAGTAGTAAAGGGTTCTAAACAGCCCAGAGACCTGCTTAGTGTAGAACTCTTTATGCTTGCCTCTGGAGAGGTCTTAAAGGGTTGCTACTGGCTAGGCAACAGCCGGCCCCGTAAGAACCCTCTGTAGTACGTAGCATATGTAATAATTTTCCTCTGTATTTGAGGCATTGTACACTGGGACCATTCTCGCTGGGATTCCTCTATCCACCACTGCCCTTTGGACCATACCACAGCCTGTTGAGTTAACAATGTATAGTTCTTCCACCACTGGCCCTCTATAGCTCTCCTTTGAGTCCAGGGATGGAGGATGCTGCTGCTGCTGCAAAGGCAATTGACCTTCCCCCAAACCCACTTCCATAGCAGCAGGTGAGATCTGAATGGAAGGGGTCCTCTGTGCACAAGGTTAAGGACTGCTAGATTTGAACCAATGAAGGAAGTTCCACTAAAATGAGTGATAAAATGGAGTAAATTTAAATTGAAAGGGAAGCAGAAGATGTAAATTTTTAACTTTGTTATAAGTGGTCAGTTTAAAGAAATATAGTAATACATTAGTGCACATTAATATTTCACATTATGTCCTTATATTAGGTATGAAGAAGAAAAAGGAAGCCAGGAGCAGACACTTCTCTTCTGCCCAGGAATCTAGCATTTTTGCTGCTAATCCACAAACCTTAATGGCCAGTTTTGTTCTCTCCTCAGACCAAATACAGCGGTCCTTAGTGAGGCAACACTCCACTTTGATTTCAGTGATATTCAGTGTGCGAATAAGGACAAAATAAAATATAGAATATTAGGGAACAGATTATAACTTTCTGTAGGAGTTCAGTGCTTTTTAGTGAAGCCAGAAAATGTGACAGATAAAAAGAATTTTTAGTTTCACAGATTTATTTCCCCCTCAAAAAATCACAGCTAGATAAGACTGTGAAATATGTACACATGGGCCCTTATTCTGGGCTGTGTTTTGATCCCTTTATGCCACTCCAACAGGGAAATGGGGCTATCAAACATCCCAATCCCCCCACCCACTTACTTCCCCCTCCTTACGCTGCACCTTGGTGATGGCCTGCTGGAGTTTGCGCGACCGGAGCGCTCGGTATTCCACTGTTCTGGGTTGTTGATAGTCTCTTGGAATCTGTTGCTTCCAGTGTGGAAGTTACAGCAGTCCCCACGGTTGCTCTAGCCAAACTGGCCCCCAGTAGCCCTACAATCCTTGAGGTGTAAGGGTGGCATGAAGTCCCAGTATGTGCTTCAGGACTGGAGCAGCTCAGAATCAGGGCCTTGGTGTTTCAGATTTATCATTTGAGTTTTGCAGAACAACTCACTACCCATATATTCCCTCTAAAGCCACAACCTACCAGTTCACTGGCCCTTGATAGTTTGGTTAATCAGTTTCACAAATTCATCTAATGTCTAATCTCCATAGTTTCAGTTTACTGATCCTTGCCCTAGGAATGGATTTTAGTTACACGCCTTAATTCATTTGTAAACAATTTCTGCTGAGCTGAGCAACTCCCCATTACTGAAAGTATGTTCTCTATTTACACATTTCCTTGTAAACATAACAAGCAAAAGGATCAAATACTTTAGTGCTTGCTGAGGTTCAGTGTTTATTTGGGTTTTTTTCCCTTTGGGTTGAATCAACTTGCTCATGAGGAACTTACTTTAAAATGAAAGAAATATACTTCTCTAGTTTATTTTCTTCTCCCCCTTATCTGAAGCTGATTAGAACAAAGTATTACCCGCCCTCCTTCCCCCATGTTCAAAATGCAGCCCTGTATAACACAATAAAAATGTTTGTGCAAAGTTATTCTGATATTTGTATTAGTTTTACAATAACTGCTTTTGGAACATGCCAGAATGTTCAGTCAAATAAATAAGATGTTAGTATAAAGCTAATATATTCAGCTGCACTAAGTATCCACTAAGTGTTTAGTGAATTTGAACACAATACATTGGGTAGCATAGAAATAAGATGAATGGAATGTACATTTCTAGTCTGTCCTGATATCAAGACATGATAGTTGTGTCATTGCTATGATGCATTATTTTACTAAAAAAAATTCTCATTCTGTTTTGGATATTGCTTTGCGAGAAGAGAGGAAGCAAAGGATAGTTCAAATGTGACTATGCCCTATTTTACAGATGCTTCAATTTATCTCAGTAGGATTGGTTCCTTTCTTTCCTGTATGTGTTATGGCCTAATTAAATCATCACTGGGTTGTTTTATTGGACATGGTATTTTTTCCTACAGTCAATATGAGATGGGACTGGGGTTACTTATTGTTCACATTACAGCTGAAACATTTTAATGATGATTGTATTAAAATGTGTGTGTTGTAACTTTGCCAATTTTCTCTTCATTTGTAATTCAGTTCACTGAATTATGTTTTGGTTGCACCAGGAGCAATATTTTTGTTGCAATAATTAAACTATTGGGTGTTGGTAGAGACCCGCCGTTTAGTGCAGTGGTCTGGAGCTGTGACATCAGGCCATCTGGGTAAAATATTAGAAAGTTATGGTCTAAGGTACTGCATGGGTTCTCCTGTTTGGTAACTGAATGATCCATTAAAAAAAACAGGAGTACTTGTGGCACCTTAAAGACTAACAAATTTATTTTAGCATGAGCTTTCGTGAGCTAAAGCTCACTTCTTCGGATGCATAGAATGGAACACACAGACAGGAGATATTTATACATACAGAGAACATGAAAAGGTGGAAGTATGCATACCAACAGGCAGAGTCTAATCAATTGAGATGAGCTATCGTTAGCAGGAGGAAAAAAAACTTTTTGAAGTGATAATTAAGATGGCCCATAGAAGGTGTGAGGAGAACTTAACATAGGGAAATAGATTCAATTGGTGTAATGACCCAACCATTCCCAGTCTTTGTTTAGACCACAGTTAATAGTATCTAGTTTGCATATTAATTCAAGTTCAGCAGTCTCTCTTTGGAGTCTGTTTTTGAAGTTTTTTTGTTGCAAAATTGCCACCTTCAAGTCTGTCACTGAGTGGTTAGAAAGGTTGAAGTGTTCTCCCACTGGTTTTTGAATGTTATGATTCCTGATGATCCATTGTTTTTCTTTCATCTTTACTATCATTATAAATCCTTTTATTGCAAGTGGTGCTGACACCAGTATTTTGGTTTAATACTGGGAAGAATAGTAATCCATGTTGCCCTGATTCAGTCCAGTTAACACCTTGCTTCTTCCTTTTAAAGAGAGAGGAAGTAAAACTAGGAGGTGAATAAAGCACTCCATTTCCACTCATGCCATACAAAAGGCAGCTGCTGAGATCATTATTGTTATAATTACTTAACATTTATATTGTGGAAGCGCATAAAGGTCACAACCAAGTTGGGCCCCATTGTGCTAGGTGCTGTACAAACATATGATAAATGACAGTCCCTGACTCAAGAGCTTCCTTGTCCATTGCTCTGACCATATCAAGTCCAAGCTTTTTGTCCTCACCCTAAAGGCTCTTCACAGCCATCTGAGCCTATTTATCCTGGTGTCATATCATGTCACCTCTCCACCACCAATCAGCCAGCAATGCCAGCCTTGACTGCTTCTCACACAAATGTCTGCTAAGTTGCCCCTTAGACATAGCACACCCCCCTTTTGGTGACCATAAAGACACTACTCTCTCCTCCTTCATATCCCTCCTTCTCTGTGATATTTCAAATACTTTTTTTAACTACTTCCCCTCCCCCCCCAGTCCTGCACATAGCCACTCTTTCTTAAATGTATTTGTATAGAAAAGATTAGAGAGAGAGAATGAATGATGTTTCCCTTCCCCCACCCATACTTCATATATCACTTGTCATTTAGTTTTCAAGATTTTTTAGGGAAGGGACTAGTTTTACTTGTGTTTGTTTGGCACCTAATAAAGTGGCCCAGATCTTAAATCGGGCCACTATGCAATCACTAATAACAACATGAATTAAACTAGCTAGAAATCTCTTAAGAGATGCATAATGTACTGTAAAAGATAAAATAGGGTATAACAATTACTCCATAAATCAGCCATTTCGGGCACACATTTCCTTGGTTGTTCTTTCTGTTAATGTGTTTTGTATTACTGTTCTT
Organism: Mauremys mutica; assembly: GCF_020497125.1. Lineage (NCBI taxonomy): Eukaryota > Metazoa > Chordata > Testudines > Geoemydidae > Mauremys > Mauremys mutica. The sequence goes on along the minus strand of NC_059081.1, from coordinate 26,851,778 downwards.
TCCATTGCATTTGAAAATGTATAATTTTAAGACGCCCTTTCACCTACATATGAAAGAAGAGACTGCTGCCACAGTATTTGTACATACTTCATTCTTTCATAATTATTCCTCACAGCTGCTTAACGATGCCAGCAAGCCATAACAAAAAAACCAATACACACTTTCCAAGAATTTTTACTGGAAATTTAGGAAGTATTATATCTGTGGAGAGAGCTTGGCATTTTTTAGTTTCACATGTAGGACACCATGTGTTGGTGTTTTGTTCATGTAAAAACTAGTGTGCTCCTTTTACAGCTCTTTCCACTTACACTTTCATAGTTTTCCTTCATTAAAGGAATTGTCATTTAATACTCAGTTTTTATTTCAGCTCATGCTTTCAGATAATACATTCAACTTACATAATTCATGGATTCTTCTCCTGGGTAGCCTTTAGTTAGAAAATAAGTGTGAAAACATTAAGAAAATTAGTCAAAACTGTAGTCATTACTCAGGTAAAATTCCTATTGATTTCAATGCAAGATTTTGCCCTTATTGATGTATGGTACATTTTTATATCATTTTAAAGAACTGTGGTTCTTTCTGCAGCAAAGTAAATGAATGAAAATGAAATGAATTAATGATTTTTTTTCTTACCTAACCAAATAGAGTTATGCAGTACTCCATTCTTGAATCCCCAACTTTGAGCCTCGTTCCACAGCAAGACAAAAAAGAAAATTAACACGATCATTTCTTCTGTCTGAGCTATTAGACTGTAAATGCTCGCTGTTAAAACACTCAGGGTAACCTCTGCTAGCAGCTGCCTAAATTCTGTTGGCACATCTGGTAACCTGATCTTAAATAGTGTGTTTCCCTGTGAGGTCAGCAAGCCTGCTCCAATTGAACTTTCTGTAGTATTGTTACAGAATTAAATGTGATGTCTGAGTTGGTTGGTCTGACTCACTTCATGGCTCCCTTGCTGATGTGTCTACTCACTGTATCCATAACTACCAAAGCACATGTGAAAACTTTTATGTGCCAAAATTTGTTCTTTTCTTTAGCATTCACTGTCTTCAAATATATTCCTGCCTGTGCTCAAACTAAGTAGCAAATCTAACAGTGGATTATGATTTTACTCACAGAATACATTATTCATTGTCATTTAAACATTCTAAAGGTCTGGTCTGGTGGAATTTCTCAGGGACCTGACTAGTAAAAAGCAGTACTACAGCTAATGCTTTGCCTTAGATATTTAGACTAAATAATCCCACATAATACGTTTAATTGAGGATAGACCAGGACCTCCCCCAGGGTCAGTATAAAACTAGAAGTGTCAAAAAGTGATGCTTTTGATTCAGACAGTGAGGAATGAAGCTCTCCTAACCACACCTTAGAATCTGATTCATGGCATGATAGCTGTCTGCCTGTCTTCCCTACTGGCTGCAGGGGGAGTGCTGCATAAGCAGCTGCTCCTTGTGAGCAGGACTATGTTGTAATAAAAAGGGGAAAAAATGATAGTGTGGAAAAATTTCTGCTACCCTGCCCAGTACTCTTGAAGAGCCTAAGGTGGAGTCCAGTCTCCTTTGGTAGCACAAGAGACTTTTGCATATTGTTTTGATAACACCCTTGAGTCTGGAGTCAGAAGTTACAGCTAAAGATGTGTTAATTTGCCATGACCTCAGACGTTAATGAAAACCAGCAATGACAAGAAAAGGGTCGAGAACTAACTTCACACTTAGGCTGGTTTTTGACATAAATCTCTGTTACATTAAGGAAGAAAAGATTCTTAAAAGCCATTGAATCCCCATCAGCTGGCACAGAGGGGTTAATACACATCATATTACAAACATACATGCAGGGGTGCTGGAACAATTTTTATAGTGTAGGTGCTAAGGATGGAAACCATATATTTGGTGTTTGTTATTACTATTTCAAGCCAGGGGGTGTGGCAGCATCCTCCACACCCTTTGTTCCAGCACCACTGCACATATGCATGAAGCTAGTCATCTGCCCCTCCCCGTCCCCCAACACACACACCTGCCAACAGGATTGGGAGTGTTAGGGGAGCAGGAAGGAGTGGGGAGCTCTCCCTTCTCTTTTAGCAGAGGAGGGAGAGATGCACCACCCCACCTACATTAAGCCCTGCAGCTTCCACAGAGCGATTGCCACTTGCTTCTCCACCATTAGTGCTCCTCTCATTTTGGTGTCCCTGTGTACACAGTTCCAGGAAGTTGGCTTTGCTCATTGAAAAGTTCTGCAGCCACTACTCATCATCCCATAACTGCATAACAATGCGATCCCACCACTCAGTGCTTGTTTCTTGAGCCCAGAACTGACAGGATACCGTGTGCAGCTGTTCTGTGAATGTCAGCAGCAATCTTGACTTGTTTCTGTCCATAGCACACAGGAGGGAAGACACCACTGTGTCATCAGAGTTGCAGCTCATGAAATACTGCAGGATCAGGTGCATTGTGTTCATAATGCTCATCACAATACTGAAGAATAGTGCAGGATCCATGCTTTCTGATGCAGATGGCGGGCAGGCAGTTTACAGGGCCTGTTGAAAAGCAGCACAAAACGTACTAGGAAGCCCACAGAATGACGGGATGGAGAAAGCTGCATCATGAGCCTGCCCCCAGGAGGCATCACACTTAAACCCTTCCTAGAACTCGCTGCAGCAGATAGCTATTCCACTGTGCAACTGGCCGCCATCTACCGTGCACTGCTCTGTGTGTCGATACAAGAGCTGCTAATTCGGACATGCTCTGTCGACACAGAAGCATAGGGTGGACATGCACCAGTCGTTTAATTACAGCAGTGGCTGCACATCAACGTAACTTTAGTTTGTGGTGTCGACATGCTCTAAGAGAACGTGGTGGAGACAGTGGGTAAGGGAGGAGCAGGAAGAATGGGTAAAGAATTCAGACTAGGAATTTTTTGATGTAAGTCAAACTATATTACTGTAAAACAGAGTGGGAAAGAAATCTACTGACTAATGGATGAACAACAGAAGAGGGAGGAATTTAAAACAAGTAACTATTATATGTTGTGAGAGCAATCTATTTTAGTCTGTATTAGCTTGTAAAAGTAAGGCAGACTAACAGAAAACCTTTTTTCATTACTATATTCACTCATTGGCAGAGTAGAAGAGTGAAATTTGTTTTTCATCAACGGAGCTGTCTAGCTGGGACAATTTGAATTAGTGAGATTTTATTTCAAAAATAAAAATAGTTGAGTGAAATTTTTAACTAACTGAAACGCACAGCAAAATCCTTCTTTGCAAGAAGCCTAAGAATTACCCAAAGAGAAGGTGTCTGCATCTCAAATGAATCAAACTTGGCAGGCTTACATGAAAGTAATATAATCGGCCAATACGCCTGACAGTACATTAGATTTGGGATTTTCTTGGGCCTACTGGTTGTGTTGGAAGATCTCAGTTTGTGTGGAAATTTTGTGATGTGGATAAAAGCCCAAACTACTCTTTTTTACTTACAGCTTTAGCTAGTTTGATCCTATTTCCCTAGAGGCTAAAAGGTAAATATACTTTACCAATACCAAGTTTTGGTAATATATAGCATATTTTTAAATGTATTTAAACAGATAGTTGGATTAAGTTCTGGACAAATTTTATAATTTTTTCAGTTCTGTCTATGTTCCCAATAAAAACAATTTTATAAGAGTAAGGATTAAAGTTATAATTTGTTTTTTTCCCCATTGCTTATGGTACCCGGGTCTAATGTATCCTTCACAGAGTATATAGCTGGTCTTTTAAGGTTTAATTTTAAACATTACCCTCCTTTGTTTTCTATGATCCTCATCCAACTCCCACTGAAGTCAATAGCAGTTTTTTTAGTGACTTCAATGAGATTAGAATCAGCTCCTCTATGTATAATAGTGTTTTAGTTTAAAACTAATTTCTTATAAAAAGAGAATAAACCAAAAGCATTTTGGTTTATGAAGAGCAGATGTTAGGGGAGGATAATGGATTCACTTACTAAAAAAACTGAACATTTGCCAAGGTAAGATATTTGTTAACAGGCAATTCTAAAATATAGTAATTACGAATAAAATGGACCTATTCCAGTAGGACCTTTTTAATGCAGGCATACAATTCAGCATGTGTGTCAGACATTTTTCTCCATTTACATTTTGTGAAATAAACACATGTCCAAAATACAAATAGTATTTACACTATAATCCAGAAAAATGGGTAATAACCTTGAAAATGTGTGTTCCAAAGCAAGCAAATCCTTAACGCTAGTAGTAAATTTCTCAAAGTGAAAAACCTGAGGGGAGCCACTGTAAGGCAAAGTAAACTATAAGCAACATATCAGTACCTCCAGTTGCATATCCAGTTGCAAAGTTAACCTATACAATAGAGTTAATATACTTAAATATTTTGAGCCAGATTCTGATCACATTTACATTTGGGTAAGTCCACAGTTACTCATTTCAACAGCTCAGTTATGTCCTTTGGAGTTACTGTGAATTTACATCATTGTAAATAAATTAGAGCAGAATCTGACTTTTTATTTGTTTTGCCATATATTCAATATAGAACTTATATATAAGTAAAACCATGGTTTAGTGGTCACTTTTTATAAACACACACATGCTTTAAAATAATTGCAATACCTTTTATTTACTGTATGTAGTCCCTTGCTTCCCTAAGTGCTTTACAAACTTAATCCGATGTACAAACTATACACAGGGATCATGAAATGCACCATCTTTGGGATGGAACAGCACACAACACTATGCAAAAATTAATGTGGATAGGAAGAGAAGATTAGTGCAGCCAAATGAATCTGTAGGGAGACGGAGTAATTACCTGAGCTGGAAATTAGCGGGACATCAAGGCTAACTATCCAACTCTTGCAAAATGTCGAGGACTTCACTTTCTGCTCAGTAAATCATTGCTAATTTCCATTTACAGACAAGGTGAATTCTCTTTAATCAGCCACTCAAATGGCATGAAATAAATTCTTACATAGGGGAAGGAAATGTATTTCTTCAAAGAAATCAAGAGAAAGAGGCGGCTTACAAAAAATGTATTAAACATCTATCAAAGTCTTCTGTGCCATCAAAAGTTAAAACTGGACATCTGCACTAAATTGCTAGAGTGCAACATATGGTCAACTCTCCTGTATGGATGAGAGAGCTGGACACTTAAAGAAGACGCAGAGCATTCTAAATGTGATGTTATAGAAGAACATTAAAAATTAGCTGGACAACCAAAATTACAAATCAAACAGTGATGAGAAGGATGGATTTTAAAAGAATGCAGTTATTTGAGACCCTAGATAAAATATCTTTTTGTGGACACATAGCTTGCCAATTGCAGAGCAACTCACTTCCCGCACTCACACTATCAGCAATATCTCAGGCAAACCTGGAAAAGGAAGAAAGAGAGCCAGTTATCTTGGAAATATCATCAGATGGCCTGGTATCCAAAGGAGAGTGGAAGTTTTACAATGCTGTCATGATTGGAAAGGGTGGAAGGTAGTACTTAAGAACCACTAATTGGAAACATCACTTGAAGAAATTGTAAGAATTCTGACATGTCAGGCAAACTATTGCACAACAGTGGTGTCAAACACACTCCTCCTGTGTGTAATGTGGTTAACTATTATCAATACTTCTGTGTTTTTAAGGGGTTGAAAAATGTAGCTCTAAGATATACCAAGCTGCATTATATTTCTGCAGCTGCTAAGACTAAAGCCATGTCCTACTTCACAGGCAAATTGTTTGACTCTGAGAACAAATCATGCCAACAAAAATGCTAAGTGTCATTCATCCATGTAGTAGGCATTTATACTGTGCTCACTATCATGGTATGTAGAAAAAGATCTATAATGGCTACAAACATAACTTTGGTTTTAATGCTGCTATGTGAGCCTGATTCACCGCATGATGAGACAATTATAGACTGTCTGTTGGGTCTTATACAACAATCTCATTTAAAAGGGTAGTTGGTCTCAATCAGAAATCTTCAGACTGTAAAGGTACCTCCTCTAATGGTATTAGCCACAGGGCCAAACCAGAGTCTTGTCAGATTAACACAGCCTGTGGTGTTTCAAAAGTCTGCAAATTATCATTTGTCACATTTACGCAACAAGATTTTTAAATTCTCCTACTCAGCGGGTTAGAAGAATCCATGTGATGCTTTGTAGTAAGTGTGTCCAAAAAATGCATATGACTTAGCAAACTTACTTACATGAAATACTTGGTACTTACAAGACAATGATTTATATTATTCACTTGAGAGCCTAGTAAAATATCCCTTTACATATATCATATTAAAGGAGTACACATGCTTTTTATTAACTTAGTATAATGCTACCAAAAAAAGAGCAGTAATTCAGAACATTTTCCAAGTTTCACTACCTATCTGCAGAGCTATGTTACTCACTGGATTTTCACTGTTGTTTCCAAGAAAATTTAATAAAATTCAGTGATAAGTTTCTAATTTTCAACCCCCAAATTGATGTTTTCTCCTAAAGTTTCTGGGGTTAGGCTCAGAATCAATTGCTCAGAAAGGACTTGACTGAGAAATGTGGGGTTAAGAGTTTCCATGCAACTCTTTGAAATTGTACAGGAGTTACTGGATAAAGTAAATGTGAAGGAATAGGGCAGAATACAGAATACCTAATGACATAAAAGGCCAGATTCTCATGTGGGAAAAATTGACGTAGTTGTACTGAAGTCAAGGGAGCTGTGCTGACAGAGACCAGCTGAGGATCTGGCCCAGTGTTTTCTCTGGATCCTGGGGAACATTCATCCTGTTTCAAAGTTTGTCCAAGTTCTTGTTCATTGTCTATATTTTAAATTGTGTCATGAAAAACCAAAAGATCTGCTACACATTGAAAGTGACAGTTTGATTTAACTTAAAGATTTTGATCTTTATGTGTCAGTTCACAAATTAAATGCATTTTTAGTTAAAATAGCAACTTAATACATAATGAGGTAAATCTTGCTGTATTCAGTCAAAGCTTCCACTGAAGCTCTTGGAGTACTGGGTGCTTCTTTGCCATAGCTGAGAACATGGCCCAAAGTATTTCCAAACAAACCTAATAACAGCACATTCACTGCTTTAGGGCTAAATTCTACCCTCAGAAACACACCTATAATTCTATTGAAATCTATGGGAGCTATGTGTACATATCCAATGGCAAGATTTTTCTACATATCTGCAGAAGTTCAGAGATTGACAAGTCAGATGCTGACGTCACTTACATCAGTGTAAACCACTTCAGTGGTGTTGCACCAGTGCAAAACTGGTGTAAAAGATATCAGAGGTAGGCTACAGTGATCATTCTGCAATACATACTCAACTTTTGGAACAAGTGCTCTGTAATATAAGTGCCCTTAATTACAGTATTATGGGAAAGCAAGAGTGCTACAAAAAACACACCAGATTATATAAGTTTATAAAAACATGCAGTTGTCAAGAATGCATGCTTCCTTTGATGTATGAAGTAGTCATGCAAGTTATGCATGCTCACAGAGGGCAGAATATAGTTCTCAGTGAGTAATTACTGCTGCAGAAATGTAGGAATCTTTTACTTTTCCCATAGTTTGCTTCCTGTAATGGGGTGGCCCACACGAGCATCTCCTGCTGGCTGAATGCATGTGCCTGCACCCTCATTCTGCAGTAACCTCTGTCAGTGTTTTTTGTCAGGTTTTCAATGACTCAGCCCTCTGGCCAAGTCTCTCACAGTCTGTATGTGAAACAAACAGACCCCTTCTAGGGCATATAGTCCAACCAGGGCCTATCTCTGTAGCCTTTCCCAGGCTCAGTCTTTAAAGAGTCCCAGCCCTGGTATGGGGCTGTACCCCCCAGGGCTTCCTCCCTGGAAACACTGGCTTCCTGCGGCCTTCCTAGGGCTCAGGCCTTAATCAGTCCTGCAGTTCCTTCTGAGACAGCTTCAAATAGCCCCTCGACCCTGGTATAGGGCCATGTCCCCAGGGCTTCCTTCCTGGAGACCCTTCACCTTTTCTGGGCCTTTCTGGCCTCAGCTCTCCAGCTAGTCCACTGAACAGTTCAGATCCCCTTCTGGGGGGTGTATCACAGTTCAATATTTAGGCCACATCCCCAGTGGCTAAATGCAGGGGGACCCAGGCTCACCCAAAGACCCTACTAATAGCAGCCTCCTGCTGCATCCCTTTAAACTGTGCTGCTGCTACAATTCCCTGGGCCACTTCTCCATGGCCTCTAAAACCTTCAGAAATGCTTCACCCTGACCATAGGGCTGAAGGCTTGTACTCAGTCTCAGCAGCCAGCCAGGAGCTCTGTCTTGCTCCTCCAGTCCTTGCCAACAACTGCTTGCCTCAGCCCCAGCAGCCAACCAGGAGCACTTCTCTGCTGCCCCAGTTTGTACTACTGCAGCTCCTTTTATGTGGCCCTCCTAGGCCCTGATTGGTTGCTCCCCATAGCCTCTCTCCAATCAGATGCTTCCCCCTGCAGCCACTCTAGGCAGCTTGGAGGACTTTTCTACTGCTCCTTTCTGGAATGGGGTGTAGTAGGTCTCTGAGGTTTCCAGCAGGGGGCCTCTGGCCCAAGTTTACCCTGTCACACATCCCTACACCAATTATTTGACTATTCAGTTTTTATGGCATCACAAACCAGAATGACACCACCCTCACCAAATGTTAAAACAGAATAAACTAAAACAAAAATGCCCCTTTCCCACACCCAGTATTTAAACAGAAAATGGAGAAAAGAAAACAATACATTTTCATTGTACAACATTTCAATTTTATAACACTACTGGAGTAGTGTAAGCCATAATAGTAAGTAGCTGTGTCTCTATTGGTTTTTTTTTTTAATTATAGTGTGCTTTTAAAGTTATAACTGGGCCTTCACAACAGCTTGTTTTAATTTTCTATGTTTTTTGTCATTTCATTATTTATTTGATTTAACATAATATTGTAAGCTCTTTGAGGCAAGGACTGTCTGTTTGTTCTGTATTTGTACAGTGCTGAGCACAATAGGGTCCTGGTCTATAACTAGGACTCCTAAGCATTATGATTAATACATATAATAATAAATAATAAATCTAGGATATATTTCGAGGGACAGTAGAAGCTATATAAGGAACTGATCTAACACCCCTTGAAGTCAATAGACTCCTAATGATTTCAGTGGACATTGGATCAGATCCTAAGTAATTATGTTCATTAGAGAGTGTGGTGAGACCACTAAACTCACATTTTGCTGTGTTAGGTCTCTAACTTGAAGCCAGAACTCCAGAGGTATACAATGAGTGAACTAATGCAATGCAGCATATAATGCCTGAATGACTTTTTTTAAAAACTTGTATTTCATGCTTCTACTTGTCCATTCCAACATTTTGTTTGCCTATCTGACAAAAGATACAAATGGTACTAAGGGTCAACTTTTAAATGTATTTATCAACCTAAAGATGCGATGGACACCTACTGGGATTTTCAAAAGTGCCACCTGCAATTTTAGATTCCTAAATATCTTTAAAAATCTGATCCTAGTGCTTTTGTGGCTCTGTGTCTTCCTGTGGACTATTCCTATTTACTATACACATTCTGCATTCTTGACCTCAGTTTTATAATCCCAAACATGTCTTAACTAAAAAATCGTGAGCTATTACCTGCACTTTTTTTCTCATTTTCTCTCTGTCTTTGTAACTGATCCTTTCCCTTACTATATGATTCACCTCATTTTGTTTTGTCTCTAAGATTATGTATCCCACGGATAGGACCTTCCAGTTACGGACTAGAGAAGAGCCTGTGGTAAACCAATTGCTGCTTTCCCTGCCTTGAATCATACTTTCACAGTACTGTTACAATCCGCCTTTGGTTTCCCAACCACTTATTTTATTAGTTAAGGACAGTGCCTCCCATCCCATAAATATTAATCATAGGCATTAGTTTTCCTTCTAGTGATAACCCAAATTCCTTTTTGAAGTCCATACTGATGAATACAGTGATAATATGTTCAGTGGAGTCGTCACTTGGCTTAAGATCTCCCGATTAGCCTGTAACATTCATTTCCACTTCCCACCACATATTCATTTCCTTCTCCACCCTCCTCCTGTCTGTCTTAACTCCCACTTAGAGAATATCAGATTTCTCAGACATTATTAAGTCCATAACAACTCAATATTGTTATAATCTCTGAGTGTGTATGTGTGCTTTAGGATTTTATTCCATGTAGTGTTAGACACTGATGTCAGATTTACTGCTTGCTGCCTTGCTCATTCTATGTCTCCACTTTACTTCCTTTCTTAAAGAGTTGTTATGTTAGCTAATATTCAGTTCCTTGGAACATCTTCCTTGTCTTTGAGAAATACTGTACTTCTTTTTTTGGACTAGAAATGTTCTCTGCTGTCCCTTTCCAAAGCATGAGCCTCCCTGGTCTTACAATTTTATCCCTCCTAAGTTATTTTGGTTTACACAAGACATGTTTTTGTGTAACTGCTAAAGCCTGAGTTTTGTTTCTTCCCTGCCATGGAAGCACTGTTTCAATTTTCTGGCATTTTATCTCCAGTTTTCTTCATTGAACACTGGAAAAGAGAAAGCCGTTAATATTACCGCTATATTCTGGCCCTGTATTAAGCTCTCACTGTTTTCCCTTCATGACCTGATTGCTGACTGGATCTCCTCCTCTTTGTGTGTTTTAAGGGAATTTTGCTTGGTGTTGTTGAGATCATTGGCAGACTGTGTCTTTTCAAATAATATTTTTACAGTATTTCTTATTTTTAACTTTTGTCCATTCAAGACAACTCTGCCCATTTTAATTCCAGCTTTATAGAGTATTCATCAACAAATTGCCTACATTCCTCCCATGCTTCTGTGGTCTCTGTGCTTTCTTTGCCAGCTCCCAGCATTGTGCCTTCTTTCATGCCACCCATTATGCTTCAACAGCCTCCTAGTAAAAATTACTATATGCAAAAAATCATCTTCAAAAAGATTCTGAAGGCCTACAAGGTCCAGAAAGCATACAGTCAATGATTATCTTTGGTGCTCTATAAATTAAAAAAAGAAGCATCTTATACAAAGCATGGACAATGAACGTATAACCTCAGAGTGCATGTCACTGAGTTTCATTCTTAGTGATTCTATTCACACATTCTTACTGATTCTGATGTTATCACAGCTGTTGCCTTTATATCTTTGTGATGGAATGCACCTGTGTAGTAAGATGAGGGCCTGAGACATAAACCCTTGGTATCAGAGGCCTGGTATAAGGCCTGAACTGAAGTAATGGTCAAGACATTGCTAACATAAAGCAAAGTTAGACTGTGAGCCAGAGGCAGGCCCTGCTCACAGAAGTTGGCAAGAGGAAGACTGCTAAAAGAACATGTGCCTGGCACCAGAACAGCCTGGTACGAACACATCCCACAGAGATAACAAGGAACAGGCAGACCGAGCCTAAAGATAGGGTCAAAAGGACAATATGATGGATAGACAATATGAAAGGACAATACGATGGATAGACAAATTGATGGATAGACTTGTTTGTTCGAACCAGTCTGTACCAGGAGAAAGGCAGCACCCTAATGCATAGAGGGGCAGTACCTCAATGCGTTCAATGATGTGCAACCTGTTTGCACCTATGTATAAGAATGCATCCCTTAGTGGACGTCTTTGTCTGGCCTAGGGGGCAGTGGCAAATCCTGCCACTGACTGAGCCGGTCCATTGTCAGGGGGCACATATTCGTAGTATGCCTGTAGAGTCTGTGGGAAACTATTACTGTGCTTCATTTGACAATAAACCTGGCCAGGTGCCTTCGTACCTTATTAGAGTCTGTGGTCATTGGGTGGTTCACTCGAGATCTGCTGTGCCAGCTATCTGAGCAGAGCTAGGACAGCACACAGGGAGAACACACACGCACACAGCCAACTGTTATTATCATTGAACAGAGCAGAGCACCACACCGGTAGTGTCTGATGACATCCTGTATTCACACCCTACATACTATTGTAAGAATCTTTGTACAAAATATGCCTTGTAAGGTATTATTTGAAAACTAATAATTTGCAGGTCAATAATATCACGGTAGAATATAGATAGCAACATTATACGTAAAGTTATGAATTCCCCCGAATGACATTGGTGATACATGTTCAGATCCATGTAGCCCTGATTAGGCAGAACTGGTCAAGCAGGTCTTAAACAAAGGAATGTGTGTTTACCTCAATTTATGTATAAGTAGTAAACAGGATCCTCAGACAGTGAGAGGGGGAAAACAGGAGACAAGAAAAATCTGCATTTCAGCAAACAGGTGAGAAGAAAGAGCCTCTTTCACTATTAGACTCTGTGTTTCCTTCTTTACTGTTTGAATAAACTTTGTTTTGAGGGGTAACCTTCAGGAAAATGCGTCTCAAAGTGGGACTGAACTATAAAAATGAGGAGCAAAAAAACCAGTTTCTCTCTCCCTACCCACCTCTCTCTTTTCACCTCAGATGACAAAAGACACAGTTGCTCGACTTTGGGAGCAGATTGTGGCCTGAGAGTTTGGTCATCAATGTTACTGGAAACATGTGGCAAAGGACTTTGCTTTGAATCAAGTCTAGTTAGTGAAGGTTAGAAAATCTTTTATCTTTATTTTTCTTGTAACCATTTCTGACTTTAATGCCTCATACTTGTAGTCACTTAAAATCTCTCTTTTTGTAGTTAAATAAACTTGTTCTTTAATTGAAACTAATCCGTGTTGTGAACTGTGTGGGTAACACCATTTTAGGTGGCAAACTGTGGTATTATGAACCATTTAGAGGGACAAAGGACCTACTATATCTAGGCTGTCCATGAGAGGGCTGGACAGTGCAGAAAAATCTGGGACTGGGAGTGTGTTGGGATCCCCTTCAAATAGTAATCAAGGCTTCTGGAAGCCAGAGTGTGGCTGGTGTTTGCTGACAGGCTGCTGGGGTTAGAGCTGCTGGACCAGGGCTATGGCTATACACAGACATGCAGGGTGTGACCACAAGGCCTGTTGAGGGGAGAGGGCTCTGTCCTTCTAACACTGTGCCTCTCTCTGCCACGTTTCGGGCTCGCTCAGCCCCTCTCCCCAGCAGCGGAGCCTGGGTGGGAAGCAGCGGGGGTGAGATGGAGCCACTTCTTCTGCTGGGTGAGGGTGGCCGCTCTGGGTCACTGCCTCTGTGCAGCACAGCAGCTGCCTGCAAGAGCCTGGCTGGGGAGGTGGTGTTGGCCTGCCCCCTCCGCTCCCTGTCTGGGCCCAGGTGTGGGGAAAGGAGGGCTCTGGCTGCGCCTCCTCCCAGTACATTTCCAGCTCGCTTGACCCCTCTCCCCCAAACAGTTGGGCTCAGGTGGGGAATAGCGGTGGTGAGCCACCACTGCTTCCCCAGTTGGGCTGTTGCAGGCAGCTGCTGCGCTGCACAAAGGCAGCAACCTGGAGTGGCCATCCTCATCTGGCAGGGGAATTGGCTCTGTTGCGCACTCTACACTCCCTGCGTGGGCCTGGCTGTTGGGGAGAGGGGCTTAGCAAGCTGGAAACATGCTGGGGCGGGGGAGCGGGGGAGGATATGCAGCCTGAGAAGGACAGAGCCCCCCACCCCCGGCAGGTAAGTCTGGTGGGGAAAGTTCAGCAACCCCTGGTGCCAGGCAAAGGACGAGAGGTCACTGGGGTAGGCACTGGGAACTAATTCCCTCTGCTCGGCCTGAATTAGGGGCATTGCCCATGCCCCTCCCCCCAGGGAGCTCAAAGAAACCCAAGTTATTCTTATCTCCATGCAGGAGACCTTCTAAATATCACTAAAGAAAATGACCCACCGGTATGTAAATCTCTACATATCAAGATGAGATGATTCCTTTGAACAAATGGACCCCAAAGGCTACGGAACTATAGCAAACCATCTGCATTACGGATTCTGTCAGCAGAATTAAGCAATGCTCTATGAAGTTTCTGTTGTGAGATGGCATGGACAGGATCAGTTTTCAGTCCATCAAGAAGTATTTTGAGGCCTACTAGTCCCAGAAGGCATCCAGGAAAAACATTCAAACATGTTCTTCCCCATTCTCACTATCTTCTATCAGTCTGTCAGTCTTAGATATATATGTAGTGTTCTTCCATGTTGTCAACTCTCATGATTTTATCATAAATCCCACTGTATTTGGTGTTTTCCTTAAGTCCTCATCTCCTAGATTCATATGATTAGGTGAGAGTTTCAGCTTTTATTTAAGAAACAAAAACAAAAACCTAAGTTTCCAAGACCCATGGCTGCAGAGAAAAGTTTGAATACACAAGGAACATAGGCTCAAAAGCTGGAAAACAAATACCACCCCCCAAAAATTATTTTTAAAAAAGTATTTTTAAGCCAATCTCATGATCTTGGGGGGTTGACATGATTTTTGGATGTGGGTTAGCAAAACTGTTTTTTCACTGTAACATCTAAGCAGTGAGTTAAGACATGAATACCACTTGCTGCATACTAAGCAACACTAGAGGTTGTTATTACTGCCCATCCTTTTTGTTTCTTCAGTTTTGATTTTAAAAAACCCCAAACCATTTCCTCCATGCAGTGGGTTCTTTTAAAAACTAACAAACAAGCACAATAATGTAGAGGGAGTTGTGGAAGGAGTAGCTCTAAGAAATGTTTGTTCGGAATACTGAGCATGTCCACCAAAGGTAAAAAGAGATGTCTAAATATCTTCAAAAGCAAATGCCTTAGGAAAATACTAGGTATTAAATGGAATGAATTTATAACAAATGCCCACATTCATCAGAGTTCAACAACCTCTTATCTCTAAAGATATGCAGAAAAGAAGATGGAAATATCTGGGACATATATTAAGAATAAAGCCAGAGAATCTGCCATGTCAATGGGCAGCTGGAGGAACAGAGTAAAGGTGCTGATCAAAAGAATCCCTCCATCAAACACTGCTCAAGGCATGTCTATGCTACACAATTTATTCGCTTTTGCATGTCTACATTTTTCTCCTTGTGTCAGTAGTGTGCATCCTCACCAGGAACTCCGATTGAACTGTGGGGCAGTTGTGGGACAGCTTCTGAAAGCCAGTAACAGTCGGTATAAGCAATGCAGTGTTTACTCTGTGTTGATCTAACTACATTGATATTGATTCTATGCCTCTCATGGAGGTGGAGTTATTAAGTTGGTGCAGTGGGTGCATTACATCAGCGGGAGCTAAATTTTAGTGTAGACACTTACATAGTTAGGTCAATGTAACCTGCCTTGTGTCAACCTAACTCTGTAGTGTAGACCAGGGCTCAGAAAGGGAAAATTTACTTACCAACATAGAGGACATGCAAAGAGTGGCCCAGCATAGACAGGGATGTCAGAGTTTTGTATGTGCCCTAAGCAATGTCTGATGTCACAGGAAGGATTCAAATTCAGTCAAAGATTGGGTCATATAATTCTGCCTCTCCCTGCTTCACTATAGAGCTTCTCTTGGCACTTTTCCCAGTTCCCCTTCTGACAGATACGGCAATTTCCTGCATATCCTTGGGAGACCTTACTGAATTAAGTTTAAGTATCTTTTGGGTCCATTGTATTAAATGAAAAATGATGTATTATTGTGGGCTGGGATTGCATGTAACCTCAAGTCTTGGGGCAGGGACAAAGGGAGGGAGAGATGTGATGTAAGGCCTGGGAGTACAAAGGACTAACATGAATACTGAAAATGTGCTGGACAAGAAGGGACTTTTGGAACAATAAGTGCTGTGATGGAACAAGGCCGGATGGCTACAGGAAAGTATTGAGGAGCAGGTATGTTAGCTCCAGGCTAAGGAAATCCCTAGTACCATGTGAACCAAAATGGCAGTTGCTCCAGGCTAATCAAGGCACCTGGGGCCAATTAAGAACTTTCTAGAAGGCACCGGAGAGAGCTACATTGATTGGAGCACCTGCAGCCAATCAGAACAGGCTAATCAAGGCACCTGGGACCAATTAAGAACTTTCTAGAAGGTACCGGAGAGAGCTACATTGATTGGAGCACCTGCAGCCAATCAGGACAGGCTAATCAAGGCACCTGGTATAAAAAGGGGAGCTCACCCCAGTCTAGGGAGGAGGAGCCAGAGGAAAGAAGTGTGCATGAGGAGCTGGGAGCAAGAGACACAAGGAACTAAGAACTGAGAGGGGGTACTACTGGAGGATTGAGGAAAACACCATACAATCTAGCAGCATCAGACACCAGGAGGATCCTGTGGTGAGGATAAAGAAGGTGCTTGAAGGAGGCTATGGGGAAGTAGCCCAGGGAGCTGTAGCGGTCAAGCAGTGGTTACAAGTAGCACTATAGAGACTGCTGCAATTCACAGGGCCCTGGGCTAGAACCCGGAGTAGAGGGCGGGCCCGGGTTCCCCCCTAGCCCCGCTACTCCTAATCAGACATAGGAGTAGTTGATCCAGACTATGGGTTTCATCCAAGGGGAAAACCACTGAGGGGAAGAAATCTGCCAATAAGCGCAGGACCTACTAGAGGAGAGGAGGAACTTTGCCACAGTGCGAAGTGGATTTCCTGGGGATTCTCTGCAGAGTAATTAAAAATTACCCAGCTCTGGTTATACAAAAACCCAGCCTTTTGAAGCCATGCTTTGAGGAGAGGGTCTTTGTCTGGTGATTACTTGTTACCAAAGGCCTGAACTGTATAAAGAAATGGCTGCTCTGCCCAGCCTTTGTTCT
Organism: Mauremys mutica; assembly: GCF_020497125.1. Taxonomy (NCBI): domain Eukaryota; kingdom Metazoa; phylum Chordata; order Testudines; family Geoemydidae; genus Mauremys; species Mauremys mutica. The sequence goes on along the minus strand of NC_059081.1, from coordinate 26,835,168 downwards.
GGTTCGGAGACAGTTATGAACTGGTAATCATAGGGAAAACCAAGTGTTTTGAAAGATTTTGAAGGACTGACACCTACCAGATCCTGAGGCTGGAGATGGGGTGAGCTCTGGTGAGCTTTTTAGCATGCGGGTCAGTTCTTTTATTGTTCAAATATGTTTTCTCGGTCATTCTTTCACCTTAAAAAGAAATGTGCTTGCTTATAACTTATAATTGTGGCCAATTACACTGTTCCTAGCCTCTGGAGAGAAAGCAAAGTGAAGACACTGGCCTGTTTAGGCAGACTGGCTTGCTGGGAATAGCACAGTGTATGCATGGAACTGTGTAGCTTGGAAAAAAACCCAGTCAGGAGGGAAAGAGAGAGAGAAATGCTAGTATCTACCCAAGACAGGCAATGGCTGAGCCTAGATTAGGTGCCCTTGGTGGACCATAAGGAGGGAATACAGACACAGTTACCCTGAACTGTGACATCACTCCAACCTGGCTTCCTGCTGCAGATTTTAAGGGACTGTACACATATGCTTCTAGCCTGAATTGCCAGCGAAGTAAATAGGGTTCTGAGCACTTGGCAGCTCATCAGATCAGTACAGATACAGAGAAATCTAGTGAAGTGAACAGTGTTGAATGAATCATCCTTTCTTGGAAGCTAAATTTCATATAATCTTACTCATTGAATATTACTTCATGCTGAACATAATCCCACAGACTGATGCAAGACAGTTGTTGCCAACCCAATGGGAAAAAGAATTACTGGGAAATGTTTGTAGAAACAGATTCAATTTTTTAAAAACTTAAATAATCAATCTTGGGCTGAGAATAACATTGTGACACTTGTATCATATGATTTTGTGACAGATCCATTAAGTTTGTCAGTCACTCATATTTAAGACAAAACAGGACATAAAGTTGAGAGAACTATAGGAAAATACAACTATAGGAAAAGTGAGCTGGATTCATAAAAATACCTCCAGCTATGACCCTTAACATGCAAAAACATATATAAAAGATTACTCTTGGGGTTAGGAATTTTTTTTTTTTTTTAGAAATAAGATGGAAAAATGAGCCAGGGACCAACTATCAAGTGCATATACATCTTCAAAAAAAAGAAAAATAAATAATCTGTTCCAAAATACTAGAGGAAAAAGCAGGAACCAAAGTTGATCATCCAAAGCAGTGAATATAATTATGAATGGATTTGAGAAACAGTCAGTGGAGTCTTCCCTATCCTTCTCGGCAATTCTATCAAAGGAAATATCTTTATTTAGAAGGTACTGGAGTGGGGGCACAGTTCCAAAGTAACTGAAGACTCCAAAGGCCCCTGAGCTTCTGACCCTTGCATCAGGAAGCCTGTCAATACTGCAATTAGACACCCACAGCTGGCCTGTGCCAGCTGACAGGCTCACAGGGCTTGGGCTAAGGGGCTCTTTAACTGCAGTGTAGATGCTCAGGCTCAGGTTCAGGCTGGATCCCAGGCTCTAGAACAGAGGTGGGCAAACTATGGCCTGAGGGCCACATGTGGCCTGCGGAACTGTCCTGCCCGGCCCCTGAGCTCCTGGCCGGGCAGCTAGCCTCTGGCCCCTCCCCTGCTGTCCCCCCACCCCGCAGTCATGCTGCCACCTGGGCAGGGGGCTGCACACTCATGCAGGGCGGCGCGGCAGTGTCTCTGGCTCTAGCCGTGAGGAGTGGGTCCAGACATGCTGCTCTGAGTGGCATAGTAAGGGGGTTGGGGGTTGAATATGGGACAGGGGATTCTGGGGGTCAGTCAGGGGACAGGGAGCAGGGGGGTGGTTGGATGGGGCAGAGCTGGGGAGAACAGGGAGGATTGGATAGGGGGTGGGGTCCTGGGGTTCCTGTAAGGGGGTGGGGGTTTGGATAGGGGTAAGAGCAGTCAGGGAGCAGGGGGGGTTGGATGGGAGTGGGGATGGTCAGGGGACAAGGAGTGGGGGGGTTGGATGGGCGGGGGGTTCTGAGGGGAGCAGTCAGGGGGTGGAAAGTGGGAGGGGTCAGATAGGGGGTGGGTCAGGCTGTTTGGGGGGCACAGACTTCCATACCCGGCCCTTCATACAGTTTTGCACCCTGATATGTCCCTTGGACAAAAAGTTTGCCCACCCCTGCTCTAGAACTCTGCAAGGTAGGAGGATCCCAGAGCTCAGGCTGCAGCCTGAGCCTGAACATCTACATCGCAATTAAACAGTCCTGCATGCCGTAGCCCCACAAGTCCCAGACAGCTGGCCTGGACTAGGTGCCGGTGTCTGATTGCAGTGTAGACAGGCTTCTTGATGAATGGGTCAGGGGAAAAGAGAGAAGCTAGGGAGAAAGAACAACCTGTGATACATGCTTAGAGACCAGAGTCTGGGTTCTGTGACTTGTGGTCTGTCAAAAGCGTCAAGAAGAAAAAGAAAAACTTGAGAGAAAAGCTGTGCTCTCTAGAAATGTAAGTTCTCACTTTTATGTTGTAACTGGCCCAAAAGGATACCTGTGTAGAGCGTGGACTTTGGAGCCTACAGTTGTGCAGGGCCAGCTCCAGGCACCAGCGAAGGAAGCAGGTGCCTGGGGCGGCCCATAGAAAGCAAAAAAGCTGGAGCCAGCCCTGCAGATGTGGAGTTTAAGACTAGCTAAGATATGCACGTCATTTTTAAAATCTATTTTTCTCTTTTCTTGCTAAACTTTCTTTTAATGAAACCAAATGAGTCTTACATGGTTTTGGGGGTAAAATGGACTGTGTTGCATTTCTGAATGGAAACAGCTTCCTGACTTCTTGTGAGAGGCAATTTGGAGAAAACTGAACCTATCATGGAGCACTTGGCTGAGACAATAGCCTAAGAAGTACTTCCTGGACAATGGGTGCAGTCAGAGGAGGCACAAGGAAATCCTGCTGACTATAAAATTTGGCAGGAACAGGAGACCAAAAACAAATATTTTTATAATTATAGCTTTAGAATCCTATAATTCAGGAATCAAACTAGTCCCAAGAGGCAATGCATGCACTTCAGAGTTCTAAATTATGTACAGTGACTGCTGTATCCCTGTAGCTGCAGGCTGGGGACAACGCAGTTCAGCAGTAGGTTTTTTAACTTGTGAATTCAAACAACAAGCACATTCTCTCCATTTGGCAAGAAAGACAAAAGCACAAGCAACCTCTGTGTCAGAGCTCATTTTAAAAAAAATTACGGATATTTATATGCACATTAGATGTAGCTCTTGAGCTCACTGCAGTTTGCTAATGCAGCCCCCAGTGTGTGTTTTGGTGTTACTGCTAAAATTTGTTCTTCCATCTAGAAACTAAATAACTAATACTAAGAAACTAGAGAAACTTTCTGTGAAACAATGTTTCTTTGTGTGGCTCAGGGAGTTGTCCGATTTGTAGCCAAAGAACCAGGACTTGGCTCAAACGTAATATTGCCTCTCTTAAATCTATTTACTTCATTGTTTTCTTTCTAGTGGTTGTGCTGGGGCTGCTGGACTAACTCACAGCAGTTCCACATAGTAATGTTCCAGGACCTTAGTCCGAGTGGAATGGAAACATTCCAAAACTGTTAGGACATATTTCCGAAGCTTTCTTGTAAATAATGCAAATCAGAATTGACTGTTTAATTCATAACCATTTTGGGGTGGAAAATGGATCCTTCCAATCATGCTTTCTCTTATAGGAGAGAGGTAGCTGGCACCTAAGTACAGCTAGATTCTCCCACTTAGATATATTTCTCTGGTCTGCCAAGAATTAAAGTGAAAAAGGATAAATTGAAGAAGATGAATATCAGAAAACTTTACTTCTCCAAAACTGCCTTGGGATCTTTACTGTTGTGATGGGTTCCCCCCGGAGTGCCACCTGGAACTGGGGTACCACTGAGCCCTCTGACCCACCAGCCTGGGTTCCCTCTCACACTGTGCTGCTGTGACAAGTTACAGACACACTTCGGGTCTTACACTTCCATCAGCATACACACAGGTAGGGACACACCCAGCTGCAGTTACATGCAGGCTCTCTGACCAGCCACTGCACGTGACCAACAATAGGGAGGCTACAGCCAAAATCACTCCCAGCTTTCCAGCCTAGGACCCCAGAGTGGTACCGTCCTGCCCTGGTCCAAACCCCAACCAATAGGATTTTATTATCCAGTTCAACCCCCCCTACCCCAATATGGAGAGGACTATACAACAGCCCCTCTGAGCTAAGATTCTCACACGCCACACCAAAATCACTGATCCAGATAAAGGAAAAACAAGTTTATTAACTACAAAAGATAGATTTTAAGTGATTATAAGTGATAGCAAACAAATCAGAAGAGATTACCTAATAAATAAACAAAAATGCAAGATAAATTTAATAAACTAGATTGCTAATTCATATCCAATCTGATTTTCACCCTAATTGATGGTACAGGCTGGCTACAGATTTTTAAGGGGAAAGGTGCACTTGCTTTACATCTTAGAATCCTCAGGTCTTTTATACACAGGCTAGAATCCCTTTAGCCTGGGTCCAGCATTTCCCTCAGTTCAGTCTTGGTTCCCCAGGTGTTTCCAGGAGTCTCCTTGTGTGGTGAATGAAGAACAACAGATGATGTCACTCCCTGCCTTATATAGCTCTAGCCAGGGGCGGCTCTACCTTTTGGGCCGCCCCAAGCAGTCATGCGCGGGAGGCGCCCCAGAGCCGCGGGAGCAGCGGACATCCCGCGGGCATGACTGTGGAGGGTCCGCTGGTCGCGCGGCTCGGCTGGACCTCCCGCAGCTGCGGACGGTTCGCAGGTCCGGCGGCTCCGCTTGAGCTGCCGCAGGCATGCCTGCGGGAGATCCACTGGAGCCGCGGGACGAGCGCCCCCTCCGCAGTCATGCCTGCGGCAGGTCCGGTCGTCCCGGGGCTCCGGTGGACCTCCCGCAGGCATAACTGCGGCAGGTCGGCCGGCCCAGCCTGCCGCCCCCCCCCGGGAAAGGGCCGCCCCACGCGCGTGCTTGCCGCACTGGGGTCTGGAGCTGGCCCTGGCTTTAGCATAGGGCAGGAACCCTTTGTTTCAAAACTTGGTTCCCAGACTGGTTTATGGAAAAATACTGACATCCCAAGATGGAGTCCAGAATCATGTGGCCTGGTCACATATCCTTGCAGTGTTATAGCAGCCATTGCTTACAGACTGGCCAAAACACCCACAGGAAGATTAAGCTATTCTATAGTCCATTGTCTTTGCTGATGGGCCATCGGCAATCAGCCACATCTGGCTTCTTCATTGTTGTACCTGAAAGGCTGGTTGTGGGTATTTTCCAGAGTAAGCCCAGTTGGAAATACAGATCCCTAAGCAATATTCATAACTTCAGATACAAAAATGATACATGCATACAAATAGGATAATCATATTCAGCAAATCATAACTTTGTCAATGACACCTCGTGACTTATCTTGTACAAAATGGATCATAATTATGCCATAATCCTACCATAATAATATCCCTGTGAAACTATGGGGTGCAGTGTTACAACTGTGATCCAGGTCCTGAGCTGTGGTCAAGTTGTACTGGGCACAGCTCAGTGGCGGGAAGTGGGAGCTGAGTGTAAATGTTGTTTTAAGCACTTATAAGCACCTTTGGGCCCCTCCACACCTAATCCTGGGGCTGTCCAGCAACAGGAAGGGACAACATTCATCTGAAATATCTAATATGTCTTTTTCACCTCTAATTTTTAGACACATCAAGAGGGTTCATCATGCTGAAGAACTAATTCACCATCAATCCAGGCTTGCCAGGGAAATTTTCAGATTTTCTTAGGTCTTTGTATCTAAGCTACATGTTATCACCTCCTCACTCTTCCCTTTATCTATGTAAGGTTCTTTCCAGAGTCACATATACCAGCTCCATTTACAATTTACAAGTTATATTTTCAAAAGAGTGGATTGACTATGCACTATGGGTTAAATCCACTCACTATGCACAGAGCTTAGGTAAACATTCTTTGTGCAGGGAACTACACAGGACTTGGGGGAAAGAATCTACTCCCACCCTATGAGGTGTGGTGGTGGGGGGCATGCAGCCTCTCCCACAGCTACATGCCACTGCCTAGAATATTTGCTGCAACCCTAGCAGGTCACTCTCCTTTGAACGCTCCTTACAATATATGCTAACTACTTAATGCTAAAAAATCTTTGACCTTGCATTTTGCTGTGATGCTGGGAGTACCTTTCCCAGCCGTGAGGAAGAGTGCACAGATGCCAATTTTCTTCTTTCTGGGGGTCGGCGGAGAGGGGGTGCTCCACCCCTGTTCTGCCCAGAGGCTCCACCCTCCTCCTGCCTCTTCCCACCCCTCCCCCCAGTGCCACCAAACAGCTTTTTGGTGGGGCCCACTGAGCAGCTGATTGCTGGTGGGTGCTGAGTCCTGGAGCACCCATGGAGTTAGCACCTATGTCTGTGGATCAAAAGCTTGTCTCTCTCACCAACAGAAGCCGGTCCAATGAAAGATATTATATCACCCACCTTAACTCTCTAATATCCTGGGACCAACACGGCTACAACTACACTGCATAACTCTTTGCTATGTGGCAATTAGCTCTGCATAGCTATGGACCTTCTATCGCATTGCTCCATTCCTCGTCTACTCCCAATCTTAGGGCTTGTTTACTACAGGTTGTCAGCATAATTTATGTCATTCAGGGGTGTGAATAAGTATCCCCCTCCCCAAGTGATGTAAGTTAGCACTGTCCACAGTGGCACTTAGGTCAGTGTATGCCAGCAGAGCTTCTCTCACTTATGCTATCACCTCTGGCAGAGGTGGTTTTATTATGCCAACAGGAAAGCTCTCTCATGTTGGCATAGAGCATCTAGAAGCAGTGGCGGATTAGCCACTGGGCCAACATGGCCCATGCCAGGGGTCCTGGCCAATTGGGGCACCCCTATAATAATAAGAGATATACCAATCTCCTAGAACTGGAAGGGACCTTGAAAGGTCATCAAGTCCAGCCCCCTGCCTTCAGTAGCAGGACCAATTTTTGCCCCAGATCCCTAAGTGGCCCCCTCAAGGATTGAGCTCATACCCCTGGGCTTAGCAAGCCAATGCTCAAACCACTGAGCTATCCCTCCCCTGACCCACTCTGCCCACCTGGCACTTCTGCCAGGGAGTGGGGTCAGGGCACAGGGTCTTGTACCACTTTCTGGCAGAAGTGCCAGGCAGGCCGAGCAAGCCCCTGCACCCTGACCCCACTCCCTGACAGAAGCACCAGGTGGGCAGAGCAGCTTAGGGTGCAGGGGTGCCAATTTTTCCACCACCCCTAATTAGCCGGGTGCCCTGGCCATGGGCCATGTTGGCACGGTGGCTATTCCGCCACTACTTCTAGTGTATGCTAGTTCTTCCTCATGTCCTGCAATATGCTAGTGTGGAAAGGGGGCAGGAATCCAGATGGGGGAGAGGTGCTACAGAAGGACTACCCGAGGGAAGCAGCAGCGGGCAGTATGCTGGAGTGCTGGATCCAGGTGGATACTATGCAGAGCTGGGCTAGCAGGAGCTCTGATGCCCATAACACGGGAGCAGGGAGGGTGCCTTGCAGTGCCTGCGCTGGATGGGAGCCAGCAATGGCTGGACAAGGGAGCCGACCCCATAGGGTGCGGCGTCTCCCCGCAGGACGCCTGTGCACCTCCACCACAGCGGCTGCTTCCCACTGGAGCCTGTTTCCGGAGCGCGACACAAGGCTCCCCGGGGCTGGGCGGAGAGGAACGTCCCAGCGCGCCGGGGCAGGGAAGCAGCTGCCCGAGGGGTGGGGACGCTGACGGCTGAGAGCCCAGCCCCTGCAATCCCCCTGCGCTGGGGCTGGGCGGAGGGGAGGCGTCATGGCGGGCAGGCTGCCCCTGCAAACACCTCCCCGCCACGTCACTGCCGGGAACTGGAGCCCAGCTGCGCCGGCTAGTGCTGCTGCCGCCTGCCGCGCCACAGGCCCGGGGGCTGGAGCGCGCCGGGGGACCCGATCCGCGCACGGCAACGGCGGTCTCGCCGCCCCGCCCCGCTGTAAGTGCAGCCTGCGCCGGCCGGGCCCGCTGCCCCGCGCCGCCCCCTCCCCATCCCCCTCCCCATCCCTAGCCCCAGCACCCGGCCTCCGCTCCGAAAGCGAAACTGAAAGTGAGCGCGCAGGGTGGTGGCAGCAGCCGGGAGCGGGGCGGGTGAGCTCTGCCGGTGCTGGCAGGCCGGGCAGGTGCCTGCAGCGCGCGCCCCGTCTGGTTCGGGTTCGGGGTCCCCTAAAGAGCTGGGTCTTCACGGGCCAGCGGCTGAGGCCAGGGAAGGATGCGAGCGCAAAGTCCAAGCTGGCTTCCTAAGGGTGGGCTGTAAAGGCGCATGCACACCGGGGACTGGGTGTGATAGTGTCGCTCTGAAAAACACCACTTGGTTATTGACCGTACACGGAACACGCATGATGGTAAATCATCACAGTCACCAAGGTTTTAAAGAGTAACACAAGTTACTTGTGCTTGTGCTCAATGGCCATTTAGGCAGCGTTTTGTTTAGGTATAAAGAGATTTTGGTGGCTTGTAAAGTGCAAATACAAAGAAAATACTACACTTTCTTCATTATAAAGTACTCTTGTTTATGTGCTTTACAGAGACTTGGTGGGATAATTGCATGACTGGGACTATTGGGATAGAAGAGTACAGCTTGCTTCGGAAGGACAGGCAGGGCGAAAAGGGAGACGGTGTTGCCCTATATATTAAAAATGTACACACTTGGGCTGAGGTTGAGCTGGAAATAGGAGTCAGACTTGTTGAAAATCCCTGGGCAAGGGTAAAATGGGTAAAAAACAAGGGGGATGTCATGGTAGGAGTCTACTATCAACTACCTAACCGGGAAGAAGGATGAGGATTTTTTTTTAAACAACTAACAAAATCATCCAAAGCACAAGACTTGGTGGTGACGGGGGACTTCAACTACCCAGACATCTGTTGGGAAAGCAACACAGCAGGACACAGATTATCCAACAAGTTCTTGGAATGTCCTAGAGACAATTTTTTATTTCAGAAGGTGGAGAAAGCTACTAGGGGAGAGGCAGTTCTAGATTTGATTTTGACAAATAGGGAGGAACTGGTTGAGAATTTGAAAGTGCGAGGCAGCTTGGGTGAAAGTGATCATGAAATGATAGAGTTCATGATTCTAAGGAATGGAAGGCGGGAGAAGAGCAAAATAAAGACAATGGATTTCAAGAAGGCAGAGTTTAGCAAACTCAGGGAGTTGGTAGTAAGAGCCCATGGGAAGCAAGTCTAAGGGGAAAAACAATTGAAGACAGTTGGCAGTTTTTCAAGGAGACATTATTAAGGGCACAAGAGCAAACTATCCCACTGCCTAGGAAAGATAGGAAGTATTGCAAGAAACCACCCTGGCTTAACCAGGAGATCTTCAATGAGCTAAAAATCAAGAGTCCTAAAAAAAGTGGAAACTAGGTCAATTGACAAAGGATGAATATAAACAAATAACACAAGAATGGAGGAACAAAATTAGAAAGGCCAAGACACAAAACAAGATTAAACTAGCTAGAGACATAAAGAGTAACAAGAAAACATTCTACAAATACATTAGAAGCAAGAGGAAAGACCAAGGACAGGGTAGGTTCATTACTCAATGAGTGAGAAAAAACAATAACAGAAAATGTGGAAATGGCAGAGGTGCTTAATGATTTCTTTGTTTTGGTTTTCACCAAGAAGGTTGGTGGTGATTGGACGTCTAACATAACGAATGCCAGTGAAAATGAGGTATAATCAGAGGCTAAATTAGGGGGAAAAATCTAAAAATTACTTAGACAAATAAGATGTCTTCAAGTCACCACGGCCTGATGAAATGCATCCTAGAATACTCAAGGAGCTGACTGAGGAGATATCTGAGCCATTAGCGTTTATCTTTGAAAAGTCATGGAAGATGGGAGAGATTCCAGAAGAGTGGAAAAGGACAAATATAGGCCAAATCTATAAAAAGGGAAATAAGGACAACCCGGGGAACTGCAGACCAGTCAGCTTGACTTCTGTACCCAGAAAGATAATGAGCAAATTATTAAGCAACCAATTTGCAAACATCTAGAAGATAATAAGGTGATAAGTAACAGACAGCATGGATTTGTCAAGAACAAATCATGTCAAACCAACCTGATAGCTTTCTTTGACAGGGTAACAAGCCTTGTGGATAGGGAGGCAGCGGTAGATGTGGTATATCTTGACTTTAGTAAAGCTTTTGATACTGTCTCGCATGACTGTCTCATAAACAAACTGGGGAAATACAACCTAGATGGAGCTGCTATAATGTGAGTACAAAACTGGTTGGAAAACTGTTCAGAGAGAGTAGTTATCAGTGGTTCACAGTCATGCTGGAAGGGCATAATGAGGGGTCCCACAGGGATAAGTTCTGGGTCCAGTTCTGTTCAATATCTTCAGCAATGATTTAGATAATGGCATACAGAGTACGCTTAAGTTTGCGGATGATACCAAGCTGGGAGGGGTTGCAAGTACTTTGGAGGGTAGGATTAAAATTCAAAATGATCTGGACAAACTGGAGAAATGGTCTGAAGTAAATAGCATGAAATTCAATAAGGACAAGTGCAAAGTATTCCACTTGGAAGGAACAATCAGTTGCACACATGCAGAATGGGAAATGCCTAGGAAGGAGTACTGTGGAAAGGGATCTGGGGGTCATAGTGGATCACAAACTAAATACGAGTCAACAGTGTAAAACTGTTGCAAAAAAAGCGATCATTCTGGGATGTATTAGCAGGAGCGTTGTATGCAAGACACAAGAAGTAATTCTTCCACTCTACTCTGTGCTGATTAGGCCTCAACTGGAGTATTGTGCCAGGTTTGGGCGCCACATTTCAGGAAAGATGTGGACAAATTGGAGAAAGTCCAGAGAAGAGCAGCAAAAATGATTAGAGGTCTAGAAAACATGACCTATGGGTGAAGATTGAAAAAACTGGGTTTGTTTAGTCTAGAGAAGAGAAGACTGAGCGGAGACATGATAACAGTGTTCAAGTACATAAAAGGGTGTTACAAGGAGAAGGGAGAAAAATTGTTCTTCTTAACCGCTGAGGATAAGACAAGAAGCAATGGGCTTAAATTGCAGCCAGGGAGGTTTAGGTTGGACATTAGGAGAAGTTAAGCACTGGAATAAATTGCCTAGGGAGGTTGTGGAATCTCTCATCATTGGAGATTTTTAAGAGTGGGTTAGACAAACCTGTCAGGAATGGTCTAGATCAATGGTGGGCAATCTGTGGCCCATGGGCTGCACATGGCCAGCCAGGGTAATACCCTGGCAGGCCGCAAGACCGTTTATTTACATTGACCATCTGCAGACACGGCTGCCTGCAGCTCCCAGTTGCCAAGGTTCACTGTTCCTGGCCAATGGCAGCTGCAGGAAGCGGCGCGAGCCACAGGGATGTGCTTGCCGCCACTTTCCGCAGCTCCCATTGGCCAGGAATGGCGAACCATGGCCACGCCTGTGGACAGTCAATGTAGAGACTGTCTTGCGGCCCACCAGCAGATTACTCTGACAGGCCACGGGTTCCCCACCGCTGGTCTAGATAATTCTTAGTCCTGCCATGACTGTAGGGGAATGGACTAGATCAGGGGTCCCCAACCTTTTTAGGTCCAGGGACCGGTTTCGTTTGCCGGACCCTCCGCAGGCGTGCCTGCGGGAGGTCCAGCTGAGCCGCGGGACGAGCGCTCCCTCCGCAGTTGTGCCTGCGGGAGGTCCGCTGTTCCCGGGGCTCAGCTGGAGCTTCTGCAGGCACGCCTGCAGGAGGTCCACCGGCTCCAGTGGAGCTTCCGCAGGCGTGCCTGCGGAAGCTCCAGCTGAGCCCTGGGAGCAGCGGACCTCCCGCAGGCACGACTGCGGAGGGAGCGCTCGTCCCGCGGCTCAGCTGGACCTCCTGCAGGCATGCCTGCGGAAGCTCCACTGGGTCGGTTCGCGGCCCGGTTTCTAAGAGGCCGCGGACCGGTACCGGGCCGCGGACCGGGGGTTGGGGACCCCTGGACTAGATGACCTCTTGAGGTCCCTTCCTATGTCCTATCATTCTATGATTATTTGGTATGTTACATATAGCAGATTTTTGTGTGGATAATATTATTGTTGTTATTTCTTTTGGATGGCACTCAAAGTGTTCTAGGTGCTTTCCAAGCAGAAGCAGTGGTGATAACTTGTGATTTTATCACAAGGCTTACAAAAGTTTTACTATAAGCCCCACTTCCTAGAGACAAGTAAATGTGTGAGAATTGCAGCTTTCATTAAAATAAAACCAGAAAAAGCTGTGCAACTTTCTCGCCCTCATGATTGCAGAGAAAAGTTTGAAAATGTAACCCAAGTATGCTTGAAAGCTTGGAAACCAGAAATCACATAAAACTAACTTTTTGGGGGAAAAAATCGGATACATTTTAAACCTGCCTCATGATTATTTGGAACACTTGGGGTTGGCAATACTGTAGAAGGGAAGGTGTGGTCCTGACACAACAAGATAAACAAACACCACTCTGATCCTGCTAATGCACTACTTGCATGTAATGAAGCAAGTGTATACAATATTTGAAAGATAAGGGGGAACTCTGAAAAAGTTTGTAGCCCCTGCCCTGCCCTGCCATCACATGTGCGCAAGTGAATCCTTGCTCTTATATGGAACTTCACTACCTCCAGGATAAACGTTTTCCAGTGTGTTCATTACTATGTTTATGAACATCCTCATATTATTGTAATTTTAAATATAATAGAACACTGGCCTTATAACTCATAATGAAGTATGTTCTTTTTATCTTTGTTTCTATTTTATGAAATAATCTTTATACTGAAAACAATCTAATTAACTGTATATCTAGGATGCTATTATTCTGGTAAAATAATTATTTTTAAAATCATCATACTTTCTGTGTTATGAAGTAAAATAACCTGGAGATGGTTTTATTCGTTGTCTCAGTTTCCTCATCTCTAACACAGAGTTAAGTGCTTTACTTCCCTCACAAGATTGTTGTGATTAGTTAGTTAACATTATTATGAAAACAAGTCCTGCCATGATAACAAATTATTTTCGCTGACATTGATTCTTTGATAATATATGTACTATAATGTGATATGACATCAGCATATCATAAGGAATCCTGATCCTAATTGGGACATCTAGCTGCAACTGCAATACAAATAATACATACAAAAGGAAAGGCCATTATCAATTTTTGTGCAAAAGTTTCCAATTGACACTAATAAGAATTCCATTCATGGAGCAAATTTCCAATATGAGTCTCAATTAAGTTAGTTTGCAGTTTTATTGCATTAATATTAATTTCCTCAAGACTAAATCAAACATCAGTGTAAGCATGAGGTGTGCAGATTATTTCCATAAATCCCAGACTTGGAAAGATTTATGCACATGCTTAACTTTATGCAGTATGCATAAAGTTAAACACATGCTTAAGCGTTTGCTGTATCAAAGCCTTAAGCTGTGCACTGCAGAAATCTTGGCATGTCTTGCTCTCAGGTTATTATACTATCCTGTATGTTCTACATATTGTGAAAGTGGTGTATTGTTTCTATTTCCTCAGGGTTCAATGGATTTAACAAGTCAACCATGTTCCTTAAAAGATGACTCTATTGTAAGTATTTTCTGCTGTGCCAGTGCTGTAAGAATCTGTATTTGAAAAAGATCTCTAAATGGAGATGTTTAGCTGGTGCTGTAAGATATTCTTCAGTAATAAATAGGCACTCTTTTTCTGAACAGCTTCCAATTATAGCCTGTATCTCCTTTCTCTCTCTTTTCCTTTCACAATAAAAAAATAAAAATTAAAAAAAAAACCTAGACAGGACAAAGCACTGGAAAATATTTTGTAGGAAATATTTTGTGGAATATCCAGTTTGGCATGGAAACTGACTCCATTACTTAATAGGTCTTTTCTATGCCTAAATTTTATGATTCTCATTCCAGTTTTACGTAATCTTGTGAAACAAGAGGGATTTTTCTGCAGGTCTTTCTGGAATTTTTCTCTTTCAGAATATTGCAACCAGAAGTAAAATGGAGCAAGAAGGGCTTTTCCTTCATTTCTGGTGCTCAGCCCAGCTACAAGTTTTCTCTGTATGTGAACTTCTGCGTTCTAATATTTTAATTCTGAAATACTTTTTTATCCTATTTTCCCTCCCTATATTATTCTTGGCAATCTAATCATCTGCTCCTGCAAAGACTTATACACCTATAACTAGGCTTGGAGAGATTAGAATTTTGTTGATAAATGTCGATTTCACTATTCACACACAAAGTGACAAAAATTTCCATCAATAATAATTGAAATTTACAGATAGGCAAAGTAAGCAAAATGCTGCCCAAGTAATGATTTAAACTTTTGTATTAGGCTTGTTACAAATGGACTAGTGAAATGAATAATAAAAACAAGTATGATTTGTTGATTGAAGGACATTTGCTTTGTATATTTTGATGTGATGATGAGAAATTGTGTTTTAACAATTATAAAGCTTTAACTTTTTGAATCTCAACAGATGCTGGCATTAAATAGTTATCTTACTCCCCCATAATTTCGCACAACTGTGAACATTTAAATTGATAAAAGTGCTTAAAAATAAACATTGATGTTGATTTTTTTTTTAATAATTTCAATCAAATTCTGCCAAGGCTCTTTATATAACTTTATACACTGTGAGTAAACCCACTGACCTCAGTTGACCACACTGATCTTAGTTCTTTTTGGAAGAACATGGGGCAGCATGCCTCCACGGTGTGTCAGAACTATTAGCCCTAGTTTGCAGTTGGATAATAGTTCCAATTAGGTCCCCATGTTTAATGACCAAAATCCATTTTCTGATATTTATATCCTTTCCAACTACAACAGTAGTTCAGTGATTTCTGTCTAACTATCAAGACTTATTGAAGTGAAAGAGTAAAAATGAGAAACTCATTGTTATAGTGCATCTGTTATACTCCTGCATGAAAATACTGGGTATATCTAATTCAGCATGTCTCTATCAGATTTGCCTAATCAGCACTTTCTCCCCATCACCCATCAGGACTCGCAGAGTTGCAGAGAAGCAGCAAAAGGCTCTCAGTCAAGAACTGGACTGTCATGTGTACTGATTAACTAATAACTACAGTGGCAAAATATTTCAAACTAGTGCAAAGTGTTATTCTTTTCAGTTTACTAATATAGTTCGAACACTGCTGGTATGATTTGCACAGATAACGATTTAACAAGTGAATGTAGTCTCTCTAGCATGACATATCTTGTGATATTATAGTGTGAAAAAATAGTACTGTGCATTTTCTTGTCTTTCTAGAATCTGAAAGTTACTGACCATTCTGGCACACAGATAGATGAGGTTGTCAATCTTAAAGAAGAACTAGAAAAATGGAAGGTGCGTATGAACTGTACAGCTCTTAGGTTTCCACTGAAGTCAGAAGCAGCAGCATGCATGTGTCCAAAAGAAAAAAATTGCCCAAAGATTGCTTTTAAACCGACTTTACAATGTTTTGTTTGTTCTAATGAAAATATACTAAAGTACTTGTTGTTTTCAATGTCAAGGAAAGGCTTGAAAAAGCTGAAAAACAAAAAGATGAGCGCCTTCTTTTGAAACTAAGTGCTGATAAAGAGAGAGACCAGGCACAAGATGAGCTGAAAAAGCTAATGGATTTAGAAGAGGAGCAAAATAAGGAGAACATGATAAAAAAGGAAAACCAGGAGGTAATAAGAGAATTTACCCATAGCTATCAACATTTGGAGAAGAGCTATAGATGTGTTCCTTGTAGGTTGGAGTACTTTCCCCTTTCAATCCAAATAGCTCCATCAGAACTACAATTTATAGGGCCAAAATATTTAGCACATCATTTTATAAAAAATTCAGAAGTTACATGATAAAAATAAAAAAAAATCTTGCAGTAACTATTTGAAAGAATGCAGGCAAAGCTAAGACTTTCTACATCACAGGTAAAAAGTGATGGATAACAGAATATACCTTCACCTGGTCCAAGGCTCCCACTGACAGCAGTCTTACAATTCGTTAAAGTCCACATTGTGTTGAGTTGGGTCATTCAATTGCTCTATCAAATTATATAAAGAACACTTTAAAACAAAACTTCCTAATAAAACGCCTCGTAAAAGCTTAGAGCATCCAGGAAAGTTAGTCATTTCTACATAACTGTAAAGAGCTTGCAACCTGAGAAAACTCGTAGCTAACATAGTTGCATAAAGACACAGAAGTTTACTTACTAAGGATGGCAAAGTTACCCTCTGCTTCATTTGAGAATGAATTGGTAATTGCCTAGATTACATACTCCAAGGACATTTGGGAACATGAGTGGTAGGCAGTGAACTCTTCCTATACTGTCAGAGGCTGATGGTTGTGGCTTATCTGGGAGAGAGATTTGCAGTACAGTTTTAGATTTGCCCTATGAGCTGTAGCTCAGAGGCTATTATCTCAGTATCCCAAGGTATTTTTAATAATGATTTTCATGTAGATGATGTTCAAGCCAATAAATGATGGATTTAATTTATTTTGCTGGTATATTATTAATTTCAGAGAACTTCAGACATAGTAGAATGTAAGTAGCCAAATATACTGAAATTCAAGCTCCTTGTCCTCATGTTCATGGCTCTACACGGTTTTGCCTCATTCTACATCTCTGTTGTTACTTCCCCCTTATGTTCCTCCCAGTCCTCTTACTTCACTGTGCCCTTTTTCTTTTTTCTACTCAGCTTTGTGCTTGTAACTTGTTGCTACACCTGGAATACCCTGTCCTCATCCTACAGGTGCTGTCTCTGTCCTCTTTCAGATCCCTCCTGAAAACCCTCTATTTCAAACAATCTATATCCTCTCTGCATTGTCATCATTCGGTGTCTTATCTTATTTGGAGCCTAATCCTGAAAACACTTTACATATGTGAGTAACTTTACATATGTATGTACTCCCAGTCAAAGTCAATGGGATTATTCATTAGTAAAGTCACTTAGATGCACAAGTATTTGCAGAATCAGGCTTTAAAGCCCAAATCCTCTGGTGTACTCATTCTGCTTTTTGGGATGTTCTCAGAGAGCTACTGTGGCTCTCTGATCATGGATTCATAACTTTTAAAGTCCAAAGGAACCATTATGATCACCTAGTCTGACCTACACAAGACTCTTACCACACAGACTCTTACTGTGTAATTTCTACATCAAACCCACAACTTCTGTTTTCACCATCCCCGGTAGATATTAGAGCAGTCTGGGAACTGATGTAAATGCCATAAGCTGATAATGGCGCTAACGGAGCCACCCACTAGTTCAGGATAACTGGAGCTCATCACTTCTGCCATGTCTCCTTTCTAATCCTGATGTGTTCCCTGTGATGGGCACCGCAAGACAGCTAGCATGGGAGCTAGTTACATTGGCTGTATACTCACTCAGGATTCCCCTACACCTAGGAAATCCAGAGCTATGGAAATGCAGCTGATTTCTGCTTCCTTTTTACCTCTTGAGTGGCATAAAGGGAGTGGAGTGGGAGGGGGTCCGGAACTGGTCCTCTTCAGGACAGGGAATATAGATTATCTAAGACCCCATCCTGCACATGAATAATTTAATGCACACAATTAATTTCATTGAACTAAACAAGGCTGTTCACATGTATAAATCCCTCTTGTGTATATGAAAGTTCAGGGTCTAACTGTGTAAAGTGCAGTGTAAGTTTATGGTGGTATGTAAATGTTTCTGAAATCTTACTTTTCTTATTTAAGTTGAATGGAGCTGTTCCTTGGACAGGAAACTTACTTATTGGATAGTAATTTGTACCATTGCTTTAATCTTTCTCATAATTGTTCATGCCATTGATGGTTGTGTGGTTAGTTATTTTTAGCAAAAGATTAAAAATGGAAATTCATTTTCCAATTTCTAGTGCCTACTACTTTTTACTGAAATCCAGAATTTGACTCTTCTACATATTATGCATTATATTTGTAATCTGCAGAGAAATCTTGCTGTAGTAAAGCAACAAAATATTGAGCTGCAGAAGGAGATTCAGAAGCTCAAAGATGACCTTGCAGCAAAGAGTTCAAAGCTTTCACAGGATTTTCGGGTAATTGCTATTTGAAATATTTACAATAGAGCTTTCAAATGGACACATTTTACTTCTGAATTTCTACACTGTATGGGCCAGATCATCAGTTTTGTAAATCTGTGTAGGCTCCATTGACTTCAGTATGAAATTCAGCTATTGCTTTCCTTCTCATTCTCTATCTGGCAAAGTTAATAAATGCACTTGACAGTGAGGGGAAAAATGGAAATATGAAACTGGGAGATACAAGAAAGATCAGGACATGTTTTAATGGAAAAAATTGAGAGAGAAAGAAAAGTGCATAACATTTTCATGAGTTCATATTTTATATCTCTGTCAGAAAGGGGAGTCAAAAGAAAAGGGACTTGTCCATTACAGAAAAAAAAACAAACAAACAAACCATGATTGTAACTTTAGTTTTCCCAAATTGCATGTAGCCTAATTTTGATCTCACTTATAGCATGGAAATCATTTGAAGTCATTGGAGTTATATTGGTATAATATGGGTGAGTTCAGAATCAGAACTCTCTTTTGGCTACACTGCTGCAAATGTTATAAGCATTCATGTTTATTTTACTAAGTTAGTAACATGCAAGGCAATTTTAGCAGGCCTCCTATTACCAAAGAGCTACACTCAATGCAGCACAAACAGTAACCATAAACTGCTTTGTGATATCGACTTATGCACAATGTTTTGTACTTCCTTTGGTGTTAAAAGTTCTACACATCAAAGCTCTGATCCTGCAGGTAGAATCCCTATTTACTTTAACTGGACTTTTAGTACCTGAGGACAAGTTTGGACTCAAAGTTTATTGGGGAGGAAAAGTAAAAGCTTACAGACTAAACTCCTGAGGGACAAGAGAGGTTGGGGAATCTCCATCACTGGAAGTTTTTAAGAACAGGATAGACACACAGCTGTTAGGGATGGTCTAGGTTTACTTGGTCCTGCTTCAGTCCAGTTACATCAGTGGTGAATTCAGCTCTACTATATATTAGCCTTAAAAAAAAATACTGCAGAGTGAGGCAAGAGGCATACTGTACATTTTTTCAGTTGCTTAATAAATTATTTAAACGTTGTCATTTCCTGTCTTGGTTTTACAATATTAGATTAAAAGAGAGATACCGAAAAAGAAAATGAAGTTTACTAGGATGGAAAATGCTGAGAGTGATGACACATTTTTGAATACTTGCTGCCTTTTTCACATAGCTGCAAAAATTCCATTCAGATTGCAGCAAAGACAAGCTCTTCTCACTTTTGAAGAGGAGGATGGTATGGTCTATATTTTAAATATAACTAGCAATGTATTTCATATTAACAGCAAGGGATATGGGGTTAAACAATAATTTATTTGATCACCAGGAGGGCTAACTAGCCTGGGTTTCCAGGGCTGGAAGGGGAACCTGCTTACAGTGAGTAAGAGCACCAGAATCTGGCTCTCAGCCTTAATGCAAACATTTTCATGGTATCACAAATAAAGTTAAGACAATATTGAGACAATCAGTTAATAACTCCCACTTTCTCTACATTCAGAGCCCAATCCTGCACTCACTCAGATGGGTGCACAGAGTTAGACAACTGCACCTTGTGAGAGGAGAATTTTGCTAACTATGTCAGCATCAGGTCTAGTCCAACTAAACTCAGCTGACAGGTGCTCACAGAATACCAGCAGTTGATCCTCAGTTACATAGATCCTACCTCACAGAGGGATGAGGCCTGATCTACAGCCCATGGAGATCAATGCAAGTCTTTCTGCAGACTTCAGTGGGCTTTGGATCAGTCAATGTTATCTTCATATTAATGTACAGACTTATAGTCAATATTAGTAAATCCCTGCCAATTAGTATAGGGCAGTTTTCCCTACATCAGCCTCCTCCAGACACAGCTGTGCCCTATTAAAATGCAGGCAACTCAAGCCTGCAGTGGAGTTGGAGGTTGGAACTTAGTTGATCCAGATTTAAATTAAACAGAACAGTTTGTTTGCAAACTAGTAAATAAAATTTCACATAAAGCAAGAGCCTGCCTTATTTATCGATTAACTCTTAGCTGGAATCAAAATGTTTCTTCTTGGTAGCGATTTAGCCATAATATTGTATATAGGGATAGCATCTTTCATACTGACGATCCTAAAATAGTTTACTAGTGATGCACATTGCATACAGTGGTGAGATGTAAAAAAGGTATTTAAACACCTAACAAAGCAGATAAGTGCTTTTGAAAATCTCACTAGGCACCTCACTCCCATTTATTTCACTTTTGGTGGTGCAAAAGAGATTTTTGGCTAAGGGCACTAGGGAATACTTTTCATTAGTGTAAAGCTATCTGAAAATCTTCTTAATTTCCCCTGCAGTTGCCCAGAAACTGATAAGAAGAGGTAAGCATACTGTGAGCCTGGATAATGAAAAGATAGAGTTGAAAGCAGTGCCGGTTACACTAGAAACAGGAGTCAAATTTGAGGTAATTGACAAGTCAATATAAAAACCTTTGAGATACTTAAAGAATATTTACTTTTGTTTTCAAAAACTGTATTGAACAGGTACTGTAGCACATAAAGAAAATAAAAGTATATTTTTTGTTAGCTCCATGTAACACTTTCTGGAGAGAAGATCAATGTTTCTGAAGTACCAGATATACCAATACCTGATGAGTGGATCAGAGACAAAATAGAACTGAATTTCTACAAATCCAAACGAGGAGGAGGAGGAGGAGAAGTAAAGGATGTGAGATATGACAGAAGGTCTCGCACAGCCATGATTACATTCCTCAAACCTGGAGGTATTTTATATACCATCGTTTTAGCTAAAGTTACAGGGCCTGATTCAGCACTCATCTGTATGTTTTTACCCTGGTGGACCTGCACGGACTTCAGCTCAATTTATTCCACTGTAAATGAGAAGAGACTCAGGCCCATAGTCCTTTAAACACAGTTGTGTTTAATCACATTCCTTTTGGATCAAATATGAATTCATACACAGCTTTTAAGCTTTGATATTTCCCCCCTCACATTACAGTATTCAAAAGTTCTTCTGCCTTTGCGTTACTGGACTTCATTTTACAGAAAAGAGAAAAGTGAGAAAATATACTTGTCATGTCATGCCATTGAAAGTTACCCAGATTCTCAGCTGGTGTCCATGTGTGAAACTCCACTAAAATCAGTGGATCTGCATTAATTTTAGTGGACAATTAACTAACATCTGTTTTGTCATAAAAGTCAATTCCAATTTCCAAATAGTAAACTTGAAAAAAATTGTATTTAGTTTCTAACTATATACTAAAAGGATTGGTCTTGTTTCTGATGTGCTTACAAAATACACCTTAGATAGTATTAATTTTATTTCCCACTTTTGAATTCTTTGTTCTAGTTGCTGACAACTGTGTGAGATGTACAAAGCATCCTTTCTACATAAATGAAAAGCGCTTTATGCTTTCTGTTTCCCCACGCATAGAAAAGCATTTGGAAAAATTTCAGGTAAATGAATATTATTGATGCTACATCCTAAAACAGCAAACAATCTGTGCTCTGGGAATCTTCCCCTCAGGTCATGGAGTGGCAGGAAAACTGCTGTATTCTCAGAGCAGCTGTTTCTGCCTCATTTTAGGTGGGCGTATACAAGAGCTTGCGGGTGAATTCACATTGCTGTAGATCAGGGGTCAGCAACCTTTCAGAAGTGGTGTGCCAAGTTCACTGTAATTTAAGGTTTCACGTGCCAGTAATACCTGTTAACGTTTGTAGAACATCTCTTTGTGTCTTTATTATATAAACAAACTATTGCTGTATTGAAAGTAAATAAGGTTTTTAAAATATTTAAGAGGCTTCATTTAAAATAAAATTAAAATGCAGATCTTATCAATTTAGTGTGATCCTTGTCTGGGGTTCCAGCCACCAGCCCTACTCAGCCCGCTGCCGGTCTGGGGTTCCATTCACTCAGCCAGCAGCGGGCTGGTGGTGGGCTGAGCGAGGCCAGCGGGGGGCTGAGTGGCTCAGTCTGTTGCCAGTCTGGGGTGCCGGCTGCCGGCCCCTTGCCAGTTGGGGTCCTGGCCACTGGCCCCGCTCAGCATCCTGCCGGTCTGGTGAGCAGAACCCTAGGCTGGTAGTGGGTTGAGGGGGGCCGGCTCCCGGGATCCTGGCTGGCAGGAGCTGGAGGACGGAACCCCAGACGGGCAGCGGGCTGAGCGGGGCCGGCAGCTGGACCCCAGACGGGCAGCGGGCTGAGCGGGGCCGGAACCCCAGACGGGCAGCGGGCTGAGCGGGGCCGGAACCCCAGACAAGAATCCCAGGCCCTGCTCAGCCCACTGCCAGTCTGGGCTGAGCGGGGCCAGTGGCCGGGACCCCAGACCAGCGGCAGGCTGAGCTGCTCAGTCCGCTGCTGGTCTGGGGTTCTGTCTGCCAGCCGGAATCCTGGCCACAGGCCCTCCTCAGCCCGCTACGAGCCTGGGGTTCTGCTCACCCAGGCCAGCAAGAGGCTGAGCGGGGTCGGCAGCCGGAACCCCAGACTTGCAGCAGGCTGAGCGCTGCCGGCACCCCAGAGTGGCAGCGGACTGAGCCCCTCAGCCCGCCGCCAGCCCTGCTCAGCCCGCCGCCAGTTGAGTGAATGGAACCCCAGGCGGGCAGCGGGCTGAGCGGCTCAGCCTTCCGCCACTCTGGGGTTCCGGCCGCTGGCTCCTGCCAGACGGGGTCTCAGCCACTGGCCTGCTCAGCCCGCTGCCAGACTGGAGGTCCCCAGGTCGGCAGCGGGCGCAGAGTGAGGCCAGTGGCTGGGACCTCGGCTGGCAACGGGGCAGAAGCTGGAACCCCAGAGCAGTGGTGGGCTGAGCTGCTCAGCCTGCCGCTGTGTGCCATCAAAAGTCGGCTCGGGTGCCACCTTTGGCATGCGTGCTGTAGCTTGCCGACCCCTGCTGTAGATCTACCAACCTGGCCCTAGGCTCCTCTGGAACACAGGAGCTGTGTGCTTTACAGATTGTGGGGAGTGTTCACTCCTTGCAGAGAGTCCCCCATAACCTGTTCCTCTCTTGATGATCTTATGACCTACAATATGAGGGTTGTAATTCACTCAGAAATCACACACAAATGCTTTTTTGATCATATGTCACAGCAGTAACCAGCGTAGTGTCTGTGCTACAGTCAGGGCAGAGATAGGGTTCCATCAGGTGTTTTATGGCTTGATTGTTCTCATTTAAGTTACACACAATTGATGAATCAGTGTCCATATCATAAAAGCACCACTGAATCTAGCATTAATTTAACCCCTCATTGCCTGTGCTGTGGCTAATGGGTATATTATACCAACATTCCCAATCAAACTAAAAGCATCCAGAAAGGTTCTACAAACAGTAAATCCTCTCTGCAAAACCCACAGTTCATGTATATCAGTGGATTCTCTTTATCCGTCTACCTATGAGGTTAGAAATGATTTTTCTATGCCCATATTTGCAATATGCACTCCAGTGTGTATTGGCCCACTTTGGCCCAGATGCAAATATCCAGGATTGTTTGACTCTATAGAATTCAAACCTCCCACTGATTTTAGTACTAGACCAACATCATAGTGGAAATCCTAAAATGAAAGGCAAGCTTGTAGTGATATCTTCAGTGACATTTTTAACTTACCAATTCCTGAAACTGAACATACAATGTGTGTTTTCTTCCTTACCAGATATTTTCTGGGATTTCCAAGAGGACCATACTGCTCTCAGGAATCCAAGAGGTTGAGGAGGATGAGGAGAGCATGCAGGACATGATTGAAATTCATTTTCAGAAGCCTAGCAATGGCGGCGGGGAGATTGAGAACATCAAATATGTAGCAACAGGAACCAAACTAGCCTATTTTGAGGAAGACACTGAGAATGTGTCATGAAGCATTACAGCTGGGACTTTCACTTTGCCCAGTGTGACAGTTTTTTTAATATCTGTGCTTTTTAATCTTCAAAATTTACACTTGAAAAGAACTGCCTGCCTTTCCTTCCTTTCATCTGCATGATGCCAAGACTCTTAGGGAATGTCTACGCAGCCATTAAACACCTGTGACTGGCCTGGATCAACTGACTCAAGCTCAGGAGCTTGGGCTGCAGGGCTGTAAAACTGCGATGTAGATGGTCAGGCTCAGGCTGGAGCCCAGGCTCTTGGACCTCGCAAGCTGGGAGGGTCCCAGAGCCTGAACATCTACACTGCAATTTTAAAGCCCCACAGCCTGAGTCAGCTGACCCAGCCTAGCCTCATGTATTTAAGTGCTGTGTAGACAGGCCTTTATGGTCTGGAGCGCACAGCTAGGTGAAACCCACTGGTTCTGGCTTGTAGAGATTCCTTGTAAAGTTCAACAACAAATATTACGCAAAGCCAAGATCTCAGTGCAAAACTCATCTGAAATCTTAGAATTTGCTTAATGTATGTGGGTCCACCAAACCTCTAAATCCCTCACCAACACCTGAAACTTGATCAAGGTTGCTTTCTGAAAATCAGATCTGAGTTTTGCATGGATAACAAAACCCCAAACTTGATAGATTTTTCCTAGTTGAGGCTGTGTTATGTAAAGCTTTACATAACTGCTCAAAAGTGACTTCAATGTATATGCTTTTTTAAAGTGGCTCTTCTTCATACATTGTATAGCCCAATAGGACTTCAATCCTGATCAGATCCTTTGGTGCTACCACAATACAAGCAACTGATAATTATTCTGTAATTTTATAAGATTCTATCATCAAATTAGCTGCAGAATGTCAATAATAAAGGAAGTGATATGCAGTTTTTCAAATGTTCTTATGATCAGAAGGG
Source organism: Mauremys mutica (assembly GCF_020497125.1). NCBI lineage: Eukaryota > Metazoa > Chordata > Testudines > Geoemydidae > Mauremys > Mauremys mutica. The sequence goes on along the minus strand of NC_059081.1, from coordinate 26,810,394 downwards.
GAATGTTCAAAAATGGCACCAGTTTACTCATCAGATTGACATCTGATGGGCTAAATCAGACCTGCACAACTCATAAAGCGATGAGGGCCATATTACTTCAAAGAAAACAGCTGAGGGCTGAAACCCCTGGCCCTGCCGAACCTCCCCCCCCGCATCGCCCAGCCCCGTGGAAACACATCCCTCACCCCAGCACCGCTTGGCCCCGTGGAAACACCGCCCCCACCAAGTATAAAGCCTTGCTGCCACTGCCTGCCCGCCCAGCTTGTCACCCCCCCATGAAATAAGGGGAGGGGGAAAGGAGGACAGTTTGAAGGGATTTTCTGGGGCTATGAACTAAGGGGAGGGGAAAGGGGGGCAGCGTGAAGGGATTGGATGTGACTGTACAAAACACAAACACGGGCCACAGGGAGCCTGGGGCGGGGGAGTGGGAAGGTCCCTGGACCAGGGAAGGGGGCAGCGGGCAGGGCAGGGCAGGGCAGGGCAGGTGCAACACACACACCCTCCCTTGGGGATTTCCTGGCTGCCCACAGACAGTTCAATCCCCCGTCCCACATCACTATAGAGGCTGCCCTGGGACCAGCCAGCGCAGTAGCCACCCCGCCCCCAACCGAAGGGGGAGGTTTGGGGGGAGTCTCGGCCCAGTCCCCACCCCACTGAACTGCGGCTTGAGCCCAGGCCGGGCGCCCTTTCCCTCGCTCGGCACTTACAGGCTCTGCCTTGTGCCCAGCGCTTCCCGCCTCAGTGGACCCCAGAAGTGACGCACCTGCTGTATGCCAGGTGGGGGGAGCGGGAGACAGAGACACCTGTGGGTCTGGCTGTTTGGGTGGTTGGAGCATGGCGTGTGCACGGGGCTGTGAGGCAGCCCCCCTTCGCTCCCCCGGGCAGGGGGTGAACCCAGCAGCCCCTCTCTGCTGCTTGCCTGCAGGCCGCACAGTGAGCCCACGCGGGCTGCATGCAGCCCGGGGCTAAATTGTGCCTTTAAGGAACAACTCAGCATGGGTAGAAAATGGCATGGAGGTAATCTTACTCCTGGGACAATTCTGTGCCACTGTATATGCTCAGAATTCATGTGTCCCACAGAATTTTATTTTGAGAGGGGACAGGATTGTTAGGGAGCCTCCCCCCATACAGACCCTGGCTGATCACAAGCTTCTCCCATTCAATCAGGCACATCTGCACGTGTCCCCACATCCCTCCATCCTGATGGGTCCCTGCAGCACCCATCCCTATATGCAGCCCCACTCCCATTCAACCTCTGGCTCTGGAGCCCACTAGTCTCCCCCTCAGTCTGTCCTCCAGACTAGCCATTCTGAATCCCAGTCTGTGATTCCCCCAGCAGCCCCATGTGCCCCACTCTGTCCTAAGCTGGCTCCCTGGGCCAGATGCTGTGATGAACTTTTACTCCTGGGGGAATTCTATGCCACTGCATGTGCACAGAATTTTTTCCCCACAGAAAATTTATTCTGCCCCAGAAGTGCTGCAGTTCTGCCTTTTGCCCACCAGCGGCCACCGTGGTGCCAGAACAGCCAACAGCATGAATGCAGCACTTCTGGGGCGGAATGTATTTTCTGTGGGAAAAAAATTCTGTGCACATGCAGTGGCATAGAATTCCCCCAGGAGTAAAAGTTCATCACAGCATCTGGCCCATGGAGCCAGATTAGGACAGAGTGGGGCACATGGGGCTGCTGGGGGAATCACAGACTGGGGTTCAGAATGGCTAGTCGGGAGGACAGACTGAGGGGGAGACTAGTGGGCTCCAGAGCCAGGGGTTGAATGGGAGTGGGGCTGCATATGGGGATGGGTGCTGCAGGGACCCATCAGGATGGAGGGATGCGGGGACACGTGCAGATGTGCCTGATTGAACGGGAGAAGCTTGTGATCAGCCAGGGTCTGTATGGGGGGAGGCTCCCTAATAATCCTGCCCCCTCTCCCCCCCAAAAAAACCTTCTCCCACCCACATCCAACAGCCCTCCAGGTTCACTCCAGGCTCCTTCCCTCTTCCTCAGCTCCTCTTGTTGCTCCTGAAACTCCCAAGCTTTTGGGCTGCTTCTGATGGGTGCAGGAAACAGTTCTGTATTGTAATTTAAATGAATTACCGTATATACTCATTCATAAGCTGAATTTTTTAAGTAAAAAAGGGATGCACCAGAGAAGGGGGTCGGCTTATGAATGGGTATAGAGAGGGAGAGATGGGACACAGCCCCTCCCCACAACAGAGGGAGCAAGGAGAGGCAGCACAGCCAGCAGAGCCAGAAGGAAACAGGCAGGGCCAGAGTCTCTCCACTTCTGGCCACGCTGCTCACCCCCCAGCCTCTGAAGCAGCTGCAGCTCTGGGGCTGGCAGGCTGCAGCCGTGCTGCTCGGCCCTGCCCCCCAGATCAGGCTGTGGCCACACCACCCGGCCCAGCCTGCTGGAACATGCTGTGGCCATGCCACCTGGCCTAGCCCGCTGGAACATGCTGCGGCCGCGCCGCTCAGTCTGGCCTGTCGGAGCAGGCTGCAGCTGCGCTGCCCAGCTTGCCAGAGCAGCTCTAGCCAGGCCAGAGACATCCTCCCTTGGCCCTCCCCAGATATAGTGGGAAGGGATGGGACGGGGAGAGTGTGGAGGTCCTGGGCTAGGGGTGGGGTCATGTGGGGGTGGTCACAGGGGTTACTCCCCTGACTCCCAGCTTCTCCCCCCACCAAAAATTTCCCCACCACCTGTCCTGGCCCATCAGAGTAACCAGCTGGCACACTTTGTTTACTTAGGTTTACCTCTGTGCCTGGGCCGCTCGAGGTAAACAAACTATCTCAGCCCACCAGTGGCTTATCCTGATAGCCCTGGAGCCAAAGTTTGCCAACCCCTTAATTATAGGTTCAGCTTATGACTGGGTTATAAAAAGACAGGTTATAAAAATTTTCCATTTTTACTTTTACTCCTGGGGGGGGTCAACTTATAAATGAACCAGCTTATGATCGAGTATACACGGTACTCAAAGTTCTGTATTAATATGCCTACTAAGGAATCCATTTGTCCAAAAAAAAAAAAAAAAAAGATTCTGGTAATTTTTTGGGGGGTCTATATTGTTACAGACAGACATTCTTACTGACATATTTTGAAATAAATTACCAACATAATTGAAACTGGTATGATATTGTATTATTTTGAGAAATAAAATATGAAGAATTTTGCCAAATTTTAAAATATTGTGTGCAGAATTTTTAATCGTTTGGCACAGAATTCCCCCAGGAGTATAATCTGTACTGCTATTGGCATGTATAATAATGTATACTCCCCCAGGAGTATAATCTGTACCTCTTCTGGGGCCTGATCCAACACCTACTGAACTCTTTAGTGAGTTAATATGAGCTCTCTCTCTCGGAAGGATGTATTTTTTATGAGGTCTTTTTCTTGACTATTTGTATCTACAGTTACACTATTCCTCTGTTATACCTGTTATTTTGTCTAATGTAAACACGTACAGATACTAGCTAAGAACTCAGGTGTTTCTTAAAACAATGTAAAAACAGATTATCATTTTGTAACTGTACTGGAGCAACCATCTGGTTGCAAACACCTTGCATGAGGATTTTATTTTGTGTGATCACGGCCATGGCCCTCTTTCTGAGGGCAGCAGTAAATGGATGGAGATGGCCAATTGGAAAAGGGGCATATGGAAGGCAGCCCAGATTTCATTCATAGCCTTTGAACCAGGGACAAAAGGCAGAATTTGTCTTCATTCACATCTTAAATTATATTAAAAGTTCTTTGAACTGAATTGGGCTTGCAAAGGGAGGGAGTCTCCTCTCTTCCCAAGGGAGGATTTCTTGCCTCTCTGCTTTTTTCCTTCTCCACCCTTGTGGGGCTGGAATGATTTGGCAGTCTGTCATGTGGCAGCAGACAACCTCTAATGTCACTTAACACGGAGGGATGGGTTCATGTGAATATCAATTATTTTCATTATATAAAAGACCTTACTGTACAAAAGGGATTTTGTATTATACCTTATGTAGGAAGACATTGAAAAATATACATCAGACATTGATTGTAGCTATTATATACAAAAGTCAGATTTAGATTACACAGCCTAAACAAATGACTTTGTTTTCTATATACAACCATTTATTTTGTTGTTCAAGTACTGTCAAAGTTGGTTTTGTTTTCCTTCTGCTTAGAACAAAGAAAGGAAATGTATGGGGTTACAGCTCCTCTAACTGTTTCATGTGTGGGGAAAAAAAGCTTACATTGATTAGACTTAAACATGAAATGCATAATAAAGGCATGTGAAACTATGGAATGAATGGGAGAATTGTGTACTTAGCAATTAGCTTTAAAAATGTCTTGATAGTTTGAGCAGATGCTCTAAACTGCACAGGGGGGGAAAAAGTGCATGAAGATCAACAGCATAAACCCTATCATTGAAAAGCATTGATATGTAAAACCTGAAGAATGAAGATTTAAATGGAAATTCTGACAAAAGTTTAACCATAGCAGGACTAGTGAAAAGGTGCAGATAAAAGTAACAAAGTAAAATCAAGAAGAGTTTTTAAGTAATACATCTTAAGAACCAGGTAATATTTGTGAATTTCTCAATCTATTGATTATCCAGTTTAAAAGTGCAAAGTAGTGATTTTATATAAAGGACAACTGGAGATCAGTTTCAAACAAAAAGTAAGACCTTTTTCAGAAACAGTATTTTTTTATATTTCTTTCAATTAGGTGCTATTACCAATATTAAATAATGGCTGGATAATTAATTAAATACAGCCTTAGAAAACATCTCAGTAATAAATCCTTGTTCCTAAATGTCCTCATTATATGCCAGAATATTTAAGATGGAGAAGAAGAGTCAGAAGCTCTCTTCTGTAGGCGGAAGTACACTAGACAAGCCACACAAACAAAACTCCTCTTGGGAAACACATGCTAGAGTGGTAGTTCCTCACCTGAGGGGAGTGTGTTGCATGCACTTCACTCAATCAACCTGAGCTCTTTCAAGCAGCTGTCAGCAATGGGGGCTTTAGCGGGGAGCAAAGCCTGCAGTCCAAAACCACCATGTGACCTGGCCCTAGGGTGACCAGACAGCAAGTGTGAAAATTCGGGACAGGGGGTGGGGGGTAATAGGAGCCTATATAAGAAAAAGACCCCAAAATCAGGACTGTCCCTATAAAATCAGGACATCTGGTCACCCTACCTGGCCCTGCACTGGGGCCCAATGGGTCAGGTTGAGGAGGCTCCTAACACTTTTGCCTTGCTTACCTATACCGGGGCCAGCCATTGTTCAGCTCATAGGAAGCTAATGCAGCAGGAATAAATTAACAGCTTTCTTCTGTGCCATTGAAACCAATGGGAGAAATTAGAGAACAATTTAATGGAAAGGGTTTCCCATCTGTCCTAAAGTGGTATCTAGGAATATGCTGGAGGTAGTGCTAATTCAAGCTTTATTAGCTGCAAATGTTTGAATTCCATTGGCAAGGAGCATTCTTGCTGAGAAGATTTCTTTTCTGATCCATTTAGGAAAGGTGGCATCATCACTGAGGCCTGGTCTACACTAGGGTGGGGGGGTCGAACTAAGGTACGCGACTTCAGCTACGCGAATAGCGTAGCTGAAGTCGAACTACCTTAGTTTGAACTTCTTACCTGTCCAGACGCCGCGGGATCGAAGTCCACGGCTCCCCCGTCGACTCCGCCACCGCCGTTCGTGGTGGTGGAGTTCCGGACTCAACGGGAGCGCGTTCGGAGTTCGAACTATCGTTCGAACTCTGAGAAGTCAAACGCTACGCATCGACCCGGCAGGTAAGTATAGACCTACCCTGAGAGGGGTCAGAAACAGAACATGTATTTAATTTTGGAGACAATTTAAATGATGTGATGGGGACTAAGTAACACAGTGATGGACATCTTATAAATGTCTGTAATAATAATTAGATAATAATTAGGTAAGAATGGCTGTGCACTCTTCCCAGGGGTGAAAGTAACTTAAAGGACTTGCCGGTACTCCTGGAGGGGGAGGAGAGGGGCCTCAACCGGAAGAGGCATGGCCTCTATCAGAAGAGGTGGGGCCTTTAAATCCTGGGGCTTTTAAATCAGGATTTAAAGGGCTCGGGGATTCAGCTGAAGCTAGGAGCTGGGCCCTTTAAATCACCCCCAGAGCTACCAGCTGCAGAGGCGGCTGGGAGCCCTGGGGTTTAGGCAGGGGTGAAAGTAATTTACATCTTACCCATATGGTCCAATCGCAAGCAACCCACCTCTCCTATGTACTTCATAGATCCCTCCCATTGCATGATATGGATAGAGAAAATAAAGCTACTATTACTACTACCAGTACTGTCTGTAGTAAAACTTTACTATTGGAATAAGCCTGAAAAAGTGAAAACTCACTGTCACACTTTTCTCCGTGTCTTCCCTCTTCCTCCAGCCAGGCTGTGGACACTAGGCTCCATGCTTTCTCCTTGCCTGGCACTGAGCAGCAGCTGCAGGAGCTTCCCTCTAGCTTGCAGCAGGGAGCAGGGAGACTGGCTGAGGGAGGGAGAAGCCTGCCTCCTGCATAAGAACAGTTTAAACTCAGCTGTCCCCTGTGTGGTTTAGTAATATTTCAAAGAGCATCTGCAAGCAGTTTGGACATCACAACCATGATCCTCTGCTGGGGAGGGAATGAGATAGATTTGAACTTGGAAATGGTTCCTGATTTTGATTGTGTTTTTTGTGTATAGGAGATCCCCCTCATCCTGGGGGCAGAAAAGAACTCCCGGATAACCCAATAGTACACACTGTTCTTATGCAGGCAGCAGCAGCAGGCATTTCAGCCAGTATCCCTACTGCAAGCTAGAGCCTAGAGGAGAACCCCTGCTGGGCTTCGGGTGGGAGGAATGCAGAGCCTTGTCTGCAGCCTGGCTGGAGGAGGGGGAGGGAGGAGATGAGAAACCAATGTGACAGTGAGTTTTCCCCTTCTACCTGCTTTTATTAGCTCTGGATTTAAGCCATGGAGCCAAATGCTTGTCTTTGTTGTGTATATTAGTATTGGAGACAAGATCCCCTCATCCCAGGAGCAGACAAGGACTGTCCCTGCCATGGTCAAACACACCCTCCCCACTTCCCGCAGCTACTGTGAGTGAAATTAACAAGGATGCCAGAAGCCACTCCTAACCCCTAGGGCTGAATCACTCAGGGAACAGCTGAGTTTAAACTATTCTTATGCAGGGATGCAGGCTTCTCCCTCCCTCAGGCAGTCTCCTTTTCTTACTGGTCCTCTGTACCGGCCCACTTTCACCTCTGACTCTTCCTATCCACTTATGAAATTGTTATTCTCCAGTGGAAGTTTCAAAATCCTAACATTTCTTCATAGACTATGCTGCTAGGATGCAGCTACCACCACGATCTAAACTGCAGCTTTGAAATTTCAAGACACCCTACACTATCAGAAGTTCAGATCCCAATTTCCAACAGGATTAATGCAGATTTGACAGGGTAGTTCCCTCAGTTTGCACTCATGTGCTCTCTCTCTCTGGGTGGGTGGGTTTTGGATGATATTGTGATGCTACAGTTTGGGTTAAACCTTGTTGAAGCTGGTGGATGTAATCATAAAAATAAAGATAAACTCAAGCTCCTTTGTGGAATAAAGTGTTGAAATAATAGAGGTGCTTTCCAAAACACAGGCCATTCCATGCAGGACCAGTGAGAAAATGGCCTCCTGGGAGTAGGGGTTTGGGTGGGTATTGCTTGCTCAGTTCGAACTGTGTGTGTGGAGACACAGCCTGTAGAAACATTACAGCACACCAAGAAGGCAGTGAGGAAGCACCAGATGCGGAGAAGCACTGTGACCTTGATCCCGAGAAAAAGCTCAGCGAGAAAGAGCTGAGAGCGCGCTTGGGGCTAAGTGCTGAATAGAAAGGGGCTTGGAACTATGAGGAAAGAAACTGCTGTGTTCAGGGAAACAAGAATTTGTGTATATTTTGTAAATAAACAGAAATACCTGACTTCAACATCAGTTTCGCCTACTGAGAACCATCCATGATCCCCCAAACTGGCTAACTGCTCTGGTCAAAAGGGGTAACAATACCTTCAAACCTTGAGCCCACTTCTGTACATGAACACTAAGGATCCCATGGCACTTGTCAGATTTGCCACATTCCTCACAGTAATGCTGTCTGCTAGTGTTTGAGTGCCAACTGTCTGTTCTGAGGTAGCTGCCTTTCAGTTGTGTTCTATTTATGCATCCATGTACACATGCCATTCCATGTTTATAACCTCAGTACAATGTTATGGAACTAAAGTTGCTCCAATGTAAAAATCAAACACTATTGCTTGTTACCCTCTTTATTTTACTGTGGCAAAACTGAGAAGATAACTGAACAGGAGAGGCATCCTAACTTTCCTGTTTCTGTATCATCCAGGCCATAAAAACAGAACCAATACATATTACCGTTTTCCTTTAATTTAAAAAAGAAAACCACAGCAGTACTAGATTTTTTTTAATTTATGGTATCAGTTAACTATAAAATGAGGACAATTATTCCTCCTTTTCATTGTAAGGGGCTTTGACAGCTATGGATGAAAAGCATTGTATACAAGCTATGAAGTACTCTAATTATTTCTTTAGAAAATTGTTTTATCATTCTGCACTGCAAAGGAGCTGGGAGGAGGAATCATCTATAAGAAATCTGATATGTGATTGCCAAAGGTCTTGCCACTCTGGAAGCACTTAATATCTCTGTGTAAGGCTTTACCAGACACTGTAGTGCTGGGTGCTATAAGGGCTTGTCTACACAGGGAAGACACTGCAAAATTAGCTAGGATGTGAAATTAAGCTAACCCGCAAAAAGGCATTCGGAGGGCTTGGCTACACTTACAAATTTGCAGCGCTGCAGCAGGGTGTGAAAACACACCCTTTCCAGCGCTGCAAAGCGCCAGTGTGGTCAAAGCCCCAGCGCTGGGAGCGCGGCTCCCAGCGCTGTCCGTTATTCCCCACAGGGAGGTGGAGTACGGACAGCGCTGGGAGAAAGCTCTCCCAGCGCTGGCGCTTTGACTACACTTAGCGCTTCAAAGCGCTGCCGCGGCAGCGCTTTGAAGTGCAAGTGTAGCCAAAGCCTTAGTGTAGAACAGGAGTGTCCACACACAAAGCTCATGCAGAACAGCTGTTGAGGAATCACTGTTCTGGGCTATTTCCCAATGTAGATAAGCCCTGAGCGCTGAAGAGTCTGTTCTAAGAAGCTGCAGCAAACCATGCCAAGGAAGAAGGAAAGGTGAGGGGATGCAATAACTCATTGCAGAGTCTTCATTTTCTTCGAGTTCACACTTTAGGGGAAAAGAGACAATTTAAAATAACGTCTTAAAAAGAGAGTCTTTGCTACTTGCATAATTTAAGTCTAGTAATAATTCTACAGCACCCAGAAAAGGCACTGACACTCACTGGGGACTCAAGGGGCCTGATTCACCACTTTTTTCCTTGCCCCATAAAAGGGACAGCACAATGCCATTACATGCCCACCCATCGGACGTCAGAGTACTTCTGGCTTCCTGCACTTCCACATGACAGATGAACGATACCCACAGTCTGTATCTTTGCAATTCAGTTCAGTCTCATTTGATGTATGTTATTTTATGCCCAATTGGTTTAACATGCCTGTCTTGTCTCCTCATGTCACCACATTCATCTTGGATTATTCATTCCCGTCTTCTCTGTGCCCATCCTCACTCCACTCACTCCCTATCACCTCCCCCTCTTACTTAGCACCCTGAATTTAGTTTCATAGCTTTATTTGTGGATAGACCCATCTAGATGAGCAAAAATGCATGTAGGACAATCTGTGACAGTTCCACACCTCAGTGCCCATTAGGTACGGCATGATGTGCAGTAGACAAGACCTAGGCTGCATCACTTATACCGTGCACGTGTATCAGTACCTGGGAAGACACACAGCTCTTACCAGTACCTGATTATATGCTTCGTCTTTTTAGTTCTAAACAAACCATACAAATCAAAATGAAAACCGGGCACAGACACCAGAGTTAAAACCTAATCCCCGTATAGCAACCCCCCTTAGCTTCTCCTTGGGGTTAAGGTTCAAATGTAGCCCAGCTGTGTAAATCCCCGGCTATCCGCGACAGTTAGACGCGGGTGCAGCTCTTCAGCGTCTAAACAGCCGCGGCCGCCTGCCCGGGGAGAACTGGGGCGTGTAGTTGACGGTCCCCTTTTACACCGCACTGTCCTCCCGCGATAAGGGACGCGGGGTACTACAGTTCCCAGCAAGCATTGCGCCGCGACGGGCTGTCAGGGAAACCAAACTACGAAGTGAAACTCAATCGGCCCCGTCGCTGCGTTTCCAAGGCCAGGCTGCCAGCGGTACCCCCATGGCAAGTGTGTGCGCGCGCGTGTTTGTCGCGGGGAGCGGAGGGGCTTGGCGCGTGCTGGGCAGTGCCCGCGGGCTCTGGGCGGGGGGCTGCGTGGCGCGTTTGTACCGAGTGCAGCGCCGCGTTCGCCGTGCGCCGAACCTGCAGGATGGCCCGGCAGCTCGCGGGGCTGGCTGCAAAGACTCCAGCATCATTGTTCTGTGAGAAGTTAATATCTGTAGCATAGAAAACATCATGGGTCAAACCCAGCTCAGCCTGCCCTAAAATCAGCGTGAAGGGGTGTGGGGGGGGGAGTGACTCTCAAAGGGATTCACTCCTGGAGATTCCCCCGCGCCGTGCCAGAGCAGGAGAAGGATTTGCCACTCATGGGCCTGCCCCACAATCTTGCTGTTTGGGGAGGAGCTGCAGGAGGCCAAGGCCATCCATGCAGAAGCCCTGTGCCTAGTCTGCACTGGCTCTGGGCCCCCCAGCCCAGCTGCTGGGCAGTGCAGTTGCAGTAGGGCCTTGGAAGGGGAGGGGCTGTATTATCTTTCCTGGCTAATTCTCCCCATCCCTACCCACCTCCCTAACCCAGTGCAGGAACAATATTCATATGTTTATATGCTGAAACATTAATTGTCTGGTTTGAATTGCTAAAAGCAAATGAAATTGCTCTAGGCCCAGTTCAATAACAGTCATTCTCTCAAGTTATTTGTAACTTAATAAGACACATTGAAATTAAATATTAACCATTCAGACATTCCCATATGGAATATGTACTAACCAAAGTGCTGGCTAGCTATTATTCCTCAGCCAAAGTAAACGGTCATCGTGGGTTGTAGTAAACCTTTTCGAAGTTAGTGGCTGTAAGAACCCTCTTTCATTCAGGCTAAATGTAAAGAAGCCATTAAGGCCCTCTCTGTAACTAGGCGGCTAAAATAACAGGAGTGCCACCCAACACACAAACACATGACAAAGCTTGAGTTAAAGCTGAACTGTATAGCTCAATGGGTTTCCCTGGGGGCTAGGGTTACCACCTGGCCGGTATTTGACCACTCTAGTTAAAAAAATTGCCAGAAAAATTAATTATGCAGGAGCTTTTTTAATATGGGTCTAAAAACTTGCATTAACATCACTGGGATAGCTACTGTTCAAAGTTTGTGTCCAGCTAAAGAAGCGGCAGTGTTCCCACTTCCGCAGTTTAAATAACAGATGAAAACACGGCAGCTGTATGTCCACCAATATGGAAGTGCACCATGCGTGTGTGTGAGAGAGAGAGAGGGCTTGAGTCATTTGAGAGTGAGGAGACATGTAATGTTATCAATCTTATCTAAATGTGTTCTCTTTAAATACTGTAAGTGGCTGTTGAGCCACAGGGGGAGGGCGGTGTTGTGGATGTGCCTTGTGTTTGGGGTTGCAGCGGGCTTGCCTTGGAGTAGAGGTGCCTTTTTTTTGTGTGCATTTCAAAGGTGGTAACCCTACTAGGGACTGGTATAGCAAACACCTGTCACAGAGGCTAGGACATTGATTGGTGGAACTGCATGCGTGTGTGTGTGTGGGGGGGGGAGATCTGTAATGAGAGAAACAGAGACGGCAACAAGGGACCAGCCATAGCAGAACTGTTAGATTTTTTTCCCCTTAGGATAGTGCTAAGAGCGAGCGAGCTTTTGGGCCAAGGGCTGGCTGAAAGAGAATTGGGTCTGTGAGCAAATAAATTGTCTCCCGCTGCTTGATTCCTGCTCTATTCAGGGACACAGGATTTGTACATGTTTTTGTAAACAGGATTGCATTAGAGATACCTGAATCCATCATCAGTTTCTCCTTCTAGAAGAAACAAACTTCATGGCCCCAACTTTGGGTAACCACTCTGGTCAAAACCAGGTAACACTACATATACTTCTGCCAGCCAGAAAGTAGCTTGTTCATACAATCACTATCAGTTTAAAAAATGTATTTCTGTGCATAAGCTGCTCTCTGATTGACAAAAACAGAAAGTCTGTCCTCAAGATGATCAGAGTGCAATTTATTTATTTAGCATTCACATAGCAAAGCAATAGGGTTCTTAGTGGCCAAGTGGAGCTCTTGGAGCACCACCAGTCAATTTGGCTAACAGGCACTCCTCAGCAACATGTATCATTGTTTGATCTGCATCACAGCTTGGACTGTCTTGAAGACCCCAACACTGCTGATTGGTTGCACAAAGGCCTTGCCAAATCTGGAATGGGTTAAGGACCCACTGATGACATGGGCAGGCAAGCAGTAAGGTGCAATAAGTAGAGTACAACAAGCTAATGCTACAATAAATTATTTTACTGTGCTAATATTCCATCAGCTAAATGACTAAGGACTAATGACTGCAATAGAATCCAGTTGGAGGAATCCATGCATCTGTGTGCAACCCTGTTGACTTAAATGGGACATAAGGAGTCTGCACTTGCAGATCCAGTTGCAAGATCAAGGCTTAAATCTGCATGTAACAGTGTAGAACCCACCTCTCAAGTGCTCCCACTGGTCAGGTGTGTCTGGTTTTTTTTTTTTTTTAAGATAGCAGGGTTGGGACTATCAGGCCATACCCTTAGGGCTTCCTCTCTGGAGGCAATGGCTTTGCCCTCTTGGTCTGTTCTAGCCCCAGCTCTCCAGTTGGGCTTCTTAGTAGTTCAGATCCCCTTCAGGGGGAGTTTACCATTGCCCAATTGTAGGTCAGTTCCCCAGACGCCACTGGTGGGGTGGGGTGCAGAGGGACCTGCCCACTACTCTGGGTCCCAGCCCAGGGTCCCTAAGAAAAGCAGTCATGCACAACCATGTCCCTTTAACTACCTACCTTCAATTCCCTGGACCACACAATTCCCAGCCATCACAAAAGCTTCACCCTTATCTCAGGGCTCATCTATGTCCAGGCCCAGCAGCCAACTAGAAGCTCTCTCAGTCCCTTGGCCCCTGCCAGAACTGGGCTGTCCATGGTGTTGCAGTTCTCTTTTGTCAGCCAGGAGCACCAGCTATACTCCTCTGGCACCAGTAAGGAACTGACTGTGTCTGGCTCCACAGCTCCTTTTATATGGCCTTCCTGGGCCCGGAGTGACTGCTCCCTGCAGCCTCTCTGATTGGCTTTTTCTACTGCAGCCACTCTAGGCTGCTTGGAGGATACTTCTATTGCTCTTTTCCTGGGATAGGTGCGGCAGGACCCTCAGGCCTCCAGCAGGGGTCCTCTAGGTCTAGTTTACCCCATCACACTGTATAATTCAAGTTGTTTGATGAGGCAATGCTATTGCCATAAAGGAGTATCACAGGATTAACAGTTTCAGTCTTGCAAATTCAAGTCTCAGCTTTCTCTTGACACTCAGGGCCAAATTCTCTGCTAATATAAGTTGGCACAACTCCAATGGAACTGCACTAATTTATATAAGCAGTGGACCTGGCCTTTATTTTCCATTGATTCTTCTTCTATAATTTGGCATTTATGTAAAAGCAAGAGATTAGAATTTTGTGACACTATTCCTTTCTTTTCTATTCATGCAACCAGACAGCATTCTTTCTATGTACTGTTCCAACATGCATTACAAAAAACGAGAGTATCTTTGTCTTGGATACGTTGTCAAAAAACATAAATGCATTAAAAGATGCAGCATCGCTAGCTGAAATGGCTTCTGTCTTAAATACTGTCTTTTGAAATTAATTCCTGTATTGAAAAAATGTATACTATCAAAGTATTAATATTCTCTATGGTATCTCATTATTATTCTCTCATTTTACTTCTTCAGCTTATGATACAATGGGGTCTACATTTTTTTTTCCAGTGAAAGTAACATTTTAAAATTGTGTACAATTGAGATATAAACTAATGGGTTCTATGTTCATGCCCCAGTATCAAAATTAAACATCTTCAACTCAGTATTCCTCTTGGCAGCAGTACACCATTATGGAGGAACAAATTCAAAATCTATTGATGGTGTTGCTTTGTTTGAAGAAAAATAACACTATTATTTAACTCTTATATACCACTTTAAAAACATTATCGGATTAATTCATCCTCATATTTCCTTGTGAGGTAGATGATTCAGTATTGCTAGCTGCATGGTACAGAAGGGGAACCAGAGGCTTAGATGTTAAGGACCCAAGGGCACAGAAGGGGCCAGTGTCAGACCTGGAACTTGGGAGTTATTTCCTCTAATTTTTATGGTCATATCACTAGACCACACATTTTTTGTGTGTGTGAGACCACATATCTGTCGGGTAACCTGGAGTGGTCAGGTTCTTTTACAGACTCTTTATAGGGAGAAGGAGCCAGTTATGGCTCCTTGACCCTTTTTTTGCCACAGTACTGAGCACAGGTTAGAGCAGCCTCAGGGCTGCTTCAGCATGCCAGCTGGCAAGGCCTCCTAAGGGACTGTCTGCCATCTGAGTGTTCTAGCTGTGCTTCCTTTCTCCCGTCCCATTCCCTGTGCCAGAGGCTGTGTAGAAGGTGCCAGTTCTGGTGGCTGTTTGCTTTCTGGGAAGTCCCTCTAGCTGGGGAGTTGCTTGTCTCTATTTCCATTGTGCTGCCTGAAAGTGGCTTATACTGAAGAAAATCACCATTTCATAAGTAAAACGTATAGCTCTTTAAATGTGAAGCCTGATCAAATAGGGCTTGTGTCTTCTCATATTAAAAGCTTTTAGAGTGCACTGCTATGCTGTGTCATTGAATCTGTCTTCTGACTCCCTTTGGAAATAATAGACTGGTGATTCACATGGCTGTGAATCCATGTCAGTGAAAAATTATTATCCTGTGGCATGTTTTGCAGGCTTTATAACCGCTATTCGGGCCCTGACTCTACCTTCTGGAGTGTAGATCCAGAAGAGATCTTCTCAGAGTAGTATAAACAATGTCATGAAAAATTGACCTGGCTTACAGACACTTAGAAATTGTTGACACTTCATTCCTATAGGTGGCTCTATGATGAAACACTAAATTATTTACTTTCTTCTTCTTAAATCAGTGAACGGTTACAAAACTCACTCTATGTACTAACAGCTTAGAGGAATTTTGTTATGGTATTCCCAGTGAAACACTACTGTTTATTTCTTTATAATAAGCATGGAAGGAGAATATATTTTTCATAACGGGACACTGATGAAAGTCCTATTTGTGATGCATTTCATGTTCAAAGAAAAAGGGAGGCTGGGTTCTAATGAAAATCTTGTGCATGTTGAGTTATTTTGCATGTTGCACATCTCAGATGACTCTAGTTGTGGTCTTCCACTATAATCCTGTATCCCAGCTCTCCTGAACTTTGGAGAAGTTTGAATCTGAGCCTTAAAATTGCAGTCAGACCTATCTCTAATGAACAATAAATAGTAGTTGTGACACTGTGCCAGAAAGGGTTAAGCAACTTGCAGGCTTGATGACATAAATTCCACCTTTAGAGATATTAGTATATAATGATTGTATTTTTTGGTGTGTTTACATATATATTGTTAGAGTTTGACAGTGTAACCAAATGTTTCCTGTCTGTCACTGTATTCTGTTAATGCAGAGATTAAAAGGAGATGTTAACATTTAGATGAACCGTGAATGTAGTAGTATCATTGTCTTCATTTCTCTTTGAAGTTTGTAGTAAACTACCTGTAAATGGTGAGAGATGGGCTAATCCATGTAGCTAATTATCAGTAGTGCTTAGGAAATAGAAGGTTTTACTTCAAAGCCACAGTGCTTCACCCAAGGAATGCCTGCTGACTGTCAAGAGGCTGCCAGAGAACTATAAAAAGAACTCTAGGGCCCTGAGCCTGTGTTTCAGATCTGCTTAAGCTTTGTCATGGGAAGTTTGAGTCGCAAGACTGAGGTCTCCAGCTCCAGTCTGGATCACCCTGATACTTACTCTGAAGGTATGGCTACACTTACAAATCTGCAGCGCTGGTAGTTGCAGCGCTGGTCGTCCAGCTGTGCAGGGCCAGCGCTGCAGTGTGGCCACACTCACAGCTACCAGCGCTGCAGTGTGGCCACATTTGCAGCATTTGCAGCGCTGTTGGGAGTGATGAATTATGGGCAGCTATCCCAGCATTCAAGTGGCAGCAACGTGCTTTTCAAAAGAGGGGGGTGTGGGGCAGTGTGACAGGGACCGGGGGGTGGGGGGTGGGGAAGAGAGAGTGGATTTTTGGAACTGACACTGTGCAAAATCAGAAAAATTTCCCACCCCCTTACTGTTAACTGCAAACAGCCTGCATCCAACATACTCTCTTTCCCCCCTCTGCCCCCTCCCCCCGTTTCTCTGAAGCAAAGCAAACACTCAACCCCTGTGAATCACGCAGGGAGGAGGATCTCATTTGATTGTTCACGGATTGATCACAGCAAACAGGAGCTGATAAGCAGCTCCGGAAGAGCAGCTCCGGTAGCAACGGAGCTCCGGAGGTTCACAACAAAACAAAGAGAGGCTGCATAACAAAACAAAGGGAGTAATTTAGTTAAAAGCATTCTGGGATACACCCTTATACCCTGGAGGCCAATAACAGCGCTGGTGTGTGGCCACACTTGATGACCAGCGCTGCAGCACCAGCGCTGCAATCCTTATTCCCCATGCTGAGTGAGGTGTACGGCCAGCGCTGCAGCCAGGGAGTTGCAGCGCTGGAAGTGCCCTGCAGGTGTGGCCACTTACTAATTGCAGCGCTGGAAAGCCTCCACCAGCGCTGCAACTCGCAAGTGTAGCCATACCCTGAAAGAACTCTTTGCATCTCTAAAGCTCACCATCTGGACTATGAAACTGACCTAAGAATTTTATTCGTCTGTATGTATAATGATTTTAACCAATAGTCTCTTTTCTTTTCTAATACATTTTTGTTTGATTAATAAGAATTGTCTGTAAGCCTGTATTTGGGTAAGATCTGAAATATTCATTGACCAGGTGAGTAATGTGTCTGATCCTCTGGGATTGGTAGAACTTTTTATATGATGAACAAGATTTTCAGTAATCATCATATTTGACTTGGCTGTCTGGGTAGATGCTCAAGGCTGGATTGTTTAAGAGAACTGTATTTCTGGCTTCTGGGTAACCAGTAAAGTGTTGTAGAAGCTATTTTGTTGATGGTTTGGTAAATCTAAGTATTAGAAATATCCACTAGTTTTGGGGATCGTCTGCCCCATTCTTTGCATTTTGCCCTGACTGAGCAATCTCAGCGTGGCCCCCCCGGGACTCTGGTCACAGTAGTGCTTTCCAACTTTATTCACACTGTGAATGGTAGAATCAGAAAATAGAACAAAAGTAGTCTTATTAATATCACACCAAATACTGCTCATTTTAGAAGCCATTTGAGTCTAAGTCTGCTTTTCTCTTGTTCTGCTTTGGCATTTGAAGTGGGATGTGAATGTAATTTACACCACTAGTGTAAAAAGGCCTTAGGCCTGGTCTACACTTAAAACTTAGATTGACCATGCTACATCTCTTAGGGCTGTGAAAAATGTCATGCCCTGTGCAACATAGTTAGGTTGACCTAACCCTCCCTTCTTGTAAATGCAGCTAGGCCAATGGAAGAATTCTTCTGTCGACCTACCTACTATTTCTCTGAGAAGTGGATTATGTACACTGTCAGAAAATTCCCTTCCTTTGATGTAGGAAGCATCTACACTACAGCGCACACACAGCTGCAGCACCGTACCTGTGCTTCTGTAATGTAGACAAACCTTTATGTAAATGAAAATTAAGCCTGGGGTTCTTTGGTGAAATGTTCTGTGAGGTCTATGGAGAGAATCAAAAGTTGACTCAGCATTCTTCCTGCTGCAGGAACAGAAAGAGGTATATTATGGATCTTAGCACAGGAGGGATGGTGTGACAGAGTGGATATCAGAGAGGTATTGGGAAATCTCTTATGAGGAGGGAACAGCTAGTGGCATAAGTCATTGCACATATAACTTGTATTTACAATGTGTCATGTCTCTGTCCACAGGCCACAGGACGAGCTGCCAAGTCTGAGAAAACAATTGTGGTCTCTGGTATTCCAGATGGCATTGTAAAAGATGATGTCATGGTTGACATATTGATGATTCATTTCCAAAAGTCGAAGAATAGGGGTGGAGACGTGAAAGATGTAGTTTATCCAACAACAATAAAAGGAGTTGCATACATAATCTTTGAAGATCAAGAAGGTATTTATATTAACAAATTACATAATTGTACCCATGAAATAAGAGTATGTAATTTAGAACTTTAAACTTAAAACACTACACATGAATGCCCTCATATTAATCCCAAATTTTAAGATTTCCTCCTGTTTATTAAGGACACAAATGTGAATAGGCTTAATGCAGAGTATGTTTGTCTTTTAAGACTAGTAAAAGAATAAATCTATAACCTGCATAGCAAATGAAATTTTTATAGTCAAGCCTTGGGGAATAAATCTCTGCTAATTAATGTTCTAAGGAGACAGGCTGCTCTCTTTCTCTCTTCTGAACAATTTTGAGTAATACATAAAGTATCAGGCAAGAATATTGAGCAGTGGGGAAATCACTAGGGAAACCATCAAGAGGAAAACATCTATGAAGTATTCCAACCATCAGACAGGAAATAAAACATTATCATCCTCTTGCAAAACAAAAGTGAGTCTGTATTTTCTTCTCAGTTACCGAGAATGTTCTCCAGAAAGATGAACACAGACTAGAGGACAAGAGGCTGGGCAGGTATTATCCTCTGAAAATATCTCTCTCTAGTGAACATGTAAGTGCTTCCATCATAGCATCCTAATAGTGTGGTCACGGCTGTGGTGCACTTATTAATTGCTTTTTATTTTACACATATAGGTTTTCACCTGTGTCTCGTCTGTTCTTGATTTGTCCATTTTTGGAGATAAATACATTTTGGAAGATCTGGTGCAGGAGCTTCAGAAGATTATCCCAGCCTTGAGCTTCAGTCCTTTGCAATCCAATGGGCAAATTTCTGTTCAAGGGTCATTCCCAGCAATCAAGTCACTAAAAGACAATTTGTTATTAAAAGCAAATTCCCTTTCCAGGAAGGGCAAGAGGGGAGAGAGAAAGCCGGATCAAAGACCTAACAGCAGGACCGAGAAGCGTGGACTATTTGTGGAGCCAAATAATACTTTTGTCCATAATGTAAACAGGGAAGAACAAGTGGTTGTCCTTGACACAGATATATACTGCTACATGAAACATTTTTTATACAAGGAAAGTCTGGCAAAATACAATGTTGTAAGTCGAGAAGTCACAGATGGTGAGATCACCACAATATATCTAGAAAATGCCAGAGCAAGTTCTGATTCTAGAGAATTAGAAAGAGCCAAAGAGGGAATTGAAGATTTGTCTGCAAAACTTCATTGCAGATTACGTAAAGAAAGATTCTCTCTTGATGGCAACACCAGATCTGAAAGGCTGAAATATAAACAAGCATTTGAGAGCATAAAATCCCGATTCCCCAAAGTTCTGGTTATTCCTTATGATACTCACATTGATGTGATAGGAAGTTCCTCTGAGACATATGAGTTTACCCAAGAAGTGGGTAGAACAGTAAAAAGCCACTTCCAAAAGAGATTCAGGAGGTAGGAGTTATTTAGGTGCTGTAGGTGATGCCTGCGAGCTAGGACTTCCTGAGAGTGACATCTGGTACACCAAAGTACAGTCTCCCAACGGAGTCGGTAGGAGCCCTATTGCTGGGGACTTTTTATAAAGGAGGTTTTGCACTTCTGTAACTTCCAGCGGAGGATTTCAAAGCACTTTGCAAACTTCAATTAATTAGGGCCCAATCCTGCTCCCATTAGAGTTTTGCCATTGACTCCACACAGCACCCTAATAGTATTAGGAGCATCATTTTACATGTGGCTCCTCTATCATTAAAAGAAAATGCAGGCCCGTCTACATCACTGCTGATACAGTCCTACAATATGTGCACACGTACTTCTCACAGTACAGGAAGCATGGACACCAAGACAAAAGTCCCAAATACTAACTTAAATTTCAGACAAGTAGCAAATGACCTGTTCATGCATCTGGTGAAATTAAAGTGCGTAGAAGTTAGTTTTCACAGTGAATGGACCATCCCTGTTTTATGGTCTCTACTCATCACAAATGAGTGCCTCTTGTGGCTATATTAACATACACTCTTTTTATGCACGTTTTTGTTTAATAAGCCACTTAGTTTTACATGTAAAACATGTTTTGATAAACTTTTTTCTTTCTATATGCAGCAAATTTAAAGTAGTTTAATTTAACCAATAAAAAAAGTAAATGCTGTTTTTGTGCTTTAATTGAATTCTAATTTCCATCCAAATACAGTTTGACAGGAATTATGAGTAAAAAAATAATCATAATCTAGTAAATAAAAAACATGCACCAATCACTATTTTGTAACAAAAAAGTTGTGCCAATTAGGAATCTGAATAAATGTATGTTAAGCTACGTAGACTCATTGACTCGTAGACTTTCAGGCCAGAAGGGACCATCGTGATCATCTAGTCTGACCTCTTGCACATTGCAGGCCACAGAACCTCACCCACCCACTCCTGTAATAGACCCATTACCTCTGGCTGAGTTACTGAAGTCCTCAAATTGTGATTTAAAGTCTTCAAGTTACAGAGAATCCACCATTTACACTAGTTTAAACCTGTAAGCGACCCATGCCCCATGCTTCAGAGGAAGATGAAAAATCGACACAATTCCTTAAATAACTGTGTAAAGATATAGTGTATCATCCTGGTTAGCAAAAAGAAGTAGCAAATGTAATGTAAAGGCTCTAATTAGCAGAAAGTAAACCTATTTTAATGGTTTCCAACCAACAAGAATCTTTCTTTAGGAAAATAACTAAGGTACAATTACATGAGCTCTGACCCCCAGAAATGTAGGGATTGGTAGTCATTTTGTAGAAACCTTTCCTGTTTTTTTTCAGTCAGCTAACCCAGCCTCCCACATTCAAAATGCATATTAGACACAAATAAGTGATAATTGGCCTTATTTGCACAGGACTATTGAACTCTCACTGACAGGCAGCTGCAGCTGCTCAGCATCTCCTACAATCAGACCAGTTATTTGAATATCTCTAAGTTTTGGAGTGAAAGTGTCGGTCACTGCATTAAGACTTCTGGCTTTGCTTCTATTTATATAGATATTATTGACAATGCAGTGAAGTGGACACATATTTCCACAGCAAGTCATCACATTCATCAGTGAATGCTGTGAGCAAGAGAGGAGTAATAATTTCCTGTACAAATGTAAGCAACCTCGAAATTGTACTGAAAAGCAACCAATCACTCTAATCATTAATTACAGAAATTAGGGAAGGACAAGACCTTTATGTCATATTGTCCATCATCCCCCCTTGCCCAGTGCCTGATTGTTTCTGGCTGTGTTTTACAGTCCAGTTTTAAATGTTTAAAATAGTGGTGTTTCCACCACATTGCCAAGGAAATAACTCCACGATCTAATAGAAAATTAGTTAATATTTTAACGTTTAGTTAAATATTTTCTGGATCATAAGATCCTAGGAGCAGTAACTGCCTCTCTCTGTGCATTTGTACATTCCTAGCAAATGGGATCTTATTCTGATAGTTGTCAATGCATATAATTAACAATAATAATCATGTATGTATAGTGCTTGGAATATAAAAAAAACTGTATAAGTGCTTTCCATCTACATTGTTCCATGATGCCTGTTACCTTGGTATCTGAGGCTAAGTATGAGCCTGACGTTAAAACTATGTCAGAGTCTTACTAAATCCATCTTTTAGTGCTTCATCATAAAAATTAATGGACTTTGTCACTTAATGTGATTTAATGATCTTTTGCAAATTTGGCTCTCTCAATATCCACTGTAGTGGAGAAGCAGGGGAGAGTGAGTTACGTTTTTTAAATGGTTGTATACTATGTAATATAGGAATGTACATAATGCTTTGTCAAAACAAGACAAAACTACCCTGTGTGTTATATTTTATATCTCTTTTATATTATTTTGGGGGTGCATCTATCAGTAGATACTCAAATTATTAAAGACAGTAACTGAACACTTTTAAATGGAGAATAAAATTATTTAAAATCCTGTGGGCATTTCCCTTTAAAAGAAACAAATAAACAACCAACCAACCTCCCCACCCCAATGTTGTGCTTTTGGGATTTTCTTGCCATGACAAACTAACAGCTTTACTTATTATGAAAATGGAAGGTCCAGTTATTAATTTTTATTAAACCAGTGCCATTGTGGTGCATGGAAATTTACAGTCAAGGAAGAAGACAAGGTCAAGAATGAGCTTAAGTACTTTGCTATATCACAGTCTCAGCAGGGATGGAAATTTTAGAATGTTTTGCAAAGATAAAATCCGTTCATATTTGTGTTCATTTCCACTATTCAGACTGTAGTTTTTCTCTTTGTACATAATTTTTAATACATTCATTTTTTCTCTACCATAATTTATATAGAAAACCTATATTAAAATTTCAGGTTTTTATCATTATGGCATTGCTGTTTCTTATTTCAGTTCATCGTGTTAGAGGTATTGTTCTGTTTTCATTGTATTTAACTTACCTTATAAAAATAATTTAAATTCCTTGAAAAGAATAAAGAGCTTAATAAAAATTGTTACTTCAAATAATTAGGTCAAATCTAAACAATATCAGTGATTCTGGCACACTTACAAATCAGATGTCATTTGAACTATGATTTATAAACATTTGCATAGCTCATCCTGCTGTCTTTATGCTCTCTGTTACATGGTTTATATTTATTCCAATTACATATAATAGGGTTTTCTTTTTCTCTCTGTACATTTGAAAATAGTAATTGAAACTTTTGAACAGATAGTAAAAGGGATGCAATCAGCTGAGACAAAGGAACTAGAACACTAGGAATGAAATTCACCCAGGTAGCAAGGACCAGAGAGAGCCTCCCATGAAGCGGAGATGAGCGTGTGTAGGGGTTGGGAGAGGGAAGTTCCATTGCACGGGTGAATGGCTGAGGAGTTGGTATAAGAATGGCCAGACTGTGTCAGACCAATGGTTCATCTAGCCCAGTATCCTGTCTTCTGACAGTGGTCAATGCCAGATGCCTCAGAGGGAATGAACAGAACATGACAATTTAATGAGTGATCTATCCCCTGTTGTCCGGTCCCAGCTCATGGCACTCACAGGCTTGGGGACACTCAGATAACGGGCTTGCATCCCTGACTATCTTGGGTAATAAGCAATGATGGACCTATCCTTCATGAACTTACCTTATTCTTTTCTGAACCTGGCTATAGTTTTGGCCTCACAACATCAACTGGTTCCACAAGTTGCTTGCTTGGTCCGTAGATGGATTCTGCAAACCTTGTATAATAGTAATAGCTACCTCATTATTCACCTTTAAATCTCTTCTTGAACCTCTCCTTTGCTCTGATTTCTAGAGAAAACTTGACAATGGTTAAGCAGCTGCTGTGCTGTGAGCACTGCTTATCAAACTAACCAGTATTATCTCATTGTTTCCTTGTATTCCCCCATCAAACTGTATCAATCTGTTGTCTCATCTTATACTTAGATTGTAAGCTCTTTGAGGAAAGGATCATCTTTTAGTTCTGTGTTTGTACAAGTGCCTAGCACAATGGGGCCCTGGTCTCTGATGAATAACAATTAATATAAATTCTTATTGTATGTTACAGCTTTTTACACAGTCTTTATAGCAGCTCTGTAAAAACAGCCATGAGGGAAGGGGACAGGGTGTTCATGAAGGGACAGGGCCTTGATGATAATGACTATACAGACCATATGGCACTGACTGAGATGTAGGAGGTGTGTAGCGGGCAGGACATGCATCTCCTGTTTCAGCTCGGGAACTGGAATAGTGACAGTGGAAAGGCTATGGAGCTGGGTTGTGGCTTAGAGAGTGACTGCCTTCCCACTCAAACCCCTTATAGGCCCTGATTCTGCAAACAGATGTACACAGACAAACCCTTATGCTTGCAGTAGAAAATGGAGAGCATTGTCTCTGTTGTGACTCAATATATTGCAGTATTGTTTGCTGTTGAGATTACAAAATAGCACCCCAGCAGGAGATAGCATTTTTAAGAGTGGCAACTGTGAAACGAAACAACAGTTCAGTCTGGTGTTATCCATATTCATCATCCAGGTCCCATTTCAATGCATGTGAAACAATAATGAATGTTTAGAAAAAAGGTTTCATAGATTCCAAGGCCAGAAGAGACCATTGTGATCATCTGCGTAACACAAGCCATAGAACTGCCCCAAAATAATTCCTAGAGCGTATCTTTTAGAAAAATTGTCAGTGATGGAGAATCCACCATGACCCTTGGTAAATTGTTCTGATGGTTAATTGCTCTCACCATTAAACATTTACATCCTGTTTCCAGGCTAGATTTGTCTAGCTTCAATTTCCAACTGTTGGGTCGTGTTATACCCCTCTCTGCAAGATTGAAGAGCCCATTATTAAATATTTGTTCCTCTTGTAGACACTTATAGACTGTAATCATTTCACCCCCTTAACCTTCTATTTGTTAAACTAAATAGACTGAGCTCCTTGGGCCTATCACTGGAAGGCATGTTTTCTAATCCTTTAATCATTCTTGAGTCTCTTCTCTGAACCCTCTCCAATTTATCAACATCCTCTTGAATTTTGGGCACCAGAACGGGACACAGTTTCCATCTGTGGTCTCATGCGTGCCAAATATAGAAGTAAAATAACCTCTCTACTCCTACTCGAGATTCCCCTGTTTATCCATCACAGGATCACATTAGCTATCCCACAGCATCACACTGGGAGCTCATGTTCTGCTGATTATCCACCACAACCCCCAAATCTTTTATCTTGATCCAGAATGTTTTAATAAATGCAACACAAAACAAATCAGTTCAGATCTGGTGACTGTTGCCAGGTCTTATTTCCACAGTTATTTTTGATCAGCAAATGATGATAATCAAAGCGCTGTTCAAACTATTAAACTCCACTTGACAAGAAGAATATATTTAATATTTTTAGATGTTGGAGAATGTCCAGTAAAGTGCTTTAGTTGTTATTCCTATACTCCTCACTGCTGGTAATTACTCAGTTGATCTGAGCAACAGGTTTGGAATATAATGCACTTTTTCATTAGGATAGAGGTTTGCTTCAATAACATATTTTCCCTCACCCTAATGTATACGCACTTGTCACCTGCTGCCCTCCATCCCAGCGGGGGACACATTACAGTTCATGCTGTATGTAGACAATGCCCAATTCTGACTTAAAGGTCCCATTGGCCTCACTACCAGGATCACAGACCATGACTCAATATTTATAAAATCGTTTCAGATCCTGTTGAATGAAAATTGCTACATAATTATACAATATCATTAATAGTAAGAGATCTGTGGAGGGAAGAAAGTCATGTTAAAAGGTTCTCTTAATGCAGGTTTAACTGTCTTTCAACCTCAGCAATGCTGGCCTAGGATGCTGGTGTTTTATTGCTATGTTCTCTGTTCTTGGTTAACACACGCACAATATTCAGAAACAAAACCCGCTGTCCTGTCCCCTGAAAACCTAGATGGGATTATGGCATTGCAGAATTAAACCCCCTCCCCACACACACACTTCGGCTAGTCCTTCAGACTTCTCTCCATCTGTGTGTTTTGCTTTTTTAAACTTTGTTCATATAGGCAAAAATATCGATAGCGTATCTGAAAGAAATAATTCTTTGGAAAGAAACAATAACAATTAGGTTTATATTCTCATCTGGACACATGAGAAATTTAGGAGAATAAAACCACCAAACAGCAAAACGAAAACACACCCAAAATATGCAACAGCTGACAGTCAGATGTGCCCCTGATGACTGGTGATTCTACACCTGCAGCATCATCTGAATATTTACGGTTTTCACTTTGGAAAACATGAGCGAGGCAGCTGACGTTAGCTGTTATTGTGTCTGGCTGGGTTTGTGTTCTCACTTGGCTTCAGTACAGCTGTTAGTCAGCTTCCACACTTAGCCATTCTGTTGTACCACTCATGTAAGAGCAGGGTTGCCTTTGTTCTCCCCAGCTCTTCTTTTTAAGGTCTTGTCTACATGAGATTTTTTTCAGCATAGCCAAAGGTGTGAAATTAATTTGCTATAGTTATACCAATATATGGCCCCATGCAGACCTCTTTTGGTTTAGCTTATGTTGCTTGGGAAGTGGGGGATTAAGCCAAACCAGAGAAAAGCCACTCATAAGAGTATCCATACATCAGTTTGTGGTGTGCGGGGTTATAACAGTATACCTATGAGTCTACACAGCAGCTGGGAGGTGAAATTCCCAATGGGTAGACATACATAGGCTAGTTCTGTGCAAGCTAATGCACTTAAAAATAGCAGTGGCAGCACAGGTGGTGGCTTGGGCTAGCCTCCCTATCCTGCCCAACCCCCTGCGTAAATACCTGGGTGGCTAGCCCGAGCCACCACACATGCTGATGGCTTGTGCAGTGCAGTATGTCTACACAGCTGCTGGGAGGTCTAATCAGGTAGACATACACTATAGCAGATTTCCCTTTGTAGACAAGGCCTTACTTAGTCCCTCGAGCTAAGCTCACAGGGACTGGAGGTCATTATCAGCTCAGTGAGTTTCCCCAAATAGGTTTTTGCAAAGATCAATGCACACAATAGGGATCGGTAGCTGTTTGCATCCCACCACTCTCCTGGTGATTGTCTAGTGTTGGGAAGAAGGTGGTAGATATTAAATATCCATCTTTCAAATGATGAACTTCCTGGCTCAAGTATAGCATTTCACAGATCTGCCCCTTAAATTCCTTACAGCAGAGTACATGCACATTTGGAGTGAAAAGCACAGACTGATGGAAGTGATCACTAGATATGTTATAATCCTGAACTTAGAGAGAGAAGATGGGTGATGCAATATCTCTTATTGGGCCAACTTTTGTTGGTCTCTAATATCTCTGGTTCTCTAATATTCTGGGGCTGACATGGCTAAAACTACATGGCATAATCCTGAACTGACATTTAGAGCAATAACAAAAGGTATTGTATAATTTTTAGTTTTTCCAACGTGTAAGCCCGTTGCTTACAATAATTACCGGTACTCATCTTTGACTAAGCCAGAGGTAACGTACGGATGCTGGAAGATGTAGGTAACTGTGACAGGGTGCTGTTAACAGCTTCAAATTGGGCTCTGTGGTTAAGGTAGATGGGAGCACATACACCTAGTGGTAGCCTGATGAATTAATGAGATAATTAGCTCACCACCTGGAGAACCCAAGAAGCAAGGCAGCAGTTTAAAAGGCTAACACAAGGAGCAGCAAGGGGGCTCTTCATAATTGCTGCTATATGGTTGCATTGTACCTGGAGTTTAAGAAAGTGGTAAACAATAAACACGTGTTAAAGGTACCTTGGTGGACCAACGTGCTGCTTAATTCATCAAGAGGGGTTACCAGCCAGAGTTTTCCTGGAGAGGATGGGGGAGCCCATTGGCAATGGCCTTTTCCCTAGTTATGTTCCAGGAGCAGCTGCATTTCACAATTTCAGTTTGCAAGGGTGCTCAAATGTTACAGTCTGGAGGTGTTCTATGTTTTCTGTTCTAGCTATATTATTAACTATGTCACAGTAATTTGATGATGATAGGATTAATCAGTTTTCATGTGCAGCCCCCATTGCCGCTTACCACAGGCCTGAATTTGTCCTATTTTGTTTTCAGTGCTTCTCATTATGAAGGAAGACAGGATTGCTCTGGGAACACTGAGCATGAGTGTCATAAAAATAGGAAGCACAAGAGGGAGCCAGATACCAGACAGCTGAATTTCTAGCTTCTGGCTTAATATAAATATTACACATAAGCATTACACATCTCTTTATCTGGATCCCCCATATACCTGGACAATCATCCCTGCGTCAGCAATGACAAACTGAATTCTGCATACTGGGGAAGAAGAAATAAATATGTGTAAGCAATGAAGACATGCCTTGCTACATAGCTGGTATAAACAGGGTTGGATACGTTTTTGATTCAGATTACACTTGTTTTGAACAAAAGTCCAACATAGATTTCCTCTGAAATCTTATTCAGTTCTCCTTAAATTGGGAATTAGTCCAGTGAATGTTTATTCTGCTGTGACATTCTCATTCAGTGACTTACACCACAAGAAAAACCTTTCACAATCTTCATCTAACCTGTGTGAGATGCCCATCTGAAAACAGAACAAATCCAGAGGCTTTCACAGCTAGTACTGAGCCCCAAGGAAAGTCCTTTCAGAATTCCTGCCAGGCCATAGGCTTGGCATATCATGCCCTGTCCACTCCAAGCCAATGTGCCAAAAAATAAATGCTTCACAATTAGATGCCTGTAAACCATTGGAAAAAAGAAGAGGAATAAACACACTTACTGCTATAACACTTAAAATATGGATTGTAAAGAGGGTAGCTGGAACTCCTGGGTGATATTCCACAACTTATTGTTATTAATCCAGTGTTATGCAGTGCTCAATGCAGGTACAGAGCATTGCATCCGTAAGCACAAGGCAAAAAGTGATGGGCAAGGCAGGGGGGTGCAAGGGAACCCAATCCTGCACAAAGGTGAGTGCTGCTGCATGATCACCAGCTGTCTTCTGCTTAGGAGCAGGAGTAAGGCCTAAGAAGGAAATGCATAGCTAAGCATTATGAGGCTTACGCTCAACCCATATCCTCAGACATGGCCATCTCGGCCCATTTTTGACCTTCACACCTGTTAGTCAGGGAGCGAGCAGTAGATTTCCTGCTGCTCCAGTGCTCAGGACCATGCTGAGCATTAAACCTATTTGTGCTAACTCACACCCTGGTCTTCCTTTAACTATCCTCCACTCAAACTTACTCTGGAGCACAACAACCTTGTTCACTATGCTGATCACTTCACAGGGACTTTCGGAATCAAGACCCCAGGTAGCATGTCTAGAACTTAACTATTCTTCGTTTCTACTGGAAGTATAACGTGCCAGAGCCACATCCACAGCTGGTGTAAGTTGGTATAGTTCTAGTGAAGTAAACTGGCATGACTCCACTGACATCAGCTGCAGCTCTGCCTTAAGTCCAAAATACAGTTTAAAAGAAAAAAAAAGATGAGATACATCTGGATAAAAAACACGGAGCTGTCTGAAAGAATGCCAGACCGCCATTCCACCTAACCCCGCTTTTCCCCCCACCCTCCCGGTCCCCTCCTCTCCCTAATCATATATGTTCAGCTTCTTCTATTTTACTACTTTAACCCCCACCCTAACGTGTTCTGTTTTTGTAACATTGTCTGGTTTTGTAACATTGTCTGGTCTTGCAGCTTGACAAGTTGTAAAACTGCATCATTCTATCTGAGACCCCGTAAAGCATGCAGTATTTGGAAACACATGCAAGCTGAAAGTCATTTACCTTTTCGTACTTTTCATTATTGGTTTCTTTATTAAGGAAAAAAAATAAATGCTTGTCGTCCAGCACTTCTACTGAAGCATGGATTTTGATGTCCCCTATATACTTCAGCCTTCCTAATACTATTGTGATAGCAACAACAGTCTGTGGTGTTGTGACTAGAAATGCATGACTTCTGAAAATCATGTGAGGCGTCAGTAGATTAAATACTACACAGTCCAGACATATTTTTGCAGCTATGGTTTGGCATAGATCCTCCTGTTTGATAGAGCAGAGATAATTGTGTGAACACATCCAGTGTTTCAATTTCTGACCCTTACATCCAACATATAACACTTTTCCAAAGTAGCTGAGCAGTCCCTTCCCCTCCCCCATCAATTAATGGAACTTACATTTCTGTCAGTCAGACACCCTGTTTCCCAGAACTTTCTGAATAATGTACACTTGAGAGATTTAAGCACCTACACTGCCAAAGCAAATGAGAGAAGTAACAATTTTATGGCCTCATTTATGTATAGTGTTGACAGGCCTGTAGGGTTGTGGTGTTATTTACATACAGAATAGACAGGCCTTAAGGAGAGTGGTATTATTTACATACATATTCTCAAGAGCATTTCCCTTTTTGATGCTCCTCCTTCTCCCAACAGTAAATTTTATTGCTGCTAACAGCAGGTGTAATTTCTTCACTCAGAATAACTGTTTAAGACGTTGAGCTATATCTTCTTTCCCATATTTACAATATATGTTTTCCTTCAGATCTACGTTTGGTATATTGTAGGTCAGGGGTAGGCAACCTATGGCACGAGTGCCAAAGGCAGCACGCAAGCTGATTTTCAGTGGCACTCACACTGCCTGGGTCCTGGTCACCGGTCTGGGGGGCTCTGCATTTTAATTTAATTTTAAATGAAGCTTCTTAAACATTTTAAAAACCTTATTTACTTTACATACAAGAATAGTTTAGTTATATATTATAGACTTATAGAAAGAAACCTTCTTAAAACATTAAAATGTATTACTGGCATGCGAAACCTTAAATTAGAGTGAATAAATGAAGACTCGGCACACCACTTCTGAAAGGTGGCCGACCCCTGTTCTAGGTGTTTGGCACCTACAATGATACTGCACAACCACTCAGTAATGATGGATCTTACACCATGAAATGAACCTTGTTTCCAGATTAAAATATGCATCTAGTACCCGAACAGCTATAAAGACAGTGCTTTGTCTGCTACCCTGTCATATTTTAAATGGGGAACCATGTGAGAAAAAATGTGGAGAGCCCCAAAACCTCTTTATAAACGTTGTACTGTATATCCAGTGAAATTTGCACAGATCTTAAGAATTGTGAATATGGATAATAGCTCCACTCATCTGGTATAGCATATACATGCTAATAGGAGTTACATGGTATTGGCTAAGACTTTTTGCATGTGGGGCCTAGAAGATTCTGAAAATCTACTTAATTTCTCTTTATT
Organism: Mauremys mutica; assembly: GCF_020497125.1. NCBI lineage: Eukaryota > Metazoa > Chordata > Testudines > Geoemydidae > Mauremys > Mauremys mutica. Next base: position 26,779,312 of record NC_059081.1, on the reverse strand, counting down.
TATTGCTTCCTTTTTCTGTTACAGTCCCTGTTTTATTTATTTATTTATTTATTCTTACTTGTAAAATGATCCTCCACTTTTGCTGCATTCCAGTAATAGCCCCTGGTCCTTATGCACAGATATCGCCACAGAAATACGGAAGTTACAAATGGGAAAGAACTGTTAGGTCATTAGTCAATCTCATTGTCATTGCAGGATTGTTTCTACAATAGATTTTTAACTGTTTTTGTCCAGTTTAGTTTTAAATGAAAGAGGCCATGGAACTGTGATCATTTTCTTTGGGAGACTATTCCATCTCCGACCTAATACACAGATATCATTGTCAGATCAAGAAGTTTTCCTTGATATTCAGCCTACATTTCTCTTTTTAAATTTCATCTAGTTAGTCCTTGTTTCCATTAATTCTGCTAAGGCCATGTCTACACCTACAGCTGTGCTGGTACAGCGCAAGGGGTGAAGATGCTCTATGCCAACAGGAAAGAGCTCTCTCATCGGCATAAAAGAAACACCCCTGTGAGCAGGGCTGTCCAGAGGGGGAGCAAGTGGGGCAATTTGCCCCAGGCCCCGAAGGGGCCCCGCGAGCCCTGGCCCGCTGGTGGTCCGGGTCTTCGGTGGCGGGGGGCCCTTCGGTGCTGCCAAAGACATGGAGTGACTGAAGGGCCCCCTGCTGCCGAAATGCTGCCAAAGACCCAGACCACTGCTGTGTGAGTACAAGCACTGCAGCTACTCCGCTTTTCCCCAGGCCGCCTGAATCCTTTGGGTGGCCCTGCCTGTGAGTGACATAAGCTACGTCAGCAGGAGCAGCTCTTCTGCTGACATTTGCGCGGTGCAAATTAGTGCTTATGTCACTGTAACTTATATCACTCTGGGGGTGTGTGGAATATTCACACCCCTGAGCGACATAAGTTTTGCCAACAAAGGCGGTAATGTAGACATAGCGTAAGTCAGGGTGTGACAAAGTGAGTCATCAGCCAGTGCATTCCCTCATGGCTGGGTGCAGCATTGTAAGGTTTTTTCCTCTCTGTAGCCCCACACACTGACCATTCAGGTCTGCTGTTGGTCCCCTTTGTTTTGTGACTCAGCCCCCTAGCCAGGTCATGTTTAGTTTCACCCTTTTCAGGGTTAGTCAGAGTCCAGTCCAAAAACAGTCTGGCAGCCTTGTGTCAGGTCAACTCTAGGACCTCTACTCCTTAAAACCTTGTTTGGGGCCTTAAGCAGACCTTTCCTGGATGTCTTTAGGGGAACCCAGTTCCTCCTCCTTCTCTCTAGGTTCCAAGCCTAGGGCCCCCATGTAGCAGGTGATTAAGGTTTGCTATTTTCAGACCTCCTGCTTCTTCCCTAGAGTTCTGACTATCATAGCCTATCTCTAGAACTTCTTCCCCAACCCTCTTCAGGCTTCAGAGGAAAGGCAACAAAGGAAAGGCATAACACAAAATATAATTCATATACATCCCTAGCCTTCTTTCCTTCAGGAGATACCTGACGAGCCATAGCCCAGCTTAGTGTCCCAAGGGCTATCGCACAGCATTCTCTAGAACCCAGGCAGTTTTGCTCTCCATAGTGTCGCTTTCTAAGACCTAATGGGGAGAGGTCAATCCGCCACACATGCTCTTCTGAACTGGGCCTCTCCCTTTTAAGGCTCGTCTTCCAAACCTGGTATGCCTTACAGGTGCCGTGGGGAGGGGCTGCCTGAGCCAAAGCTGTTCTTTAACCCGTTCCTGCCTGTGGTGGGGTTTATATACCCCAGCATAGAGGGATTCTCACACTTTTCTGTGGTGTGACCACATCCAGGAGAGTGATTGCTTTGTGGATCACCTCTGCTCCAATCTGTTACTGTGCAACCTACCTTCCCTCCCACCTGTCATTGAAAAACTTTTAGAAGATGATAGAGCACTCACTGTTTTGTACTTTATGAAATAAAGTCAATCCATTTTTTTTCTTGGTTTCATATCCTTGTCAGACTGAAGCAATGAGGAGGGTTAGCAGGGCTATATGACCAGTCAACTCTCCATGGACCACCAACAAATGGTCTGCACTGGCCTTTTTTTGATGTCTAGGTCATGACACATGCATTAAAGAATCAGTGTTGCAAGTCAATACATATTACCTTTTGTTTTTAAATAATGTGAATAATGTTACTCTGTGAAACATATTTCAGTATTTATAATTTTTAAAGTAGTATATTTGCTATGATCCCAGGCTGACGAAAAGAGAATGTGTTTCCCTAGAATTCCCTCTAATCCTTTTAAAGAAATAAGATAAAATCTTCTACATTTTGCTCAACATTTTTGCAGATTTCCTTTGACACCGGTGAAATGTGTATCTGTGGTGCTTAAGAGATGCACAAGTGACTAAAGTTTCCCTAGGTAATCAGGAGCCTGAGGATTGCAGTTGCCCTCACTTTTAATTTAGATCTTTCTGGTGCAAAGTCCACTGGTCTTTTGCTTGGCTCAGGACAGAATAATTCATGCTGAGAGAGTCACTGTCTACACGACCATGTTAAAGAGGAGTGTGCCATGAACTGTACTGTGGAACTCTGTGGGCTGTGTTTGGCTCGTCTGTCACATTCATTTTCAGTGTAGAGATCTTTGGTTGACATCAGCTGATGTGTATATTTTTTTCTGCATCAATCAGTTCTAGTGCACATCCAGTACTCCCACCAGACTTTGCACCAAAATTTTAAATAAATAATTTGATTCCTAGTACCAAAGAGTTAGAAACCTCTGTACTTTCCCCCTTTGCCCCACCAGGTGTTAGCTTAATACAACTTGTGATGCTTGTCGTTTACTTCCAAATGGCAACTAAAGTTACCCTCACCAAGTCAATATTATATCAAGAGTCTGACAATTTCCCTGAGAAGGCTGCTGTGTTCCACTAATGAGTCTCAAGATGGGCAAACTGCATTGACTTCTTGTGGTTGCTGGCAAATGAAATATAAAGTTCCTTTGATAGTCCCTACTAGGGTTTCTTAGAAGTTTTCATACTTCCTACAACTTTACGCCACCTTGCACAGCATTGTTCCTCAGGCAGTGTGATTCTTCTTTTTAAAATCTTTACCTTGGGCAGTCACTATAATCCAGTTAAATTACAGTGGCATATTGATTTGGTTATGTTAGGAGAAGGTAAATCAGGGCAAATTAACCTTGATCAAAGCAGGAAAAATCCCATAATCCTGTAAAGTTCCAATTTAGGCAACAAGGAAAAAAGAATTTCAAAATCATCTAATTCACTGAAAAGTATTTTTTTTTTAACACAGGATGAATTTATCTTAACAGATCTGGACATGGCAAACGAGTTTGCAAGAAAATAGTTCTATCCACTTTAATTGGACCATTCAATTTTGAACAAAAATATTTATTTGTCCAATAATTTACTGTCTCCAAATTGTAAATCTGGGTAAAGTAAAACTGGGGAGACAAATACTGATGCTAAATGCTTATTTCAGTATTTTTCACCTCTTAACCGTGTCCTTAAAATTCTGGTGACATCTGTTAGCAGGTTGATAATAGGATTATAGGGGATAAACAGTGAGGTGGCAAAATTTGCAGAAAATACAAAATGACTCAAGATAGTTAAGTCCAAAGCAGACTGCGAAGAGTTACAAAGAGATCTCACAAAACTGAGTGACTGAGCAACAAAATAGCAGATGAAATTCAATGTTGATAAATGCAAAGTAGCGCACATTGGACAACATAATCCCACCAATACAAACAAAATGATGGGTTCTAAATTAGCTGCTACCACTCAAGAAAAACATCTTGGTGTCATTGTGGATAGTTCTCTGAAAACATCTGCTCAATATACAGTGGCAGTCAAAAATGCTAACAGAATATTAGGAACCATTAGGAAAGGGAAAAAATAATAAGACAGAAAATATCATAATACCACTATATAAATCCATTGTATACTCATAACTTGAATACTGCATAGTTCTGGTCACTCCATCTCAAAAAAGATATATTAGAATTGGAAAAGGTACAGAGAAGGGCAACAAAAATGATTAAGGATCTTGAACAGCTTCCATGTGAGGAGAGATTTAAAAACTGGGAATTTTCAGCTTGGAAAAGAGATGATTAAGAGGTGATATGATAGAGGTCTATATCATTGTGACTGGTGTGGAGAAAATGAATAAGGAAGAGTTATTTGCTCCTTCACATAACACAAGAACCGGGGACAGCAGGTTTAAAACAAACAAAAGGAAATACTTCTTCACACAACGCACAGTCAACCTATGGAACTCATTGCTAGGGGATATTGTGAAGGCCAAAACTATAATGGGGCTCAAAAAAGAACTAGATGAGGTCATGGATGATAGCTGAGAGGATAGCTCTTGGGGTCATGGAGGATAGCTATTAGCCAAGATAGTCAGCAACCTCATGCTCTGGGTATCCCTAGCCTCTGATTGCCAGAAGCAGACAGCAGGGGATAGATCACTCAGTGATTGACTATTGTGTTCATTCCCTCTGAAGCAGCTGGCATTGGCCATTGTCAGAAGACAGGATACTGGGCTAAACAGATCATTGGTCTGATCCTGTATGGCCGTTCTTATGTTCTTACATTCTTATGACTGCTGCTGACATATTTAACAATGGTTTGCTTGTCCATGCATGCCATTAGTAAAAGCACATTTAAAAAACATATTCTAGACCTAGCCTAGAACCTAAAATACTGCCTTTTTATCTGAGTATAGCTGTGTTCAGAGCCAGTTTACAGCAGCAAATTAAAAAAAAATCATATTACTTGACTCAAGAGAGGTTAGGTTAAGCAGCTTTGTAAAATTCTAATTGGCCACTTGTACAAGGGAATTAATCAGCTTTGCCCTAGTTTCTGGTGTTTTGCAAGGCTGGACTAAGACTATCCTGAGGAGCCTCCATAGGCCATTTATTCAATTTTATTCCTCTCTCTACTCCAAGTTGCCATGACCTGCCCTCTAGCCAAGGTGGGCTGGATGTGATTCTACTGAGCCAGTCGCTGCTGTTTACAATGGCTACAGTGTTACATAGTAATCTCTCCTCTTCATAGACAGTGTGTGCTGCCTCTTAGTGCTGACATCCACAGTTTAGCTGTCAGTCCCAACCACTGTTGCTATGCTCATGGAAGTGGTAAAGCTGCAACCCAACTCCTTTCCCAGGGGCTCATAGCACCCCAAATTGGGCAGGTGAGAGAAAGACCATAGCTACATGCTCCCTGTGTTTTGGCTGCCTCCCTGCAAGGGAACAAGATGCACTACATCAAGTGAGACAGCAGTGAACACACTGTGTGAAATCCTGGCCTCACGGAAGTCAATGGGAGTTTTGCCATTGACTTCAAAGGAACCAGGGATGTCAACCTGTGCATGTCTGGGAGCTTCAGCAGGCATCCTGAGGCAGAATGCCTCTCGGGGTTTCTCCTCTTGGATGGCCCCACACTGCCCGTAACACAGGGCTGTGTCTTCCATGCACTGCTGAGAGCTTTGCTTCTTAAAAATGTGTTAAAATGTGACACATGAAAGCTGTAATTGAGTTTTATTGAAGCCACTTATTACAAAGAGCTATTTCCTTTACTGTTTGTGGAACACGTTACTTAATTAAGAATTTGGCTAGACATGAATAGCTAATGTCATTCTACGATTTGTGCATCAAGTTCAAATCAAATAAAGCCATCTGATTAATTGAAGATTAGAGAAGTGCGTGCAAATATACAAATAGTTCAGAACACAGCTAATGATGTCCATCCAAGACTCTTTAATGTTTGTTTTTTCCAGTACTCAAAAGCATTTTTTTGGTGGTGGTGGTGGTGGAAATAACAAATAATCCATGTGTAGGGTGCAGGGGAGAGACACTGGTTGGTTTACAAGACTGGCAAGGTATGGAACCTGCCATCTTTAGGGTCCTGCTCTAATACAGCTCTGGTTAGTATGGGTCTGAAAGCTATTACTATGTAACATATGTTCAGTGGCTTATGAGAATAGAGTTTCATCAAGCAAGTGTCCAAGCTACAGTTACCCTTTCACTTAACACTATGTGTGAGTCTCAGTAGAAAGGCCAACACTGAGTGTGAACATTGAAATCCAACTATCATGGCATGGACTCTTCCACCACAGAACTCTTACATGCAAACAAAACAGATTAAAAGGCCAATTTTTCACAAACTGCTGTAAGTCCATTGATTTTAAAGGAGTTAACAACAATTCACACTAGTGTAAGGGAGGGGAGAATCAGGATCTAAGCAGCATAGATTCAACAATTCATCCCTTTTGGCACTCAAAGAGAAGTACAACATCCCATCCACCCTCAAGTGTGGTCTACCCCCATCAGACTGTTCCCTCCTCCTCTTTTTACATCTAGCCACTGAACCTGATAGATTAGTGAGGCCGGTTGCACCACACTCCTCAGCAGCAGGGCCGGCTCCAGACTCCAGCGCGCCAAGTGCGCGCTTGGGGCGGCATTTTGCCGGGATAGCGGCAGGCGGCTCCGGCGGACCTCTCGCAGGCATGACTGCGGAGGGTCCGCTGGTCCACGGCTCTGGTGGACCTCCCGCAGACGTGCCTGCAGAGGGGCCGCTGGTCCCGCGGCTTTGGTGGAGCATCCGCAGGCGTGCCTGCGGGAGGTCCACCAGAGCCGCGGGACCAGCGGACCCTCCGCAGGCACGTCTGCGGGAGGTCCTCCGGAGCCACGGGACCGGCGACCGCCAGAGCGCCCCGCACGGCGCGCCAGCCTGCTTGGGGCGGCGGAATTCCTAGAGCCGCCCCTGCTCAGCAGCTGCTTTTAGACCCATATAGGGATGGGGTTGGCCATGTGGAGACATGGCCCAACCACCTAGGGGTCTCATGGAATTCTGATTGGTCATCCCTACTGGTGGCCCTTCAAGGATAGTGTTGAGGCACATTGACATAGCACTAGAAATGGGGAGGTTTGCACTACTGCAGTGTGAGAGGAACATTTTCTTTAGACAGAGGACTTCAGTCTCTTTTGTCAATAGCCTGGCAGCATTCACAAGAATTCAGTAAAACGGAAAACAATTACTTATGTATTGATTGAGCCGACATTTTAAAAATTAAAAACATCTATTATAAAGTCATATATGTAAATGAATTTGTGGTATCTTAGGCACTTTTCAATGGATGAAACTTTAAAAGTGTCTATATTCTTGGGTTCATTTGGGCCTATGTGATAATAATATAATTTGGTCTCCCTTGAGCAGATGGAACTGAACCATGTTTTGATCATGTTATTGAAACATGGTATGGGCTAGTGCTGCAAAGTTTGGTCCTGTCTATCATCAATGTAGTGTCATAGCAGGTTCCCAGCTATGTGCCTTTGGAGATGGGCTGTTGTTAAATCTGTTAAAAATAAAATGTGGGGTTACTTCACACATCTTGGGAACCTGGCATTTTGGTAATGAGAGAATAGCACATGTTTATATAAATATGGGCATGATTGCTGTAAGGATAAATTAATGTCTGTACAATTAATTCATTTTCACAACAACCCCATTTTATGCTTATTTTATAGACTGGGAAATTGAGGCAAAGAAGTTAAGTACTTGCCTGAGGCCACACACTGAGCCTGACTCACACACTGTACTTTCAGCCCCAAGCATTCAAAAATCACGAGTCAGGTCTCATGAGTCAGACTGGCTTAAAATCATGAGATTTTAAAAATTAATTTGCAGTTCTTTTAATTTGCCTTCTAGGTGCACACTTTCAATCTTTTCTCTGCAACCATGAGAAACAGGAACTTTTTTTTTTAAAAAGGGTTCTTAAAAAGGGTTCACATTAATCTAGAAGCTGGGGCTTTAATAACAACCTCAGATGTTGGTGTAACCTTTGGGTGAGCTAGAGTTTACTTCATTGCCCTTCTCCGGTGCCTAAAAAGCCCATTGAATTCATAGAAAAACACCTGGAGACTCAGAATTTAGTCATTGAGGATTTTCAGCAAGGATTGCACAGGGTCAATCTCCTCACAATCAAGTCCAAAAGAACAAAAGGAATGAACTTAAGAATTAGGTATTGACTTTATAAAATCTTATGATAAAGAAACATAAATAATAACTTAATTTCTACAACATAACATGGCTACTTTATAAGATACATACATTATGTTCAGTTATACATAAACATACATAAAGAAAACAAATTAAATCTAAACAGGTCAGTCTCCACAGAAACACAGTGAGAAGAAACTCAGAGTTCCCGAAAGCTTAGATTGAGTTCACCTGAGTCTCAGTTAGAGTCTTTGATCACCAAATCTGTAAGTCCGCTGAGTCAAAAGCACTTGCTTGTATAAATTTTCAGCTGGAATTCATGCACTCTTCCTTTTCCTTTGCTGAAATCACTCAGTTAGCTAGTCAGCTAACCAATTAACCAACCACTCAGTTAAGTATGTGGATTTAAAAAAAAACCCTGCTGCAAAATGCTTCAGAGTTAGTGAAAGCAGCCTGCTTGTTTTCTGCTCCTGGGCTCAGCCTCTCCCAACCCACATGGCCCTTTGTAAACCAGCCATCCTGATGGCTTGCCTTCATGGAGTCTGAATCCAAACAGGGAACCTATTGCATACCCAAAACTATCAAACCCAATTCCAGAAACTTTTGAGTTGTGGAGAGCTAATTGTGCATTTGCCTAGCAACAATAACCCAGACACAATTTGTTCTTACCTGCCCCCAATAGATTTCTTAAAGAGATATCTCTCTATTAGGCCAGTGGGTTAGTTACATTGGCAACACTCAAGTTTTACACTGGTAAAGTCTACAGAAGTCAAACTGAGGTAACACCATGGTGAATCAGTTCCACTCTCCTTAGTATTTTAGGATCCAAATACCCTCTGACAGCCAACCAAAACAATGGGGGAACTCCAGCCATGTTCACATACTAGTACATATCTCAATCACTTTGCAAACACAAGTCATGACCCTGAAAACTCTGACTCACCTCAGTATTCCTTACTCATGCCAGTAGTTCTTACTCCCCCGATAACAGGGGTCGGCAGCCTTTGGCACACGGCCTATCAGGGTAATTCGCTGGTGGGCCGCGAGACATTTTGTTTATATTGACCCAGGGGCGGCTCTAGGCACCAGCAAAACAAGCTGGTGCCTAGGGCGGCAAAATGTAGGGGGCGTTCCCTGCCGCCGGGGGGGGGGGCGGCAGGCTGGGCCGGCGGACCTGCCGCAGTCATGCCTGCGGGAGGTCCACCGGAGCCCCGGGAGGACCGGACCTGCCGCAGGCATGACTGCGGAGGGGGCGCTCGTCCCACGGCTTGGCTGGACCTCCCGCAGGCATGCCTGCGGCAGCTCAAGCGGAGCCGCCGGACCCGCGAACCAGCCGAGGTCCAGCCGAGCCACGCGGGACCAGCGGTCCCTCTGCAGTCATGCCCGCGGGAGGTCCGCTGCTCCCGCGGCTCCGGGGCGCCTCCCGCGCATGACTGCTTGGGGCGGCCAAAAACATAGAGCCGCCCCTGTATTGACCATCCACAGGCATGGCCCCCCACAGGTCCCAGTGGCTGCGGTTAGCCATTCCCGGCTACTGGGAGCGGCTGGAAGCAGTGGCCAGCACATCCCTACGGCCTGTGGCTTCCTGCAGCTCCCAGTGGCTGGGAATGGCAAACCGTGGCCACTGGGAGCTGCAGGGGGCCATGCCTTCACATGGTCAATGTAAACAAAATGTCTTGCGGCCCACCAGCGGATTACTCTGATGGGCCGTGTGCCGAAGGTTGCCGATCCCTACCCTATAGCCTTCAATGACAGTGCACTAACATACATAAAGGATATTCATATGAATACAGGTTTGTATAACTAGGCCCATGGTTTTCACAACAAAACTTTATAAATGGGCTTTTAAATAGTGAAACCTCAAACAACCTTTGTGATAACAGACAGTCCCATTCCCTCCACTGTAGGAGACCTGTAATAAGTTACCTTGTATCTCTCTCTCTCTCTCTCTTTATATACCCCATTCACTGCCTTCATTAGTTTTCAATTGCTGGCCCACTGTTTTTGAATTTTCTTGCTCTGTTGCTACCCGTGACACTTGCAGCACCATACATCCTTTCAACACACTGCACTGCACTAGCCTCAGAAATATCAGTTGCCCAGCTGGTGTAATATAGTGACAGACAAAATGTGAGCAATTTTCCTCCTAACGACTCGAGGAAAATTCTCTTGGTAGCAAACTGATCACTTCTGATTAATGGACGAACAAGTGTAAGTTTAATAGCGAGATACTAGTTTATATCGCTTTATAAATCAGGCATGGTGATGTTTTAGTGCAGAGTTTGCAGTGTAGAATAGTCAGATGGAATTAGAATAAGGGATTCAAAGTTATAAAGTGAACATTGAAAACTGATCAATACCTCCATTTCATATCAGAACAAGGGCTCATTCAAGGGAATTAATGGTTGGTAAACTTAAAATAAATACAACAAAATGTTTCTTCATATCAGTTTCTTCCAAATCGGCATCCCAGCACCTTGCTCAAGTAGCTTCAGTGGGTGTCAAGCAGATTCACGGTGGAAGCTCATATGGAACAGGGGAACACATAGGTGGGGCACAATACATCTTGTGAGGTAAGCTCACATCCAGTTCCACCTTGAGCTTCCTCATCTGTGGAGGAGAGGGCTGGGTTTGCCCCATAATGAATAGTCAGTCTGTGGAATTCACTGTCACAGGGAATGTTAAAGTTTTAGGCTTAAATTTTCAAAACTGCCTAGGGGATTTAGACATCCAGTCCCCATTAAGGTTAATGGGAATTGGTAATTCAAATAACCCGGTGGCTTTGAAAACCTCTACCATAAATCATTAATTGCTATAATGGTTTTTGTTTCAAAAAGTTGTGGCAATTTGTAAAGCCTGTTTTTGATCATTTGGGTCAGATTTTCAAAAGCAGCCTCTAGATCTACATATCCAAGTTCAGACTTGCCGCAACATTTGTCCATCTCAAAACTCAGATTTGTTCCTGCAGATAGCTCTGGTGTGTTCAACCTGAACTTTGGGGAATTCAGAAACCTAGACATCCAAAATTGTTCTCCCATTGTGAAGCAGCAATGATGATGCCAGTTTGAAAATTTTTGCCAGGCTGCTAAGCAAATTTTTCTCCTCATTTTAAGAAATAACAGTTTTAATGCGGAGAAAGTGACATTGTGAATGAAACTTTATTGGCGTTCTGACAAAAACACATCGCTGAGATGCCCGACACACTCCCTTTTGGAAACTTTCTGTTATTCAGCACACTGTGTGTCTCATTTTCATAACTTGCTTATTTTGTAGCTATACCACATTAGCCTTACTCTGCAGGTTACTCTGTGTAATAAACCCTATTGCGGTCTTAGTCACATAAATGGGAATTAACATCATAAAAGAAAACAAGGAAATTAAATATAAAACATGGAGGTGTGAAAACTTATGGGCACAGGAATAATTACAAATATTATACTACCCACTGCTGCATAACTTCGACTACACTCTACACATATACCATCTAAATTCTCTCTCCAACTATAGGCATTTCTACAGTACCTAGCACTGTGAAAACTATAAGAGAAATTATTATGTGAATCATTTATATGAGAGGATGAATCAGAGAGACTGGTTAACCTGTAAAAAGGTACCCAATAGGAATTGAATAATGCAGGGAAATGGTGATGGAATAGGTTGGCTTTTCACTGCTAGGTTAATGATTTAAGCCCATCTCAGCCCAATAGGGACTGAAAGAGTAACTGTTACCAGATGTGGGCCCAAACTGAAACCTAGGATCTGAAAATGCCACAGACTTCTGTCTAATCAGTTTATCTTAGCTCTTATATTGTACCTCTCACTGAGTTATCTTTGGACATCTCAGTACAAGGCTATCCTTTCTTGCTATGGGGCAGCATTGCACCTCTTGCTATCTGTAGACTCTGGCCTCAGTGACCCTCTCTTGCAGGAGGAGGCTGAGGAAATGTAAGGTTCTTGCAGGTCATTGCATTGGGGTGTGCCGCTCCCCACAACAGGAGACTCCTCAGGCTCTGACCACAAACACGGGGGTATCCCAAGAGATCAGCAAGAGGCCATAGCCATGTGCACGGAAGCCCAGTGCCTCCACAATGGTCCATTGCCCCAGTGGAGCCATGCAGGTCAGGCTACTGCAACTGGCAACTGCCCCAGAGAACCTTTGTTAAGTGGGATCGCCACCATGGAGAAGGGGATGCAGGAAGAAAATAGAGCCTTGAGCTGTATTTTGTTTCTCTTCTTAGTTTCCCTGGACTTGAGGGAAGAGGGATGGATGATTAGATGAAATGTGTGTTCTTAATCTTAACCCCAGCCAACTCAATACTCCCCTAGCTCACCCATTCCCTCTATATGGATCCCCAGTGCCATGTAACATCTACCAAGGAATTTGGAGGAAAATAGGGGTGCAGCTGTGGAGGCGGTCAAATCCCCCTCCATTCTGTGCATGATCTGTGCGACCTGAGAATAGATCAGACAGCTATGACTGAACTGGGCCCTCTGTGGGCCTACTTTTCAAACAGAGGCATCTTAACAGGCTGTCCATTTTATGGATTTAGTTAATCAGATCTTCAATTAGGTGTATAGATGACTGCTATTTAAGACTCCTAAGTGCATACCTGAGAACTCAAATGCAGAATCTGGTTAAATGCCCATATTAAACTGTGCACCATAAAGTCTACAGAGGTAGCAAAGTGTACACGGCTGCCCCATTACAGCTCTATAATGTCCATTTTAAATTAGTCTCTTAATTATGTATATTGCTAAATGTGTAACCACTAATCTCTCACTCTTTCCCTCTCTTTTCTATTGGGCATTGGACATTTCATCAGCTATTGAGCAATATGAATTTGTAGAGTGGATGAGTAGAAAGCTACATGCCATGGGTATTTCAGAAACTGCCATCATCAGATTAGCTTCCCAGTGGCCCTGGAACTCACTACATCCTAATGTAGGGGTCTACTGTTAGTTCACTGAGCTAGCATAAAGAATGTTGAGGGCTTTTTTTTTTTTTACATCCACGTGTCCTTGTCTCTACAACGATAAAAAAACGTTAACTAAAAAGATCAAATCCCCAAGTTTTATGAGGCTGCATCAAACCTGGTAGTCTCCCACACTTTGCCTGGGTACATTTGATAACATACCTCCAGAAAACACAGACTGTGAGATACCTGTGTGTACCTGCTCCCAAGTTATTAGATGCTCTTCAATGAGTACATGACTATACTAGGTGCTAGGCACTGGAGAATTAGGGCTACAGGTAGCATGCATAGTGTAAAATGGAAGGTTCTAGGCAGTGGAGAAATGGGGCCATATATATCCTAAAATGGATTTGTTTGCTGCGTTTTCGCTTGTGATATAAGTTATCTGAGTCAGGAGCATAGTGCCTTCAGCACTGGAGAGAGGCTTGAACCATACTTTCAGATCCAAACCTTTATATCTTTTGAGAAGGTCAACACCTGGTTCAGGACTCTGTGGCTTCTGCCTATATCTACTCTTAGCCATCAGAGGAAAAAATGCTCACAGGGTGACATGAGATGGGTGAACACTAAAGAAGAAATGTGCTGATCAAAAGCCTGTTTTAAGGTTGCCATTCTCTGTCCTTCCTGCCATTAGGGAAATAAGCAAACTGCATTGGCTATCACAGTCATGAAAGCATGAGATTTTTTGACTGGGGACTGGAATTTGGTTCAGATACAAAGATCTGACCATTATTTTCCCCCAGGCATGTCAGATTGTTATTTTGTATCTATGTGCAAGTAATAAGATGGTCAGTTTTCTGAACATCTTGTCAACTTGGTAAATTCTACATAAAATTAGATAAAGTTGCAAGACAGGCACAAAAAAGACAAAAAAATAATCTTTCTATGAGTTATTCCATCCTATGTTGGAATGACCCTTTATGGCAGGCATTGGAACAGTGGGTGATCTTATACACCACACATGCAGCAATGTAATCAAAGGGATGAGTGAAATGTAATTGCTTTGTTTTTATTGTCTCTCAACTTTATTGTTATTTTGAGAGGATTTTTTTTTATAATACATTTGGACTATCTTCTGTAGTGCTTGCTTTCACCCTTGAGGCTGTTAACTGAGGCCAATAGCTGGCAGCAATGTAGCACTTTGAACGCACACGAAGTCCATTAATCTGCACCCAGAGATTATTACCTCCATAGTGAACCACAAAACACATATGCTTAGATAAATAAAACCATTAATGGGATTTTCCAGAGAGCTCCACAATACCAGAAATATCTCCAGAAAATAGGACCCAGGCTGACAAGTCAAGTTATGTGAATTAGGTTTTTTATTATTATTTCTCAATCTATAATACAGTACGATCATCCGTCAGATTACTAGGCTGAGCCTGGCTGAATGCCTTGTTAATATGTGATATAATGTATGTGATATAACCCCCCAAAACCTGTGTTTAAAAGAATTGCATTGTTCAGCTCAGTGTTCTGACATATCACAGGGCAAGGAGTCCTTTCTTCAGTTTATATGTATTAAATGGCATTGATTGTTATTTATATTACAGAAATGCACAGAATCTCCAAGCAAGATCAAAGACTCACTTGCTCCACAACCACAGAAGTTGCTGGGGTCCGTGCCCTGAGGACCTTACAGCCTACTTTCAAAGGAAGCCAATAACATAAAAATTGCTGGGTTAGGGAGGGTTTTTCTCCCACTACAGCCTAAGTAAGGAGGTGAGTGATGCTTATGTGGGTATGTCAGGGTGGGAAGGCAGGAACCCTGTGTCTGGCTGCACCCTCTGCATGCCCCAGATATCTCCTACCTTTTCTTTCATTTTTAGCTATAAGACATTCTTGCATCCCAGACATGTTGTCTATGGTGAGTGTCAGCTGAGCTTGTGCACATTTGTAGTTTTCTTTGACAGGAGGCCACACATATGCCCTAGGAACAGTCACCACTCAATACAAGGTTTGAATAAATAAAATGGCAGTCTTTTATCTAGCACCTTCCTAGGCAATTTGTTCCTGTGCTTAACTACCCTTATAGTTAGGAAAGTTTTCCAAATGTCTAAATCTCCCTTGCTACAATTTTAACCCATTTCTTCTTGTCCTGGCCTCAGTGGTCAAGGAGAACAATTTATCACCTTCCTCTTTATAACAAACTTTTACGTACTTGAGACTGTTATCATATACCCCCTTAGTCTTTTCCAGGCTAAACAAACCCATTTTTCCCTATTAGAGGCCAAATGATTTAGGAACCCAAATTCATTCTGTGTGGTCTGCACATGTATGCGTGTGGTTTTTTTAAGAATCACTGCCACAAAAGGAGATTTAGCCTCTACAGCATTTTGCTAGCATATGAAACCATGGCAACTCTGTGTTCGGAGCATTTGTAAGCAATTTAATTTGGCCTACACCTTTTAGAGGCATTGTTCTGCCAGATATTTTTTGATACTTACTTTTTATATTTCAAAACCTTTCAGTAATATTTTATTGACCCCCTGCCTCTGCCCCCAACTGCCCCAAAGGAATCCCTTTGAGCTTTATGATGTATCATTTGATATTCCTTCTTAAAGAGCCTGTAGGTAGAAAAGAGCTTACAATTTACCGGGTCTTCAGAACACTTGCATTGCATGACATTTTGTTTAACCTTTGGGATCAGGTGGAAAGAACTCAAGCTAAGACAGGGACAAGAGCCCACGCTAACTTTTTTAGCAAAAGGGCCTGATCGATTTCAATAGGAGTTTCCAGGATCAGGTCCTTAATCATAATGCAAATTACTCAGTTTCTTTTAAGTGTGGCACAGTGCTGATAGTCAGTTAACTGTCACTATTCAAGGAGGAAGAAAAAAAGTGCAAACAGGTAAAACAGGAACTGTTGGCTGACTTTTGCGGAGGCGTTTCTCTCTATTTTTAAGGCATTACCTTAAAGAGCCAAGCAAGCCCATTTAATTTCAAGTTTAATGACTTTCCACCATAGCTAATTTTACCTTTTCCGAGTACATTAGCTGAATGATATGATATCCAGATTGCTAGAAGGGTGTCGTCAGGTAACAGACTGAATGTCAGATGTAAAAGCTTAATAAGTAGCATGCTTTACATTCTTGGTGCAATCAGAATTTAAAAGCTTCTACTCAGTTAAAATTACTAGAGGTAATTTCGGCACATCTGTCAAGCCTTTTCCTAGAAATGGAAATTTTCCTTAATGCAATTTTACTCAGATTCAGGTGGAGCCATTTCTGATTTAATTTTCTTCAAGTGTGTGGGTGGGAGTGGGAGGAAGGGAATCCTGACATTTTTGCTGAGGAAATAGTTACCAGGCCAATATTTTCACTTTGGGTGTCTAAAGATAAACCTCTACATCCAAGCTTTAGGTATGTAAATAAAAGTGGCCTGATTTTTAGGCGTTGAGCACCTTCATCTACCTATGGCTTCTGTGGGAGCTCAGCATCTCTGAAAAAACAGCCACTTGTATTTATATGTCTAATTATTATGTCAGGTGCTTAACTTTAGATGCCCACTTGGAGACCATCAGGCTAGGAACTTTTCAAAGTTTAAACTTCCCATTGTCTAGGAGGGCCAAGGCACCAAAATCAGCCTTCCACCAGAGAGAGAGGTGCTCCTTCTTTCCTTGGACCAGGATTCACCATTGTTGATACAGAGCGGATACCAATAGACCTTCACTCTCCCGCTCCTAGAAAATTCCTTCACCCTCCTCAGGCTAAACAGTTAACAGAATTGTCTTGGCTCTGCCTTTTTCCTCTTCCTGTTGAGGCAGGGGAATGAAGGGGGACTTCCTCCTACTGTCTTTGAAAGCCCCAGTACTGGCTTTTTAAACTAAATGATGTCACTAATCTGAAAGCTATTTTCCAAGCAAGAACAGATGCAAACATGGGGCCTTAAGAGCACACTGCTATTGGATTGCGCCAAACCTTTTCCGTCACCGAGGGCATGTCTACACTGCAATATACACCCAGGGTTTGAACTCAGGCTCAAGCCAAATCCCCATTTTTATCTATACACAAATTGTGCTAACCCAGGGCTCGGACCCAGGCTCCCAGGATCCCCTGGGGGTGGAGGGTCCAACCCTGAGTCAAACTGGGACCCAAAGTTCAAGCTCTATGGCTTTGCAGTGTCGACACAACCACAGTGGACTTGTGGCTCTGGGCATCTACTGAAAATATCCCACAATTCCACAGGCCACTTTCTTTGTCCTCTGGACAGCCAAGGTTTCCCACAATGCCCCACAAACAAAGGGCTAGAGTGGCCAAGTTTTGGGATGGTGCAAGGAAGACTTCAGTTTCCTAATAGACTCATAGACTCATAGAGGATTCTCTGCAGCTTGAGGTCTTCAAACCACAATTTGAAGACTTCAGTAACTCAGACATAGGTTATGGGTTTGTTATAGAAGTGGATGGGTAAGATTCTGTGGCCTGCTTTGTGCAGGAGGTCAGACTAGATGATCATAATGGTCCCTTCTGACCTTAAAGTCTATGAGTCTATGGTATCCTGACTTGGCCTGGCTTTTGGTAATTGATTCTTGATGCCTGCCCTCTGGTTTGTCTCTTGAGTCTGACCTCATGGTATTCCAACCCACCCTGATTTCTGGTAATTGTCTCCTGGACCTTAGGACCACACCCAGTGCTAACCCCTAGGCCAGGCTGCCCATGCTCTGGCATTGACAGAGGGATGATAAAGCATGTTGTATGGAATGATGGAATGATGTACAGGAAACACATGGCATTTTCTATTGCATACATGAGAGTTTCTTGTTCAGAGCATGATGTGGCCCACAGAGTTCTATTCTAGCAAAACTGTGACACAGAAAGCTCTTCTTCCTAAGCACTGGTACTGGCAAGTTTTTTTACAATAAGCAACCCCTGTGTTACCTCCAATATGTCAGGGAACTCAACAACCTCTATAACCACATCTTTAATCAGACTACATCTTATTCCTCCCACCTTGCAAAGTCAATAGAGGGGAGGATAACTTCTTTTCAGCAGCATTCAAATGGGTAGATCAGAGTAGACAGAGATACAAATTATTATATCATTGAACCAATCCTCCTGCTACACCAAGATGTAAACCTAAAATAATGGATATATCAGATGTTAAATCCCCAATCTTAGTCAATGTCTTGAGGGAGATCCCTTCCTTCTCCTCCACAAAAAATTATCTGTGTTCAGGACCCCATACCTAATCCATATTCAACTGAGCCAGACTCCACTTGGGCTTACCTATAAAATTCTCTCTTCTATAACAGACCTATTATGTTCTTGAGGCTGAAAACACTCCACGTGCACTGTTGGGGCTTTTTTTTATTGGCTGCCAGAGCCCACCATCAATGGCCAGGATGAAATCATTTTGTTTTATTTTTTTACTTCATCATTGCAAACTCATAATGAGCCTTCACATAAATGGAACCTTCACATCCATAACTTGTTTTCTGAATAGTTGTAAATATTAGCTCAATATACATTAAAAATGAGAGAAAATGCTGTGAAAGTATACAAATGTAAGCCATTTCCCACACTCTAAGGAAACCTCCTCTCCAACCACTCTACATTATTTCCTTTATGAGACCCCTGAAGAAAAAGGTTAAAAAGCAAAAATCAATCCAAATGTAAAATGTTTATAAACCACTGGCAGCTACAAAGTAAAAGCCCATGTTCCAGCCTACAATTTAGGGGAAGAGAGAAGAAAGGAGAAAAAAACCCATCATAATAAACAGCATTGCCCATTATAATTTAATACAAAGAATGAGTAACGATATCCAGGGGTGCTAGAAATGCCTTTCTTGTAAATACCTGTTAGCTCTCTGTCATCTCAGGGCTCCATTGTGCCTCCCAGAAAACAGCCCCAAGAGCAGCTCTGGGATTCATTGCGACTCAGGCAAACATGGGCCCTGTGGTGTTCCAGGAGCCACTTGGGGAGCACAGCCCATAATATGCCCTGTGCTTTCTTTCATGTTTGGCTGGTGTGGGGGGAAGGGGCTGTAGTAAAAGGCCCTCCACACCCACTTTGGAGACAGTAGGGCTGACAGTGGTACACCCTCACGCAGTCTTGTCTTCAAGGCAACAATAGGGTTACCATTGTGCCCGGGGCGGCTCTAGCTTTTTTGCTGCCCCAAGCACGGCAGTCAGGCAGCCTTCGGCGGCTTGCCTGTGGGAGGTCCCCAGTCCTGCGGATTCGGCGGCTTGCCTGCGGGAGGTCCCTGGTCTCGTGGATTCGGCAGCGTGCCTGTGGGAGGTCCACCAGTCCTGCGGCTTTGCCGTACCCGCCGCTGAATTGCCACCAAATCCACGAGACCAGTGGACCTCCCGCAGGCAAGCCGCCGAAGGCTGCCTGACTGCCGCCCTCACAGGGTCCGGCAGGGTTCGCCCTGTGGCTTGCCGCCCCAGGCACGCGCTTGGAGAGCTGGTGCCTGGAGCTGCTACTGATTGTGCCTGGCCCCCATGGGGGTGCCTAGGGAGAAGGAGGCTATTGTGCATAAAGCCAAGCACAATCTTTTCCTCAGTTTGCAGAGGCCTCAGTAACAAGTCAGAATAAGTGGGGTTGAAAAGAGGAGCTTTTAGGTGAAAAACATGTGGCAGCTCTAACTAAAATAAAGCCAGTGAT
Source organism: Mauremys mutica (assembly GCF_020497125.1). Taxonomy (NCBI): domain Eukaryota; kingdom Metazoa; phylum Chordata; order Testudines; family Geoemydidae; genus Mauremys; species Mauremys mutica. The sequence continues at coordinate 26,759,766 of NC_059081.1, read as the reverse complement.
GGTTTGAAAGGGGCTCCGCTCCACAGCAAGTGGCCATAGTATAGTCAAAGTTGCAGTATGTTTTTCACCTGAGTTATGTAGGGGCTACTGAGATTGATCCTGCTCCTACTTAAATCAAACAAAACAAAACTCTCAGTTTGTAGCACTGGTCCCAGTAAGGCTCTTGAGATCTCCAGGAATAACCAGAGCCTATTGGTGCTGTGGCCTGGCCCCCATTGTCATTGGCGAGGTGTGGAGTTGGCAGTGTAGAGCTGTTACACTAGCTTCATAGCACCTGGGGATTTCCTTTATGTACAGGAAATTCCCAGCTAGCTAGATCCACCAGTTCTATAACCCTTTGTGCCTGCAGAGCAGTACAAAGTCGCCAAGAATTGGGCCTGGAATGTATATTTTACTGTAACTTTGCTAATAAATAAAATCCATCTAACACTAAAATGAAGAGGAACGATTCGTACCATTTAATAGTGCCCTATAGACCTCGTCCATGCTCAGCCAGCACACAAACTGCCAAGTGAGGATGGATATGTTGTAATTCAACATCACACAATTTTAACAAAAGCTAGTATGCTTTGCAGTACTGTAAATACAGTTAATATAATGCAGACAGTGCAAGAAGGTAAAACACCAACTGGATGGCTTAGGAGATTTGGTTTAAATCCAGAGTAGTTACAATCAAATAGCTGTAATGTGACTTATGTGAGTTGTGAGTTGTGTTGATGATCTCAGTCCCAAAGCCAGGATAAATGGTTGCACTTCTACCTCACAAAACCTGCCATTTAACAGGCCCTTCTCTTAGCTGTGGAGTGATTGGGTACAGATAGCAAAAGTTTTCCTTTCAGATCAAGTTTGAAACACACTGGAGGGAAGGTGAAGGGAGCCTGCAGTGCCACTTCCTAGTCTGTGGATGAATACAGAACTTCTTCAATCTCATAAAAACATAAGAAAGGCTGTACCGGGTCAGACCAAAGGTCCATCTAGCCCAGTATCTGTCTACCGACAGTGTGTGTCTACCTAACAGGCAACGATCAAGTGATCTCACTCCTGCCATCCATCTCCATCCTCCATCTCCCGTGCTGTCACTGCCTGAGCACTGCATGCACTTTAGAGAAGGACAGAGAAAAGTTAGCACAATATATCAAGGTCCGTTTTTTCCTATCAAAGTAGATAGAATAGAAGTTAATACTAGAAAATCAGTCTGTGGTGCTATTTTAGGCAACTGGAAACATCCCCAATGAAAATGTTCGAATTAAAGAGTTTCCTTTTGAATAGTACAAAAGTACTCAGTTCCTTGGAGGTTCATCTGCTGCAGCTTCTAACAATAGCTGTAAACATAATCCTCTAGTTTTCAGAAGCTCCATTCCTTTCTATAGGAGTAAATCATCCAATTATGTGATAAACATAAATATTCACCATCTCATCATCAGTTTCTGGATTTTTTGGTAAACCTTGTTAAACTCAACAAATTATTTGCAGTAAGAAGTCTGATCCCTTGTCCAGCCCATTTGATTCTATATAGTATTCCCACACATTGGTCCAATACCATATCAATCAAGTGTGTCTGTATGGTGTGAAATTTCTAAGTAGGGGCCAGATCAGCGTCTTCCCATGGAAGAACCCTCAGCATGGGCCTAGTGAGTGAGCGAAGCCTCTGTTAGATTTGTTTTTAGGAGCTTTTCCTGTTCAAGATGATCAGCAGGAAACAGACTCCGCCTTTCAGTGGAGAGAAGCGCTGTCCTAGTGGAGAAGTGTCCGCTCCACTAGCCCCTTTTCCCTGACAGTATCGTCATTGTCTGGGACCTCTGTGATTCCTAAGGGGACCCAGAGGGACACAATATAGTTCCAAGATATATTATCTCCTGCCTGGAAATCCAGGTTCACAGCAGGGGATGGTGCTGTGGAGAGCAATGCCTCCCCTGATCCACATTCTCTCATCCCTGAGGGACATCCTGTGAGGACCAGGGAGGGAGCATGAAGCCACTGAAGGGACATGCCTTCCACATGGGAAGGAAGAGTTCCACATGTGGAGAGCCCCTCCCAAGCCCGGATCTCTAGGATATGATCTGGGTCTAGATTAGGTATGTTTAGATGGAGCATGCCAGCGAGTAGGAGGGCTCGGGATTCAAAGCATTACTATTATGTTTAGCTACCTAATTTCCTTTCATACTGAGGTACACTATATATAGTTTTGTTTAGTGTGGTTTATAAAGCACAATTGTAAAAATAATTACATTTGCTGTGGACAGAAAAATTGGACGGAGGCTTCTCTTTCATGGATAGGCTCTTCCCTTGGACTTTCATAATGAAGACTGTCAGATGCTCAAGTGACTGACAAGTAGCGTGGGTTCATTTGAGACCATTCCATGCTTATCAGACCTAAGGTCAAATTTCCCCTGTCTCTCCAGGTGATTTTATAATAAGGCTACTTCACATAAATCTTGAGGGTAAATCTTCCACTGCAGTCCTTTCATACTTTGCATCTTTTCCATTTTCCATTGCTCCTGACTTATAGCATGCAGCAAGAAAACAGATAGCAATTGCAAAAGAGCAGGGTGCATCTGACACACTTTTCTTGTGCTTGCTCCATTTTTAGAGGGTTCCGTTTGCTTTTAGCATAAAATGGGTCTCATTTCAAAAGCAATACATAGTAAGTGTCTATTTGCATTCAGAACTTCCTGCATGGATTAGCTTTATAAATGTCAATACATGAAATGTAAGTTGTCTGAGCCATTGAAAATAAAATCTGCCAGAAGCTAATATTGTAGAAAAGAACACAAATCAGAAGAGAAGCTTGCTTGTTTAACACCACACTTCAAACATCTGCCCAGTATCTAACTGGCAGTAGTAAAAAAAGACAGATAAGATCTTGAAGTATCTGGGGTTTGGAATATGTCTGCTGAAGTTATACCACTTTATACAACACAAAAGACCTCATTAGGATTATTGTGTGCAATGCTGTGCAGTGTAAGTTAGGAGGGACATTGGAAAGATGTGGCAGAAGGCATAATGATCAATCCACTGGGGTCAGAGTTATATGAGTGACTAATCAATTCTGGACTCATAAAGCTCACTAAAAAGGAGACAAAGGCATATCATTAAAATATTAATAAGTAGCACTTTACAGCTTCAAAGTCCGGAACAAAACTTCTTAATTATTAAGATCACTGAATGAATTATTTCCCTCTTACACTCCTGCCAGGTCAATAAATAAATTATAATCCTATTATTTGGAGAGGAAAATTTAGGTGAAGTTGGGTTAAGGGCCCGATCCAAAACCCACCAAAGTCAATAGAAAGACTTCTGTTGACTTGAATGGGCTTTGAATCAGGCTCCATGTGGCTTATTCAAGAGAATCCACATAGTGAATCAGTGGTAGAGATTGGATTAGAACTCAGAGGTTCAGGCTTCTAGTTCCATGATCAGTCCATTAGACCTCATTAAAGTAGTCTAAGATCCTAAAGTGGAAAATACTAGATTTGGGAAACAAGCCATCTGAGGTAATAATAACTCAGTTGACAGGAGTGGGGAGGCAGGGATTGAAATCTATCAGAACCCAGAGTCAGAATTTTAGTTTACAAAGTATGCTTACACCATGGAGCAAAATTGACACAATATTAATGGGGTGGGCTTCAGAAGGTGAGCTATTTTATATTGTTGTATTTGAATTCTGATATGGCTGGACATTTGTACAAAGCACAAGGTCTAGGCCCTGAAGATTTTATGATCTAAATAAGACACAGGGACAGAATCCACCTTAGGTTGAGATATGCTTAGTGCTGGAGAGAAGAGGGGTTAGAGAAGGCTCCTTGATTCTCCCCTTGCCCTAACTCCAGTTTATGATGTAAATTAGAGCAGTCTAGGGGCTGCTGCCTATGGTCCCTAAAGGATAATCATAGAATATCAGGGTTGGAAGGGACCTCAGAAGGTCATCTAGTCCAACCCCCTGCTCAAAGCAGGACCAATCCCCAGACAGATTTTTGCCCCAGACCCCTAAATGGCCCCCTCAAAGACTGAATTTACAACCCTGGGTTTAGCAGGCCAATGCTCAAACCACTGAGCTATCCCTCCCCCCATAATATGTCAACTGGGAATGCTATAGAAGAACAGGGCTCCATTCTGCCTCTCCCTTCTCTTCTTTTCTGGACTTGCCCCCTTTTTCCTACAATACACCCCCTCTATACAACAGTTATAAACAAAAGTGTGAATGGACAGCACACAACACACATGGCTGTTTTAAATTAGAAGAAAATAATTATGGAAGATACTCAGTATAGGCAAATGGACAAAAACGTCCTCTAGAAACTAATATTAATAATTATATAAGGTGCACCTTGCTGTCTGGGTTTCCATGGAAAAACATTTTTTTAAAATAAATTTAGATAAATGGATCAGGACATGTCCTATACGAAACAAAAACTTATGATCTGTAGATGTCAAAAATGTCTTCTGTTTTTCAAACCATTTGACTGGTGGCCACCTACTATGACCAGTATTTCATGCAGATATTTTACTGATCAGTTGTTTTACTTTTTGCAACTGACCTGCACACATTTCCTTGCTAAAGTCATAGGAGCTATCTAAGTGGCATTTAAGAAGTGGAGGTTTTCATTGATTTCCACATTTCATTTTCTTCTTTTGGCACAAAGAGATATAATAGCATTTTCTTGAAATGACTATCAGCCAAGAATAACAATTCTCAAAAATCAGAGCCAAGGATGTGGAAATTTGTACAACAAAACATGCAAACATCCTGATCAGTCTGGACAGTAAAATAACAGAAATATGATGACAAGCAGAATAAATGCACTGGCATATAATTTATTGATTAATGCCTGTCCAGTTATAGCTTCTTAGCTAGTAAATAACATGATAGCAATAACCTTTCACATCTGAGGTCTGGAATTTATGTTGCTTAGTTTATTTTGATTTTAGCGCTTGGAACTATAAGGATACAAATTGCAAAGATAAATGGCTCATATTGTATTCTCCTGAAATGTTGATGACATTTTTTAGTATATATTCCACTGCATGACTTAATTAAATGAATTTACATTGAAAGCTAGTGTACACCAAAGAGAAGCTGCTTAGCTTCAGTAAAAGAGGCATTATATACCAAATCCTGCCCTCACTAATACCCGAGTATCCCTACTAGCATTAATGATTCGGTTCTTTGTTTCTTACTTACTTGAGTGGTCGTTCAGTTACCACACTACTATAAAGCAGACTGATACAGTTTCATAATGTATTATTCTACTTTCATAACGCAGGTGTTAGCAGCTTTTATATTTCTCTGTCTCTTTAAAAAAAGGAATGCACGAGTAGGAAGGAAAGATGAGAACTATAGACTTTGCCTGTTTGTGCACTCTTTGCAGTTTGTAAAATCCGTAAGTGGCTGCAGGATCAAGGCCCATGTGTGCTGTGCATTATAGTTTTTGTCTGTTTTTTCCACTATACTTACAAAAGAACAAAGGAAATGTTTCTTCACATTCCTCAAGGTTTCCATTTGTCTGTCTTTTCTCAGTTAGGGCTTGATCCAGTGTGGTCCTGAGCACCTGCTGTGAAGTGCTGATGCCCCTTTATTGGTGATTGTCTTAATCTGGAGTTGAGGGCACCCAGCACTCTTAGCTCAACACTTTGCAGGATTAAGGTTTTAAAGCAGCTACTCCCAGACAATCTACAACCTTACAATGGCTTTTATTTCCCCTATGAACTTTTCACCTAACCTTTCGCTAACCCAAGTATATTTAATGGAGCATGTAATTATTGCACCATATATAAACAGTTTGGAAAAAATGCAAAAAGCATATGTTTGATCTTTGACTGCATGTCAGCCATAAATGGGCCAAAGCGGTGTTCAATTTATTCTTCATTACTTAATAGCTCCATTGTCTTTATTGAAAAGAAAAATTTAAGCACTCTCCTTTCTTGTATAAAAATACTGTGAAGGTACAAATGGTATATTCAGGGAATAAGTTTCTAGAAAATTGAAAATGTTCATACTTAAAAAAAAATAGGGAAGGAATAAAAAGAATTCCAGGATTTTGTTCCAACATTTCAGATATCTGATCAAGGTTATGAATAATGGAACGTGTGAAGTACAGCATCTCTGAAACACCTGCCATTTTTCTCATCTCGTGGAGAGAAAACAACACACAGATCCCAACCCACCTAGTATATTGAAATAAAAGCGAGGGTGGTGGGTGGCAGGAGGGAGGAAGTCTTATTAGGATTTCAATTCTGATCTCACTAGCAATCCTGCTGGATTGAATATAATGATGTAGGAACAAGAAACCACCATCTTTGTGATAGAAGGTTATTGCTAGTCTTTACTATTTTATATAAGCAGCAAAGAATCCTGTGGCACCTTATAGACTAACAGATGTTTTGCAGCATGAGCTTTCGTGGGTGAATACCCACTTCTTCGGATGCAGTCCGAAGAAGTGGGTATTCACCCACGAAAGCTCATGCTGCAAAACGTCTGTTAGTCTATAAGGTGCCACAGGATTCTTTGCTGCTTCTACAGAACCAGACTAACATGGCTACCCCTCTAATACTATTTTATATGTAGCTTCAGTATAACTGTTTCCACCTGGTCTCCCAGAGATTAATGCTATAGGTACCAGCAGAAAAAGCCCAAATGACAAGCCAATTTTAATACAAATATATACAAGAAAAAACAACCTAAGAAGTGATTTAGCATTTACGCTAGGTTACAATATTCAGTAATGAATCCCAAATATTTAAAGCCCCAGCCATATATCTTCAATGCCTCTATACCGATGCAAGGAGTATGGGGAACAAGCAGGATGAACTGGAAGTCATGGAATATGAAGAAAATTATGACTTAATTGGCATTATGAAGACTTAGTGGGATACTCCCATGATTGGAGTACCAGCATTGAGGGATATAGCTTGTTCTGGAAGGATAGGTGTGGGAAAAAAGGAAGAGGTGTTGTGTGGTACATCCAGAATGTATGCACTTGCTTCAAGGTCCAAGAGGAAGTGAGTGACAGACATTACTGAGAGTCTCTGGGTGAGGATAAAAAGGTAAAAGAATAGTAGCGATGTTATGGTGGGGGGCTATTAAAGTTGGTGGCTACACTTTGAGGCCAGCAAAAATTTGTTGTACTAGAGCAATGTATAAAAATACAGTTTGCGAATACCTGGAGGATAAAGGGATAATCACTAGCAGCCGGCATGGATTTACTAAGAACAAATCATGCCAAACCAGCTTGATTTCCTTCTTTGACAGTGTAACTGGTTGGGTGACTAGGGAGGAAATGTGGCGGACATAATATGCCTGGACTTCAGCAAGGCTTTTGACACAGTCCCACATGACATTCTGATAAATAAGCTGGAGAACTGTGGGCTTGGCAGAACTGCCATTAAGTGGATACATAATTGGTTAAACAACCACAAACAAACAGTAATTATTAATGGAATGGTGTCAGATTGGAGGGAGGTCTCAAGTAGGGTTCCACAGGGATCTGTTCTGTGTTTGGTGTTGTTTATATCTTTATTAATGACCTGGATGTAGGCACAGAGAACATACTGATCAAATTTGCAGATGACACAAAGCTAGGGGGGGTTGCCAACACTTTGGAGGATAGAGATAAAATTCAGAGGGATCTTGATAAATTGGAGAACTGGGCTATAGACAACAAAATGAAATTCAACTGAGACAAATGTAAGATGCTACTGTTAGGGAAGAAAAATCAAATGCATAAATACAGAATGGGGGCTAACTGGCTTGGCAGCAGCAGTGCTAAGAAGGATCTGGGAGCTGTGGTGCATCACAACCTCAACATGGGTCACCAGTGTGATGCTGTTGCAAAAAAAGGAAATGTAATTTTAGGTTACATTAACAGAAACATAACATGTAAGTCATGGGAGGTGATAGTACTGCTCTACCCAGCAGTGGTTAGGCTCAGCTGGAGTACTGTGTCCAATTTTGGTCACTGATGTGGAGAAAGTGAAAAGGATCTCAAGGTGAGTGACAAAGGTGATCAAAGGGATGGAACACAAGCCATAGGAGCAAAGAAGGAGCGAAAGAACTGGGTATGGTTAGTTTGGAAAAGAGGAGATTGAGGAGGGACGTGGTAGCGGTCTTCAAATACTTGAAAGGCTGCCATAAAAAAGTTGGAGAAAAGTTGTTCCCTCTTGCCACAGAGACAGGACAAGAAGCAGTGTATTCAAACTACAGCACAGCTGATTTAGATGAAATCTCAGGGAAACCTTCCTAACTACAAGAACAGTAGGACAGTGGAACAGACTGCCTAGGAGGTTGTGGAAACTCCTTCAATGGATGTTTTCAAAAGGAGGCTGGATGGCTTAAACACAACAAATCCTGTATTTTGGCAGGGGATTAGACTATATGACCCTTGTGATCCCTCCTAACCTTATGGTTCTATGATTCTATCTTAGCTTGCCAAAGCCCAAAGGATGTTGCATGTTCCAAAGACCCCAAATGAGGGACTCAAAAACCATTTAAAACAGGAAGGATACAAAGCTGTGGGATTTGTTCCCTTAATGTTAATAACTCTTTCCAAAAGCTGAATTTCATGACTTTTCAATTCTGATGTAAATAATTTTCATCAATAAAAATGAGGTGCCACTGTGTGAAACAGGCAAATTTGAGAGTAAAAAAAAAAATGAGATCCCTGACAGACAAAACTGGGTGAATAACTGAATTTTCAGTTCACTGGCAGTTAAAATAAAAATAATTAAAAATAATTTCCTATAGTGCAACTTTGGCAAATAATCTGTTATCTCTTTGACACATAATCAGTTATGGAAACATAGACAAATATGAGCCCTAGCACAAGAGTTACAAGGTACACAGAAGCCCACAACAATGGGTAGTAAAAGGGAAAAGACTAGGGCAAAAAAACCCTGTGTTAAACCGAATCTGAAAATTCGACGTTGGAGAGTTCTGGTTTCTTTCCCCCAACTGGGGAGCAGGGAAGAGAAACCATAGATCACTCTCTTGGCCTGGGGGACAGGGCCGGCTCCAGACCCCAGCGCAGCAAGCACGCGCGTGGGGCGGCATTTGCCGGCAGGAGCGGCAGGCTGGGCCGGTGGACCTGCCGCAGTCATGCCTGCGGGAGGTCCACCGGAACCCCGGGACGACCGGACCTGCCGCAGGCATGACTGCGGAGGGGGCGCTCCTCCCGCGGCTCCGGGGGACCTCCCGCAGGCATCACTGCGGAAGCTCCACTGGAGCCGCCGGACCAGCCAACCGTCCGCAGCTGCGGGAGGTCCAGCTGAGCCGCGCGACCAGTGGACCCTCCACAGTCATGCCTGCGGGAGGTCCGCTGCTCCCGGGGCTCCGGGGCGTCTCCCGCGCATGACTGCTAGGGGCGGCCGAATATGTAGAGCCGCCCCTGCTGGGGGAGCAGCCATGGGGAGGAATTGTGGGGGATGAGGGTATCTGTAAGGGAGGGAGAGATGGAGAGTACCAGCTGTACTTTCCTTGCCCCCCCAAGTATATCACTTAGGGGAATGTGCCCCATTCCCCTCCTCCCCCTTCCCTCCATGGTTCTTCTATGTCAGTTCCTCTGAGCTCCTAGAGAGCAAAGACCCCTTGCATTAATTGTGCCAGAGCACAGTCCTGAGGGGTGAAGGTTGGCAAAGGGGCAGATACCCCACCCAGGGCCCTCCCACTTCCCCCCTTGCACTGCTGCAACAGCCCCCACATTCCCTCGTCACTGCACTGACCCCTTCCCCATATTCCCTGCTTCTGCACCAAAAAAGTTGTAAGCATCTTGAAGTGTTACCAGCAACTCGTATTAGGGGAGCTGTGTATCAGGAACCCTTGACCAAATGACCCATTGACTTTCTTTTCTTTGATCATGCTCTGTTCCATTGTTCAGAAAACCTGTGATGAGTAAGAGTCATGATAACATTAAGCTAACTGCTTAGTAGAGCCTTTCATCTTCTCTCTATTTAATTAATGCTAATTTCCCTTACAATACTTCTACAGTAAAATCAGAGTCTGAATGTGGGTTTATAGAGCAATTTAAAATATTGCTCTTCAACCAGAAATTTTAGTCTCAGGGGAAAAGTTCCAAAAGAAGCTTTGCAGAATGCCGGCAGAGGACCATGTACAGGCACAAAAATATATTATTTGAAAACTGTTAAGGGGAGTGCTCAAATTCTTAGTGTAGGGGTATAGACAAGGTTCAGTGACTAGCAGATCATCACAGGCCACCTAGCTTCTACAATCAGAGGCTTCCTGCAAACCATCTGGCTTCAACAGAGCACTAATCTTGCCACACATGTGCATTTCACTCTTTAGTTTGTCAGTTAGGCTCGAGTAGACCTCTTGTTTAAACTTTGCCCTCAATCTCTTTTCAGTATTTCTTCCCCAAAGAGGAAAATCCTGAGCACCCGAGATCCACTTGGGTAAGATTGGAGCCATAGTTTGAGCACAAAATAATATTATAAGTATCTGGTGATTTTGTAAACATGTAATTCTTTAGGGAAGCTATATTTTGGGAACCCCATGCACAAATGACCCCAGATTTGGTCCACTAACCCCCCCACTCCACAATTCATTTAGACACAGCAAATTTCAAGACAACTTGAGTCTGCATGTGGCTTTTAGAGCAGTTAGAATAGTCATCTTTAAACAGTCAGTGACTGAACCTTAATTACAGAGGAGCACTCTCCTATAATGCCAGGCCAATGTGAATGGAAAGTCAGATATTTTATTGTATGTGCTCAACCAAAATCCTTCTATGTAGGTGCTCATTCAGAAACTATAGTGATGAGTACAATTTAAAAACTCAGATAGATCACACATATGTGAAAAATGCACGAGGGGCCTTAAGATATTTTTCTGACATTTATTTCTCTACATCTTGACATGATGTGTGCCCATAAAATTCCTACTTTAATATATTGGTTTTCTCTTACAACCACGAACTTCCCACTACAAGGTTTAAGTGTCTAGCTTTCTTTCTATGGCACTCAGGGCCATAGCCTGTGCCCTGTGAAGTCTCTGCTTTGCACCACTTGGGGTCTGTAAAGCAAACAAAATCAGCTTAGGTGGCCAGTTGATTCCCCTTGCACGGGGCACTGCACCAGCCACTTCAGAGTCCTTGGGGTAGGGACCATGGCTGAGGAAAATGGATATGGTTGAAATTCCCCAGCTCTCTGGTAATTCCCAGCTACCAAAAGACTTCCTTAAGGGCTAATGCAACTGGCACAACTTAGGCCCACTGTGAAGCAGCTCTAAGTTGCACCTGTCAACTGAACTGGGAGTGACTCCCAAGCTGTGCAGGAGCAAATGACTGGCCCTGAGGATCTGGCCATTAGTATTCACCAATGGCGCCACATTCAAATCTTGACTCTTTTCTCATGGTGCTGCCTTCCAGGCCCACGTTTTACAGTCAAGTATAGCAATAGGCCAAATTAATGCTTATAATGAGCCCAACGTGTGTGCTAAGTGACACATCTCATTACTTCTAAGCATATATTACTTTCCTTAAGCATTTTGGCACCAGCCTGTCTCACTGTTTTTCTTCAAAAATAGCAGGATAATTACATTCTTGTCATATTTACTCTGTGTTTGGAGAGGCCTCTCATCTTTATGGCAAATAGGTTTGCAAGCCCTGTTTTGATTTAGAAGTGACATTTGGACTTGGCTCCAACTTTCAAAATATTCCAGCAAAATGAAGAAACCCAGCACTGTTTTACTGCATAAAAAAATATGAACTGGAAGCTTCCACAATCTTCTTTGCCACAGGCATTTTACTGCTTCTGGGTAAAGAACTAACACCCACAATGCAAATAGTCTGAACTGAATTATGAAAGGGAAATTTTCCAGATATAATTAAAATACCCATTTGTGCAAAAAGTAACAGCTGTAAAGAATGGTAATCAGCTGAAATATAGGAAAATCTCTATTAAATATATTTTAGGGGAAAATATGGACTGTAAGGAACAAACCTGCTCTGGTAGTGGGAGGATAAAGATGTATAATAGGTCTTTATATCCTGGATCAGGTTGAACTAATTATTAATACAATGGCCTATAGATTTTGATAATTCTGAGGTAAAACTAATGATATTTTATGCACTTATTAAAATTTACTCACCTTGGGCTATCTATGGCCAAATCCTGAGCCGGTGTAAATCAGCACAGCTCCATTGAAGTTGATGGAGATACACCAACTAGAAGCTAAGTCTCTGCATATGTTGAGAGATAGAAGTCTCATCTGCACTACAGAATTTTGGGTAGGCAAGCACAGCTGCAAGCCTCTGTTATGCTTATAATACATGTCACGTCAGCACAAGCAGTTTTGTGTGATGATGGACTGACATTGGCAGCACCATGGCAAATGCTTTCTCTGAGAGAAGACTCACCACCCCCTGTCCAGCTCCCTGGCATAAACAGCATGCTGGGGCTTGGAGGGGGTCATCCCCCTGCTGAAAGAATGATCCCTAGAGACCTTTTTTCTGTCAGTGTTACTTAGGAGAGCTCTCAGTTTGGTTTAAAGTACACTGGGGGCCTAGTTACCCCCCAACTGGCCCCAGAATTGAGGGAACTTCTCGTCCCTCTTCCCCTCAGGTTCTGTGCAGAACTGGATAAAGGCAAAGGGTCCTGTAGTCACGCAATTGTGCCAGAATCTCAGCTTTCAGTTAAAAGATAAAAGTAAGTTTCTAATTCTCATAGACAAAAGCTTGAAAATGTGTCCTGAATGTAACCACGGCAGAGACAGCCGTGTGAAACAACAGCTCTGAGGGGTGTGTGTGTGAACTGCTCTCATGTAGCTCAATATGGTGTTAACTCAAAGACCCACCACTTTCATGGGCCATACCAACATCACCAGAACAGAGGACTCTGTGTAGCTAATTGTCACAAATTGTGGTCTTTGCCAGTAATCCCAAGGGAGTGTCACCACCCCACCTCTCCAAAATGGGAGAAAGGCCCCTGCTTCTGCTATGGGGACTCCTTGTTATGCTGTACCTTGGACATGGACTGTCTTAATCTGACTCTAGTCCTGGTTGATCATAATTTGGCTGGAATCAAGGATTTGGCCAATCATGTCTCTGCACCATTCTCCACCAGAAGCTCCCTTGCCCTGAAAAATGTAGAAACGGGAGAGAATATTGTCATTGATATTGGTACAAAGGTTTGAACTTTGACTCTGTATTCCTGGTAGGGTGACCAGATGTTCCGATTTTATAAGGACTGTCCTGATTTTTGGGTCTTTTTCTTATATAGGCTTCTAGTATCCCCCACCCCGTCCCGATTTTTCACATTTGCTGTCTGGTCACTCTAGTTCCTGGCATAATCAAAACTCCAACTCAAAGCAAGGGGAAGTTTGGGTGCACTAGCATGGAGAAGCAGGATCTTCACTGGTGTGAGTTTGGCATAGACATATTATTCACAAATGGCCAAGCCACAAGTACATATAAATGCTAGTCAGCTCTAATGATATTACGCTTTGATTTCCCCTCCATATTTTATAAAGATAAAATGTTTAAAATACCAATCAATTCATCTCTCAGAATATGTAAATAATGCCAGAAATATTGTCATCATCCTGAAGAGTTAAAAATAACAAGTGTTTTCAGCAGATTTACTGACCATTTTGAATGGAGATTTAGCGATTTATGGATGGTAGAAGAACTCCACATTGTATTATGGACATAGAATTTAAACCCAGAGTTTATAATAGATCATTAGAATCCCTTTGCCATTGTGAGGATCTTTACTTTGCAAGGAGTTGTTAGTTAGCCATTAGAAAATAGGAGCTAAAAATCAGGGCAATTGGGGAGTTTGACAGACTACTTTACATAGCGTAGGATGAGAAGTGTGTGAGGCTTAGGAGAGGGATTAATGTGTGTATACCACACACTGTAGGTGGACACCAATTACTGGAAAATTACATTTTCCAGGAGACTCTGATAGTCATTTTAACCCATATTACCACTGTGATTTGAAATATTATGATTGTTACAAAAAGGTGCATTTTAACAGTGCAGAAAATACAAAATCAAAAGAGTTTGAGGTCTCAGTAAAACCATCATTACTGTAATGCTGTAAATAGCTTTATGGTAAGTGTAATAAATGTCAGCTCTAAAATGGCCAGATTTGGATTGGAAAGCTCAGAGTGGGGAAGAGGCAACTGAAGTTTAGAACTGAACATGTGGCTGCTTTTGTTAGGCCAGAGAAGTGTTGCTTCTAAAATTCATACATGCAAAGGTTTTAGGGCACAACTGAATGTTGTTGTTGGCTTCTGCGTTCAGAGGGAATTGCCTTGGCTACAGATGAAGCTAGAGGTAAAAATTATATCAGGCAACTGCAGAAGATGCACAGAGGTGAACAAAAAGTTGCAAGATGAGCCAAAATAAGGGGTAGTGAATAAAGTGGTATTTAATAATTAAATGGAGCATTCTGTAAACTGAAAAGTGAAGCCAAAATTAATCTGTCAGCTAGTTTAACCATGCTGAACTGACGCTGGGAAGCACTATATTTAGCAAAGATTAATTACATCATGAATTACAAAGATGAAACATGAATTACAGGGTCACTAAGGGTTTTGTTGGCCTGGTACACTAAGAGAATGAGTGACTGGGCTGTGTGGAGGGACAGAATAGAAAAGGGCAAGGTCACCCTGCAGTCAGAAGTTTTGTTTGATTATTTAACATGAAAAATTCTGCCAAGCTTCTGAAGCTAGGGAAAGAGCTTTTCATCTTCTCAGTGGATGCACATAGCAGCAGCACCAGGCTGCCCTCACCTCCGAGACATGAAGAGAATGGGAGAGCTACTTGCTATGACACCTTTATTGGGAGGAAGAGCATATCATGCAGAATTTGCTTTTCTTCCCCAGGAATTAAGTGCAGGCCTGGTGCTCACGTGATGGACATTTCAAGTTAGCACAACATTCCAGGTATTGCATATTTTGTGACATATTAATTCTCACATTCTTTCTATACCTAACTTGTTCCACAGCCAGTCAGCATGAAGAAGAAAAAGAACCAAAGAACTGTCATTTTGTCTTAGAGGGCTTTGTGGGTAATGGGGTCAGGGTACTTTATTTCCACTTGCAATGCTCTACATGAATTCTTGAATTAACTAAAACAAACCAGAGTTTGCCTTGTTTGCTTTCAGCAGAGCCTGTTCTTAAGTAGCCTTTCCCAAACTCCCATCTTATTCCTTTTCTAAAAGCGAGTTGAATACAGTAGGTCAAAACCTTAAGCTTAATACCTTGCAAATGTGGTTGCTGAGCAACCAGTCCACTTTCCTATAGTGCAACTTCGGCAAATAATCTGTTATCTCTTTGACACAGAATCAGTTATGGAAACGCAGCCAAATATGAGCCCTAGCACAAGTGTTACAAGGCATGCACAAGCCCACAACAACGTGTAGAAAAGGGAAAAGGCAAGGGCAGACCACTGTGCAGTCTCATCTGTGGTTCTTATTGGCGGTGGGTCAAAGCAGACTGCCCCAGAAGGGAAAACAACAATGTTAATGCCATGACCTTCCTATTACTAGCCTTCTAGAATTATCTTTTTTAATATGGGTCTAAGCTGAACTTTCTATTCCCAGCAATAAGTGCTGCAATATTACAAGGTTCTGATGGTCTCCCGTTCATTCAGTGGCACCATCTAAAGCACGAACGTGTTATAAAGGTAAGGAAGGCATTTTTCCCCCTTAGTGTTATTTGATTTTCTTGTGGAGTGATGAATTTGGCTCAAGTAGTTTGAATGCCATTGTATTAGTTTAATTGTAAATGATTACAGGGACAAAGTTCATGGGGAGGAATATGCAAGGCATAAAATGGCTTTTTGTGAATAAACATCAGAGTGAAACTGTAGCATCTGATTGCTAGAAGAGTGATTTACTGCAAGTATATTTCCCTCTGTGAACATTAAGAGGAGAAGAAAGGCTCCAGTTATGTGACAAGGAGAAAGATTAAACAAGCCACTGTATAAAAATGTTAATCATGCCTTTCTTGCTGTTGGAGCTTTGAAAGATCTGTGTGCAGTTTGGAAAGTTCTCTTTGCATTGATGTCACTTTTGCAGGGTAGGGTTTGGGTGACTGAGGATTGGAAAGAGCAAAGATGAATGGTTTTAGTGAGTGTTAAAAAGGATTCTTTGGGATACACCCCAAATTTAACAGACTAATTTTCAATAAAAAGCATGTGGCTGTGAGGATTTTAATCTGTCTCCCAGCTTCCTGATGCATAAATGAAGAGCATTTGATGCTTCCTTTCAATCCCAGCGATTGGTTTACATCAGTTTATGTTTCCAGGGATCTCTTCACAAGGGCCAAACTCTTATTTTGTAAATAATGAAAGCTGAGATTCTCCTCTAAATGTTTAGTTCTGCATATCAGAGGGGCCCACAGCAATGGACTAGGTCTATGTTCATCTTTCAGTATTGAACAGCAAATACTTTGAGTGTGGAAAAGGAGTAATTCAACCAGAGACATGTTATCAGAGGGCCATTGTGTGCGGCACTGTACAAACATATGCTAAGAGACAGTCCCTGCCCCAGAAAGTTTACAATCTAAATAGATAAGACAGACAAAGGGAAGAGGGAAGTTTACCTATCACTCATTTGACAGCTGGGGAACTGAAGCAAAGAGATTAAATTATTCACAGGTCCACAGGAGGTCTGAACTAGAACTACAAACTGAACCCAGCTCTTCAGAGTTACAATCCAATGCGTTAGCCAGAAGAACCAAACTTTCAAAGGGGGTTCAATTCAGCCACCAATTTTACAGGCAGTTTTGCGGGTGCACATATTAGTTTTTCTATGGTGGGGATTTAGCCATGGAATCAATTTGCTGTGGAAATCAGAGTAATCCAGAATCTGATCACTTTCACAGCATGCTACAAGACCCACCTCTTGGGCAAGACATTTCCACTATCACTGACATGATGATGATTTTAAAACAATATTGCTCCATAAGCAGAATTAGGAGAGAAGAGAAAAACATTATCTGAAATTCAATAAGGACCTCACCACGCAGATTTGATTTACTGGGAAGCACTCAGTGACGGGCACTATAGAAACATAAGAACATAAGAATGACCATACTTGGTCAGACCAAAGGTCCATCTAGCCAAGTATCCTGTCCTCAGACAGTGGCCAATGCCAGGTGCCCCAGAGGGAATGAACAGAACAGGTTATCATCAAGTGATCAATCCCCTGTCTCCCATTCCCAGCTTCTGGCAAACAGAGGCTAAGGACACCATCCCTGTTCTACCTGGCTAATAGCCATTGATGGATCTATCCTCCATGAACTTATCTAGCTCTTTTTTGAACCCTGTTGTAGTCTTGGCCTTCACAAAGCCCAAAGATAAAGAGGGATAGAGGGAGATCTACATGTTACCTGACTGTAATGAAAAATAGCTTTCCAAAATGGGGCACTATAGTATGATAGCATGCAAAACAGCAAAATAAATTGTTTGTGACACTCTGACTGACAGATGCAAAGACAATGCAGCAGCACACAAGCAAATAGGACATTAAATGCCAAATAGAGAGGCATTAGTGAACATGCTCCACTATAAAGACTTCCTTAGCATTATTCAAGAGAAGGAAGCAAAATTGCTAAGGATAAGTACAAAAGAATAGCCCAAATATTGAGAGCAAAATCAGAAAGGGTAAGGCACAAAATGAGTTACACCTAGCAAGGGACATAAAAGGTATTAGAAGAGTTTCTTTAAATACATTAGGAGCAAGAGAAAGATGAAGGAAAGTGTAGGTTCTCTACTTATCATGGAAGAAGAGCTAATAATTAATAACATCAAAAAGGCTGAGGTGTGTAATGCCTATTTTCGTTCTGTCTTCACTAAAAAGGTTAATGGTGACCAACTATTTAACATAATATTAACAACAAGGGTGAAGGAACACAAGCCAAAATAAGAAAAGAGCAGGTTAAAGAATATTTAGATAAGTTGGATGTATTCAGTTTGGCAGGGCCTGATGAAATTCGTCCTAGGATACTTAAGGAACTAGCTGAAACAATCTTGGAACCATTAGCAATTATCTTTGAGAACTTGTGGAGGATGGGTGAGATCGGCAAACATAGCACCTATCTTTAAAAAGGGGAACAAATTGGACCTGGGGAATTATAGACCAGTCAGCCTAACTTCAGTACCCGGACATGTACTGGAACAAATTATTAACATAAACATAGGAACATAAGAACGGCTGTACCGGGTCAGACCAAAGGTCCATCTAGCCCAGTATCTATCTACCGACAGTGGCCAATGCCAGGTTCCCCAGAGGGAGTGAACCTAACAGGCAATGATCAAGTGATCTCTCTCCTGCCATCCATCTCCATCCTCTGACGAACAGAGGCTAGGGATACCATTCTTACCCATCCTAGCAAATAGCCATTTATGGACTTAGCTGCCATGAATTTATCCAGTTCCCTTTTAAACATTGTTATATTTATATTTGTTTATAAGGAATAGCCAGCGTGGATTTGTCAAGAACAAATCATGCCAAACCAGCCTCATTTCCTTCTTTATTGGCCTAGTGGCTAAGATAGAGGCAGCAGAGGTGATTATCTTAATGTTAGTAAGTTTCCTGACACTGTCCATTATGATATTCTCATAAGCAAGCATGGATGCGTAACTGGTTGAAATACCATATTCAAAGAGTAGTTATGAATGAGTTATCAAAGGGTAGCTGTCAAAATGGGAAGGCGTATCTAATGGAGTACTGCAGGGGTCAGTCCTGTGTCCAGTATTATTCAATATTTTCATTAATGACTTGGATAATGGAGTGGAGAGTATGCGTATAAAATTGATGGATGACACCAGGCAGGGAGGGGTTGCAAGCACTTTGGAGAACAGGATTAGAATTCAAAACAACTTTGGCAAACTAGGGAATTGGTCTGAATCAACAAGATGAAATTCAATAAAGTCAAGTGAAAAGTAGGAAGACAAAAATGCACAACTACAAAATGGGGAATAACTGGCTACCTGGTAGTAACGTTGAAAAGGATCTTTGAGTGATAGTGGATCACAAACTAAATATGAGTCAAAAATGTGATGCAGTTGCAAATGCAATGTGATTCAGTTAGGGCCGCACCGCCTGTCCTCCCGGCACTCTGGGGCTGGGGAGGCTGGGCCCTCTCTGGGGTTGGGGGCAGGGACCGGTGGCCACAGTGGGGGACTCTGGACTGTGGCAGGGGGGGTGGAAAGGGTGCAGCTGGGAGGCTAGCCTACCCCAGCCGGCGGTCCACATGCCACCCATGAAGAGGATGGTGACTGATTGTTCTCCACATCCCACTGAACGTAGGATAAGAAGGAATGTGCTTAATCTGTGGCAAGGGTGATTTAAGTTAGATATTAGGAAAATCTTTCTAACTACAAGGGTAGTTAAATTCTGGAATAGGCTTCCAAGGGAGGTTGTGGAATCCCCATCATTGGAGATTTTTAAATCAGGTTGGACAAACACCTGTCATGGAGGGTCTAGCTTTACTTGGTCTTGCCTCAACACTGGGGGCTTGCCTTGATGACCTCTTGAGGTCCCTTCCAGCCCTACATTTCTATGATTGTATGAAAATCAAATAAAAAAATATACAATGGCATGATCATAATGCAACTAAGACAACAAGGAAATACCAAGGAAAAGTATGCAGGCTGAAATTTCAAATAGTACAGACAAAATTGAAGCCTCTGCTTTCAGCTAAAACAAGTGAATTCATGAACGTTGTGACACTAAACCTGGCAGAAAAGATTCATACAATAGATGCACAAGCAAAATGAAAAACATCCAGAGCATACAGTGTATTGTGGCATCCTTGCAGCAAAGCTGTTAAAAATTACAATGATATTTTTGACAGACTGCAATATCTTCCAGGCACGTTACACCTGGATATAGATAAAATGATTCTGCCAGTACAGCACCTATCTCACAGAGAATCCACTGCCATAAGAGAAACAATAATGGGAGCAATAAAGTAAATGGAAAATGGCATCATTGCTAAAATCACAGAACCAAGCATAGCTGAGAACTGATGAGCAGATGTGTTCCACATGGGGAAAGCTAGGCCAAACACCAAAGAGAGATAATGAAACTACACAGCATCCCCAAAAGACTTTGAAGCAAAGGAGCAATGGATCTTTTCACTAGAAACCACACAAACCACTCATTTCTTTAGACTATTATTCAGACTTCTGGGAGCTAGATGAACTGTCAGACACTATTGCAGGGACCATCATAGACAAGGTAATCCAACATTTCAGCAGTTATTGTGTAGCTTCAGACACCGGACCAGTAGTCAGTTTGTGCAATTTACCTGGGAATAGAAGTTCAGTCACATCACATCATCACCATATCACAGCCAGTTAGATGGCAAAACTGCATTGGCAGTTAAAATTGCTACTAAAGAAATCTGCAAAAAGCAAAAAAAATATATGGCAAGACATTCTTGAAAGGACTAACATTCCCACAGAAGGCCTTAATAGCAGCCCAGTACAACACTTGACGTCAGGATGCATTCCTTGGGGCTTATAGCCCCAGCATTACAACAGCTGGAAGTGGTGGAAGGAGTAATAGACAAAAAGGAAGAGAGACTTTAAAGGCCAAAGCCTACTATGATTGACTAGCTAAAGATCTCGAAGAACTACCATCCAGAGACCACGTCCGATTAAATTATTTCCTCAGGACAAATCATGCACTTGAAAACAAATGATGTGTTGAACAGATAAATGTATGTTCATATAATGTATGGGTGGATGGGTATATATTTCACTGAAACTGCAAATACATGATCAGGGCTGGCTCTGGCTTTTTTGCCGCCCCAAGCAAACAAACAAACAAACAAACAAAATAAAACAACCTGCAGAGCGGCTGAAGCCAGGGTGCAAACTTTTGGCTAGCAGGACTCCCTGCGCTGCAGATGTGCCCCGGGCAGTGGAGTGCGCGCCCCAGCTAGCAGAGGGGAGGGGGAGGAAGCGGGGAGGAGAGAGAGAAGGGGGGCGGCCAGGGTTTCCTTCGGCCAGGGCGCTCACCACTCGGCCCCTCCCCCCACGCTGCCTGCTGGGAGGGATCCGCGCCGGTCTGGTCGGCGGGTGGGGGGGAAGGATGCGGGCTGCCCGGCTTGCTGCAGACCTGGCACCGGCTGGGGCAGCCGGAGCGCGCAGCCGGTTCCCAGCAGGGCGCTCCCCTCCTCCGCGCCGCCGCCCCCTACAGGGCAGCCAGAGCGGCGAACAAAACAAAAAGAAAAGAAAAAAAAAGGGTGGCCGTGCCGCACTAGGGTTGGATGGAATGTCACCCCTTAGAATCTGCTGCCCCAAGCACGAGCTTGCTTGGCTGGTGCCTGGAGCTGGCCCTGTACATGATGAACACAAGACATAAACATAGACATGGAGGATGGTGAAAAACACATTCTAGTGAGACTTGATCAGCGGGACATGGAAAGAACTGGCGAATGATAGATATTGGAAAAAGACTTTCAAAACACCACACCACCAGAAGAACCAAGTGAAAGGCAGTCTCTTGTCATCACAAGAAAGACTTGCACTTGCTCCAACATCAAACTGCCTGCAAAGTATACACTAAACTTGGTAAATACTAAGGTATGAAAGAACAGCTCTGTCAAATCCAGAGGAGAATAACTTAGTTCCCAAGCAAGTTAATAGTGAGTTAAAAAAAAGTAGCTGGTAAATTATCTATATGGTGATATTGATTTTAAGGTAGTATAATAAATGTTAAATATATAAGCAGGTTATGTTACGATAGATTGCATCCCAACAGGGAGCATTATCATTTGATAATATGTTTATGCGTAGGTTAATGTCTAGGAACTTAGAGAACTCTGTGCTCAGGAGGTACTTGATGAGAGGAAAGTACACGTGGAGGAAGGAATAAAATGTGAATGTTGCATTGTCTTGACTTTCTGGCTCTCTCACTTATTATCCTTGAATAGTGACCGTGTAAGCAAACCAGACAGCAACAGATCTAAGTACCAGGCATTTCTACTCACAGACTGGAGGCCCTTTAAAAAATCTAGCCTAGTTTTAAGAAGAATTCTAGTGCAGCTTGCAAGAGGCTAACTCTTGACATTTCTAGAATGTGATTGGCTGGAATTCTGAAATCCTTCTATGTTGTACCATTCTTATAAATGTTTCTATTGCTTATCCTGCACAAATGAGTATACGTGGCCTGCTGGGAATTTCCTGTCTTTTGAAATTGTGTTTCTTTTGCAAGCTTTACTGTGTATAAACATGCCATTCTTAAAAATAGCTTTGCAAGCTAGCATGTGAACTGTTACAATTTATTGCTGCTCTGAAGACTACTTCTGACATTTTTTCTAAGCGCACTTGGCCCTATTCTGCGAATTCCAGTAGTTGTGTGTGGTAATGGAACTCATGGATGGATGGTCTATGGTCTCTTGGACATTTTCTATTTGTATATTCCTTTAGAGCGTCACTGCCAGCATCCATGTTGAACTGGTACTCTATCAGCATTGCATGCTATGTGTTTAATTTTCTTCATCTTAACTTCCAGCAGTAAAATTAGAATGAGACCAGTTTGAAAAGCTGGATTCAATGTCTGGGCAAGGGGGAGAGGCATAGACTATGGACCAGAGTCTTCTCTAAGGCTAGGTCCACACTGCACACCACCGGTGGCAGCATGTACGCAGACTGTTTTTCACTGAGGCATACACTACATGCCTCAGTAGCTACCCGTGTCAGTGAAAAGCTCTGGCGGGGGGAGGCAGCAGGGAAAGGGTCGTTAATGGGGAGCTGCCAGAGCCTTTTTGCCAGAATCTATCACTACAGTGGAGAAAGGCTTGGGCAGCTCCTTGTAGTGCAAGTCTTTCCCTGGGGCACAGAAAGGCCCCTGCAACGCCCCACTGCCTGAGTCTTTCCATGCTGCAGGAGACTTTCCCTGCGGCAGGGAAAGACGCCATCAGCCAGGAGGCAGCGGGACACTACGCTGCCAAAAACAGCAGTGTTGAGGGTGGGGATGCATTGCTGGGGGGGAGTAGGGTACATACCCACCGGGTTCAGGCATGTCCTCAATCTACTTGCCTAAGTGGTGCCTCAGTGTTTATGCTGCTATTTATACTCATGCTAAGGGGGCACATAGCATATGTACGTAGTGGTATGTATGTATGTATATAGTCTACACGCTGCAGACATAACTTAAATGGGAAAAATCTGGTTAGGGAGCAGGAAACTCCACAGAGTTTCCTCCTAATTATTCTGTAGAGGGGAAAGAGGTTTGCTGCCCCTTGTGGGACTGGCAGGGGATTTGGCCTCTTAAATCAGCAGCTGTCCTGAAAATGGAAGTTCTTCTAACTGGGGCCCCCCAAAAATGAAAATTGTGAACCCCAAATGCTTTCCAAATGCTTCAGTTCCATCTCAGGTATTAACCATCACCTTTGCACACATCCAACTAGTTAGGGACAGAGAGTGCTTGGGCCTCACCCTAAAGTACTAAAAATGAATAGCAAGTGGACTTGGGATGACACTCTGTGAGATGCATGTGTGGAGTGGAGATAATGGGCCAGTTTCTGTCTTCAGTAATATCGCTATAACCACAATGGATTTAAACTGATATAACTTAGTGCAAAATTTGACCCAGTTCTTTTCTTCCCCCTTAGAAAAAGTTGTCATGATGGACCTCATCTTTTGTTAGTATCATTACATGAGCAATGCACTGTTAATAAAATATAGCACTGTGGATGAAGGTAATCATTGCAAAACGATAGAAGCACTTATAAAAACACCAAGGTTGATTGCCACCACACTGTAACGCTTCTGACTTTAATTAAATTACTCCATATTTACACTGGTTGAGATCAGATCCAGTCATATAGGGAACAAAATTTCAAATGTGGGTTAATAAATAAGGCAACTAAATTGTGTGTTGGGTCACTCATATTGGAATCTAGTTGCCTAAATGAGCATTGTATATGCCTAAATGCAGATCTGAGTGTTTATATGTGGTTTGAATTCAGCTATGATCCTGTGAAGTGAAACAATAGAAGCTGTCTGAAAAAGGGTGTATGGAAGTAGGAGAATTATCTCCAATAAAATGCAATGTATGATTATGGTAAATTGGTAGCACCCTTTGATTTGCTAGGCTAATCACATTTGTGTATTTCCTAGAAATCGTGAAATTTGTTAGAATTCAATATTGTCATGTCAACACGCATATGAAATGGATTCTCTCATTCTCATATTAAGAGGCTGATAGGAAGTCAGACGTATTTGAGGGCTAGATGGAAGGTTATGTTATGTTACTTTTGGCTGTTTCTATAATATTATATATTATATATATATAATTATCTTTTATATATATGCACTTCATCAAATGTGGTGTTCAGTAGGTTTATGCATGACATTTTGTGCAGGAGTTGTTTCATTTCTGGAAAAAAATGAAATATCAAACTTTTTGTAGGTGGTATCTGAACATGCTGGAGTTCCATATGGAAAGAGATTATATTAGCAAGAAGAATTACAGCTGTTTGCAATACTTCTTTATGATAACAATTGACTTTCTTGAGGAAGAGAGTTGCCTTAGGCACACAGTACTTGCACTTTTTTTTCCTATAGTGAACATTATATATTTTGCAACAAAAAAACTTCAAAAACAGACTCCAAAGAGAAACTGCTGAACTTGAATTAATATGCAAACTAGATACTATTAACTGTGGCCTAAACAAAGACTGGGAATGGTTGGGTCATTACACCAATTGAATCTATTTCCCTATGTTAAGTTCTCCTCACACCTTCTATGGGCCATCTTAATTATCACTTCAAAAAGTTTTTTTCCTCCTGCTAACGATAGCTCATCTCAATTGATTAGACTCTGCCTGTTGGTATGCATACTTCCACCTTTTCATGTTCTCTGTATGTATACATTTCCCCTGTCTGTGTGTTCCATTCTATGCATCCGAAGAAGTGAGCTGCAGCTCACGAAAGCTCATGCTAAAATAAATTTGTTAGTCTTTAAGGTGCCACAAGTACTCCTGTTCTTTTTATTATATAGGGAGTTAGAAGATACACGTTCTGTACTGTATTTCAAGCTAATTGAATATGAAGATTTGTGGAAAGACTTTGCAAAACATAGTTCCTTGATTTCCAAATGTACTGGGATTCCCTTTGTGTGACATAGGTAGGGGCCAAATTCTGCTCTTTTTTACACCAGTGCAATTTCAGCAAAGAGTTGAGTGTCTCATGCTTTACTTGTATAATCCACTGTTCTATGTGTGCTACATTTTCCTTTCTGCACCTAGGGCTGCCAGTTTTGGTTGGATGTATTCTTGGAGGTTTCATCACATGACAATTTTTAATTAAAGAATAATCTTTAATTCCTGGAGACCTGCGCCCAATCCACTGAGGATGTGAGTCTGTTACAGAATCTGGCCTGTCAAATGTAAAAGCTCTTGCTTTCAGCTCTGCAGGTCCCTGTTCTATTGGTCAAGATAGTCGCTTCACATAAGTGAGGTTCATCTGGGATTTGAGCTGCCTCAGGATGAGTTTCTTCTCTGTTCATGTAATGCACAGCCAATGAGTGTTATGGGACTCCTTTTGTGCCTGATTGACAAAGGAAGTGAATCTCTTACTGCTCCCACTCTGAGATCCTGGCTCTTTATTTCAACTGTGCAAACTCCTACTTTCACCTCTAAAGGTCATCGGTTCAGTCCCTGCTCCCTGCCAGGATGCTCGCCCTCACACTTATGTTTATGGCCAGGCCTAGCCTGATGCTTGTGCTAAATAAAAGGGAGACATTCCAATTTACAAGTCTTCAGGCTTATTTATGATACCGCACATGGCTGCTTTAGTTTAGCTTCCAAGTCCTGTGAGGAAGAGACACCTAAATATGTTTTTAAAAAACCTAACACATGGTACTTTCAGAGCAGACTTGGGGCACTTTCAAGACTACCACTACCAGACTGTTATAAGAACAATACCAAAGAAAGAAGTGCTTTTGCTCACAAAGTGCCCTGTTTACACTCATACTGCATTTTATATACTTTATGGTATTACCCAAATTAACATCTTTTTCCATATAAAACAGTAATGAGTTTCTATGGGTATAGCATTCACTCTCATTTTAAACTATACAATTCAATCTAGATTTAACTTAAGCTAAATGGTAAGGCCTTCCTGCAGATGAAGTTTGCTTGTACTTTTAAGATTTCCTTTTGTGGTGCTTCAAAATTACCTGCCTTGACCAGGGCCACCCATAAATAGTTAACTGAAACACCTGTATTTGTTCTTTTAATCACATATTTCATTTGATTGGTCAGCAATTACTTTGAAGCAATATCTGTATCTATCTATATGAAGCATTTTAAACACCTGATTTAGCTAAGTTCCTGCATGTTTCTGATAATTACATTTAGGTAAAAAATAATCAACTCATAAACTGGACTGTTGTATATGAGTTACACATAATCACATAGCTACTTTGTAAGTATTTGGTATTTACCCTATGTGACAGGGTGCTGAGCAGGAGGACCGCAGAATCAGCCCCCTGCCACACCAGCCCCATTTAAGCAAATAAAGTGGAGCTTGCTGGAAAGAACCTGCCCTAATTGGGGAATGAAAGCCAGCTGCCAGCCCAGGGCTATATAGGAGGCAGGAAAGATGGAGGTAAGTAGGGAGGGAGAAAGTCCTTCCTTCCTGGGCTCAGACTCAAGGAATCATGGGGAGAGCAGGAAGAAAGGGAAAAGGCAGGGAGTGGAAGCAGGGAGGTAGCTCCCCGTCCTGCCTGCAGATGGTAAAGGGTTGCTTGTATGGTGAAAAGGTGGTGGGAACACAACCTGTAAATAAACTGCACCGGTCGTTATTGAACCCAGGGTCTCCGAGTGATGTTATTTGAGCCTAGTAGAGCCAGGAAGGCCAGTTGTGTTCTTATACCCTGGTATATCTGAACAGTACAGGGTGCTTTCTTTGTAACTGAGTAAGTATTCAACAGTTATCATGTAAGCAAAACATTAGTATTTATCCTTCCATAGTTGTAACTGCCCACTTGGAGTTTCCCGGCTCCTGGAACTTTGCTATGAGCCTCTAGGGGAGCTACCAGAGACCTCGGATGCCATTTCCCAGCTGCTTGGGGTCGGGGTGGATAGAGGTAGGCTGTGGAAGAATTCTGCTGGTGCAGACACTGCATAGGCCTGCAAGCCCCAGGGGTCAGAGGAAGTTTGTAGGGGGCACTATGGAGATTCTAGACTGAATAGACTTTAAGGTCAGAAGGGACCATTATGATCATCTAGTCTGACCTCCTTCACAATGCAGGCCACAGAATCTTACCCATCCACTTCTATAACAAACCCCTAACCTATGTCTGAGTTATTGAAGTCTTCAAATTGTGGTTTGAAGACCTCAAGGTGCAGAGAATCCTCCAGCAAGTGACCCATGCCCCATGCTGCAGAGGAAGGCGAAAAACCTCCAGGGCCTCTGCCAATCTGCCCCGGAGGAAAATTCCTTCCTGACCCCAAATATGGTGATCAGTTAAACCCTGAGCATGTGGGCAAGACTCACCTGCCAGCACCCAGGAAAGAATTCTCTGCAGTAACTCAGATCCCATCACAGACCACTGGGCATACTTACCTGCTGATAATCAAAGATCAATTGCCAAAATTAATTGCCAAAATTAGGCTATCCCATCATACCATCCCTTCCATAAACTTATCAAGCTTAGTCTTAAAGCCAGATATGTCTTTTGCCCTCACTACTCCCCTTGGAAGGCTGTTCCAGAACTTCACTCCTCTAATGGTTAGAAACCTTTGTCTAATTTCAAGTCTAAACTTCCTAGTGTCCAGTTTATACCCATTTGTTCTTGTGTCCACATTGGTACTAAGCTTAAATAATTCCTCTTCCTCCCTAATATTAATCCCTCTGATATATTTATAAAGAGCAAGCATATCCCCTCTCAACCTTCTTTTGGTTAGGCTAAACAAGCCAAGCTCTTTGAGTCTCCTTTCATAAGAGAATGGCAGCCTATAGATCACAGCTTGCTGAAGGCTGTTTGTTTATTAAATATTGTCTAATTTATACATTTCAGCCTTTGCAGCAGCCCAGAATATTGAGGGAAGACAAGTGGCTTAATACCACCTCTGTGGTCCCCTTTGGACTCTGTGTGTTGCTCCTGCTGGAGCCATAGTACAGAATTTCAAACTGAATGTGAAGTGGATTAGTTACTACAGAGCATATAGATTCTGCTTTTTGTTTCTGAAAAAACCAAACCCAAAAGAACAGTTGCTCTCTCCTCAGTTGAGTTGTCAGCTGCCTGCTGGTGTAACTGTGTAAAACAGTAACAATGGGAAGACTTCAGTGGGAGCTGGATTGGGCAATGAGAACAAAATGTGGCCCCATGAATTTATGGTGAAAAACAAATGTGAGGGCAGTAGAAGAATGGTGCATGGAAAGATGGCTTGTAATAGTGATCAGGTCGTCTTGAAAAAAATATATATTAACTGAACCAACATTGTCTGCAGCAATTTTTATAGTGTTCTCTATAGCATAGGAAAGGGATTTATCTTAACTACAGTACTTGGCAAAGAAATAAACATGGGAAAATAATATTTGTTCAATATCATTGATGTGGATGGAAAAGCATTTTTTCAAGCACAGAGTGTTAAAATACATTAAAATATTTCAAAATAAAAAGAATTAATGACTTTTAAATTTCCCCCCAATCCCATATTCATAGTTTCATTTGAATAAAAACTTTTCTTGAGTTCTTTGATTAATACTGTAATTAAATGTACATAAAGACCGAAGGAGAGAGTAGAGAATTAATGGAAAAAGGTGGAATTGCATAAAAGAATGGATAAGAGAAATCGAATCAGGATATGGTCACATAGTCCATCCAGCTGTCAGTGCATGATTTTTCTTTACAGTACATTTCATGACACTTTGTCCACTCTGAAATGTTGCTGGTGATGAGGCCTCCACATGTTCCTTTGAGATAAATGTTGTTCTCTGTTAACCAATGCACCTATAGGTGTCTTTCATATAGTAATCACCAGGTCACGGAGGTTGTTTCAAGAATAAATGCCCACCCCTGTGAACAGAGGCTCTACAATCTGGCCCATAAGCATTTGTTCATTGGCAGCTAAGACAAATTTGGATGTCTGACAAGCAAACCTGGTTGTCTCACCACATGAGCTGTGACCTTATTGTCGCCTGTACATTAAAATGAAATCTTGTTGCAGCTGTTATGTTTCTGAAGGTCATTTCTCTGCATTCTGCTTGGTTTTGGTATTCTTGACTCTTGTTCAGTTGCTGTAATATAAATGAAATACTACAGCCACCACCCATCAGAGAGTGAGACCACATAATTCATTTCACATTAGAAGTTTTACTCAAATGCCTAGAGGATAAGGGAGGTATTTTCAAAGGCATAAATTGAAGTTAGGTGTCAAAGTCCCATTGATCTTCTATAGGGCCTGGATTCTTAACTGCCTTTTGTGCCTGTGAAAATCTCTCACATTATGGGTCATGTTTAGCTCATTTGAAATCTGGACTGGATGACACAGGAAAAAACTAGTCCAGTTCTCCTGTAATGCTGCCTGCTGTTGAGGGCTTAATGTGACTCTCTCCACAACTGCATTTCCCCACTCCGAGAGAGAGAAAACATTTGGGCCATTTGCTTGTATTTGCATCCCATCCTGATTTTGACGATGCTGCATATATAGATGCATGTGCTTGTTCTGATTGTGGAAAACACACATTTTGCCGCTGCCATGCTACAGGACAATGAGAACAGTATTTCCACCAAGATCACTATATGCAGAAAGGCTTACGGTTTATGCTTAAAGCTTTATGGTTAACCACGAGATGGTTAACAGCTTTCTTAGACATGTGTGCGCACTGTCATTTGTATTGGAGACAATGGCATAGAAGTGTTATTTTAGACTGATGTAAAGGACTCCCCTTCTCCTCCCTCCATACCCACATCAAGTGGTCTAGCAGAGTGTCATTTTGTACACTGCCATAACAGGCCAGTTCTTTCTATTACCAGGCCACTGTGCAGAGTCAAAGCATTCAAACCATGTGAATAGAGATTGTTGTAGCCTGGTGAATCTGGCATTCATATGTTCAATGACAGCTTTAAGTATATAGGGCTCATTTTATGAGCTGCCTTATGTGCCTATGCAAGGGCGGGAAAGAGGGTATACATAGTCTCTTTCCTCCCCTGCCTAAGTCACCTACATAACCAGTCTATGTACGGGTGTAGAGGAGCCACGACAAGCCCACTACTCCCCCAGCTTGTGTATCTTGTGCACTGGCCAGCATGGGTGAGTTTGGCCTAGAGAAGGAAGCAGTCTGTCAGACATAGGGCTGGTACAGCTTACTTCCCTCCTGGAACAAGTTGTAAGCCAGGACCCAACTGTCACTCTGAATCACAACTGGAGCCCTGGCCTGCTTCTGACAGTCCAATTGTGCGCTGGCCCTCTCTCAGGACTTATGGTAACTCCACAATCTAGCCCAGAGATTGGATTTTTCTGCCACTTTGCCTCTAAGTGTAAGGAAATGTTTACACCTTCAAAAGCTGCCATCCATTTAGGACAGGGGTTCTCAGACTTTTGTACTGGTGACCCCGTTCACATACCAAGCAGGGGTAGCTCCAGGTCCCAGCACGCCAAGCGCGTGCTTGGGGCGGCATGCCGCGGGGGGCACACTGCCGGTCACCGGGAGGGCGGCAGGCAGAGTGCCTTCGGCGGCATGCCTGTGGAGGGTCCGCTGGTCCCGCGGCTCCGGTGGACCTCCTGCAGGCACGCCTGCGGATGCTCCACCGAAGCCGCGGGACCAGCGGACCCTCCGCAGGCACACCTGCAGGAGGTCCACCGGAGCCGCGGGACCGGCGAGCGGCAGAGTGCCCCCCGTGGCATGACGCCATGCTTGGGGCGGCGAAATGTCTAGAGCCGCCCCTGATACCAAGCCTCTGAGTGTGACCCCCCCTTATACATTAAAAACACTTTTTTATATATTTAATGCCATTATAAATGTGGAGGCAAAGTGGGGTTTGGGGTGGAGCCTGACAGCTTGTGACCCCCATGTAATAACCCTCGTGAACCCCTGAGGGATCCTGACCCCCAGTTTGAGACCCCTGCTTTAGGACATAAGGCCCCAAAGTGAGTTTGCTCAGTATGTTAGGCTCAAGCTCCTCCATTGGGTCATCAACAGTGTACTCTGTACTTGCAAAGGTTAACTGGGAGATGGCCCCATTGCTCAGGTTCATTTTCTCCTCCCTCCATTTTCTAAGAGTGAAATAAAGAACTAATATGCCAGTGTGAGTAAGGTTACTGATGTGAGTAAGGCTTTGTAGGGTTCAGGTCCTAATTACAATCTGCATAATTTTCCAGCTTTTAAAATTTGCAATCACCTCTATTATTATCAGTATAAGTCAATCTCATTATTTGTGGCTTTACCTGTAACAAACACATTATTAAAAAAAGCCTTGCTGTGAAAGCAGACTTTATGAAAAGCCACCCTTAGTTGTTCATGCAGTTTGTAGAGTGTTGAACATCTAATGTTGAACAATGGCTCCTTGATTTTAAATGGCTTATTAATATACACTTGCAGGTAATTTGAATGGAGATTCAAAATTATGAGATTCCTATTTCAAAGAAATCAGAACGAATCTTTGCTCAAAAGCCCCTCAAAATACTCTTGGAAAGCTCACATGGAGTTATTACCCCCTAACTTAAAACAATTTTTGGTAGTTGTCCACCAGACCTGGAGGTGAGATTCTGAAATAAGAAGACTCCGACTCAGCAGGCTTTTACAAGGGTATTGAAACATCATAGCTAAGGAAATGAAGTTGAGATTTGGTCAGGGTCTGCTAACACCTGCAAGATAATCTGACATAGCCATACATTTTTTCCTAGTGTGGATGTACTTCAATTTTGTCAATCGAGGTCGACCCTAGTGAGAAGCCTAGAATTGACTTCAGCCAGCCAAATATTGAGATAATAGATGTAAACCTAGGTCTACACTTGGGAAAATCAAAGTCCATCACCTAATGAAATAGAAACAGAGGTCAGAGTCCAACAGAGCAGGACAACCAAGTAATATTTTCCCTCCTTTTAATTGCTTTTTCCCCCACTGTGGGAATCATTGTAATTTGCAGGCAAGCAGCATACATACATTAGGGATAGTTTCTATTTTTTGCAATCAAATTATTTTCCTTAAATGAGGGCTCTGCATATGTTGATTTTATAAGAACATTTTTGCTCAACAGCAGAGCCAACAACCTCTGAGTGCTCTTACTCCCTCTGTTTGTGTTAAATAATTATCCATTTATGTAGGAAACACTTCCAGACATAGAATAGAAAAACATATTTTTGTGTAGCATGTCTCTAAAATGTAACTTAGCAGCCTATATACCATGTGACTAAAAATGTAGGACCATTTCATTGCCCAAGAGGGGAAACCAGAGCTAGGAAACTGCACGCGTCAACTCATGGACTTTCCTACAGAGTTGTACCAGGGATGTGTGCAGCGGATTTGTGTCCCTTCCATGGAGCAGGCAGGGCCAACACCCACTTAACCCATGGATGTCCCAATGTCTTCAAGAAAACCTTGAGACCATAAGCACACATATGGATGGCATGAAGGCTCAGTGCCTGTCTATTACATCCCAAGCCACACCTGTTCTATGGGGAGCTATAGTTACATGTGTCTGTGCAGTCTGCAGACGCATCTCTCCCAAGTAGTGTTTCAATGTGTGTACAGAAATCCCTTCGATATATTTCTTTTTTGGGGGGGAGGGGGAGGACTATATTGTTGACAGGGTCCATCCCCTGATCTCACTCCCTCCCAACCCATGGAGCTTCGAAGTGCAGGAGTTTCTGTGGGATTGAAGCGTGCAGCTGATCTGATGCTACCTTCTCCTTTACTCGCTGACTGCTTTCGATTGGGTTTTGCTCCTCTGCCCTCATGTTAAAGGAGAAGAGACTACAGGCCCTAGAAAGTAAGAACAACTTCTTTTCCAAGAGCCAGTTGTACAAGCTGTATTTAACTTTGGCTCCATTGATTTCCCTATTGCTTTACTATAGCTTTGCATAGTATAAAAGCATAGGGATCATAGAACAGCTCATTGGTGCAGGGTATGAAATAACTTTATTATCATATGCTAGAAATAACTGTGTGAAATCAATATAACAACGTGAAATAAAGTATGGTTCAAATATCAATGGTCCCTTCCTATATCCCCCATTTACTTTCTTTTGGTGCTTGTATATCAGAGACTTGGGACCAGATTGTGATATTGTGATTCCTTTACTCACATTGAATAATACCTTATTACATATATAGTTTCACTGATTTCAGTGGAACTACTCCTGGAGGAAGATACTACACTTGGTGTGATAGACAATATCCTGGACAAACCTCATGGAATCAAGATAAAATTTACACTTTATTGAATTAGGTTTGAGACCTTTGATGTCCATTGTATTAAAAGTGCAATGGTGTCTGTGTTATTGTATGCAACTTCTCTAGTCGGAGGGGGTGATAATGTAATTCCTCAGCCCTTTGAAACCACACCCTAGAGAAATTCTCCAGGGACCAACAGATAAAGACAGGATTTTGGGATAGGCTGGTTTTAAACTGGCTCAGAGCCTATTTCCTGATCCACCAAACAGACAGGACCCCTGGTCCACAGACGGACCCTTAGGGAAGGGTTGGAAGCACTGGGCCTATTGAGGCCCCATAAGACTGCGCTTGTTCTGAGCTAAAGCTCAGATGAACCTCAACCCACAAGGAAATCCCCTGGGTGTGGTTTGGAAGGACTGCTCCTGCTAAAGCCAATGTTAGGATAGAGGTGATCTCTGGTAAGCTGATTAGCATGTGTGTTTATTCCTTTTATTGTTTGTAATATGTTTTCTCTGTAATGCTTTTCACCTGAAGAATAAAATAGTTCTGTTTAGAAAAAACTGGGTGGGAAATTGCAACTGTGGGCAGTCACACTGTTAGCTGTCTCTGA
The DNA here is from genome assembly GCF_020497125.1 of Mauremys mutica. NCBI lineage: Eukaryota > Metazoa > Chordata > Testudines > Geoemydidae > Mauremys > Mauremys mutica. Next base: position 26,725,830 of record NC_059081.1, on the reverse strand, counting down.
AGAGAAAGCAAACAGGTGTGCATGGGAAGTCTGTCTTTGCTGGAGATAACACAGCGAAGGCAAGGAACTATTCAGCCTAGAAATACCCCAGTCAGAAGGGAGTGAGATGTGGGTCTTCACCCAAGAAAGGCAATGGCTGGGGAGCTGGAGTGGGCTGACCTTGTTGGTCCATAGAGGGGGAATACAGGTATAATTGCCCTGAATTGTGAAAGCTTACTACACATGCAGTCTGACTGAATTCAGTGGAGTTACTTCTGGAGTAAGATAGCTTTACTCTTACCAACTGTATTATCTCTGTCTGGCCCTTCTCTTGTCCCATTGTGCTTCACCCCAGTTTATCTCACAGCCAAACTCTGCCTTTAAATTACACCTCTTGTATTGCCAGTGATTTCAGGATTGTTGCATTGTGTTCTTTACTGTGGGTCTTACACAGCTGACATTTAAGCTAATGGATAAACGAGCAGATAAAATCATGTTCTTGCAGGGCAGCACTGGGGTGACGTGTTTCCAGTACATCCTGAGAGGAGACCTCACACACACAAAATATTCAAAACCATGTAATGCAGTGGCAAAAAGGGACACATTTCAAAGGAGACACTTTCTTCAGAGCGGAGACAGTAGTTGGCATTGGCACAAATCTGAATCATCCTTTTCATGAAAGTGGGCTAATGCATAATATTAATAAATGTAGAGAACACTCATACTTCACCAGGTCACGCTATTAAATTGTGTCTGTCCCTTGTATCCTGAAGTTATGTTTTAAATACTAGCTTTCCTCAACAGTCTCATCTGACTAATCTTTTCATGCTCCGGTAGCCTTAACACCAGTTTCCTAACTCTGCTGTTTATTGATGTGCGGCACCTGCACCAATAACTGAGAATTATTTAGCTTGTCAAGTTTCTTATAGCTTTGTGAGAAATTTTTTTCTGCTCTGATGACTGCAGAGGCTTGGCTAACATTTTGTATTAGACATGTAAATGGTGCCATGTTTATTACACTGCCTCTCTTTTCAATTCATAAGAGTCTCAGGAACTTTCAGAAACACACATTAGTAGAAAACATTAGTAGCATTATTATTTTTTTACTTTAGCAACTATATATATACCCTGATATAATGCGACCCGATATAACACAAATTCGGATATAACGCGGTAAGGCAGCACTCCAGGGGGATGGGGCTGTGTTTCCGGCGGATCAAAGCAAGTTCGATATAACACGGTTTCACCTATAACGCGGTAAGATTTTTTGGCTCCCGAGGACAGCATTATATCGGGATAGAGGTGTATATAAAAAACTCCCCAAGTAACTTAAGATTCCCTAGTGATATTATTTCAATTAATGGGCCTATGGAGTCAGGGTTAGGTTTCTATAATGTATTATGGGGGAAAAAAAGTCAAGCCATGTGGCTCATTTTCTTGCTCATGAATATATCAGCAAACATGTGATCTGATCCTGCAAGTTGGGAGCTGCCTTATCTTCCATGGTGCTCAGCACTTTGCAGGATTGAGTCCATAAAGATGAATCATAATAGGGCATCTGAGTTTATTATCTATATTACACTAGCACGCAGCAGCCCCAACTGAGATCAAAGCCCTATTGTGCTTTGCACTGTATAGCCACATAGTAAGAGACTATCCCTGCCCTGTTAAGTTTATAGTCTGAATAGACTAGACTGACAAAGGTGGGCTGGGAAACCGGCACAGAAAAGTGAAATGACTTGCCTAAGGTTAGTGACAGAACTGGGAGAGAGAACCCAGTTCTCACAGGTTCTAATCTAGTGCTTTACCATCCTGCCTTCAAAAGAACTGAAGCTATAAACCTGATTTGACCAGGTAAAATGAACCATATTAGCCACTGTAAAAAGGAAAACATAGCATGTCTGACTATGTTTGGTGTATTACAGGTAACATGTTGACAAGGTAATATAAATCCACAGGATGGTGTGTGTATTTTTAGCTTCCTAACAGAATGAACTAGGAATATAGCACATTCACAGAATCTAAACTTTCATCAGTGCAGCTCTCAGGCTTTTTGTCAAAATAAATGCAGAAATCACAGAATTTTCAAGGGATTTTATGTTTCTGATGTGGGTAGCTCAAGCTTCTTAATGCCTGAAAATCTCTAAATGTGGTTTTTCTTCTAGCCTTTCATTTTTTTAAATCTTGCGAGCAATAAGCACTCAGACCAAATATGATAGCCATTGCTCATGGCTCTTGGCTGTCCCACATACCTAGTCAGTTCAAGATTAAGGCCCTTTACAGCTGTGCTGACCACAATCCTTAAAATATTGCTGACTAGTTATTATCCCAAAACATCTATGTGCTAAAGATGGAGTTTCCCTTTGAAGAGGCTCAACATTTATTGAGAAAATAATTCTAGTGTCGATGTGGATCTGTTGATAGACTGGGTGACATGCAGTGGCATTGTTTAATCACTTCTGCCTGCTGATCTTTGGGTTTTCTTCTAGCACAGTAAAATAGAGAGAGCTTTGTGCAGTCACAGTGCACGCCTCATTATAGCTAGGAAAGCACAAATTAAATATTAGCCTGTTAGGTTACACATATTGGAGAAATTCTGTGCCTCTTTATGAAGGACATTACTGATGTGGGCAGTTCAAAGTGAACAAGGTGGCACAAAGGGTGGGATGGGTAAAAGGATATTCATAGACTATAAGGCCAAAATCTAATCTGACCTGTAAAACACAAGCCATAGGACATCTCTGAATTAATTCCTGTTTGAACTAGAGCATGTTTCTTAGAAAAACATCCAATCTTGATTTAAAAGTTTCCAGAGATGGAGAATCCACCACAACCCTCGGTAAATTGTTCCTATGGCTGTTAAAAATGGGCTTGTGATGGGGTGGTGCTGCCTAGTGGTTAGATCATGGGGGGTCCCAGGTATCCCCCCTGTATGGCAGCAACCACACTGCTGCTGTGACAATCCCCCTTGTGGTAGGTAGTGATTCAGCCTTCTAGCCAGGCCACCAATTGTGTTCACCCACTTACGGGCAAACAGAGTCCAGCAAAATATATGTAGTTCAATGGCCCCACAAAAGAAAGGGTCAACAGGCCATCTCCTGGCCCCGATGGGTGGTGTGCCCTTGACTCAGGGCTTACATTGTCTCTATCCCCACCAGATTTCCAATGGAGAGGAGAAGAGCATTGTGCTCTCTTCACAAAGTGGGGTTGGTAGGGGGAGCCCAGACCCTCCATCTCCACTGGGCTCCAACGCAGGGCCCTACAGGAGGCCATGCTAACAAACACCCCAGAGTGCTTCAGGGCTGCCTCCCTGGGCCACTTCTTACCACTTACTTCCCCAGTCCAAAGCATGGTCAAAAGCCTCACAAATGATCCACCCAAAGGCTAGTCCCTTCTCTAGGACCTGGATTAGCTGCCACTTGCAGACCTCTGCCCTGCAGCCTGGACTGCTACTGTATCCATACTCAGGTGCTCCCAAGATAGGTCTCTCCTGTCTGTCCCCTACTGAGCTGTCTGTGTCTGGTTCTCTTTTTAAGCTCATTCTCCAGCTCGAGCAGGCTCTGCAGGTGTGACAGGGTGGAGGCAGCTGGGCCCAGTACAGGTCCTTAACCTCTTCTGTCCCAGTTTATAGACCCCATCAGAGGGCATCTTATTTTTAGTCTGAATTTGTCTAGCTTCAGCTTCCAGTCAGGGATCTTGTTATACCTTTGTCTGGTAGACTGAAGTGCCCTCTGTTATCAAATATCTGGTACCATGTAAGTATGTATAGACTGTGATCAAATCACCGCTTAACCTTCTCTTTGTTAAGATAAACAGACTGATCTGTAGTTTTCAAAATCCTTTAATCATTGCTGTGGTTTTTCTCTGAACCCTCTCCAATTTATCAACATCCTTCTTGAACTGTGGGCCCCGGATCTAGACACAGTATTCCAGTAATGGTTGCATCAGCGCCAAGTACAGAGGTAATGCAGCCTCCCTACTCCTACTTGATATTCCCCTGTTTACACATCCAAGGATTGCATTAGCTCTTTTGGCCACAGCATCACACTGGGACCTCATGTTCCGCAGATTATTGACATGAATCCACCCCTTCTCCAATCCAAAAGCCTTAACTGCTGATTGGGTGCCAAAATGCAAAACTCCTTCCCAGGTCATTCTGGGTGCCAAAAGATATAGTTGTCCTCTTTCCAGCTCTAAAACTTACAGCTTCCCCCTAATTTCAATACAAAAATTGATGGCACACAGAAATTTATAGGCAGTGTACAATATATTTAATTTAACTTAAAAATCAGTACTGTACTGAATTATATGCCAATGCCATATCAATCACACATAACTGCCAGTCTACCAAAGTCTCTGCAATATAATTTAATAATAATAGTATCCAGATCTTATATGGTGCTTTTTATCCATAGATCTCAATGGGCTTTTAGAAAAGAGGTCAGCATCATTGTCACCATTTTACAGATGTGGAAACTGAGGAACAGAGACTAGGATGCACATGTGAATGTTCTCATCACTGAGCTATGGGATAGTCTGATGTGGGGCTCCCCCGGTCTCTCCTATTGAAGCTGTTTCACTGGGTAAATAATTGGAGTCATTGGAGCAGAGGGACTGAATCCTGGGTCTCTTAAGGTAAGTACCTTAATCAGCAGCTACAGTGTCATTCTCATGCTTGTGCTTGACCAAATGACACTTTGAGAGCAAGCGAGAGAGAATGACTCTATAGCGAGAGTTTGGAGCACTCGCCCAGGATCCAGTCCCCCTCCTCCAATGACTATTTAAAAATATTTATTCACAAATCCCTTCTCCCCTCACATGGATTTTGATTTACAGGTAAACTGAGTAACACGCAGTCATACTGTTTATGCTCTTCTGCCTGCTCGTCTTTGAATTTATGTAAGTACCTTGAACAGGATTTCTAATTGTCACTGACCTCATCTTCATGCTGCGTTCAGCGATTCACACTGCATACTGTGCTTCAAGGTCACACATAGCAGAAGAACTGGAAGAATGTACAGGAAGATGGTGCCCTAGGTATGTGCGTATGTTCCACAAATACTGAATAGGTAAAAGATAAGTGACTGAAGGCTGCATCATTGTTTTGAGACAAATGTCATTACCTCTGTAGGTTGGAAAACAAAACTTGCTGACATCTATGCACACTAGCTCACACATTTTCTGGTGGTCAGCATCAGAATTGACTTGGTTCAAAATGATAATTTCAAGTGAAATCAGTTGATTTTTGCAAGAACTGAAAAGGCCCCATAGGTAAGGCTATGATTTTGTCATGGATATTTTTAGTAAAAGGTCATAGGCAAAAAACAAAAAATCACAGAAGCCATGGCCTGTTCCTGGCTTTTACTGAAAACATCCCTGACAAAATGGGGAGAGAGGTGGATTCAGCATTCTGCCCCTCCCCAGTGGCTGGGAGCTGAAGGGACCCCATTGCCCAGTGGCTGGGAGTGGTCCCCCTGCCACCCTGTGGGACTGGAGCTGGGGGGGGTGTTCCCTAACTGCCCTGCAGGGCTGGGACCTGTGGGGTGTGTGTGTCCCCTGCTGCCCATGGTGTCTGGAGAACTGCGGGGGGCCCCCACCCCCAGCTGCTGAACAGCTCCAGCATCTGGGAGCTGCAGGCGGGCCCCCCACCCATGTCTGCTCAGCAGCTCCGGGGTCCCTCTGCCACCACTGCTGACGAATGGGAGCTGCAGTGGGGCCCTGGCTGATTGCGGCGGCTGAGCAGCTGCAGGGGGGACCCCTGCTAGCAGCAGTGGCTTGGCAGCTCAGGGTTGCTGCTGGTGGTGGCAGCTGGTCAGTTGCCGGGCGTCCTGCCACCCTCAGCTGCAGGACAGTCCCTTGCTACCCGCAGTGGCTGGGCTGCTGCAGGGCCCCCAATGTCAGGGAGGTCACTGGAAGTCATAGATTCCATGACCTCCGTGACATAATTTTAGCCTTACCCATAGGTAGCCAGAAATAAAAAAGAACATTCAGTAAAATTAAAAAATCAAACCAAACCCCAGTCCTGTTCTATTTATTGTTGTATAGAGGGTTAAAGAGCTGAAACAGTTTGCCATGATCTGAAGTTTACTAAGACTAAGATGAACTATAGACAACGTAATTCAGAGCAATCTTGCTGGATATAATAAAATAGAAAATTTCTTGCTGCAAGACTTTTTTTTGTCATCCTGGCAACTTTTGTTATGGCAAAAAAATATTTAAGTACATCGGAAGCAGGAAGTCTGCTAAACAACCAGTGGGGCCACTGGATGACTGAGATGATAAAGGAGCACTCAACGACGATAAGGCCATTGCGGAAAAAAGAAATTAATTCTTTGCCTCGGTCTTCACGGTTGAGGATGTGAGGGAGATTCCCAAACCTGAGCCATTCTTTTTAGGTGACAAATCTGAGGAACTGCCCCAGGTTGAGGTGTCATTAGAGGAGGTTTTGGAACAAATTGAACTAAACAGTAATAAGTCACCAGGACCAGATGGTATTCACCCAAGAGTTCTGAAGGAACTCAAATGTGAAATTGCAGCACTACTAACTGTATTCTGTAACCTATCATTTAAATCAGCTTCTGTACCAAATGATTGGAGGATAGCTAGTGTCATGCTAATTTTTAAAAAGGGCTCCAGAGGAGACCCCAGAAATTACAGGCTGGTAAGCCTGATTTCAGTACAGGGCAAGCTGGTTGAAACCAGAAAATTGTCAGACACAAAGGTAAACATAATTTGTTGGGGAATAATCAACATGGTTTTTGTAAAGGGTTATCATGCCTCACCAATCTACTAGAATTCTTTGAGGGGGTTAACAAGCATGTGGACAAGGGGGATCCAGAGGATATAGTGTATTTAGATTTTCAGAAAGCCTTTGACAAGGTCTCTCACCAAAGACTCTTAAGCAAAGTCAGCAATCATGGGATAAGAGGGAAGGTTCTCTCCTGGATCAGAAACTGGTTAAAAGATAGGAAACAAAGTGTAGGAATAAATGGCCAGTTTTCAGAATGGAGAGAGGTAAATGGTGGTGTCATTGTGAATAGTTCTCTGAAAACATCCACTCAATGTGCAGCGGAAGTCAAAAAAATGAAAAGAATGTAGGGAATCATTAAGAAAGGGATAGATAATAAGACAGAAAACATCATATTGCCTCTATATAAATCCATGGTATGCCCACATCTTGACTACTGCGTGCAGATGTGGTCGTCTCATCTCAAAAAAAGATATATTGGACTTGGAAAAGGTTCAGAAAAGGGCAACAAAAATGATTAGGGGTATGAAATGGCTGCCGTCTGAGGGGAGATTAAAAAGACTTGGACTTTTCAGCTTGGAAAAAGAGACAGCTAAGGGGGGATATGATAGAGGTCTATAAAATCATAACTGGTGTGGAGAAAGTAAATAAGTAAGTGTTATTTACTCCTTCTCATTACACAAGAATTAGGGGCCACCAAATGCAATTAGTAGGCAGCAGGTTTAAAACAAACAAAAGGAAGTATTTCTTCACACAACGCACAGTCAACCTGTGGAACTCCTTGCCAGAGGATGTTCTGTAGGCCAAGACTATAACAGGGTTCAAAAAAGAACTAGATAAATTCATGGAGGATAGGTCCATCAATGGCTATTAGCCAGGATGGACAGGGATGGTGTCCCTAGCCTCTGTTTGCCAGAAGCTGGGAATGGGCAACAGGGGTTGGATCACTTGATGATTACCTGTTCTGTTCATTCCCTCTGGGGCACCTGGCATTGGCCACTCTTGGATACTGGGCTAGATGGACCTTTGGTCTGACCCAGTATGGCCGTTCTTATGTTCTTATGTAGAAATGACTGAAAGCCAGTCTCTGTGGCTGTTGTGTGACCTGTGAAGATACATAGTTTGTATGTGTTTATACTGGACAGCTTTAAAATTTTGCAGATGATTCAAAGGCTGTCATGGGCAAAGATCCTTTTTAACAGATCTCATGAGTGACATCTGCAAGACACCCGATTCACAAATGATTACAAATTGCCAAGTCCTATTGAAGGAAAGTGCAATGAACCAAGCGGACATTTTATAAGACTCAGAAACTAGGGCCCACTAGTAGCCTTCTATATCAGTCAAACTTTTTATGTCACGCCCTCCTCTTATCCATAATGAAATCTGTCTGTTCTCCCCCCACTTGGGAGCTGCAGTTGGGAGCCAGGGCCAGAGTTGGGGCCAGAGCTGCAGCTGGGCACCAGGGCTGGGCTGAGAGCAGAGCCAGGGGCTGGGCCGCGGTTGGAGCCTGGGGCCAAGGCTGGAGATGGAACTGCAGCTGGGGCTGTGACTGGGAGCAGAGTTGGGGCCAGAGCTGGGAGTTGCGGTTGGGGCCAGAGCTGCAGCTGGGGATGGGGCCAGAGTGGAGCTGGGGGCAGGGTGGGGCTGGGTGGTTCACCCTCCCTGCCCCTTGTGGGGGCTGGCCTGGGTCCTCTTGCGGCCCCCCCCAGTTCCTCTGCATGCCCCTAGGGGGGGTGCCCCACAGTTTGGGGACCACTGTTCTAGGTGCTGAAAGATAATGACAAATCAACCAATTTTGAAATTTGCCTATGAAACTTGGTAAAAGCACACATATTATTGTACCAAAAAAAAGTACACTGTGTTGGTAAGTAGTAACGTTAAAGACAAATGTAAAGTCAAGGCAAAATGTACAAAAGAAGGAATAATCAAGTGCACAGGTAGAGATCAGGGTAATAGTGCTGCACAGAAGGATCTGAGTTTGAGTGGGTGATAAATTAAATAGAAGTTAGCGTGGCATTGTAAAACCCACAGGTACTATATTGTGTTGTGCTCATACAAGCAAACTTGTAAAACAAACAAGCTCATTATTCTACTCTTCTCAGTAATGGTTAGGCCTCACTTGGAGTAATGCTTTCAGTTCTTTAAACTATAATTTATGGAAGAGTTAGAAAAATATCACAGTTTAGAAGAGCGTATAAGGTATGATAAGAAGCTTGGGAGATAAGCCATGTGAGGAAAGGTTTAGAGAACTGGGGATGTTCAGTCTGCTGAAAATAAGGCTGAAAAGAGATAATACTGTTGTCTACAAATTATTTCTGGGCCTGAATCGAAACACTGGATCTGAACACTCCCAAACTTTGGTAAGCTTCCGATCCAGATCCAAACGTCATAGCTGATCCCTGTTTTTATAATGAGCCAAACCAAAATCCTGCATCCAAACATCCTTGACCTTACGAAGAATTCCAGGATAAAATCCAGGTCCTACTGAAAACAAAGCTTCCATTGACTTCAGTGGGATTAGGATTTCACCTCAGATCCTTATTCAGATCTACATCCAAATTTTGGAATTCAAATCCCTCTCTGATAGAAATAGGTAAAATGGATGATATGAGGAAGATAAGGACAAATTGTCCTTATTAGGCAGTGAGAAAGAGCAAGGAATACAGGAAAGGGTAAAGTAATGGTTTGATATTAGGCAGGGAGTCAAGCAAAGATGAAATCTAGGTGCAAAACTAGATTTGACATAACTCTATCGGGGTGAACCAGCCCTATTACAATTCAGGGGACAGTTAATGACCACAAGAGGTCACAGCCATCTCAAATGGTTCCATGTTTCCATGGCTTACTGGGCAGATAGCAGATATCATTTCCACTACTGCTTGGGAAAAACTATTTTGACCACTGATTTTCAAAGCCATTTATTTTATTGAATTTGGTTTGGTTTCTTTGTCTAAGTTTGGTATTTGGTTTTGGTATGGTTTCCTTGGAAAGCAGATGTAGCGGGAGACATGCACTGCTGGCAGTTCTTTAGGAGAAAATGTAATTCAAATAGCTCATCAAGTAACACATAGCTTTGAAATATGTCCCTCCAACAGTATTCAGTATGTAATGTACCGCCTGTGTAACAACAACCAATAGATGGGTTTTTTAGTTCATACAATTTTTCAGTAGAACATAACTTCAGAGTTAGCTTTCAGCAACGCAGACAATGCCAACTGTAAATGATTTTCAACAGTCAACTTATTTCTAAACCTGCAGTAGAGATGGAATTCTTATTACTAATAAAAGATGAAGGTTTTCTCCAAATTCTGTTATATTTGTGAAAATAATAGATCTCAGAATATTTCCCTCAACTAATTTCAAAATCAGCATCTTCCCATTGCAAAGGCTTATGATCTATGTGACCTGATGTGCAGGCTTCATTGTGCATGGCAGCAATATAATGTTATACAATTGCAGGTTTGTGCAGTGTTGTCATAGAGACTCTGTAATTACAGTTCTCCATAGAAGCATATAATGTATATTGTGCTAGGAACATTACACAGATTTGCTTGAGTTCATTTGAGAGAAAATTTGAAAGCTGTAAAGTCACTTGCAATTTCAGCTGCAGATGGCATTATTACAAACAAAAATAACTCAAAAATAAGGGAAGTCACATTAATACGAAGCAGATTATCACTCAAAATGTGCTTTGATTAATATTATGATATAAAATGAATTTAGATTACACTGACAGCTAAACATTTCTAAGCCTTAGGGCTAGATCCTCAGCTGGTGTAAATCAGCTTCACTGTAGTTATGTTGATGTACACCAGCTGAGGCCCTGGCCCTTAGTTTACATTCATGTCATTTACAATGTTTGCGAAGGTAAGTGTCACAGCCGACCCAAGATGGGATCATACAGAAAATAGAAAATGTGATGATGAATAGCAGCAAATGTCATTTTTGCCAAGTGTTTTTGCCTTCACTGTAGCTTTGTATTTAGCACCCAGGTAGGTCAGCCTAAAACTAGCATTTCTACATAAATAATTGCCATTAATATGTATTTAATCTTTGTACAGTGCCTATTCAGTACTTAGAAGTACTGTTGTGACTGGTTAACCAGTGATATTTCATTTCATTTCATTCTGTTAGAATGCTTTTAATGGCTGGCAAGTTCACATTCTGGACAATGTCACCGATGCATACTTTAGAGTCTCACTTAGGGTCAAATAGTACTTGGCATTGAATTTCTAAGTACTAAATGTTCATGTGTGACTGAAGGGTATTAAGAGCATGCTCGTCTATAGAACTATTTTGCAAAGATGCTACGTAGTCTACAGGCCTGATACTGTGAGGTGTCAAATACTTCTGAGAGGCCCTGAGCACCTTATTTCCTATTGACCTATTGGTGCGCAGCAGTTCTTGACATGGGTCAACACCTTGCAGGATTGGGCCCTCAGGGCAAATTCTGCCTTGTATTGCATTAGTGAACTCTATGTATGTGTATGAGGGGATAGGTGGAGGAAAGAGAGTACAGGAAATTCTTTCTATTAGTGCCTCTACAAAGGAACGGGATTGGGGCATGGATCAGCGGTCACATCACACTCCCCGTCAGTACCCGGCCCAAGCCAGGGAAGCTGATGATCCAATCATCAGACCACACTGATAATGATGTATCTGAGGCACGTTGCGCATGCACTGAGACGACAGGAACAGGAAAGGATATGGCTCTAGTGCATCGTGGAGCACTTGGGTGGTGGAATGGTTAATAGCCCAACAGCATTTAATGCTGGGAGTGGAGGGTGTCTGCCAACTTTTGTGCCTGGCCAAATCCCCAATGCCTGCTGAGTGTGCTGCACTCATGCCCTCCTTAGAATCTTGCACTTGGTTGCTGCATTGTTGCTCCTCTACCCTATATGTGGCTCAGAGGGTCATGTACAGAATTTTGCTCTAATTGTGACTGCAGCAGACATTTTTGGTTGTCGTGACCTAAACCACTATCGTCACTTTCAATCCAGGTATATTAAAGCAATTTACAACTTCATTTTATGAAGCCCCGTTAAGTAGGTAATTATCCTCACCTTGTGGTGGAAAAACCAAGGCACAGAGAATTTAAGAACAAAATTTTAAAATACAACTCTAATTTTGGTTCCCTCCATTTTAGGTGCCAGATTTTAGACTCCCACCACTGAAAATCAGGCCCTGGGTCTCTAAAGTGTCAAAATATTGGCCCCTAAGTGCCAGATTTGGCAAGAAATAATAGTTTTATAGTCCCAAGCAAAACAAGGAAAGAAAGATGTTGTTCAATGTCTGCTGGCAAAGGAGCATAGAAGGAGAACACAAAACAAGTACAATACGTGTCAGTCATCTGTCATGCAAACCACACCCCAAAATTCTTTATATACTCAGACAATGTAGAACAGGCGAGATTTCACCATTGTTTTCTATAACATATGTTAACAAACACATTGGGCTAAATGCTACTCTCAATCACTGCAGTTGAGATGGTTGTGAACCATAACCCTGGATCTGAACTGTTAGGAACTTTGTGGAATTTTGTATCTAAATTTGTATCCTAATGTCACAACTTGGGCCCATCTCGACAATGGACTGAATGGCAGCTTCAAATTTGAACACTCCAGAATCTGGAGTATTTCAGATCTAATTTAGGCTCTGATTGTCACAAGTAGGACCCATCTCTACTATACACAGACACACACACGCTCACATGCCTTAGGCCAGGAGCTGGCTCATTGTATGGTGAATAAATTAAGCATTAAGTCAGTAGGCTAATAACAGAGGAAGAAAGAAATTAAAAGGCATAAGCAAGGGACAAAAGGAGATGGTGAGGCAGATAGTTACAAAGACGCTATTCCAGATGGCAAGAGCTGCAAAGGCGAGAGCACAATGGGAATGGTAATTACGCCCATGTTGAAAAACTATCATTCAGCAGTGTAGAGAAACATCAAGTTCAGCAGACACAGCTGTACTACGAACAGAGGAGCAATAATTGAGCTACTGACCCTTGAGAGAAAGCTCAGTCTCCAGCAGGAATCTACAGAGAAAGAAAAAAGACAAAATGGGGCTCTCACATTTACCTGGCAGCCTGCAGAGCTCTGCCCTCTGAAACAGGCTTGAGAGCCTCTATGCCTTGGCTGGGAGGTGTATAAGAGAATGACTGGAGAGGGGGGTTGTGTGAGTGCCGTTAATATGATTGGTTGGGATTTCTTGACAGTAAATCAATGATTCTGTTTGACATGAATCCTCAAATCATAGGAAAAAAAAAAGGAAATTTTAATGGAATACTGAGATAGTTGCTAATATTAGCTAGAGACTGACTGCAATAATCTAAACCTTATGATAGTAGCATATTGGACTGAAATCATACTCAGACAGGGAGAAAGTGGGCTTAATTCAGGGCAGATTAATATTCTGGCTTCCCACGTATAGGATCCCTGAGACAGATGGACAGTCCACAGAAGGAGAGAAGGTTGAGGTGACAGAAATCGGGTGTCATCTTTCTTCTGGCAGACGTGACTGGAGGAAGGCAGTTTAGCCTGAAAAACTGGGATGCACTGAAGAGGAAAGAAGGTTGACCTGGACATCCAGAAAAAGAGTTTCATCCATCACCTCAGAAGTCTCATGAATGGGCTCCTACAGAGACTCATCCATAAATTAATGATGCTGGCCTCTCCCCCACAAGCATATAACTTGAGAGTGTGCAGTGGCAGCAGTATTTTCTCCCATGTGGTGAATCCCCTTGGGGCCATGCTCGTAAAGAGGGAGTGTAACTTCTACTTATCTCTACCAACCAGCAGGAAGTGAAGACTTTTGTGGTGGACCCACAGACATAAAGAGCTTGCCTCAGGGAGACTTTCAACCTTCTGTACTCCTGGGTTGAAACTACTGGCTACCAGAGTGAGTCACCAGAGTAGTTATATATCCTTCTGCAGGGTCCTCCTAACACCACACACCAGGGTGAGTGAGCAGAATAGCTCTGCATCTCCACACAGGGTACTTGAACATGATGAACTATCACATGGTTCCATCAGTTAAATGAAAGAAGAATGTGGCCCATGGTTTTAATGGTTAAAATTAGCTAAATAAATAGTTGTGCTTTTTTTAAAAAGTAAAGAAAATAAATTATATTACCCACCCCCAAAAACATATTCTATTACCTACACCCTCAGGCATATTTTTTACCCAAAAGGGAGAAGCACCGGAGACTCCATGAAATCCACTAGTGCAATAGACTTTTCAGGAAAAGGCTCACATACTATGGTGATTGGAGGCATTATAAAACCCTAAGATAGATTTAATGTTTCTTATCGCTGTATAAATTAGAACACTAACTAAGAGCACAATTTTTATGCGGTTTTAGAGCAAATTTCCTCTTCTCAGCAATGCAGAAGTAATTTAAATTACATTCAGACCAAAATAGCATTAATTAACAGTTATTAAATGGCTAATAGAAATATCTTTCCCTGCCCAAATAAATACCTATAACATGGTGATTTGACAGCCCATGCTGAAGTGGATATACTACTTTTAAATACCTAATGGACAATGTTTTAGTAAGCTGTTTCAAAGCCCTTGTAAACTGAAATGCATAATATTATTTATATTGTACATATTGCTACAGCATATTACACCACAATTTATAATAATTTATTAGGGAAAAAGCTATTTTTATTAATAATTGATGCATTATAAATAATGCATTAAGAAATGTTGCTTTAATTTAAAACCTGTTTGATTAATGTATGTTAAATACTAATGTAGTTGATGGCAATGAATCTGAGGAAAACCCAGGCATTTAAGGACATCCATAAAATAAAAATCCTATCTTTTCAGTGCTAAACAGATCTGGGATTATGACTGTGTGACATATAAAAGACTTGATTCTAAAACTAGGTCCAAATCTGGCCGCTACTTTTTTACACTCATAAATAACTGCACCTATTTTTCTATGGCCACAACCAATTACTGGTATAAATATTAATAATCAGGGCCCTGATCTTTAAGTCTGGCTGAGCTGCAATTGGTAAAAGGCCTGGCTGGGTGTGTAAGGTGAGCATATGCCCTTCCAGTCCTTGGAGCTGCCTGGAGTAGTTAGGCACAGCTACCCTAGTTTTCTGGCCACCTAAAGATTTCCCTACACTGGGCAAATTCCCAGTTGTCTGATTTGGAGCAACTTAAACACACTGTTTTATGGTTGAAGACCTAGGCCTAGATGTTCAGTTGTCTGATTTGTGAGCACAAACAGAAAGATGGCTGTCTAAGGCTAATATTTGCTCCATAATTACATGTGGGTGCAAAATGAAAGCCTTTTCTGCAAATCTGAGTCAAAAGGTTTTTTATGTTAGAATTTCTAGTTTAAGAGCAGGCTGCTTCCTTTGACAAAACAATGCTTCCAACCCCACCAACCTGCACCTGTCACTCCCAACTTCATTCTTACAACAATGTGGAGAACATAAGAACACTCATACTGGGTCAGACCAAAGGTCCACCTAGCCCAGTATCCTGTCTTCCAACAGTGGTCAACACCAGGGTACTTCTGAGGGAATGAACAGAACAGGTAATTATCAAGTGATCCATCACCTGTCACCCACTTCCAGCTTCTGGCAAAGAGAGGCTAGGGACATTATCCCTACCCATCCTGGCTAATAGCCATTGATGGACCTATCCTCCATGAATGTATCTAGTTCTTTTTTGAACCCTTTTACAGCTTTGGCCTTTACAACATTCTCTGGCAAAGAGTTCCACAGATTGACTGTGTGTTGTGTGAAGAGGCTGTGATTTTATTCAAGCACAATATTGTGAAAAAAACACTTCTCCTAATGATTTCCAGAAATGGCGGCACCCAAATTTAGTGGGCCTTGGGTAGTGCTTAGCTAACTGACTTTAGCTGTAACCCCTTTTTGGTCATGATTTTCCCATATCAATCCAATTCCTAAATCGATACTGCCAGTGCATTTCCAGATTCAAAGCTAAATGAATCACTTTTAATCCTTGCTCTCCTTTGTGTCCTTCACACTCGCTGCAGGCTTCCTTCCTGCTTATTAGAATGTTTTATTAGATAAATCGATGTCTTTTTATGCCACAAATCTGTAACACCTTGGAAAGCTTTGAGTTGCAGAAGATATTCCTCCTCATCTTTGTTGCTGGTGCATTCCAAGACAGGCAGGTTCTTTTACCCTGTTCTTGACTCTAGACCATAAATTTGGTTCTGACAGTATGTAGAGTAATCTGTAACTCTGATCCCTCTGCGGCAGTATGAATGTCCGCTTTCCCATTTTGCATAGGGGAGAGCTTTTTTTTTATCTTCTTATCCTACAGGGGCAAGCGTAGAAGTTTAAATTGCCCTACTTTTCGGGGGCACCAGTGGGGGATGCAGAACTCCTCTGTGGGGAAGAGCAAACTCCTCCAGCCCTGGGGCCCCAACGATGGGTGCAGAACTCCTCCGGCTCCTGGGCTGTGGTCCTCTCCTCTCCCCTGTGGCTGGCCGGGGCTGGAGAAGTTCGTTGTCCCTGCCATAGTTACAAGGCTGGAGAAGTTTGCTCTCCCCACCACAGCCCAGGAGCAGGAGGAATTCTGCGCCCCTTCCTGGGGCCCCTGGGCCGGAGGAGTTCTGCATCCCCTAACGATTATTGGGGAGGAGGGGGTGTGTGCCCTGCTTGTCCCCCACTTGTGCACGCCCCTGTATCCTGCAACAGCCATTCTGCACAGCTACTGCTCATATGGCAGATAAAGAATATATACCAAACGATGTGTTCCTTCGCTATTGACTTCCACCTGTTCAGAAAGACGTCAATTTGTAAACGCCCTTTTCATGAACCCTTCATTGATGGGGGCGCTGATTTAACATAATGAGATACTAGCACTTAACAGACAAGAAAATAAAATAAAAAAAACCATCCCTCTAGGATTACATGAGCCAATCCTCATTTGATGCCAGCAACCTGAAATGGGATGCTGAATGTGAAACACTTAGTCATTCTGTAACTTTTTAAAAGGTAACTACATTAAGGGCAAACATCTTGGAAAAAACAACTCCCAGATTCCTTACACTTGGGCCTGGTTTTGCTTTCATTGAGAAATCTCCCCTTCATCTTAAAGGGAAGCAAGCCCCTTAAACATAGTCATTTTACTTTAAGAATAAATAACTCTGAGTAGATGTGTAAATTCCTAAATTTTCCAGTAAGATGCTGTTCAGAGGCTTACTAGGGACTGCTCACTGTTCTTGTGGCCACGTCAGTTTTAATTTTTGGAGGAGCTCATAAACCAAAAGATGCACACTATTAAGACTTCACTTTGCAGATACAACCATCTCAGTGTGGGCTGAATGAGAGTGGCTTCATGCACACTTTAAATAATCTAACCTCTGTGCATATGTTAGTGAGAGAGTTTGCACCCACAAAAAACTTGGTGCATTAATACATGCACAGGGGTTGATTATTTAAAGAGTACATGTGGGCATTAGTAATATTGCACTTTGCACATGCAAATACCTGCAAACAAACTGCAAGTTTATGTGCATGTGCAATTTTGCTGATGAACTGATGGAGGCTTGATTGAAAATGTCCCTTTTTATGTGCTATTCAAGAAAAACACAAAGTGAATAGAGGCAGTTCCTACAATTTGCCCCAAAAGCTTTTGCAAAAGAAAAACAATCCCCATTTTAGCTCATCTGCATCCAGGGCTGCTGGGGGTGGGGGGAAGTGGGGCAATTTGCCCCAGGCCCCAGGCCCCGCAGGGGCCCCCACGAGAATATAGTATTCTAGAGTATTGCAACTTTTTTTTATAGAAGGGGCCCCCGAAATTGCCTTGCCCCAGGCTCCCTGAATCCTCTGGGTGGCCCTGTCTGCATCTGAAATGGAAATGGGTCATAGCAGTATTCATCAGAACTTTGGGGTTTGGGTAAAATGGGCCCCCATGAACCTCATATGAACCACTCCCATTTTTATTCTGAAATGTCAACACTCCATTTACAAGATTTTGCAGAACTAAAATCCAGACCAATCTCCATAATTTTCCAATTTCTGATGTTAGTGTTTTAGTTTCCCAGTGTTGCTCGCATATGCATTATGTAGATAGTGTAGAAATGTATTGGAGACTGTGATAAAATGTGTTACACTTTTCCAGATGCTCACTGAAAGCAGCTTCCCCATAAAAGCAGATACTTTAAACACTGCAGCTCTCTAGCTATGTCAGTAAATATTGACAGAAATTTGTCAGCAGAGATTATGAGTCATCTTTGAACTTAAAGTTATCAAGAAACTTCATTCATTTATTAAAAAAATAAAATACAATTCCAAGTTACTATATAAAGCACAGTCACATTGCAAGCTGGAAGAGCAGATGGAGTAATTTAATTCCTTTAAACTATTGGATTGGTGACAGGTATTATGTAGCGTCAGAGCAGAAAGTTCCATCTGGTGTGCACATTGGCTGCTACAATGATACTTAGCATGGTAAAATGATGTCAAAACAGATGCAATAGCCAAGGCATGAAATTAATGTATTTTTCTGCATACTTTCATGGGAGTAAGGTCTCATTCTTTGCCCACTGGAGTCAAAGGGAATATTTCCATTGACTATAATGAGAATTGGATCAGGCCCTCAAAGTGCAAAGACCTGAGTTGCATAGCAATAAAGGGACTGCTTTGTGAATGAGATCAGTTTTGCATTAGTGGGCATCATGAAGTTTGGTATGAAGAGACCAGGAGGTGTGGGGGTTTATTCTGCTTGTTTTTTAACCTAAATGTATCAAGCATGTCATGTCTAATCTTGCCCGATTTTCTCTAAAAGATCCCTTGGCGTTCTCTCAGATGTGTATTGTCAGCTGTAACACATTAACTGAAGGGACTGGAGTGTCAACATTTTTACTAACACGTTCTTTCTCTCAAGTGTTTAATAGGCATTGGAGTTTAATTAAACAGAGTTTTAAACCACCTGACTAAAATCCCTTCCTCTTTTAGCAGTCTCAGCTGTGATGTCATAATTTCACTAGTTCTCCAGTTGCTACAGTCTTCCAGGGTACATAGATCTGAATTTCTAATATAAAATCAAGGAGAAAGCCTTGGTTGTTGTTTGGGTCCCTCCTCCTCCTGCCCCAAATTCTTTCATGCCTTCTTTACACATCATAAAGAAACAAAAAGAGCATGTGCATTTTTCCTTTCCAAGCTATTTTAATGCAAGGGGACATTTCTATATCAGTTAATGCTACCTCCAGTGTTATGAAAGAAACTGAGTTCTTAGCTAAACCAAAACAATTTGCAAATGTCATTTTGAATTCACTGGGTTTTTGCTATGAATGGCTCTATTTCAGGACTGCTTGCTCATATCTTAGCAATATGACACAATCTTCATTGGCAGATGACTTCACCTTTGCTTTAAGGATCATTTAAATTTTATTTTAGCTAGATGAAGGAATTTTCATTCCCACCACTTATGCTCACAGATATGTGCTATTAAAAACTTAAGCCGAGAGCTTCCTAGCAGAGAGAAACCTTACTGTGCCTCTTTTTCAAGTCAGTGAAATTTGCAATTTTTTGTCCTTATTCGGATGAAGTAATTAAACAAAACCTGTTGTTTTCATTGCATTTATGTGTTTTTACAGACTTGGATATTGGAAATCAGCATTTTCAGATTTGATCTAAGAGACACCAGAATCTGCAAATCTTTATTGTACAGGAGACTATAATTTATTTGGGCCTAACAAAGACTAATTTTAAAAAAGACTTCATAATAAATACAAAGTTACTAATAAATAATAAAATACCTCTACTAATATTTAACTAACTAATTTTTTTTTATCAGCAAGTATCAAAATGCTTTCAGGTGGAGAACTGGGATTATTGTCTTAATTTTACAATGGGAAACAGAGGCACAGGCAGGCACTTAATGGCAAAATCCGATTCAGAAAGATGATGTTCTTTTAGGAGTTAAATTGCTAATATTGGGTTATAAGGGCAGTAAGTATCAATTAGTAAATTTACTACCACTGTTAAAAAATCTCCTTGTACACTGGTTCATATTTTTTATACTACAAAGAAATTTGGCATGCTAAAGCTCCTATTGGGATATCATGCTAACTCATTTAGCCTTCACTGACAATTCTTCTTGCAGGATCATTGA
The DNA here is from genome assembly GCF_020497125.1 of Mauremys mutica. Taxonomy (NCBI): domain Eukaryota; kingdom Metazoa; phylum Chordata; order Testudines; family Geoemydidae; genus Mauremys; species Mauremys mutica. The sequence continues at coordinate 26,705,978 of NC_059081.1, read as the reverse complement.
TTTATCTGGTGAACTACAACGTCTGTTACTGTTGTATTGTTCTGCCAAGGTGCTGGAATTGGCTGTTTTGAGAACCAACTAATACTGGACGAAGAGAAAATCTAAAAAGGACTATAACTCCTTTTGGTGTTTTCAGCAGACAAGTAAGGTACAGGAGTCTGACTTTCCTCCTGTCTTCAGAAATATATTGAGTGATCTGCAACTAGATGGGCTGGTACTGATAACCTCTTTGTTACATCTGCAGTTCCATACAAACCTGTTGTATACAGTATAGTATGAGCGTGGTTTAAGTACCAAAGGGCAAATACATGAATAAAAGTGTCTTATATATGGGGACAAACAATTAGAAGGAAAGAGTAGCTGCAGCAGGGAGTGGGGATGTAATATTTCCACAGTATTATTTGTAGCCCATTGGTCCAGGGATAGAATCTTAATTAAAGATCTCTGTAACTTAGAGTCTACAGCAAAGTGAAAATGTTCAAATGCTAAGCTCAGAAACGAAAGGATCTTAGCTACCATAATGTAGCAAACTAACGTGTCTTTCTCCCATTATGTATAAAGACAGATTGACTTTGAATTACTGTCTAGGCTAATTACTCAAAAGCATCATTCTTAAGACTCACAGACTATTTTTCCTTCAAAACTTGTTTTTGATGGAAAATTGGGTTTCAATCAAACAAAAATGTTTATGGAAAGTGTTTGTTTTCCTCAATTTTTTGATTTTTCATCAGAAAACTAAAAATTTTTTGTTTGCTGGCTGAACATTTTTAATTTTTTGGTATTTTTCATCTGAAAATTTTCATTTTTGGTTGTTGAAAACCAAAAAATGTACCTTTCATTTTTTTTTTCAATGAAAAGTTGAAATTTTGTGTGGGAAAAATTTCTGATAATGTTTAATAATTTTCACCATTCCACTCAGATTTATCCAGTAACACAATCTTGTTGCTTATGTAAATGTAAGTCAGCATCCAGCAATCGTTACTTCCTTGAGCAAAATCATGATGCAGTCAGAGAGTTGTGGCACCAGGACGGATTCTTAGGAAGATAAGATGTACTTATTTTTCTTGTAGAGGACAGAGATTTTTATCCATGGACCTACTTGCAATTCAAATTTGAATGTAGGTTTTGAAGTTTAATTTTACTCTATCATGTTAACTATGGTAGTTACATCACTCACGGGTCAGGTCCATTGTGTTTTAGAGGGCACTTGTGATTTGTTTTGTGTATCAGTCTAGTACAAAATTCTTTAACATCATTTATTTATTGGTAGGGGAATTCAAACTTTTGGCATGTGGGATCCTTTGGCCCTCAACTTATAACTCTGAAAGACAGTGGTGAATAGCTATATTACCATGATTACTCTCAGACAGGGCCTAATCCAAATCTCACTGAAGGCAATGGGGCTTTTCTCTTGATTTCAATGGAAGGTAGATCAGGCATGTAAATAAAATGACCTGTTCTTAAAATCTAAAGTGATTATTTTTTTCATGCTGAAAGCTGGGCTATTGCCCTTTCAGTCATCTTATTATACTGGGGACTACATGGATAAATCTTAGCCCCCATTATAGTGTTTTGCTATTGATTTCACTAGAAACAGGCTTTGGCCCACTGTCTGTTAGCCTCTAGCTTTAGCTGTCAAGGTTGTATGACTGGAATGGTGTGGGGATGCTAGAGGTTAGTTGAAGGCTTGCCCCCAATATATAGACTAATAGCCAAAATAAAACTCACTGCTGCTTCAGATTGAAACAAAAAACCCCAGAGGTTTATACATGTTCCCCTCCCCACGCCACCTGTGAGAAGAATAAAACCTTTACTCCACCATAGGGAATTAAGAATGGCAGAGTGCATATATATATATAGCTTCTTTTTAGAATGCTCCAGCACAGAATCATTCTCCATACAGGTATCTCTATAAATAATGAGATGTATAATATTTCCACAGCTGTGCACTGCCAGATTGTTCTGCTTTTTTAAGCTTAAAGTAACTTCCTTCCTTTGCAGTGAGAAAAGCCAACGCTGTCAAGATCTATAAATTCATCCTTTAAGGAGTAGACAAGTTCTGAGAGACCTGGATTTGAACTTAGAAATTCAGAGAAACTTCAGATATGGGAGATACAACAAAATGAGTCACAAGCTAGAGTCAGGTAGTTGTGTTTGAAGTACCCAACTTCTCAACTGGGTTGTTTGTGGATAATGATGACACCAAAATAAAAGAGGTGTAAATAGTCATGCTGCTTGCAGGATCCAGGCTGCAAGAATGGAGCCTGGATCCTGACTAGGGCCTTGGAGTGTACCACAACACAAATAGTAAACAGTAACAATAATAGTAATGCTGATGTAAACAGGGAAAAAGGACTAAATTTGCCATAAACATGTTCATAATAATTGTTAACAGAACTGTACTCAGGATATTTGAAATAATTTATACTCATATACAATGCAACTACTCTAAACCTAGGCACTCAGGTTTGACCAGCAAAATATTTAAGAACATGCTCAATTTTAAGCATGTGAATAATCCCATTGAAGTCTTTCCTTTATTTCCTTTAGTGCCATTGCTTTGTTGGAATGGAGCCTAAGACACGATGGTGTTGGGCACCAAAATAAGAATCTAGATGGATAAGTATAATTTTATGGTATCATATGAAGCAATATAAGTATATGACATGATATTGGGGGAAGGTTTAGGGTATGTTCCCAAAGGTGGGAGGGGAGATGTATGTGAAAAAGGGTTTTTTTATTGCTTTGATTTACTGTCTGGCTAAGGTCATTTGTTACCATTCATGACTGTGAAAAGTGGCTGCTGGGTTGAATTTTCAAATGGCGTTGAATGGTCATTATTATGCTATTGTAAGACTATTTAAGCTAAGGGAGTTAGGCACCCAAATCTCATTGCATTTCAGTGGTGTTTGGACACTGAACTCCATAGGCTCCTTTAAAATTTCTAGCCTTGACTGTCAGAATGCCAAGAACTTTTCATCTAGGTGGGCTTTTTTTTTCTTTCTTTTTTTACACTATTGATTAAATCTAAGTAAATAAATACATATTTTCAGTTTCTAAGCTGATCTATTTTATGCTCCTCAAACCTCTCATAGGTGTTTGCATGAGCATATTTTTCATTTCCAGAGATGTCAGAGTGCTGTAGAGTAGCTATATAAATGACATCTACCAAAGTGAATGGAAGGTGACTTCCTCTTCATGTTCTCTCTGGGTAAAATTAAAAAATGTGCCTAGTGCCCACACAAGGCCCTATGCACCACTTCAGCTTTGCACTAAGGGCTTAAGTGGAACTTAATGCGAATTGCTGCCTCTGCACTGAGGTAAATTATGTCCTGTCGGCACAATAGCAGCAATAGAATTATTGTGCCACAGAGTCTTTTCAATAATGCCTTATGCACTTGTAGATAGAATTTCAATTGCTATTGAATGTTCAGGTACAGGTTTCTAAAGGATTTCCCCCCCAGTATGTCTATTATAGCACAAAATGTTTGGCCTTGGATCTAATGCAAACACTTGCGTAATGTGCCTGTTGCTATGGCTGCTGTATCTGATCCATCCGTCTGACTCATGCCCTTAAATTATCTTGCTTTGAGAGTTTTACATGATCTAAATTTTATGAAAGGGACAGCTAAAAATGGACCAAACTATTCGGATCAACTTTGTATGCTTTAGGGCCTGTAGTGTCCAAACAAGGCGGGTGGCTGCTTTTTGCTTCATGCTGCCAAAAATCATGTGGGATATGACACAGATCCCACTGAGGTTAATGAGAATTCTTTTCTTTACTTTGGCGAGCTTTGGATCACAACCATAGTTCGTCCTTTGAGGGCGTAGCAAGAGGGAGATACTTAATACGCTAGTAGCTCCTGATGAAAAAATATGATTAGTCTCATAGCACTGGAGAATGGTTTTAGAAGCATTGCGTATTTTCCCATCTCTTCTCAAGAACACACTGTAGAATTACTGGATTTGCATGCCTAATAAGAAACATATATTTCTACATCTGAATAAGAGACACGCTTTGACTCTGGTATTTCTGGCTGCAGCTTTGGATTCTTAGGGGAAATCAGGAGGGTATCTCTGCTATAGTGCAATGTGTTAAAATTGTATTTAAAGAAATCTGAATGTACTGTCCAGGCAATATATTAAAAAAAAAAAACAACCCACAAGAGATCTTCAGCATAGTACATCAGTTATTTATAGGATATCTGAAAGTGCCATACCTAGATTATAGAGCATCCTAACAGAGATAAGAAGCAAGAATTCTGAGGGCTTTTGAACACCCTGGAGATTTTTGCATTGGACCATTTATTACACAGCTGTGTTTGAGTGAAGATAATACATTAGGGAAAACTCATATCTATTCTGGGATATGAAATCCCACTTGCTGTGTGGTGCAGGGGTTTAATTTTGGTATCCTGAGCTGTAATATACATTAGAAATGTACAAAAAACTCATACAGGACCTAGTAGAGAGTTTTTCTTATGTTGTCTGGTATAGTCTGTATATCTACATTTGCACTACCATATTGAAAATAGGTTAAAAAAGGCTAAGAACATAATTATAGGAGCACCCAAAAGTGATTTAAACATTGACAGAAAAGCTTACTTAAGTTGCGCAATGCTAGCATGCCAAGTGTTTACATGATTGATTTCCAGAATCTGTACTTGTTTGACTATACACGTCAGTATTTTATTTACCAGTATTCTAGAGATATTTTAACAGGTACATACCTAAAAAAATACAGGTAAGATTCTGCCATCACATATATGCATGCAACTCCCTTTGCAGTCAATGGAAGTTTCATTTTTTTTGTGAGGCAAGAATGCACCTCCATACAGTTTATTAAAACAAGGCTGTGAGGTGGCCAACAACGATATAAATATGTTTCATCAGAGGTAAAGCACTCTGCATTCTAAGAGGTATCTAAACTTCATTACCACATCTGAGGACAGATTGATGTTCTCCAGTTTTCAAAGAAAAATCTTGCCTATAGGATGACAATGTATTTTGCTGCAACCAATGACACATGACTGACTTCAATTAAGCTTTACGAAATAAGTAAGAAGTAAATCACCCTACAAATATAATGAGTTCTATTCCAGCATAGAACTAACAGAGTCATTAGTAGTCATTTTCTGCAAAATTACCTTCCTAAATCAGTCTGGAATATCCTGCATTGATTTTAACATGTTTTTTGTTGTTGTTGTTTTAAAATAAATAGTGTTCTCATTGCCCAAGAGTCAGGACAATTCATTTTTCCCATCAGCAGAATAATCATGGAGATGAACTGTTAATTTCTTGACAAGTTGATATCACACATCAATACATTTTGATATTCTTCATCTCGTGGATTTTTAATTGTCTATTCCATTTAAAGTTTGCAGTGTTGTTGTAGCTGTGTTGGTCCCCTTGCTCATATTCAATTTAAGGTAATTTAAAAAGGTGATAGAACTAGCTCTTCATTTTTAATTTAGCATGACATATCCTCTTGCTGATTTATAGAGTTAACTAAGGTTATCATAATATACACGTTGTTTTCTTTGATGCCTTTTAGAAGGTGTTTCCAGGTGAATATATTTATCATTATAAGGCTAATGGTAGGTCTACACAGCAAAAGTTGAGCAGATAGCTCAGGTAGGGCTTGCCTATATAGGGCTTGCTGTGTAGATGTACCTCTGTCAATCAACTAACAAATGTAAGCCTCTTGCCTGAGCTGTAGTTAGCCAAACAGTACCAATGTCTATTGGTGCAAAGCTTGATTTTGAAAGATGAACACTTTTTGTGTACCACTATAAAAAACAACAACAACTATACACAGTGGTCCAGTTTCTGCTCTCAGATAAAGCTGTGAAGATCTGATGCATAAGCCTTAGAGTGGGAGTAGGTAGGCGGAAGAGGATTTTACAACCCTTACGCTTGTTGAATGGTGCTAACTCATGGAGTCAGTGGGACCACTCACATAAAAAACAACTAACCACTAAGTGAGGGTTGCAGCACCTGGCACAAAGTGAATCAGAAATTTAAGGTAAAATAGAGGAATAACTTTATTCTACTTAGAAACATTAACAGCGACAATTCCAAAACTTAGGTCCATGAGTGAGGGGTGGGAAATTTGTGGCCTCACAGGATTGGCTGCTCACAGTGCTAGCATAGCTGTTCAGAATGTCCAGAAACTATTACCATAATCCTCTGGGTAACGAGTTGCCCTCTAGCTCCCCTTACAGGATTATTACTAGAACTGATTTGTATGTTTTCTTTTTTTTGATAAAATCAGAATTTTTTCCATGAAAATTTCCTGGTAGTCAATAACCATTTTCATATAAAGAAGTTTCAGCTGAATTTTTTTGACCAACCTAGTTATTACAGTACACAACTTCCATTGACATCAGTGGCAGTTTTGTGTATATATCTGAGGACAGAGTCTGGTTTACTGGATATATCTTAGTGTTTATGATGTGCAAGAACTTATGTGTATATCAGATACTAGCATCTGGTGGGCATTTTTACAATTAAATATAGTTTGTATATTCAGTAATAAACCTTATTTCCAAGGAACAGCAGCCTCTTGCTTCTGTTAACACTTTGGCCACATCCTTTTCCTTTGCAAGTCTCTGCAGATTTGAAAGAGAAGTTAAGATGTACACCCTTTTCATGTGCTATTTCCAATTTACTGTCAGTATTATGGACATCCGCCAAGAAATTACAAATGAACAAACTAAAGCCATAGGAGAAGTTTGGTATCATGTAGCATTTTACTCCACATTACACTCTTTTGAACAAGAATACATTTACTCTGAAGGGTCTTGTGCATGAAAACAGCGTGGGACTTTAATGACAATATTGCATCACAGTTTAAAACTCCCTAATGGTCAGAAACTGAGCACCAACCTGAACACAATTGGGAAATTTAGATGTCAACTGGAATTTGAATCTCTAAGTTTGGATATCTGTATTTTGGTTCTGACACCTTTGGAAATTATTGGCCTGATTATCTCATTTACACTGATGTAAATCAGTCAAGAGCATAAGACTGATGTAAAACCAGTGAGAGAGGAAAATCAGGTCCAATATGACTGCGTCAGCAGTTTAGATCCAGGTTTTTGGTCTTAGCCCATTTCTTGAATCTGTACAAAATGAACAATTTTGGCTGTATAAAAATGAGAATGGCAGTTTGATTTTCTAAACTAAGACGTAACGTGGTTTGAACTGAAAACACTTGAGCCAGCTAGCTAGCTTTGGCTACTCCTAAATATACTACTTGCAAACAGGTATTTTGGTTTTGGGTGGAGGGAGAAGGAACTAATTTTTAATATCATTCCCACAGTATGGCTTTCCACAGGATTACTTCCTGGAAATTACTTAAACTGGCATTGTTCAATGTGATACTTTGCAGGGGCGGTGCGGGGAGGAAGGGGGGGGACAACATTTCCAGATATAGTAGCATCCACATTAACACTGCCCACTGGTTCTGAGGCAGGAGAAGTAAGCAAATTGTCTCACCAACCTGCAGTTGTTTGAACATTCTCACCTCCCCTACCTAGATTATATCACAATCTGAACATCTCCAACAAGTCCTTATCAAGCCATACACTGAGCCTTTGTAGTGAATTTGCTCCCATCACCTTGTTTTGGAAGCTGTATCTGTTCCTTAGATTATAAGTCACACTTTTTAAAATGAATGACTGCTTCCTGTCACAGCTGCGTAATTAGATATAATCCCCAGGTAACCTGCTTCCAGCTGCTGAAATTAAACTGCTGAATGCAGCCCCAAACCCTTTTCATTGGCTCATATTTTAACATAAACTCTTCTTTATTAATCTGACACAGCAGCTACCAAGAGAATCCCACCTGATTCTAGTTATCAGGGTATCATTTATCCAATATTCAAGAAAGATAAAGCTACAATTTTCCCACTACTAGATTTTGTTCCACAGTCTGTGTTGTAAAAGAACTTTCCAAAATTCTGCCACAGAGCTTAAATCCAGCCTTTCCTATGATATACATTTTGAGCTGATGTGCTTTATTACATAACACACTCCTGTAATTCAATAATTCATGTGGGGAGACTCAGTAAACAAGGCACAGTTCCAGTGAAAACTTTTGCATGGCATTGTGTGTTTGGTAAAATCTATTATAGGTTATTATTTCATAAATACTTCAATTATTTTCTTTTAATCCTGCTTTGGTTTTTTTAAGTTGATGTGGCAGGCTGAAAAAAAAAATGGATTTCCTCTTTAGCTGTGTGCTAACAAATTAGGCCGATACCTTTGTAGTATTACAATTTGTTTTTGGGTCACAGAGACTAGGCCGCTTATCTAATGACCCAAACTCTACTAAGGCAACATTGTGAATGTGCTGTAGTGAATCTTTAGGTTTAAATAATTTACTCTTTCCTCTTCAGGAAATCTCCCATTACACATATCTGAAAACCCATTTATGGTCTGACTAGGAAACTATGGAAAAGTATGAAAACTGTTGCAATTTTTATAAAATCAGACTATTATCTCTTTATCCTAAGTTCTGTATTTTCCCCCAGGGCTCAGATCAAATACAAACTAGGAAAGCAATCAAAATATTTTATATTAATGGTTTTAGGGCATTAAGTATAATAGTCTTTAAGATTTGTTTGACTTTAAGAAACTAAGAAATATATCAATAGCAAATCTCTCACTGTTTTAAAACTAGACATTTTATTCAATTCTGTTTTGTATCCAGCCCCGGTAAATCAAATGTACAATACCATAAGACAGGATACCTTGGGGTATGAAGCATAAAAATGTTTTTATTTGAATTTATAATACAAAGGCTGCTCAAACAACAAAATATCTTTCAAAAACACATACCAAAAATACAAAGACTACAGTTTTGTCTAAGCAATAGGAAAGGAATGTGCAAAAAATCACAGAGCAGCTGCAGCAACCCCTGTAAACTACTGTATAAAACTCTTGTAAACTTTGCTCAGAGGCTGGTACAAAAGCCCACTGAATCCAAAGGGGGGAGTCTTTGAAATTTTTGTTTTTACAAAAGAACATGAAATGTGCATCTGTTAGAGGTATTGCTATTATGGAAAACTACCACCAAACATGTCTAGCAAAAAATGATACAGTGATACAGAGACACAGACAATTGGATCAGCACAGGAGAGAATCCATTAAAATACTTTTGCATAGTAAGAACACAAGACTCATCCTCAGCCTTCTCCAATGTTTATTTTTATTATTGTGTCTGACTTCATTCACCAAGAGCCTGATCCTGTGCTCACTGAAGTTTATGGCAAGAAACCTAGGTCCAGATCCACCTATTTTATGCTCCACTACGATTCACAAAACTTCCACTCAGCTGCTGCCTAACCCTGCAGGTGCCTAAATTAATTCAGCATCTAAGTTTTCAGAGTAAAAGTTCCATAGGCACCTATGTTTCTACTTCTGGGTATGTGCCCTGCTGCCTCACTCTTCATTCTGGATGTTGATCTCCTACCTAAGCCTCAGAGCAATCCACAAACTGGTGAAAGGTAGGCAGTAGCCCACCTATCTTTCCTGCTGGGCCTAATGCGGTGGGTTTGCTCAGAAGCTGCCTACCAGACTGGACCCCATTCAAAATCCAATCAGAGGAGGAGATGTCACCACCCACCTTATAACTTTGAACTCAAAGTGGTTAGAACAGTCAACTAGGACATGGGCAGGGGGTGGGGACTAAGCATGCCACCTCCTAAGAGAATGCTCTAAAGACTGAGCTATGGGATATTCTGATATGGGATTCCCTCATGCCTGTTAAAGCAGTTCCACTTTGGCTTAAATAATGATCTGGCTTAAGAGAATGACTCTATAGCCTGGTGGTTAGGACATCCCTCTGGGAGGTAGAAGACCCAGGATCCCTGTTCCTCTGACTCTTTAATTATCCAAAGTGGAACAACTTCAACAGGCGAGACTGAGGAAGCCCCACATGTGTCTATCCCACAGCTCAGTGGTTATAGCACTTTCCGGGGGTGGGGGGGGGGGAGAATTTAACCTGGTTTGCCCACCTCCCAGGGAAATGCTCTACTCACTGGGCTAATAGATAAAAGGTGGTACATTCCCCCTCCTCTGGTGCGTTAGTGTGGAGTGACGCAGGCACTTAACTCAATCTCACCAAAAATGACTTAGCTGCCTGATTCCAGGAGAGGTTCCTGGATGTGGAGGGCAAGCAGAAATAGCCCTGCAGCCTGGACTTAGGTGCCTAACTCTGTAACAGGGACAGGGCTTATGGTACAGCCCTGTTCTCAGCATCCCCCATTGGCTAGTGTGGGCAGTTCCCTGCCTAACATGCTGGTTTTTGTGGTTGGTATAGGGAGTCATTGTATAGGGAGGCTAGACACCTAACTCAGGCTTTGTGGATCTCACTGCTGTTCTTGTGATTTTTTTAGGCTCCTGAGAGTTAGACCTTGTCATGCTCAGCATCACGATGTCCAAGTCTCTTTGTGGATCCAGGCCCCACTGATTTCTGTTGGCACTAGATTAGGCCTCAACAGAATTAGCCTTAGGCCAGGGCCCTATACTTATGTATAGGGCTCTACACTTTCAAGAGTCCCATACCAAGCACTCAAAATGGCAGCCAAAGTGTTATCTCAAGATCTCTGTAACAGGTGACAGGGTAATGATTGAGTGAGAATAAATCAAGTCTTCTCTTCTTGGGATTTTTCTCAAAGTGTGGGCCAAATTCTAACCTCCAACTTCTATCCAGAGCTCCAAGAACATCTGAAAGAAAATGTGGTCAATTTCATCTTCTTATCTATCATGGATGCAGTGTAGTTGTAGCCGTGTCAGTCCAGGATATCAGAGCGACAAAGTGGCTGAGGCAATATCTTTTATTGGACCAATTTTTGTTAATGAGAGAGAGACAAGCTTTCAAGCTATCCAGACCTGAAGAAGAACTCTGGGTGGCTTGAAAGCTTGTCTCTGTCACCAACAGAAGTTGGTCCAATAAAAGATGTTACCTCACCCACCTTGTCTCTCTATTATCATGGAAGTTTTCCCTGTGTGAGGACTGAAGAGCTGATCATATCATCTCACTGAAAGGGCCTATGAGGAGGAAAACTGAAATAATTTGAATAAGATTCTCAGTGACCCTCTCTATATATGCTACCTCCAATGTATAAGGAACTGGTGTTGCAATGGAATGTATCCTGTTAACAGTACTGATATCCTCTCTCATCTAGTAATTTAGGTTAACAAGGTGAAGTTTCCTATCTGGTAAATGTTATTTTCAACCCTCACTTAGTCTTCGTATTCCATGCTGCAAATTATAACCTGTAGACTTCATATAACATCCCACCAGACAGTGCCTAGACACTAGTGGGACTAACAGTACATGCCCTTGGGATTCTAATAGACACTTCCCTGCCTAAGACTAATGAAGTCTCCTGGGTTTCTATTTTTTGCTTTCTGTTCTATCCTGTCATTAAATAATTTAACCCTTACTGGCAACAGAAGATGTTGTGATGGAGGTAATTTATTGTACCCTTCACTTTCTAGTCATCAGAGTCCTATATTGCTATGCTGACTATGAGACTGACTTTGGTTACCCAAAAGCTAGGTGTTCTTAAGGTCTGCAGCTGGTTCAATTTTAGCTCTCCTGCCAAATTCAATTTTCAAGTAGGAATTCATCTGACATCTCCTGAGGCCTTAGCTTGTCTGATTGTAATTCAAGTTTTATACGGTTGCGCAGCAGGCCTGTCAGCAAAATGTGAAAAAACAGCTCCCAGCTGTGGACTGGTACATATCTGAACCCCAAATATCCTTCCTAAGATGCAAGCAAAGATTGTTTTAAAAATGAATAACAAAGTCTTTCACTGATGATTTTGGTTCTTGTATCAAAGTGCTCAGTACAATAACATATCTAAAAAGAGACTTTAATGCTGGGAGGACTTTCAAATGTATCAGTCCAAATATAGAAATCCATTTAGCTTTCGGTATATACTGCAGATTTTTTTCTTAGAATATTTTCTAATTACATTCTGCTGATATGAAGAAAGACTTCCTCAAAACCCCTCTTCCATTCCTGTACTATCCTGCAGGGAAGTCATAAATCTGAGCATCTGACATTACCATTTTCATAAGAGAAGAGTAGGGTGTATAATCAAAGGATCATGATTGCACTGCGGCTGCTAACAGAAGACAATCTGAGAGGGGACTTCTGAAGGCCCTGATCTGTGTCTAAACCTGTCATGTGGTGGTTCCCCTGAGAGTCCTCTCCAATCTCAGTCACTGATCACAACCACTCCAGGTCTTCTTAACTACCACTGTGCTTTATTATATGTTATATTTACAATCAGTAGCCAGCTCCCCCACTTGCTTTTGGGGAAGAGGAAGGGAAACAATAGCAGTAGCAGCCAGGCCTGCCCACTTCTGCTTTCTTCCAGGCTCCCTACTCTCCTACCAGCATTTCCTTCCTGTTTGCTTGTATAGTCCTAGCTGCTGGGGATGCTTCCACCCAATTAGCCCCTCAGGTGTAACCTCCACGCAGTTAATTGGCCGTCCCTGCCAACTGCCTGTCTTTCAGTCAGAGCTCAGTTAATGTAAACTGGTGGGAAGTGGAGTGACAGTGCTGAGTCAGCTGCTGACACCATACTACAAAACCCCAGATATTCCCCGTACAATCAAAGGATGTGTAGAAAACTACTGGCTAAGTAACTTCTTTTTGTTTTCCTTCTCCAAGTTTAGCCCAGTATGAAAGTTCTCTAAATATAATGTCCCAAACTCTTTTTAATTATGTTTTTATAACCACATTCTCAGTTGACAAGAAAGTATTTTGTTTACAAGAGAAAACAACGGGAAAAAATCCTTAATAACATAGCCAAGAGGAGAGAAAGGCTTTGATATATTACCTAGCTCTTAATAGAAAAAGAATAAAATTTCCATTAACAAATCCTAGAGGGCTTTCCTAGATAAATTTAACTTTTATGCTTTAAAGAAATAAAACTGAACAGACAAAAAAGGAAGAGCAAATGTTAAGAGTTTGTGAACAAGGTCAAATATCCAGTGTGTCTGGAATACCAGGTGTCCAATGTCTGACTACCCGGATGATCTCTATACATCTTTCCCACAGAGATCTGTACTTGTGATGAGTTCTCTCTAATGTGTTTTCCTTGAAAGATGGCAACAATCCCAGCTTGGAGACTTTGTATTTAACTTGTCCAACAAAGTCAAATATATATATTTGGATGTTTTCAAATGAACGCCAAAGTGAGGATTTTATACAGTGGACCATTTACCTCCACTTTAACAGTTTCAAAGACAACAAATAAACCAGGAAAATGTAAAAAACAAGCATCACATTAAAAAAAACAGCCACCATAATTGAGGCTCAGATTCACCAGGGTTCTTAAAATGTATGCCTAACTGTAAGCATGTAAGTAGTCCCATTAAAGCCAATGGAGCTACTCACATGCTTAAAGTTAGGCATCTACTCCAGTGGTTATTTGAATTGAGGCCTGAAAGAACATTCTAGCTTTGGTTACATTCCTGGAAACGAAAAGATCTTATGATTTTTATTAGCCAAACTTTTCTTTTTCAAGCAGCGTACAGATCTAAGGGTATGTCTACACAGCAACTAGACCCGTGGGGCTGGCCCGGCCCAGCTGACTCAGGCTGCAGGGCAGTTTCACTGCTGTATAGACATCTGGGCTTGAGCTGGAGCCTGGGCTTAAGGACCCTATGAAGTGGGAGGATCCCGGAGCTCAGGCTCCAGACCTAGCCTGGAAGTCTAAACAGCAATGAAACAGTTCCACAGCCTGAGCCCTGCAAGCCCAAGTCAGCTGGCATGGGCCAGCTGCAGGTGTCTAGTTGTTGTGTAGACGTATCCTATACCTGTAAATATATTTGCTGAAAATATTACTTGCCTCATAGCTGGTTTAAAATGCTTGCCATTTATTTTGGCTTGATTCTGATCTTAGATACAAAGTTGTAAAGTTGGAGTAATATCATTAGCTATAGTATCAGTTTAGGGTCAGATTATGATCTCAGTTATAACTGTAAAGCTAAGGTAACTTTAGTGACTTCAATAGAGCGACTCCAGATTTACAGCCATGAAATGGAGAGCAAAATGTTTCCCTAAATTGGGTCTAGGGCAGGTGATGTGATAGTGGCTTTAAAAAATATGTCCCACAAGAACATAGAAACAGACATTTTCATACTAGATAAGATCAAAGGACCATCTAGTTCAGCATCTTGTTTCTCAAACTAGCCAATACTAGATGATGCAAGAAACATAAAATGGACAATAATGCAGTAGCATGCATATAAAGAAGTTTCTTCCTAACTTTAGGCAATTAGTGGTTGACATATGTCCAGAAAGAACTCACAGTCTTTAGAACAAAATATAAAAAGCACTTATTTGACTTAGATTCAAACAGAGAGAAAAGGTGGGTGAGGTATCTTATTGGACCAGCTTCTGTTGGTGAGAGAGACAAGCTTTCAGGCTTCACAAAGCTCTTCTTCAGGCCCTGAAGATATTATCTCACCCACCTTTTCTCTCTAATATACTGGGACCAACATGGATAAAACAATACTGCATACAACAATGGAAGATATGAGAATCATACAGTGAGATGGAGAGAGCGCAATATTTATCGTTATGATTTTGGGTAAAATTTGTTAGTCTCTCAAGTAAAGTGGGCCAGATCGCCAGTGAGAATTGGCATAGTTCCAGGGACTTGAGCACAGCTCTACCAATTAACAGCAGCTGGTGATCTAGTCCATCGTGTTGTAGAACAAGAGATTTGATATCCCTTATACATATTTTTATTATAAAGGATGAGCTAAATTTTACCAGTAGAAAACAATTATAAAAATTCTTCAGGGCTACCTCCTTCAGATGGCACTGACACAACATATGACATATAGTTGATTCTTAAGATTTTCCAAACCATGGTGCATCTAGATGCGATGCTTTACTGATACTTTTGACCAGGCTTCTATGCAACTCCCTCCTCATTCCCTCTGGACAAGTTCCCAAATTATTTCTAGTTTTCTTTCTCTAACCCATCATCCCTTCTGGGCTTTGATAGTTGATAGCGTATGCAGTGTCATTCTATTTTTAAAAAACTCTTCCCTTTATTGCTTATAACATTAATATGTCTTCAGGATTTCAATGAGATTCTACCCAAGCTTCTGTTCCCACCACACATTTTGCAGCTTTAGGTCCCAGTGTGAGGGGCATAAGCCTTTAGCTAGAAATTCCAGTAGCTGGGTCCTAACATTCTCATCCTTCAGCATCCAAATTGTCTTTAGGAAGTTGACATTCTTCTATGCAGCGTGGAGCCTTCCATCCCTGATCACTATGTGGCTGATGGAGCTTTGTGAAATCTTTGACTGAAAACCCGAAAGCACAAGACAGCTTAGATTTTCTAGTGACAACAGCACATGCTTATGTATGCATGACGTGTTGCTACAAAACAGCACTGTGACTCACTCATTTAGTCCCCTAAACCCTCCAGGAGAGGAATGTCTTTTAAATGTTAGCATTCCATTTCCATCTGCTTTCCAAAACATCCTCATTTGTAAATGTTCTCTTGATTACATTTCATTGGTGGTTTTACTGAAGATGTCTTCTAGGGGCATCAGCTGTCTCCCCATGAAGCTGCTTGAATAGAATGTGTTTGGGAAATTTTCAAGGGGCTTTGAATTTAAGCTTAACCCTTTACAAAAATGGTTTATTTATTTTTTTGTTTTAGTAGGAGCAAGCCATTGAGCTGAGCTAACATGCAAGGCTGTGCTTTGTCCCATGCATAAGCCCATTTCACTCACACATATCATCATGTTTGCTGTTCAGGTTCTGGTTGCTGTGCCAATAACTCAGGATTTTATCCTTTTCCTTTAACAGGCTAGACAGTATTGACTATGTGATTTTAAAAGGTCTGGCCAGATAGCTCTAGCTAATGACATTTTGCTCTGCAAAATCTCCACTTTGCTGTGCCAATTAAGAACAGAACAAAAACTGCTCAACCTTCTTTAAAATGACAAAGCTCATCAAACAAAATGGACCTTGCATAGAGGAACTTGTTCTCAGCACATTTAACAAACTGCCATG
This sequence comes from Mauremys mutica, assembly GCF_020497125.1. NCBI lineage: Eukaryota > Metazoa > Chordata > Testudines > Geoemydidae > Mauremys > Mauremys mutica. Next base: position 26,689,913 of record NC_059081.1, on the reverse strand, counting down.
CTAGTTCCTGGCTGATCCTTATAACCAGGAACTGGATGTTAGCCAGAAAGGACAGCATATCAGAGCAATCAGCTGTGGAAATAAGAACCTTATTATTACAGATCATTAAGAGACCATGGAAATCACTTTTCTTGATGTCCTTTCTTTATTAAGTTTTCTTTCCTATTCTGAACAATAAGTAAATGAGACAAAAGGCCCAAATCAGAAATGAGTTACTTGGTCACAGCTCCATTGAAGTCAATGGAATGATGCGGCTTACAACAGACATGACTTTGCCCTGCAGTACTTAAAACTGTTTTAGACCACACCGAAGCTCCAGTTTACAATGCTACCATCAAGCAGGCAGCTATTTTTAAAATGTTCCATATGCAGAAAGTACATTTGAGCCACACTCAAGGAGCCAGCAATGCTGATAACTACAGTGTACATTAAAATATGATTTTCCATTTCATATTATGTAAAATGTAACATAGGCACATTAATTCTGTGCCTTTGTTTTTGTCTTCTCTAGATATATAAGCATACCTTAAAATGGACTTAATGTAAACCAAATGCTTACAATTCTAGTAACAGGCTACATTAGTTCAAAATCTTGATATTTGTTTTTGCACATTATCTCCCTGTGTTTTGAACATAGCAGTAATGTCTGTGGTTCTCTCATGCAGTGCACCTGGGTCTGCATGTCTGAGTCTGCTTTTGAGGGCCTGAAATAGATATGTGAACTGCCTATTTTCAAATTAATAGCACATGCACTCAGTCTTTAGGCTCTTAAGCATATGTTAAAAAATATAGGGATATAAAAGTTGCATGATTTACTGGACCTTTCATAGACTGAAATGATTGTCTGATTTACTAGTTCCTCTTTTCATGCTGAAATCAATATAAAAAGAAATTAAGGGAAAGGGAAAGAAAATGGTTATTCAAAATGCATTCATACTCTTGCTAACTGCAAAAGTGATATTGTAATGAAGTGATTTTAAATGTTAGCCTTTTGGTTCATTGTGTGTGAATATAGTTGTATATTAAATTGCATATCTAACTGCCTTCTGGTGGACTGACTTACATCTATATACTAAGAGGAACTGATTTAAAAAAATTGGTTACCCATATTTGAATGTTATGCAAATATCACTCTTGGTGGCCAGAAGTGTTTTTAGCTACTCTCACAGAACCTGGAGAAAGGAGATGGAAGCTGCTATGACTACAGTTATAAAACTGCTCTGACTTAAGTGACCAATTAGACAGCAAAGTAATCAGCTGCATTTCATTGTTTGACATATTGGCCAAAATTTTACTTAGAGATCTGTTAACATTAATGAGAGTCCTGGGTCCCAATCCTTATACATTGAGCAGAAAGTCTGCATGGCAAGGCAATTAGTACTCAAGTTCTTGGTGGCGGAATGGATGAAACCATTGATGCTAATAACCAAATAGCAGAACAATGAATGCCAGGTTTGGAAATAAGATACTAATCATTTTACTGTAGCTAACTGATCATTATGAGAAAGAGAGGATAATTAAAAGCAAATTCCACTGTAATTGCTTTTGCAACCCTTACTTAGTTCAGACCAATGTCAAATAGCTTGCCCAGGGCTAGTGAAAGAATGTCTTGTAAGATAGAATAAATGTCAAGAGTGGAGGAATTCTTTTGAAAGACTCTAGGAACACACCCAGTCAGAGAGGCAGTAATGAAGATGGGCTTTATGGTCTAATGCTACTGCTTCTGGATCAGAATTTAGGTACTCATCTACTTTGCAGAGAGCACCTTATGTTGATTTCAAGTAACCCCATTAACTGAGACTATAAGTGGCATTAATTAATACTGGAGGCAACAGCAGCTTGGGTGGAGAAAAGAAATAAAGTCAAGGGAAAAAAAGAGACCCACTTAGCCCTTATATGTGGCTGGCTAAATTTGGCTTTAGGTGCTTTACTTTAGACACTCAAGTCTGAACATTTTGGCCATTAAACTGTAATGTTGTAAAAAGAATGGCAGATACGGAGGCTTTGGCCAGTCAAAATTAAATTTGCTTAATGGAAAAAATAAGAAGTAAGAGACCCAATAATAAAAGAAGAGTCAATTCATAATTAATCCCATTTTGAGCAAACGTTACCAGACAGTTAACTTGCCATTCACCACTGGAACTAAAATGATGGGGATTGAAATTTGTGGGACAGGGACTAACTGGTCTTTGAAAATGAAAAACCAGTTGCAAGAGACAGCATTTTTGAAGGGCGTCATATTGTTGCAGATCGTACATCTATGATTCCTTTCAAAAGGATCATTTATTTAGCATATCCGGCATAGATGTATTTATGTAACTCACAGTGCTATATGTCCTTACACCAATATACAGTAATGGAAGGCAGATTGTTATTCATTTACATTCACATAATGAAGCAGGAACTGTTGTGAGATGGGCAGGATTTCACTGGGGCCTATATAAAGGCACATTGGGATAATTCTCTAAAATGAATGATTTAGGGACTGTGGAAATGTTAAAAGTAGAATTTTATCGTTACTATTTCAGAGAACCTTATGTTCATTCCTGATTGTATTAATGAAGTGAAGGACTAGCAAGAATTGAGACATAGGTCAGATCTGCGCTGCAGACCTCAGCTGTTATAGCTACGTTGGTCAGAGTGTGATGAGTTGTGACCCCTGACTGACAAAGCTGTGCCAGCAAAAGGCCCCAATGTGCATCCCCCTATACCAGTAAGTCTGCACTTTTACCAGGATAGCTTGTTTCATTCATAGGGGTGGTTTTATTATACCTGTGCATAGCCAGTACAGCTACTTCCACACTGGGAATGCTTTGCCAGTATAGTATACTGGGATTCCTGTACTGGCAAAGTGCTCCTAGTGTAGATGTGGCCATAGTTACTTTTGAAAATCTTGGCCTCAACCGTTAAGGAAATCTGTCTATTTCTGAAACAGTTTTTAAAAATTGATCTGGCAAGTCTACGCCAGGCAGTATGAATAGCGAGAGCATTTCTTATGCTTGGTCTCAAAAATGTTTTGCAGAAACTGTTTTAAAAACATTGGTCTATAGAGGAGAGGGATAGCTCAGTGGTTTGAGCATTGGCCTGCTAAGCCCAGAGTTGTGAGTTCAATCCTTGAGGGGGCCACTTAGGGATCTGGGGCAAAAATCAGTACTTGGTCCTGCTAGTGAAGGCAGGGGGCTAGACTCAATAACCTTTCAAGGTCCTTTCCAGTTCTAGGAGATAGGTATATCTCCAATTATTACATTACAGTACCATAAAACCATTTGCAATATTGATTCTTGTAAACTGACACAGCTAATTTTCTTGAGTAGAGGGAGTCGATATCTACATATTTTAGCTAATGTTGGGAGTCAGGTGACAGATCTAGGGGTATGAGTCTGAAGAGTGCAGAGACCCTACAAGCCCTTCATCTTGCCAGCACTATTCTCCTCTCTGTATGCATGTATAGTTTGCACTGAAAGCAAGATTCTGCATCTGAGATTTACATTTGAATAGCTGGATCTGATTTAATGCATGAATACTGCCAAATAATATTAACCACACATCTTGCCCAGCACTTCTACACTGGGCAGTGGAATTCTGGAATAAAGGAAGTGGTTCATTTTATGGTGGTGCTGTGGCTTTAGCTTATTCAGAATATGTAACGGGGAGAGAAGGGTCACTCCATGCCACTCTTCAGCTCTGTACAAGACTCTTTCTGTTCATGGAGTGATGGGCTCTCTGAGTGCTGTTGGGTGGAAATTGATTAGCTCATTAAGGATTGTTATCTTTACCCGTGGTGCATTAACCATCTTATGCTATGAAGCAGCTACCATAGACAAGATATCCTTTTCAGTGTAACTCCTGTTTACATGGGCTCTAGCAATATTTGGTTTCCCATGAGGTACACCAAGCTTTTTCATGCTCTTTGAAGCATAGCTATTTGCACTCCAAAGAAGTTAGGAATTTTAGAATAAATGCAGTGAACATTTCTTTAAACTAGTTTTTTTTCCCCTCCAAGAACCAGAAACCTGGTTTTGAACTCTCGGTTTATTGATCCATAAGATTTATTCTCTGTGGCTCTGGTGTATCGAGCTTTCGAGATACATAGTAATTACTGACTAAAATGTCAGCACCTCCTTAGCCCATAGTCTCTGGGTTGTTTTTGTATGGTTTGACTATGGGATGCAACATTTTGTGGAGATAATTAAAAACAGAATATAGATATTTTGTCATCCTTTGTGCTTTCTATTCCTGATCTTTCTTTAAGTGCTAACAAATGTGTTTGTCTCCATTCAGGACATTAGAACTATTATCCAGGGACAATTTGTTTTTCTTTTACTGCAGTACGACAAAACAAAGGGAAATATAGCTAGGAATAAGTTTGCCCTCTAACATTTTATAAGGCATTTTACAGTATATTTACTAGCATAATGAATGAGATGCAATTCTTAAACAAAATACTCGGGTGTCAGATGGCCAGTGAATAGGCAGGCAAAAGAATAATGGGTTAGATGTACCTGCTGGTCTCTTCTAGAAGAAGCTAGCTAAAAGGGTCACATTTTCAGACACACATATGAAATTAACACATGCATTTCTATGTGCGCAGTGCTGGCAGCCAAATATCCTGATATGCTGTGCATAAGCTGTTGTATGTTGTGCCATGTGGATGCATGAACTTCTGAAAGTTTGACCTATGATTTCTTTTATAGAAATTGCATATAATTTATATGCTAAGTGAAAATATCGCATAGGGTTTCTAAGATACTTCCATAGTTACATATGGACCCAGATACTATGAATTAGTTTTTACATGAATGTTAAGGTACTTTACTTGGGACCTTCTATTTGTTTAGCATGTGTATAGTTATTGTATGTAACCTTCTTCTAGAACAATTACGAGACTGATAAGCATAAAGCATTGCCAGAGTCTGTTGTAGGGACGTAGGAACCATATGAAGTCACATCTGGACTTCTTTGCTTAGGGTGCGCCCTCTGCAGCTGCAATAATGGGGCTAGGAGTTATAGCAATAATGATTTTCTTTTTCAAATAAAAAAAGAGGAAAGAGAAGTAGGAGTCTCATGGGGAGGAGACTGAACAATGAGACAGGAGAAAGAAGGACTGAAGAAACTGTGACACATATAGGCATAAGAGCCTAGACTTCCTCTAAAAGGCATAAAGCTTCCTTTAAAACACATCCAATGCTGGGCACTGCAGAACTGAAGAGTTATACATCTGCTCTTATGTCAGTTCTGGAGAAAGGCAGTAAAATAGGTTGTAAAGGAGACTGGCTTACCAAAAGACTAAGAAAGCGGCTTATGCATACATAATGGCCAGATAAGCATCTTACAGGGATTGTTTGTTGTAAACGTTACACTGTAACATGGAGATGGACAGGTGCAAGGATGATTTGAAACCCATTCTGCAGTTATGGCAGGATCTGTTACCTTCCATTGGGTTAAAAATCCTCATTTCAAAAACCCCTCATGTCATCTAATTGGGCTTAGTTTTGCCCAGATATGGGAGATTTGTGCCTTACTTGTATTTTTTCCATATTTCTCTGGGTTCACATTTGCAATAATAATTTATTTTAAAGTAGTTATTTTCTATACAGAAAATACAGAAATTGTTCTTGGAAGCTCCTTCCATATTGTTCTTCCAAGCCACCTAACTTGTTTGCAGTTACCACAGGACTCCAAACCTTCTTCCCTTATTCGCTCCATAAATCCTTAAAAGCAAAACTATAGTCTCTAACACAAAATGATAAAAATGCGGGTTGTTAAATTGGTTAAAGTTTTAGACTGACTGTTAAAAAACAAGTTTCCAAATAGTTCCTGGTATAGATTTTGAACCTATGTTTTAAAAAAAAAATAAACTCACATTTACGAGTTGACAAGGGAACTAAATAATAGTAATAACTGCATAAAATATGCCCTCCCAGTTTGAGAACTACTAAGATGCCAAGTACCAGCCCACTTGGAGTTTTTACAATGGAGTTACACGTCTTTGGAAAAATAGGGCTCATTAATGAGAATGCTGACAGAATCCAACTGATGTACCTCAGCAATGCTATGAAATAACAGTGCTTGCTAGAGAAGTATTTTGAATCTTTATGGAATGAGTTTGTCTCTGGGAAGACTTGCCCTGAGTGTGAGAATTTACTAAGTTGCATGATTATACAGTGTGCTCCTTGTATAATCTAATTGTCTCCTCATTCAGCCACTCTGATGTCCAGCCACCTTCCCTTTGACCTTAAATTTAGTTCATACCACATGCAGAACATTCTTCTCTATCTTTATATATATATCCAAAAGATGTTAACCCTTTAAAACTGCATCTCATGCTTCCTCTCTCCTGCCCCATTCAAGAGAGTATCCCCATCTATCTAAGGTCTTTCTACCGTGCCTATCACCTTGGTATCTAAGTGCCGAACCTCCTTTTTATCTGGTGTTAAGATCCTCTCCTCTGTCATCTCACGTCTCATTTTCTCTCTCCATCGTATCAGTGAAAATATATTGTGCTACCTTTTCTCTGATATTTTACAATGGTTTTAAAGTTTGCAAAGCACTTTCAGATCCATTTGCTTTATGAAGGTAAAAACTTTATCCATTTTCTTTGTCCAAAAAGTCAGAAATATTTGGTCTATGTTTGTCCATTATTTTGTGTCTACTGGTAACTAAATGTATCTGTCAAGATACTGTATAAGCACTATAGCTACCAATAGATTGGACAGATAATTCATCTACCTTTCAGTAAAATCATCCTCCACCCTATTCTATGTCAAGCAATCCAGACGGTTAAAGGCTTCAATTATTTAAAACTAGAGAGAAAATTTGGATTTAGATTCAGCTCTGCACTATTCCAGAGTTTAAGATTTTTGCATCCAGGGTTTTGATTTGGACCCATCTCTATTTAAAATAATGTTGACAGTCAAACAACAACAATAATAACGATGTCACCTAAATAAACACTAAACTTCTAACACAGTTTGACTTCATCCAAAGTAACTTTAAATGTTACTAAAAAACTATCCTGCTCCATTATGACTCCTTAGAACTGCAAACACACAGATGTATTACAAATACTATAGTGTTCTACAGTACTGACACAAAGCATTACACTTTTCAATAGTGTTACTGCACTATTTCACACTCTTTGAAATATACTGTATTTTTTAAAATGTAAGGGATTCAGGCTTATGCTTTGCCATACGTATCATTCTTTATATTATCAAGCAATGTTTTAAATTCAGTGATCGCCAAGGGAGTTGCTTGGACAACACAAAAAAGAAATCCCAGACAGCAAGCATATTTCCTTACTTTTATGTATTAAATATAAACAGCGGAGTTGATTTTCATGACATTCTATACAGTCCAGATGCAGATACAAGCTTTCTGAGAAAATCTGTTTCCAGATGCCTCATTCTTATAGTGTCTAAGATATAAACACTTGAAAAGTTGACATTTGCATTTAAAGCCTAAGCCAGGACAGGGGAACATTAGAATGCAGTGATTACTGCCACATATAATATATGCATTAAAATAGGATATTAAAAATGAATGCGCGTGCAGCCAGGTCAGGTTTATGTTCTACTTAATCTCACAGAAGACCAGGTAATTGAGAACTATTGATTTTCAGGACAAAGTAAAAAAAGAATCTACTCAGTTAAAAATATGCCACATGCACATCTGTATTTTGGAGGTAAGTAATCATCAGATGATCACTTAGTATATTTTAAAAAGATAAATCAGTTGAACTTACATTGACTTATTAAGTCCCTAGACTTTATTTCTGTTAGAACTAATTACAAGTCTGGCTTTGGTATGAGCTACATCTTAGCTTTTGGGTCTGTACAAAACTTTTTCTGTGCACCTGGGGCCAAATCATGAAATCCTCTTTCATGTGCAGTCATAACATCCCAAGAGAAAACTTGTGAAAGTTGGGTAAGGAGAGAGAGAGAAACATGTCAAGTTATAATCATGCTGTTTCCTTCAACTTCTTTCTGAGCGTATGTGGCAGAGTTCTCTGCTCCTCTCCCCTGTGGAAGTAGCAGGAGTTCAGACCCCACAGGACTCAGAAGGCCCATCTGCATGGAAGCCCTGTGCCTATGCACTGGCTCTTTCACTATGCAGTTTCTTTGAAGGGGAACCTCGGCATGGAAAGGGCTCTTCAATGAAATTAAAACAAATGCTCTAAAGTGAAAAATAAATCAAGCCTACAGGGTACATCAACAGAGATTGATTCCCATAATTAAGGCTTGTCAGTTCTTCCTGTGTTCTTATTAAGGCACAGAGAGTTTGTAAAACATTACACAACACAGCAGTGAGAGCCTGCTGTAGGCTTCCGCCTGCTACAGCCTGTTCTGCTCCCCACAGTCCAGATCCACACCTTCCAAAATGGAGGCTGTACTTTCAGCCACATGCATTTCCTAACACAACATTGACAGCTATTCCACACACTCCCCTCTACCAGACTGAGCTCCTATTCATACATTCTGATTTATACCCTGGAAAAGGTTCCCAGCATGCCCTGCTCTTAAAGAGACACTGCCCCGAGACAGACTTAACTTCCCTTTCCTCTCTATAGAATCCTGGAAAAAGGGGGAAGGAAAAACAGAGTGGTAGAGAAATGTGTTGTTCATTGTTTAAATAGATTAAGAAAAGGGAGGAGAGTGATTATAAGCTTTTGGGGGGCAGGGACTGTCTTTTTGTTTTGTGTTTGTGCGGTGCCTAGCACAAAAAGGCCCTGGTCGATAACTGGGGCTCCCAGGTGCTACCACAATCAAGTAAAATAAAATAAAAAGTAGTGTTTATTGAAGCAGCCAATCAGATGTCAAGTCAGATATCCATAGCTGTAGCAGGGGCACATACTACAAAAATGTCTACTGATGCCCACTACCTTGCCCCCCTTACTTTGTCCCAATGATTTCCAAAAGCAGAAGAGACTCAAACCCATGGAGCTCCAGCAAGAGAGTCTGGCTTGATCCCAATACAGTGGGAAGTGTTTCATGGAGCCAGAGCTCCTTCTTCCCCATACTTAGGCTTGGTTCCTTTGAATCAGGAGGGATAATATTGCCTGTCAGTAATTAAATTCCATACTTCATAAGCTTATTGCCTGAAGTGGAGTCAGGAAGGAATTTTTACCCATTCACACAATGTATCGCATTGTAAAATTGGTTATGTGCATTAAGGAAGACATGTCAGAAGCATCCCAGAGAAGTATCACATATGGGCCTGGCTGGATATTAGAACAGATGGACATATAGTGTGATCTGCTATGGCAGGTTCTGTGTAATGAAAGAAATGTCCAATATGGACTAAGTTTTAAGGAATCAGACCTTAGTCCCTTAATCTGATTATATTGTAGAGTAAAGCACTTTAAAAAAAAAATTTGAATCCTTCTTGGCTCATTTTAGTCCTGACATGGTATATTTTGAAAGCAATCGGTATCTGTGTGAGGCTCTGTCATTCTGTTTGAGATAATATTTATATATCATTGACTTTGTTTCTCCACTGTTGATTTGGAAAATTTCATAACTATTAGCATTGATGGCTTTCTGTGCTTTATAAATTGTTTCTATGTTAAACCACTTCAGAGTTCTAACCCTAGGAATAAGCCTATTAAAAATAACAGCTTAAAAAAACAGACCTGTCCTGCCTCCAGTTGGTGGTAGATACTGGGCTAGATCCTTAGCTAGTTTAAATAGTGTAGCTCCATTACAGCTAATTGAATTCTGATGATAATGCACCAGCTGAGAATTTTATCCAGTGTGTCTCACGGGTCAGGAATTACAGTGGTAACTAAACCAGAACACCAGCATGCACTTGAATAGCATGGCAATGGGACTCCTTTGCAGTTTTTATCTCACCCAGCTCCTGAGCTGTAGTTTAAATTATGTGTCCTGCCTATAGGAATTGTTGGAACTTCAGCAACTTTTTATTTTCATATCTGATGGGCAAACTAGACAAGAGCAGCAGAATTCTTGGTGAGACATGTAAAAAGCGTTTTGATCACTCAGCAGTCATTTAAAAAGCAACTAAATAAACTAAAGCAATGGTCAAAAGCCAAATAGCAAATTGAATTAGTTGTTAAATGTCATTAGATCCTTATCAGTATTAGCCGGTGGTCCAGATAGCATAAATTGGGTTTCTTTTGTCACAACAGGATGTTTAGACATCAGTGAACATGTTCTCTGGGTTTATCTGTTGCAGTTTAAACTGGCTAAAGCAAAACCTCGTATCAGTTAACCATTCAGTGGCAATAGCAGAATCTTGTCTCTGCATGCGGCTCTTTTAAGGTGCAAAATAGCAGTGTCAGCATGTCAGTACTTATGCTAGATATGTATCTCCTAAGGTTGCTGTGGCAAATATGGAACCAGAGCTTCCCTAATGAGTCACAGCTATCTCCATCTGTCAGCCTAAGCTGTATCAGGCATTTCCTGTTAGCTCCCTTGTACCTTTCCACTCTGTTGAGTCAGATAGGAAGGCAATTGCCTTCATTTCTGGCAGCAGATCTGTATTGTGGGGTGCAGTTGTAGCCAATCATGAAATGTCACTTAAGAATCTGACAGCGGAATTTCTGGGTCAGAAACCTATCTAGCCCAGCAGGACACCAGGGAAATACATTAAACTAGACCACTGTACTTGACAGCTTTATTACGTACCCCCCCTCTAAACAGCTACCGAGGGGAGCACATGTTGGTTTACAGCAATATTTTTGGTAACAAGAAAAATATGAAGGTAAGGGCTGAGACAAACCAGAGCTGAGATGGGACAAAGAGATACTTCTGATTGATATTAAGCCTGGGAAATGTAAATTATATTAGTTTACAGGGGAAATATGATAATGTTTTGCCACGGCACAATCTGAACTTATGTAGGGAATGTCCATTTTTGATGAATGCTGCTGTCACAGCTTAGCAGTCAAACTGGTGAAAACAGCTTGCCTATACACTACCAATCTAAGGTGCTTATACTTGCTTCATTACTGAAGTATCTGAGTGCCTCAGAATCTTTAATTTATCGTCACGCTGTTCCTGTGAGGTAGGGAAGTGCTATTATCCCCAATTTACAGATGGGGAACTGAGGCACAGAAAGACAACGGGACTTGCCCAAGCTCACACTAAATGTCTTTGGTGGAGCAGGGAACTGAATCCAGATCTCATGAGTTCCGTAACCACTGGCCCACCCCTTTTCTCTGTTCCCTGGCTATCCAGCTCTCTGATTTATGATTATATACCTCACTACATGGTTACTTATGCGGTTTAGAAGGCTTAGACCCTTGGAGAAGTAACACCTTATTTGGCTTGTGACGGGGATAACAACGAAACAATATTTTTAAAGGAAGATGCATAAAGTTAATTACTAGTGAGATTCAAGAGGACAAGCTGTATTTTTTTTAATTCATTTATTCTCCCCTGCCCCCAATTATGTTTACATAATTAAGTCCAGAGGGATTTTAGGAATGAGACGCCATAAGTCTGGCTGCTGGTTTATAGGATTTTTGGAATAAAAGAACAATTAATAATCCACCTAGAAGCAAAAACCCCAACCCCATTTGCAACCTTTTATTTATTTCATTGGGATGGTGTGGGACCCCTGGAGAATGATAACCTCTCTCCAGCTATGGACCAGCTATGGCACGAGCAGGGGCAGTGACACATCCCCCACTATGCTGTCAACGTGCTTCAGCTCTGAACTGGAGAGACCCATCGAGGAGCAAGAGGCCAGCTAGGTTCCAGGCCCATTGAGGACTTGCTCCTAGAGTGTCTTCCTGTGAGTTGCTAAGGGCCCTCATCTCCCACTGAGTGGGAGACAAAGCTGCTTGGCACCT